>NC_142067.1:67741933-68412290 GCF_059756535.1 Pantherophis guttatus
GGGGAGTGGACTTGGCCCTCCGCATGTTGCACCCCCCTCCCAGCCTCCGCTTGCGCCTCCGTGCCACCAGCATCTCCCAAAGCCGCTGCCATTGGAGCCACGATAGGGACTGGGGCAGCTCGGTAGCAGCCATGAGCCATACTTTCCTCTAAGCGCTGTGGGCGGCAGAGGGAAACAGGTGCTTCTCTGTGAGACTTGGAGGAAAGCGCAGCTCATGGCTGCTAAAGCACCTCAATTAGCTACAGCCCAGACAAGCTGAGGAACTGCGGGGAGCCTCCCGTAAGTTGCACCCCACTCCCAGCCTTCGCCTATGCCTCCATGCTGCCAGCATCTCCCGAAGCCGCCGCCCTTGGAGCTGCAACAGGGATGGGGGCATCCCAGTAAGCTGGGTGCCCGAAAATGGTACGGAGGCGCAGGGAGAAGGCTGGGAGGGGGTGCAACACACGGGAGGCTCCCCGCAGTTCCTTTGCTCATCTGGGCTGCAGCTGAGTCCGCTGCCCTGAGCTGGCAGAGGGGGTTGCTCCGGCTGCAACCACAAGGAAGGCCCGTCAGAGGCGAGAAGGGGCACTTTTCGGCCAGGAAGGGCAATGGAGGGAAAGCCGAGATGACCACCGCCACCCCACGCATCCCAACCTGGATATGGGGTCAGAGTTTCAAAGTTTTGAAAAAAAAGTTTCAAAAAGTCCCCAAAATTTTAGCCACCTTTTCGGTAGGCATGGCTTGGGGGGGGGTCATGTGACTGAGTGCGTGAGTGATGTCATGTTGGCCATGCCCAATCAGTTGCCCCCCCCAGCCATACCCACCGAACTGGTAGTAAAAATTTTTAGAACCCACAACATTCTTTTCTCTGAGAGTCAAAGATGTTCAGCCTGCACCTGGAGAAGTGTGACTGGGAGGCATCTCCAGTTTGGACGGTGCATTGATTGGACCATGTGATGGACATGTGGGTGCAGGGGAAGGGACTTGGACTTTCTTTTGGGTGGGGAAAACCTGGAAGCTTTCAGATTCGGGTTTTCCCAGATGTGCTAATATGACATCTCTAATAAAATGGAACTTCGAGGAACTTATAGCCTCAGAGTCTTCTTTCATTGGGGGTGTTACTTGGAACCCTGACATGAAGAATGGTTGCAGGAATTGGGTATGTCTAGTTTAATGAAAAGTAGGAATAGGGGCAACATGATAACAGTGTTCCAATACTTGAGGTGCTGCCATAAGGAAGAGAGGGTCAATCCAGTCTCTAAACCACCTGAAGGCAGAACAAGAAGCAAAGGATGGAAACTAATCAAGGAGAAAACTAAGGAGAAATTTCCTGAAAGTTAGAACAATTAATCAATGGAACAGGTTGCCTCCAGAAGTTGTGGGTGTTCCAACACTAGAGGTTTTTAAGAAGACAACCATTTGTCTGAAATGGTATAAAGTTTCTTGCTTGAGCAGGGGGTTGGACTAAAAGACCTTCAAAGTCCCTTCCAATTCTGTTATTCTGTTATTCAATATTTATTTATTCTGTCCTTCAGTATTTAAAAAAAATCAAATTGGTGGTTTGACTACAAAAACAATGTAATAACTTCTCCCATCCAAAACTGAGTACTCTGAATGACTAAATTTCTAATAATACAGTATGTATGAGTGCAAATCAGCACATATAACTCTTATGGACATAATAGCAAGAGTGTGACAGGCCATAGTACTGAATTTAATAATTTAAACTTATTCAGATCTATAACACCTATCAAATCATATAATAGTTATTTATGCATTTGATGCTCAATTTCATGCACTGGTGTATTCTATGGGCATGTGTTTGTTATCAATACAAACAAGATTCACACAGGTGAATTCTTAATCTATATAGCAAAGAATTATGCAGACTGAAATTTACAAATTATTTCTTAAATTCTGCAAACTGTCATAATAGGAAATCAGTAAGTCTCCTACTTTCCTTCCATTTATTTTCATTACTCAGCCAGTCCTAAGGCCAAATTTCAGGTGTCTATATTTTTTTAAAAATAAATAAAACCCTGTTCTATTTATTTATAATGTGTAATTTAGAAACTGGTTCATTAACACTTCCCCAGATAAAAAATAAATTGCTAATGTAGCGGGATTTACTAATCCCAAATTAATCAGGAGACAAGACCACAGAGATCCAGAGAAAACAGGCTTTATTGAATATTGCTAGCAATAGGCCCAGTGCAGTAACCTGACAAATACTGAGCCCCGAGCAACGCCCTGAGGTGGTTTTTATATGTTTATGATCATAGCATACTTTCAGTTCCTTCTAGGATAATGCAATATGCATAGATACAGATGGGTAAACTGGAAAAGTACAAATACAGAAGTAACCTGGAAAAGTACAAAAGCAGAAGTATATGGGTATACAATACGTGCCAGTTACACAATTACAATGGTTACAACATTATAGTTACGACAGATTGCTACAAATGTCAAGTTCCCTTCTAGGAGTACAGATGTAGGAGAAAGGGCAATACATTTATAGATGCGCTATAAATGATATAAGAGCAAGGCCTTTAAGATACATACTGTTAGGATACACCATATGAGGGGCTCTCCTTCATTCCCCCCTGTTGAGACTTTGCCAAGTAATACAATTACTGCAAAGTTTCATTTTCGATGTTACTTTCCTCGATAAGTTTCTGGTATTCCCACTAGGCCATGGCTCGGGCCGTGGCCTTTTTCTCAACCAATAAGGACAACGTGCTGGTACCAATGTAGGGGTCGTATTTCCTCCCAACCATGTCCAAATGTCATCCTCCGCGGGGAAGCGTTTGCCCTGGTCAAGAGGCGAAAGGGGACCCTCCAAGTCCAAGCTCCCCTTCCCCCCTGTTCCTAGCAAAACGCGATAAAGGTAAAGAGAGTTAATAATGATACTGAGTAGCAAAAGCACAATAACAACCCAAATGGAAGGCAAAAGGCCACGGCGAATACAAGCCGTCTCACGAATGCGCTGAGCTGGATCCATTTAAGACCAATGATAGGAATATGTAAGAGGTGGTTGACTAAGGGCTGTGAGAACCGTAGGAGTTGCCGTTAGGGTATAGACCCGTTGGCCAGAGGAATTGGAATAGAAGAATCCCTCAAGAACTTGTTCAATAACAACTATGTCACAAATAAGGGCACAGTCAATACACAAAACACAATCAATACAATGGGAACAGCAGCAGGAATCGCAGGGGCAGGGGCAAAACCAGCACAAGAAATCAAGGAGATGACGAGGGGACCTGCCTCCCAGAGCGCAGGGTAAAGCGAGGAGCGTTGCCCGTGCGATGGGTATTAGCCTCCGGAGTAATACCTGCAGGGGGTTCCTCTTCGGCTCCCGTTCGTAGAGGGACAGCTTCCGGAGTGTCACCAGAAGGGGCAGCCACAGGTGCAGCGCGTGGACCTGATTAACCACATCCCAGGCCATGTGGCCTGGGAGGAAAACACGAGAATCGGGCAAGACCCACCAACCCCCCTGTAGGGAAGCATCGAGTTCACGGGCTTGGGCAAGTTCAGATGCACTATAATGAGGCTGCATAGAGTCTGGGGGATCCCATAAGGCGAGGCAGTGCGCCTGCGGTTTGAAAGGTCGCAACGCTGCATGGCGAGCCTCCTGGTCAGCCTTATGGTTACCCAGTTGTGTGTCCGAGGGTGATTTCTGATGGCCCCTACAGTGCATGACAGCCACCTTGCGAGGGGCCCAAACACTGTCCAGCAGGCGGAGGATTTGTGGACCATACTTGATGTCCTTTCCCCCTGCTGTAATAAGTCCCCTCTCTTTATACAATGCCCCGTGGACCTGAACTGTTAAAAAGGCATATTTTGAATCTGTGTAAATATTGACATTTAGATTTTTAGAAAGCTCAAGGGCTCTAGTTAAAGCGTGGAGCTCTGCCAACTGTGCACTAGTGCCAGGAGGGAGGGGTTCGGCTTCCCAGACATCTGTTAGAGTAACGACAGCATATCCGGCCTTGCGAACCCCATCCAGGAGGAAACCAGTGCCGTCGGTGTACAGTGCATAGTCAGGACGGGGAAGTGGGACATCTGACATATCAGGGCGGCTGGCATATGTTCCCCCAACAGTCTGAATACAATCGTGGGCCGTATCAAGATCAGGTTCGGGAAGGAGAGTTGCCGGATTCAAAGAAGTAGATTGCTTTAAAACAATCATGGGGTTGTGAGTGATAAGGCCTTGGTATTTGAGCATCCGGGGATTGGTTAACCACAAACGGCCTTTTGTTTCCAAGACAGCCTTCAAGGCGCGAGGGGTTTGTATTTCAAGCTCTTGTCCAAAGGTTAGCCTGCAAGACTCCTGATTAAGAAGAGCCGTGCCAGCAACAGCCTTGAGACAGGCAGGCCAACCCCCACGCAACAGGATCCAGTTGCTTGGAAAGATAGGCTACAGGGCGATGCCAGGTTCCTAACCTTTGGGTGAGAACCCCAACAGCAACATTTTGTTTAGTATCCACAAATAACTGAAAAGGTTTGTCTAAGTCTGGCAAGCCCAAACTGGGGGCTTGCATCAGAGCATGTTTTAAACTTGAGAAACTTTTCTGTTCCTCTTTTCGCCAGAGGAGCGGCTCTCGGTCACTGCCCCTGGTAGCCTCATATAGGGGTTTTGCAAAGAGGCTAAAGTTAGGAATCCAAATACGGCAAAACCCAGCAGCCCCCAGAAACCCCCGGAGATCCTTTTTAGTCCGTGGGGTGGGGAGGCGGCAAATAGCTTCCTTTCTTTCATGACCCAAGGTGCGTTTTCCAGGCTCAATATCATAGCCCAAGTATCTAACTTTTTGCAAAACCAATTGTGCCTTTTTCCGAGAAGCCTTATAGCCCAGTCGCTGTAGAAGGTGTAGGAGATCATAAGTGTTTTGCCAGCATATGTCCTTTGTCTGGCCAGTGACCAGCAGGTCATCAACATACTGCAACAAGACCTCCGGCTTGGGGAGGTTCAAAGCTTCCAAATCAGCTGCGAGGGCATTCCCAAACAGAGTGGGGGAGTTCTTATAACCTTGAGGCAACCTGGTCCAAGTATACTGCTGTTTACGACCAGTAGCCGGATTTTCCCACTCAAAAGCAAAGAGATGCTGACTCTTTTTATGGACTGGGATGGTAAAGAATGCATCCTTAAGGTCTATGACCGAAAACCATGACGCAGTCTGGGGAATCAAGCCCAGAATAACGTACGGATTTGGGACCAAAGGATGAATGGTCACGGTAGCGGCATTTACTGGCACTAAATTTTGAACCGGACGGAAACGGCCATCCCCCTTAGGAATAGGTAAGATCGGGGTGTTCCAGGCCGATTCAGTAGGGACCAGAATGTCATGTGCCAGATAGAGATCAATTACTCCCTGTATAGCTTGCATAATGTGTCTAGGGTAAGCCCGTTGACGAAGGCGAATTGGATGTTTGGCAGGGAGCTCCTCAACAACAATGGGCGTCCTTCACTTTATCACTGCCATTGGTGGTACCTTATTCATTTGCTTACTGTGCATTTTCTAATCATATATAAATCAATCATTTTTATTATGGTCACAGACCATCATTACAAGTAAAAACATTAAAACAACAGTAATAATAAAAAATAAAAAAACAGATAAAATAATGTATTACAGTTAATGGTGGATTATCAGTGGACAGTTAGAGTCTGCCTAATTTTTCATACAATATAATAAAATTTGGTCACATTCAAAGAAAGTACTGTAAATCATTGTCATCATCATGAATGTTATTATTGGAAACTGTAAACCTGCCAAGCCATCTTTTCCCCTTAAAAGACCCTGGAATAAGGGCAAGAGATGATGGATAGATACAGAATACATCTTAATATGGGATCAGTTTTATTAAAGATTAGAAAATAGAGCTAGAAACTAGAAATTGGGAAAATGTTATTATGCATACTGTTACATGATATAAGTTACTATAATTACTATGTATAAGTAAATGTTAGAAGCTGAAAGACTACTATCATGTATGCTTAAATAGTAAAGAGCAAGAGATGATGGATAAATTCATAATACTTATTAATATGGGAATTATTGTATTAGGGGTTAGAAATAAGAGGTAGAAAGTAGAAATTGGGAAAACATTACTATGTATAGTGCTCAGTGGTGGGATTCAAAATTTTTTACTACTGGTTCTGTGGGCATGGCTTGGTGGGCGTGGCATGGCTTGGTAGGCACAGCTTGGTGGGAGTGGCAGGGGAAGGATACTGTAAAATCACCATTCCCACCCCACTCCAGAAGAAAGATAGTGTAAAATATCCATTCTCTCCCCACTCAAGGGGAAGGTTACTGCAAAATCCCCATTTCTTCTCGATCAGCTGGGACTCGGGAGGCAGAGAATAGATGAGGGTGGGGCCAGTCAGAGGTGGTATTTACCTGTTCTCTGAACTACTCAAAATTTCCGCTACCATTCTTCAGAATTGGTCAGAACCTGCTGAATATTACCTCTGATACTGCTACAAAATATAATACATTTTTTTTTATTAATAAGGTTTTATCTGGGAGTAGTATGTTATGTCAAACCAGCAATTAGGGATTGAAGGTTTCACTCAGTGTTGAAAAGTTTTACAAAAAGAAAATACAAAAAAAATTTCCCCCCCTTTCATCCCACCCTCCCCCCCGACTTTCCAGAGCAAAATACAAGGTATTTCATTTAATCAAACATAAACTAGATTAATCTACATATTCTCAAAGTATTACCTCCCCCACTGAAACCTTAACTCCACTACAGATAACCAAATACTTCTAATACTAAGATTCATTCATAAGCTATTTGATAACTTCTGAGGAGATTGTTGCGGCAATTAAGCAGTTAAAAATAGGGAAAGCTCCAGGAACAGATGGACTAACAGCTGCTTATTATAAGAACTTACAGCTTGAAATGGTAGAGCCGCTTAGAACTCTATTTTGTAAAATTCAATCAGGGGGAGGAGTTCCACCCTCTTGGAAAACAGCTTTTGTTTCATTGATTCCGAAGGAAGATCAAAACTGTATCAAACCTGAAAATTTTAGGCCAATTTCACTTTTGAACATGGATTACAAAATTTTTGCTAAGATACTAAGACAGTAAAAGAAACAATAAACATACTACGAGGGCAATTCAATATGTTAATGGCTGATCGAATAGACTAATGCCAGTTATGCAACAAGTTATTCACAATGACCAATCAGGCTTTATAAAAGGGACACAGATTAAATATAATGTTAGGCAAATTATAAACTTATTGGAATATTTGGATAAAAATAATCAGGTCCCTGCAGCGTTTATATTTGTGGATGCAGAGAAAGCATTCGATCGATTGAACTGGCAATTTTTGTTTAAAATAATAGAAAAAATGCACTTTGGGGAGCATTTCATACATTCAATTAGAGCAATATATCAGGAACAAACAGCACAAATAATAATTAATGGAGGTTTAACAGATGTGTTTAAAATTGAGAAAGGTACGAGGCAGGGTTGTCCTTTGTCGCCATTGTTGTTTATTTTAACTTTAGAAGTTTTGTTGAATAAGCTACGTGATTCTGACAAAATAAAAGGAATTGTAATTAGACAGCAGGATTATAGATTAAGAGCGTTTGCAGACGACCTGGTTCTTACTTTATCTCAACCCATAGAAGCGGCTCCCTATATGTTGGATATAGTAGCTGAATATGGTAAAGTGTCTGGATTCAAAGTAAATCTACACAAGACAAAGATGATAACTAAAAATTTATCTATAACTCAAAGAGAAGAGTTAGGGAGGATAACGGGGTTTGAAGTAGTTAAAAAGGTTAAGTATCTAGGAGTATATACTGCAGCCTCAAATACGAAATTGTATAAAAATAATTATGAAATTCTTTGGCAAAAAGTACAGAAAGAAATGGAAAAAGTTACAACTTTCACTACTGGGAAGGGTAGCAGCAATAAAAATGAATGTATTACCTAGGTTTTTATTTTTGTTTCAAATGATACCAGTGCTTAAAAAAGATGGAAATCTGATGGAATGGCAGAAAGGGGTTAATACTTTTATTTGGGCTGGGAAGAAACCAAGAGTGAAACTGAAAATTATACAGGATATACGTGAGAGAGGAGGTCTTAAAATGCCTAACTTGAGATTGTTCTATGAAGCAGCAGCTTTATCACAAATTAGTGACTGGTTTAACTTAACTGAAGAAAGAATGTTAAACATAGAAGGTTATGATTTATTATATGGATGGCATGCTTATTTGTTGTATTGAAAAAAAGTGGATAAAGTGTTTAAGGGTCATATACTCAGAAATGCATTGTTGAGGGTTTGGAACCTAAATGGGCAAACCCCAGACATGTAATAGAAAATATAAGTACAGAGCAAAAAATAGAGGTGATTACCTATAAAGAGCTTCTTCTTTTGGAAAGGGGCAAGTTGCAATTGAAATCTCTAGATAAATTAAAAGAAGAAGGGATAATTTATACTTGGTTTCAGTATGGTCAGCTCCAAGCTAGATGGAGGGAGGATCAAAAAATTGGGGTTATGCAAAATGAAGAAAATTTGGTGAAACAGATTAGAGATCAAAGTCAGATGCATATTAAAAGGTTATATAATGCATTACTGGAAATAGACTCAGAAACTGAATTGGTTAAGGATTGTATGATAAAATGGGCACAAAACTTTCAGGAACCAGTGATGATGGAAACGTGGGAAAAGATTTGGGTCAGAAATGTTAAATTTACGCAAGCACAAAATTTGAGAGAGAATTTTTATAAAATGTTTTATAGATGGCACTTAGATCCTAAGAAATTATCATGTATGTACTCGAATTTGCAAGCTAAATGTTGGAGATGTGAATGTAATGACGCAACTTATTATCATATATGGTGGACTTGTAAAAAAGTCAAGGCATTTTGGATAAAAATTTGGTGGGTGATGCAGAATATTTTGAAAAGAAGGTTGAAATTTACTCCTCAATTGTTTCTATTGGGTATAATTACGGATTGTACAGTTTCAGAGACTAAATTGATTTTGAACTTAATATCAGCAGCTAGGCTGCTGGTAGTGCAATATTGGAAGAAGGACTCTTTGCCTACTATTGAAGAGTGGATATTGAAAGTAACAAACCTAGCAGAAATGGCGAAAATCTCGGCGTACTTGAAGGACCACACGCAAGAAAGATATGTATCAGAATGGAGAAGATGGATTGATTATATTCAAAATAAGTATCAGACAAGAAAATACAATACATTTACAATGTATATGTAAATCTTAGAAGTTGAAAGATTATTACTATGTATACCTAAATAATATTATTATTGTTACTCTTCCGGTTTGCTAGCCTTCGGCGGCGGCGGTGCCTTTTGAAGCTCCGCCAGCCCCGCCGCCTGTAGAGCCGCTTCGCGATCGAGAAGCGGCTCGAAAACTTCAAAATCCTGAGGATTGTTGGAGGAGAGATAGCAGGGCACAGGTCGAGCTCCTGTAACCCCCCAGGGAATCGTTTCTGGGGAGGAAACAGGTGCGGCTCCCTTCCAACCTGCTGAGACTCCGGGCGGCGTGGGACGATTCTGCTTCTGCAGAACAAGCCGGCTGCAGTAAACATTTAAAGTGAAAGGAACCAATTTTAACAAGCAGCGGATATACACTTGAACCCTGAAACTTGGAATTGCAAGTATTAGCGCTTTGTTGACTTTTCAATTTAAGAAAAAATGCGAATGAGTGAAAGTGACTTGAAAAAATATGGCGCCCAGCATTAGAGTTAACGAGCTAGCAAGTGTGGATTGGTGAAGTTATCTTGCTTTGTTACAAAGTTACTAAGTTGCTACAAAGTTGCTTCGCTTGTAACAAGAGAATAACAGAGAAATTTCTCCCTTTTTAATACTGGACTTTGCTTTACTTTGGTTTTTATTTGATTAAATCTGGGGGACTTTTTCAGAAGTCTTTGTGGAGGTGGGAGAGGAAGAAGAACTTCCCTTTTTAGTAAAACCAGCCTACGTAGCAGGATGGCCTCAAAGAAGCAGGAAGCGAAGGCAACAGGAGGTGGATCTCCCACACATAAAGCACAGCCTCCCCCAGCACAACAGATACAGACTCAGAAAAAAGAGTTTGATGTGGGAGATTTAAAAGAATTTATTTCTAAAACTTTGGATGATAAATTTCAAAAATCTCAACAGGAGATAGATGATAAACTTCAAAAATCACATAAGGAATTTATGCAGGAAATTAATGAAGTTAAAGATATGGTGAAACAGAACCAAAACAAGGTGACCAAAAAAATATCAGAAGTGGCATCTGGCCTGGCAGAATTTATTGGGAAAGTTGATTTTAAAGTTGAAGAACTTAAATCAGAAGTTAATGTTAAGATGAAAGACAATGATTATAAAATTGCTGATGTTGACAATAAAATGCAAAGAGTTGAAAATGAGATTGTCATGGTACAATTCAGGGCAATGGAGTTTGCCATACGGCTTCGAGGAATTCGAGAGGAGGAAAGACAGGATTTGAGACAAGTTTGTTCTGAGGCCCTGGCCAAGATTCTACAAGTTAATCCTGATGTGGTTTTTCACAAAATAGACAAAATTTACAGAGTGAATTCCTGGGTGGCCAGACAAAGACAATTGCCTAGAGATGTGGTCATATATTTTACAGATAGAGAAATAAGAAACGATATCCTGCAAAAATCCTTTTACACTTCTGTGCAAGTGGGGGGCTCACGAATTGGAATTTATAAAGAATTACCCCCTAAAATGCTGAAAGCTAGAAAAGAATTTGGCTTTCTTGTTAAGGAATTGCAAAATTTACAGGTACCATTTCGGTGGGACGCCCCAGTTGGTATAATTTTCAGATATAAGGGAGAAAGATATCGTTTGAATACCTTGGAGAAGGCACAGCACTTCTACACTACTATTCTCAAGGAAAGAACACCATCTCCACGTACATCTACAGTTTTGGAGATTAAGGAGAGTGAAGAGAAGCAACCTCAACGAGAACCGCAAGAACAGTCTAAGCAGGAATTAGAGGAAATGCAAGGCGCAGAAGGAGGTTTTCTGGATGAGCCTTTGCTGGAATCTTCTCCAATCTTGGACCCGGTTCGGATGATTGAAGTTAAGGATCAACGTATAACTCGAGCTCAATCTAAGTTACTTAAACAAAAGCAACAACAACAACAGGAAAGACAAGACAAGGAGGCAGTTAAGAGTACTGCACAAGAGACTGGAGCCATGGGGGGAGCGAGATCGAAGCTTTCGGATGACCTTCGATTATTCTGCTCTTTGTTCCAGAAAGATGAAGATGATGTTTAAGTGTCTATCTTGGAATGTTAACGGGTTGAATTCAGCACAGAAAAGGAAGAAATTATTTACATATTTGAAACAATTTAATAATGATATAATTTGTTTACAAGAAACGCATATCACAACTCAAGATCAAAAATATTTGACAAACTCCAAACTAGGAACACATTTTATATCTTCAACTTCGCAAAAAAAGAATGGTGTGGTTATTTATGTAAATAAAAAGCTAACAGCTAAAGTTATAGAAGCAGATGAAAATGGTAGGTTTGTAGCAATTGAATTGTCTACCGCAAATGGCCAAATTCTTCTGATTGGGATTTATGCTCCCAATCAACAACAGGACCATTTCTATAAGATGTTACATACTAAAATACTGCAATGGGACTACAGATCTATTTTAATTATGGGAGACTGGAATGGAGTAATTGATTCTAATTAGATAAAAAGAGTTTGGCAAAGTCTAGGATCAGATTACCACAGACCTTTTTTGACATGAAAGAAGATATGGAACTAAAAGATGTTTGGAGAATACATAATCCAAAAGAATTGGACTACACTTTTTTTTCTGACAGACACAGATCCTTCTCTAGGATTGATTTCATTTTGTTGTCAGATGACGTACTTGTCAAGACAAAAAGAACAAAGATTTTTCCAAGAACTTTGACTGACCATAGCCCAGTATGGATAGAAATTGAGATGGATAAGGTTGAGAGACATTCTTGGAGATTAAATGAGAATTTGTTTAGATACGAAAAAAATATAACAATACTTAAAAAGCATTTGAAAGAATTTTTTGAAATAAATTTGAATAAAGGTACCCCAATTGAAATTGTGTGGGATGCAAGTAAAGCTTATATGAGAGGGGTACTTATCTATATGAACTCTAAACATAGACTGTTTCGACAAAAGAAAAGATCTGAATTGGAAATAGAAATAAAGAATAAAGAACAGTTACTTATTAAAAATCCAACAGATGAAAGAATATGTAGTGCTATAAAACTGTTGAAAGACCAATTTCAAATGCTTATGGTGGAACAAGTTGCAACAAACTTACAATATGCGAAGCATAATACATTTTGTAACGCCAATAAACCGGGCAGATGGTTGGCTTACACATTGAGGAAAAAACAAAGTATACGGACTATTGATAGTATTGATATTGGAGGGAAAGAAATCTTTCAACAAAAATTAATTAAAGAAGCTTTTGTGGACTATTATACCAAACTATATGCCAAAGAGGAGGTGCAGAATGGACTTATAGAAAAATATTTAAACGACAAAAGAGTTACAAAAATTACTGATCAACAAAAGGAAAGAATGAATTATCCTATAACAGAGGAGGAGATAATAGTAGCAATTAAACAGTTAAAAACAGTCAAAGCTCCTGGCACGGATGGTTTGACCGCAGTGTATTACAAAACTTTGCAAGCTGAAATGGTGGGACAACTCTGAGATCTATTTTGCAATATTCAACAAGGGGGTAAAATACCCCCATCATGGACAACTGCTTATATATCTTTGATACCAAAAGAACAAGTCGGTCCTAAAAAACCAGAGAACTATAGACCAATATCTCTTTTGAATACAGATTATAAAATCTATGCGAAAGTATTAGCCAACAGGTTGATGCCAGTAATCCAAAAGGTGATTCATGATGATCAAGCGGGATTTATCGAGGGCAGACACATGAAGGATAATGTAAGGCAAGTAATAGATTTATTGGAATATCTTGAGAAGAATAAACAGATTCCTGCAGTGCTGGTCTTTTTGGATGCAGAGAAGGCCTTTGATAGAGTGGATTGGAATTTTCTACTAAAGACTTTTAAAAAGATGGATTTTGGGGATCAATTTATACAGGCGATTTCAGCAATTTACCAAGAGCAAAAGGCACAGATCATTATTAATGGAAGTTTGACAACAGAGTTTAAAATTGAAAAAGGAACAAGACAGGGATGTCCATTGTCCCCACTTTTATTTATTCTAACATTAGAAGTCTTGTTAAATACAATACGGGACTCTAATATCTTGAAAGGCATAATGATTAGGCAAGAGGATTATAGAATAAAGGCATTTGCAGATGATCTGGTTGTTACCCTATCACAACCAATGGAATCAATAATCTTGATGAAGGACATTATTCAAGACTATGGTAAAGTTTCAGGTTTTAGACTGAATCCAAAAAAGACTAAAATGATAGCTAAAAACATGACACAAGATCGTAAACATGAGCTAGAAAGGAGGGCAGGTTTTGAGACTGTACCTAAGGTAAAATATCTAGGAGTCCAGGTTGCAGAATCAAACATGAAATTGTTTCAAAATAATTATGAGGTGTTGTGGCGAGAGGTGCAGAAAGATATGGAGACTTGGAAAAAACTGCAGCTGTCTCTACTTGGAAGAATAGCAGCAGTGAAGATGAACATTTTGCCAAGATTTCTTTTTTTGCTTCAAATGATTCCGGTGCTTAAAAGTGATAAACAATTGAAAGTCTGGCAAACTGGAGTGAATAAGTTTGTCTGGAACGACAAAAAGCCGAGAGTGAAATTGAAAATTATGCAAGATGTTCCAGAAAGAGGAGGTCTTAAACTTCCAAACCTACAGTTATATTATGATGCAGCAGCTTTAACAAGTGATTGGTTTGGAAGGAAAAAGACTGGAATATTGAATGCAGAGAGTTTTGATCTCGAATTTGGATGGCATGCTTACTTATTTTATGATGACAAAGTTGATAAAGTATTTAAAAGTCATATACTTAGAGACTCTTTGATGAGAGTTTGGAAGAAGCACTGATTCAAATGGGATTATAAAATACCACTATGGCTGGATCTTGGTCATATTTTGTGGAATACAAATATAATGTCACTCGGGGGTTTTTTATACAAAGAGGTTCTTTTTACAGATGCGGGCAGATGGCAGCTGAAGACATTGCAGACACTGTTGGACGAAGGGATTAATCTAACGTGGTTACAATATAATCAATTACAATTGAGATGGAAAGAGGACCAAAAAACTGGTATTATGTTGCACGAAGAAGAATTGGTTAGACATATAAAAGAGAAAGGTCCAATGCATATCAAAAGGCTTTATAATGTTTTGTTAGAAAGGGATTCAGAAACCGAATTAGTTAAAGATTGTATGATTAAGTGGGCACAAAATTTTGAAGAACCAGTGATGTTGGAAACATGGGAAAAAATTTGGGTTCAGAATGTTAAATTTACACAGTCGCAGAATCTGAGGGAAAATTTCTATAAAATGTTTTATAGATGGCATTTAGATCCCAAAAAGTTGTCATGTATGTACCCTAATGTTCAGCCAAAATGTTGGAGATGCGAATGTTTGGATGCTACGTATTATCATGTTTGGTGGACCTGTAGGAAAGTTAAAGCTTTTTGGATAAAAATTTGGTGGGTCATGCAGAATGTTTTGAAGAAAAAAATTCAATTCTCTCCACAATTGTTTTTATTGGGTATAGTTAAGGGTTTTACATCGGGTGAAACAAAATTGATATTGTATATGATAACAGCAGCAAGATTGTTGATAGGTAAATATTGGAAAAATGAAGCTTTGCCCACTATTGAAGAATGGACTTTGAAGATGGCCAGTTTCGCAGAGATGGCGAAGATTTCAGCATACTTAAAAGATTGCTCACAAGAGACTTATGAATGGGAATGGAAAAGGTGGATAGAATATGTTCAGAACAAATATCAAACTAGAAAGTATCAAAAAGCTTTTATTTGAAAATAATATATTAGAAATATTTTAATGAAATGAGGTAAAAAGAAAAATTATACAGGGGAGGGAGGGGTTCAAGTTTACACATAAGTGTCATTCTAAGGGGGTTTTTGTGTGTGTGTGTGTGTGGTTTTTTTTACCAGTTATGAGTATATTATAGGGAAGTCTGGGGGGAGGGGAGGGTTAGGGAGGGTTAGGGAGGTTGGGAAGTTTGGGGGGAGGTGGGGGGGAAAAAGGGGTGAAAATGTAATTGTAAAACTTTTGCAATAAAAAAAAAATATTATTATTGTTACTAGTATTTTGTATAAAGCAAATTCTGTATAAAGCAAATTGACCCAGACAATATACTGTTCACTAAACACTTATATATGTTGAAGAAAAAAACCCATAAATTTTAAAAAAGAAAAGGACCCTGGAATAATTTTGTGTGAGTGAATCTCAGAACCTAGAAGTTTGATGGAGTTATGGAAAAATAATCTACACACATTTGCAAACCTGTAGCACTAAAGAAGAAGAAAAAGTTTTAACATTATAGAAAAATCATTGAAGAATCAGAAAAAAGAAAGTCGGCACTCTCAAATAGATGGGCTTGTGCAATCCTATCATATTGACCTTATTTGAGAGGTCATTATTTTGTAGAATCCCCTTCCCCCATAAACCAAACCTTTTTTTTTTTTTTGAAAAATTTTATTTTTATTTTTAAACAAACATATAAAAACATAAAACCATCTTCAATTACACACAGTGTGTTGGTTGGTTACAAGTCTTTTGTGCGTCTTCACCATATTCACGGCTTACAGTTTACCTAAATTCTTATATTATTGATCTAATATATATCTATGTATTATTGTCCTCATTAATCATTTATTGACTATAGCTATTCTTCCCTCATTTTGTACAAAATATTCTAAGATTTAAGTTGATTTATATTATAACATTCATTTCATCATCCTAAATCGATCCAATAATAATACATCTTTATGTTATATTTTATATAGTTTTACAATTCTTATATTATAAAAATCTCTATCATATTTCATTTCCATATTTTTTTATCTAATCATTGATAAAATAAATCCCATATCTTATAATATTGTTTATCTTCTTGTTCTCTAATTTCAAATTTCAATTTACTCATTTCAGCACATTCCATTATTTTCTTAATAACTTCATCTTGCGTTGGTATTTCTCATTTTTTCAATTTTTAGCAAACACAATTCCAGCCACTGTTAATACATTCACAATCAGATATCTCAATTCTCTATTATATATTTCAGGTACAATCCCCAATAAAAAATCTCTGGTTTAAAATCTATGTGCTTTTTTATCATTTTTTCCAACCATGTGTGGATTTTAGTCCAGTATCTTTTGGCTTCTGCACACATCCACCACATATGGTAACATGAACCCAGTATTTGATGACATGTCCAACATTTTTCAGATTTATTCTTGAACATTCTGGCTATTCTCGTCGGGGGTAAATGCCACCTGTAAAACATCTTATACAAATTTTCTTTATATGCAGTTGACATTGTCATTTTATAATTTTGAGACCACAATTTTTGCCATTTCTCTAAGTCAATCCCGTGTCCAAAATTTTCCCCCCACGCAATCATTGTTTCTTTAACTTGTTCTTCTTCCAATTTAACCTCCAATAAATATCCATATAGTTTTTAAATTACGTTTTCATCAGTACCTGTTAAAATTTTATCTAAATTAGTTAAATTATCATAAAAACCTTATGTCTTAAAATCTTTATCGTATCTAGAATGTATTTGCAAATAGGAAAACCAATTCGTCTATATACCTTGTTCTTCTAATTCTTGCATAGATTTAACTTCACCCTTTCCATTTAATAATTCACTATATCTACCAATTTGTAACAATAACCCAAACTTTAGAACTTTTAACTGAATGAGAAAGGTGACTTACTGAAGAAATTTTCATAGCATATTAAGCACTAAACTAAGAAGCTGAAGTGTTTATATCTGAAAAAGATTACAGATAGTCCTCAACTTTAGTGACTTTTCCAAGTAGCAACAGCCTGATAAAAGTGACTTACAACAGATCCTCACACTTATGAAAATTGTAGCATCCCTGCAGACATGTGATGAAAATTTGGGTGCTTAGAATCGGCATGTATTTATAAAGGCTGCAGTTTTCCCAACTCACATAATCACTATTTGTGACCTTCCCAGTCAGCTTCCAACAAGCACAGTGAATGGGGGAAGCTAGATTAGCTTAATGACCATGTGATTTGTTTATGGATCATAGAGATTCACTGAACAACTGCTCAAAAAGGCTGTAAAATTGAAGATGATTCAGTTAAGAACTACCTGGCTTAGCAATAGAAATATTGGTCCTAATTATGGTTATAAATCAAGATCTACCTGTATATGTTTCTATTATGAGTATTTAAATTGCTTTGTGTATATCTTCAGATTGTGTAACTTGCTGAGGCCTTTCTGAAATAGTGCTCATATTTTTCTCTCTTTCCAGCAATTTTCAAAAGAACTACGTCAGTGGCATATAAATCTGGATGTAGCAAATGATTTGGCCCTTAAACTTCTTCGGGATTACTCAACTGATGATACCAGAAAAGTACAAATAATGACCAATAATATTAATGATGCATGGGCCACCATTAATAATAGGTAGGACATGATGTTTATTATCATATTTATAAAATAGAATGAAAATCCTGTTTTTACTCAAAAATTCAAGAAAATTTATCAAATAATGATGAAAGATTTAAGAGAACTGGATATGGTATTTGTTAGTTGTTTTGTTGTTGTTGTTTTGCTACCATATATTTCCATAAGATTAGTCTTGAAAAAAAGTTTCTTCTTTCAGATATATTTTAATCAATGTATTATTTACTAAATTATTTCAAAGACTTGTCATTGTTATCTGAGTATTTGAGTTACAGCTTATGATTCCTAATTTTGCACATTACAGTTCTATCAGTATTTGTTCTTCTCTTCCAAAATGTATATTTAATACTTAAAGTCCCATTAAAAATTAGTGCCATGATAATTTTTTTTTATTGAAAAGTTTTATAAGAAATACAAACAATTTTCTCCCCCCACCCTTCCCCCTCCCCACATAATAGAAAGTGTACATTTTCTTATACATAATAAATGCATGTTTCCCTTAAAGAAAGCATTAAAGTAGGACATTTTAATTGCATTCGGAGTTGCTCTTCTTCTCTTTCTTCCCTCATTCCACAACAAACCTTCTTCTCCACCTCCTTTCTTTCCCTTCCCTCCCTCCTCTTCTCTCCTACTTTCTCCTTCCTCCTCTCCTACCTCATCCTACTTCCTTTTCCTTTCCCCCACTTCTCTCTTCTTTTCCCCTTCTCGCCTTCACTCCTACTCCTGTCCCCTTCCCTTCCTCCTCTCCTTCTTCCATTCCTCTCCCTCCCTCTCCTCTTCCTACCCACTCCTCCTCTCTCCTTTCTAACTTCTTTGCTGTGAAATATTCTCCTCCTTTAGTATCTGAGCAACTCCTGTATTCTAATCGTAGATACTTTCTTCTGTTAAAACATTTCTCTATTCACCACTTTTTTCCCATCCCAACCCTTATCCCACCCTCCCCACCCCACCCCCGACTTCCCAGAGCAAAAACAGGGTATAGCATCTAACAAACATATGCTAAAATAAACTAACTAATTATAAATTTCAAAACTCCCACACATTCTTTAATTCCCCTTGCTCCAATTCATCAACCTCCCTTTTATAAATCCTCAAGACCAATTACGTTAAATTCATTCATCCTAATTATAAAAAAAAACTTTTTCTTGATGTATAATAAAATACTTTAGCAACATTACAAACAGTAAAAGTCATAAGTAAATTTCATTTCCATACCCTCGAACATCATTCTTTTTGAACATTACTCCCTAATACAATTCTGAATTTAACATTAATCCTCTTCATTCAAAGAATTGGGTATCTTGAGATCTTACACATTTTATCTCATATACCTGTTAAAATAATATAATTTTATGTTAAACATTTTAAAAATCTCTTAATACCTTTAAAACACTTATTTACCAAATATAAATTTCAAAATCTACCAGAGGATATCTTTCAAGTTTTCAATTAACCAATGTTAATACCTCTGACTTTTTTGAAAGCAGCCCTTTTACTATCCAAAACTAATTATTGTTTTGTAATAGAATTCTGAATTTAACATTAATCCTCTTTGCTTCAAAAAGTTGGGCATCCTGAAAGCTTACACAATTTATCTCATATATCTTTTAAAATAATATAATCTTATGTTAAACATTTTAAAAATCTCTTAATACCATTGAAACACATATTTGCCAAATGCAGATTTCAAAATCTACAGGAAGATATCTTTCAAATTTTCAGTTCCTAAAATAGCCTTTAATACCAATGTAATTAAACTTCTCAGTTTATTACTAGAATCTTCCTTCCCCAAAGAGAAAAAAAAAGTAAATGCTTAATCTTCTATTCTTCTCTTCTTTCTATATTTTTTCCAGTCCTTTTTTTTATTAATTCTTTCAACATTCCCCCCAATTTTATTTTTGAAAATTTTAAAATGTTGATTTGAGGTTGATGTTTCTGAAATACTCACTCTCTTCTTGAAATCACTTTTTCTAATTTGAGATCTCCATTTTGACTCTTCTTGCTTGTATAGTCCTTCAATCCATTCCTTTGTTCATATAGCCAAAATTTGTTGCCATAAAGTTTGTCAGCTTGCAATAGAGAGTCTATTTGTTGCTTTTCTATCAGTTGAATGGAAGCATCTACCCAGTTCTTTGTTTCAGCTGTGCCAGCCTGCCTTTCAGTCCTAACAGCCTCTCGATCTTCCAAGGGCAGGCTCTTCTGAAAAATTTCCTGCTGCCCATCTAACGACTCCTTATAATTTTCCAAGCTGTTTTTTGAAAAAGCTCTTTCAATTATATCCAAAAGCGCAGAATTAAAGGATTCTAGAAGTTCTTGAAAAGCTTTAACAGTTACATCTTGAGAATTTGCTGATTCACCAGCCCTGCTGTCAGCCATATTTCAGCCACTTTGTATTTATCCAGCTATTAGGTCAACAATTCCAACTATTTTCCACACGGTATAAGAGCAAAATTTTAGTTAAAGTCAATACCAAATTCTTTTCCTCAGTACCAAATTCTTTTCCTAGGCGTTTCCACTTTAGAACTTTCTCTTAAAGTGTAATCCAGTAGCTGTATCAATGTTGCAAATGTTAACAAGCATAACAAGCACCTTCCCTTGTAGCTTCCTCCTCCTGCCCTCAGGCACCATTTTCTGCATTTTAAAACGGAGTTAAAGTGTTACTTGCAATTTTTTTTTCTTTTTTCTCCTGGTTTGCTCTGTCTGCAATCAAGGTAAAGATGTTAAAAGTCCCCTCATTTTTTTTTCCCAGCAGATTTTGGTCGCGGCTTCTAGTGGAGTTTTAGCAGAGTTGTCCCTGGTCCGGAGCAGCTTGACAGGCTTCAATAGGGAACCCACACCCTTCGCGCCCCAGGATTTCTCCTAGGGCACTTGGGGGTGCTCTACCTCCGCCTGTCGACTCTTCTCTCTCCCCTTTGCCCGGGGAGAGGGTTCCAAGCCTCCAGACAGCTGTTTTTCGGCTGTTCTGGGGCTTTTACGGAACCGGGGATTGGGCGCTCATAAAAGAGTGTCTTCAAAGCTCGCGGAGCCAAGTGGAAGTCGCCATGATCAATTATTGAATGTTGTAGATTTTCTAAAAAAAGGAATAAGGTGCTTACCTTAATGAAAACATTTTTTCAGCTCATTAGCTGTTTTTTCTTATATAGGATAATTATTAAAGTTCTAATATCTCTTTTATCCCATCCTCATTATTTAGTATAGATATCATCAATTTAAAAGATATTTTAAAATATTCCACTATATTATGAATTATGTTATAAAATATATACAAATATATCTGAAATAAAAAGTGTATTAAAGCAATAAAAACGTAAAATCATTGTTTTGAATTCATTATTCAGTAAGATGCACAATAATTAAATAGGTTTCTCTCTTTCTCTTCCTTTTTTTTTTTTTTTTTAGAATTTAGCATGAGGTTTGTAGCTTACACTCTAAGGCAAAATGAATGTGGTTTTAAATGGCTTTTAATTACAATTAATGAATATTTATTTATCTTATTTCAGAGGGTGGTGCTGACCTGGCAGGGATTACGGAGACCTGGTTAGGCCAGGAGGGAGGAGTTCCCCTTGTGGAAATGTGCCCGCCAGGTTTCCGTGCATTCCATCAGCCAAGGACTTAGGGAAGGGGTGGGGGAGTGGCAGCAATCATTAGAGAAAGTCTTTGCCCGAGGGAGGCCACTGTTCCTCAGATAGCCAGATGTGAGTCCCTCCTTGTGAAGTGGGGTCAGGGGATTCAGATGGGCCTACTGATTGCGTACCTGGCTCCCTGCCACGTAACAGCGGTCCTGCCTGAGCTGCTCGACATTATAGCCAGGGTGGCGGTGGAAACCCCCAGACGTATTGTTACGGGGGATTTTAATCTGCCATCCGCTGGTGAGATGTCGGAGACGGCTCGGGAGTTCATGGCTTCCATGATGGCTATGGACCTGACCCAGGTAGTTAAAGGCCTCACCCACTTGGGGAATCACACTCTGGACTTGATTTTTGTCTCTGATCAGTGGCTGAATGATCTAAGAATAGGGGATATAGACATCAAACCCTTGTCATGGTCTGATCATTCTCTTTCAAGTCACTTCCACCCACCGCAGGGAGATGGAACCAACCAAATGGTTCCGTCCCAGGCACCTGATGGACCCCGAAAGGTTCCTGATGGAGCTTGGGCCATTTCCTGAGTCTCTGGCTCAAGACTCGACTGAGGACCTGGTGATCGCCTGGGACAGGGCAGCTACTGCGGCCTTGGACCGCATCGTGCCTTTGTGGCCTCTGATCCGATGCCGATCTCGTCTAGCTCCTTGGTTTTCCGAGGAGCTGAGAGAGATGAAGCGTCGGAAAAGACGCCTGGAGAGTGATTGGAGGACAAGCCGATCTGAATCTGACTGAACACAGGTGAGATCTTATATTAAGACCTACCTAGTGGCGATAAGAGTGGCGAAGTCTATCTCCATATACTGACCCTTTCTTTCTAATAAAATTATCATACCCCCCTTATACTATGCTATAATATGCATTTCAAAGTGACATTCTATTATAACAATATCTAATAACTCCTGATTTAACATAATAATATTATTATATCTCCCAATTTAACGATTTCCACTCGTGATCTACCCTTTTACTACCCCCCATACGTTATAACATTTCAAAACATACTTCCACTCTAAGACTACTCAATAAATCCTAATTTAACACTTATTCAATTCAACTACCCATTTCCTTCCCCCGCTTCATTACATATATTCACATCTAAACATAATATCCCTTTTCTTTAAACTAAACAATCCATAACCTAACCTATCTCCACCCATTTTCCTACAAAATTACCATAATTATTCTTAATATCTTTATTCTTCTGCCCACTCCCCTAGAAAAATATTCCCTTATGTAAATAAAATCCTAAAAGAAAAAAACTTTAAGCTTGTAATCCATATAGCATCTTCTGTAATATCCTTCAACTGGATGATAAACTACATCACCCATGTTAGGGTAACATCGCATCCTTATTCCAGCAGTATTTTCAGTATCTTCAATTACCATCTGCCCCCATCAGTAACAAATATCTTCATATTGGAAGAAAGAAAAAAAAAAAAAACCCGACAACCACCCGAGTGACTTTATAATTATATTCCGTATAATGTTTATGGAGGTGTCTTTTATCCAGATTATTAATTCCAGCCATAATAATAGGGTAACAACCAGATCTTCTGCGTGCCCCAATCCAGTAAATCTCTTGCCATATAACTCAACATACACGTAATATATTTATCCGGAAATCCAAAAAACAAACAAGATGTTTCCAACCATTCGATTTAAGGCCTTTTTCACATCCCAAAATAATTCAGCACTGCAGAGATCTGCCCTATCCTCAGGATAAAATAAGCCAATACTTTGCCAATTATCTTTTCATATATTCAGTCCTTTCATAAGTAACTGGCATTACACTGCTGTTTAGTTTAAAAGTTTTTATGTTTGTGAGACCTACTTCTTCTTTTCTTGACTTTTTGTGGGTTGGATCTCCATCCTAAATTCCTTTCTGTAGGTTGTGTATCAACTGTTTGGTTTTGCTGATGTATAACTTGATCCTGTTGGGTTTGCTTTTGTGGCTGAGATCTTTCTGGTTCTGTAAATTGTATATCAACTAATTGACTTCCATGCTGGTTTGTGGCTGAGATGGAGTAAATGGATAGTAAAGCATGATATAATCTGTTATGAATTTGGGTTTTATTATGAAGAAGTCAAAGGGGAAGGGGGGGTGAGGGGGGTTAGGGTGGAGGGGGGGAAAGGGGGAAAAATTTGTATTTGAAAAACTTTTTCAATAATAATAAAAAAGAGTGGCGAAGTCTTATTGCATCTGCAGAGAACTGCCCAGCCATGCTGTTTAGGGTGACCCGCTCCCTACTTCAGGTGGGGGCACAGGAAGATCCCTTACAGGGTCGAGCTGAGGATTTTGTACAATTCCTGCATGATAAAGTCGCTCAGATTCAGGAAGGCCTGGACTCCGATTGGGTAGATCCAGGGGAGGAGACGGGGGCAGGCCTTGAGAGCATTATCTGGGAAGAGTTTGACTCTGTGGCTCCTGAGGACATGGACAGGATTCTGGGCAAGCTTAATGCTGCCACATGTTTATTGGACCCGTGTCCCTCCTGGTTGGTACTGGCCTCCCAGGAGGTTACACGAGGCTGGCTCCAGGGGATTATAAATGCTTCTCTGAGTGAGGGTGTCTTTCCCGCCGCCTTGAAAGAGGTGGTTGTGAAGCCCCTCCTCAAGAAGCCTTCCCTGGACCCAGCTATATTATCAAATTATCGTCCAGTCTCCAATCTTCGCTTTGTTGCAAAGGTTGTTGAGAGTGTGGTGGCGCAACAACTACCCCGATACCTGGATGAAGTTGTCTATCTGGATCCATTCCAGTCGGGCTTCAGATCACTATACAGCATGGAAATGGCATTGGTCGCATTGGTGGATGATCTCTGGAGGGCTCGGGACAGAGGTTGCTCCTCTATCCTGGTCCTATTAGATCTCTCAGCGGCTTTTGATACCATCGACCATGGTATTTTACTGCACCGGCTGGAGGGGTTAGGAATAGGGGCACCGTGCTTCGGTGGTTCTCCTCCTTCCTCTCTGACCGTTCACAGTTTGTGTTGGCAAGGAGGCAGAGGTCGATCTCGAGGCACCTTATTTGTGGGGTGCCGCAAGGGTCAGTCCTCTCACCCCTTCTGTTCAACATTTATGTAAAACCGCTAGGCGAGATCATCCGTGGTTTTGGGGTGAGTGTTCATCAGTATGCTGATGACACACAGCTATACATCTCCACCCCAGACCACCCCAATGATGTCCTTGCTGTGATGTCCCGTTGTCTGGAGGCCGTGTGGATCTGGATGGGGAAAAACAAGCTCAGACTCAACCCCTCCAAGACTGAGTGGCTGTGGCTTCCAGCGTCCCGGTATAGTCAGCTGGTACCATCACTGACAATTGGGGATGAGATCTTGCTCCCCACAGAGAGGGCCCGCAACTTGGGTGTCCTCCTGGATTCACGGCTATCTTTAGAAGATCATTTGACGGCCGTGGCCAGGGGTGCCTTTTATCAGGTTCGCCTGATCTGCCAGTTGCATCCCTTTCTGGATCGGGACGTCTTGCGCACGGTCACTCATGCCCTAGTTACCTCCCGTATGGACTACTGTAATGCTCTCTACATGGGGTTCCCCTTGAAAAGCACCCGGAGGCTCCAACTGGTCCAGAATGTAGCCGCGCGGGTGATTATGGGCGCAGCTCGTTGCGCCCATGTAACACCTCTCCTACGCGAACTGCACTGCCCCCCCCATGGTCTTCCGGGTGCAATTCAAGGTGTTAGTTATCACCTTTAAAGCGCTCCATGGCTTAGGACCTGGGTACCTATGAGACTGTCTTTTGCCACCAATAGCCTCCCACTGACCAGTTCGTTCTCACAGGGAGGGACTACTCAGGGTACCGTCAGTCAAATTATGCCGACTGGCGACTCCCAGGGGGAGGGCCTTCTCTGTAAGGGCTCCAACCCTTTGGAATGAACTGCCCCCTGAGATACGAAATATCCCTGATCTCCGTGCTTTCCGCCGTGCCCTCAAAACCCTGATGTTCCAACAAGTGGGGCTAAACATATGAACATGTGAATGTTTTTAAAATGTTATCTAATTTTAGGTTCTGTTTAATTGGGCCAAACTATGTTAAAATAATAATTTTAATTAGCAATTTTATAATGTTTGTGTATCTATATTTTTCTTGATTGTACACTGCCTTGAGTCCTACGGGAGAAAGGCGGTATAGAAATATAATAAATAAATAAATAAATAAATAAATAAATAAATAAATAAATAAATAAATAAATAAATAAATAAATAAATAAATAAATAAAAATTAAATAAATACATATGCTTAAAAGACTGTGGTATAAAATATAATCAGAGGTCCTGCATAGATATGGAAATTATTTCAATTAGTTTTCTTTTACCATATATATTTTAAAATTCTGAATAATTTTGCTCTTTTAAACAAACATTTCATATTGTATGTTTAAAGGCAAGCTTCAAATTTTAAATAACTTGAATTAAAAAATATATTAGAATGTTTCCAAATATATTAACAACTTTTGCTGTCTCTTTGAAGTACAAAAAAAAGCCCATTACATTTCTGCTAATAGTTATTTTTCTTGGATCCCTGTAATGGAAGTTCCCCTCCCCAGAAGAGGGAAGAAGACATGAGATAGCAAATAATGCAAACACAATAAAAATAACTAAATCACAACCATTTAAATCCTTTTAACTAAGAGTAAAAGGGACGAAAATCCTTGTCTGGCTCATTGCCAGAATTTACAGCCTCAGGCAAACTCAAGTGGAAACACTTGAGATTAGCCTGACCACAAGAATGCATTTAGCTCTAGACTGTAGCAAGCAGGAAACAAGCCAGCTGCTGCTCGTTAAGCCAAGTACCAAAACAAAACACACAGAAGCTAGCAGGATTTCTCAACTTTATTTCTTTTCAGGAACAGGGATTAACCTTTTCCTTTCCCAACAAAGCTGAATAGAGAAAATTATCCCATCAATAGACACAGGATTAAACATCACCAAAAAACAGTTTTAGACTAAAAATCAGAAAATGTATATAAACTCTCTTTGAATGTTAATCTTTCTAGCTAGCCAAGAAGCCTGGGTTATCTTGGTTCCTTGTCATTAAAAGCTTCTTTCTGGCAGCTTGCTTCTTTATTCAATTTATTCTTCAGAGCACCGATTATTGCATTCTGGCTTGAAGAATCCCAACAGGGCAGTATTTCCTCCCAACACCTGTATGAAGTCCTTTCTCTTTTAAGTTTGATATCCTATGACCTGGATAGCATTCTAAAATTATACGTTTGGTCTGATTGTTACTTCTAGATCAAAAGTAATTTTGACTAGAAGAAGAATCCAGCAATTTAGAGTTTTTTCTGATTGATTTTAGAAAACTCATAAACCAGCTCTGTGTTAAGCTCCAGAAATATAACCACTGATGTCTTTTTATATTATTAACCACTATTGACAATAAGAATATTAAGCAAGGGATACCTTCTTATCTCTTGTCTCTGCTTTTCACTGATTGTAAATTCTTAGGCTCCCTGTCAGCTTCCTCCTAAAGGGAGAATATTTCCATCTGCTTTTCCCTTTCTACCACCATGAGGCCAGAAAGTTCAAAGGCTGCAGGGTTTTTAAAATATCAAATTAAGTAATTCATTACTTCAGTTGATATTTTTGCAACTTGAGCATCCATGTCTATATAATTTTAATGTGCTTGGTTATGCTCAAACATGCTAAACATTGATTCCAATAAACTAATAACAGTAACAGAGTTGGAAGGGACTTGGAGGTCATCTAGTACAAACCCCTGCTCATGCAGGAGATCTACAGTATACTAGGGATTTGAACCGCCGAACTGCCAACCTTTCTGATCGGCAAGCTCAGCGTCTTAGCCACTGAGCCACCTAGCCGGGCTAGATACAAGATACATACTTGGCATTACAAGACAAGATAGAAAGACCTGCACATGGATTAGAGAACGAACAAAAGTATATGATATCATCAAGAGATTAAAAGAATTGAAATGGAAATCGGCTGCTCAGATAGCAAGAAGAACAGTTGGCAGGTGGACCAAAGCAGTCTTAAAAAGGATTCCACTTGATTCATGAAAGAGACCTAAAACAAAAGGAATTGACAACATCAGCAAATATTGCAGACACAATTGGCAAAAGAAAGCTCAGGACTGTATTGGTTGGAAACATGCAGAAGATGCCTTCATCCTGCAATGATGAATGGATTTAGACAATGGCTAAAACAATGGAATAAACTAATTTGGGTTATCATAGGATTCCAGCTAGGGTTATCACAACATTTTTCTTTCATGAAGAAATCCTGATAGAATTGAACAAGAGATAAGATGAGACAAGATGATTTGATCTAAAGGTATCAATAGATTCCTAGTTCCTTGATATGACCCAAATGAGGAAAATATTGCAAGGAAGTTATAGATATGTTAGTATCCATAAAACATAACCTCAAGAGTAAGGGTTTTTTCTTGTTTTAAAAATATTCTTACATTTCTATTTACAAGACAGGACATACTGTATATGGCTAATTCTACTAAGAAATTTAAGTATAGAATTCCAACTAAAAATCCGTGGGGAATAAATGTGCTCACTGTAGCATTGACTCAGTGGTGGGTTCCAATTTTTTTTACTACCGGTTCTGTGGGCGTGGCTTGTTTGGTGGGCATGGCTTGGTGGTCATATGACTGGGTGGGTGTAGCTGGGTGATCATGTCACTGGGTGGGCGTGGCCAACTTGACGTCACTCATGTCAAGGGTTATGGTTAGGGTGCCTGGCCTCTCCTTGCCTCAAAGGCCTCAACGAGATACAATTTCCCTGTCTATTTATTTACTACTACTGAACATCCAAAATATACTATTTAATCCTATGTACATATGCTATATGTGTACATACATATTACAAAGTATAGAGTGTGTATAGGCACACAAAAAGATACATTATTTACTATATATACTGTATGTGTATGTACACACACACATACACACACACACACACACACACACACACACACACACCTTCTAAAACTATACACATTCAACCTCACTTCCTACATTTGGAAAAACACACCCAGAGTTCACTTTCTGCCACACTTTAACTATAACTTCTGTACATTTAGAACATTACACACACCTTCAGATGTTCTTCGCTAACTTGCACATGACTGTTAGAGCCAGGAGAGATCATGAATTGAGTAAAATGTGGTGAAACTCACTTAACAATGCTCTTGTTTAGCAACCAAAATTTTGGGCTCAATTCTGGTCATAAATCAAGGACTATCTCTGCCTTCCTCTCCATGGCAGCCTTGTCCTAGTAAACTCCTTCTCCTTTCTGGCAATTTTCCTCTCTGTTAGAGGCACCAAAATAATCCAGGCGATGTAAGGTTTCCTGCTGGAGCAGGGGGTTGGACTAGATGGCCTCTAAGGTCCCTTCCAGCCCTAGATTGCTGTCCTGTTTCAAAGGGTCTTCTGAAGCCATGTCTAGTGCCAGGGTTTGTGGTCCTTCCTTCCTTCCTCTTCTTTCTTTCTTTCTTTCTTTCTTTCTTTCTTTCTTTCTTTCTTTCTTTCTTTCTTTCTCTTTCTTTCTTTCTCTCCCTCTCTCTCTCTCTCCCTTCTTTCCTCTTCCTTCCTTCTCTCTTTCTTGTCTCTCCCTTCCTCTTTCTTTCTTTCTTTTTTCTTTGTCTCTTTTTCTTTCTTTTTGCTCTCCCTCCCTTTCCTTCTTTCTCTCCTTTTCTTTCTTTCTTTCTTTCTTTCTTTCTTTCTTTCTTCTTTCTTTCTTTCTTTCTTTCTCTTTCTTTCTTGTCTCTCCCATTCTTTCTTTCTCTTTTTCTTTGTCTCTTTTTTCTTTCCTTCATTCTTTTCTCTCCATTTCCCTTCCTCTTTCCTTCTTTCTCTCTTTCTCTTTGTTTCTTTGTCTTTCTTTTTCTTTTTTCTTTTTTCTTTGTCTCTTTTCCTTCATTCTTTCTTTTCTCTCTCCCTTCCTTCCTCTTTCCTTCTCTTTCTTTGTCTCTTTCTTTTTCTTTCTTGTCTCTCCCTTCCTCTTTCTTTTTTTCTCTTTCTCTCATTTTTTTTGTCTTTTTCTCTCTCTTTCTCTCTCTCTCTCCCTCTCTCTCCCACGCCGCCCTTCAAAGTTTAGGAGAGTGAGACTGGGAGGCCCGAGAGAAAGCGCCTGGTAGTGGCGGCGATACCACCAACAGTGCCACCCAAAACAGGAACTTCAGGCTGTGGCAGGTGGGGGCGGGGGCTGAAACAGGAGCTTCAGGTGGTGACAGTGGGGTGTCCCAGAACAGTTGGGAAGTTTTCCTGCACGGCTTTTGCCGTGGCAGGCAGCGGAGGAGGTGGCAGCAGCGGGGCGTCCCGGAAGAGCCAGGAAGTTTTCCTGCACAGCTTTTGCCACGGCAGGCATGGAGGAGGAGGAGGCGGCGATGGCAGGTATTGGCAGCAGTGGCAGCGGGGCGTCCTGGTACTCCTGGGGAGTTTTCCTGCACGGCTTTTGCCATGGCAGGTGGTGGCGGCGGCAGTGGAGGTGCATCCCAGAACTCCCGGGAAGTTTTACTGTGCGGCTTTTGCGGTATCTGCCTCCCTTCACATGCGGTGCACATATGCAGCAGTCCTGGGAAATCCGCTCGCCTTCCTGCAACACCGTCGCTGCTGCTGCCCCTCTTAGCCCTAGCACAAAGGCTCTGTCTCCCTGAAGGGCCACCCTCCCATCCACCCACTGGCTTGGCTGGGTCAGGCCGGGCCAGAAGCAGCACGTCTCCCATCATGGGCTGCATGTGTGACCCAACTTCAGAAGGCAAAGGCATGGGGGACTGCCGGGAAGACTGCGTGGCAGGCAGGCAAGCATGCCAAGCTGCAGGGAAGGGAGGGGAGCTGCTAGATCCCTTCCCTACAGCCGGGTGGCCCTAACATGCTTGCCTGCCTTCCATGCACCATTCCCGGCAGTCCTGTGGCCAGGCCCGCTTGCCTGCCTTCCTCCCTCACCACCACCTCTTTGTTTGGATGCTTACCTTCCACTGTGGCTGGTCCAGAGTCGGGGAGGCAAGCTGGAGTTTTCGGCTGCCCCCAGCCAGCTGCTGCTGCTGGAAAGCAGCTGGGAAAGAAGCCTCTGAAAAGGCTCCTTTACCAGCCACTTTCTCTGAAGGCAAGCTGCTGCCATCGCTGCCGTGTTCTTCATGTATGCACATCCCATTGGACTTGCAAGGCAATGGGATGCGCATGCATGAAGAACATGGCAGCGCTGAACATGGTGGCCAGGCGACCAGTTCAGGGGCGTAGCCAGTCAGCCATTACTACCGGTTCTCCGAGTGACTAAAATTTTTTACTACCAGTTCTCCCGAACCGGTGAAAACCGGTAGCGACCCACCACTGCATTGATTTTAGCATATCTTATTATTGTATCTTATTTCAGCCACTGCCTTTTAGCCAACCCTCACTTTATTTTGGCTTTATTCTGACATGCACTGAAGAAATAAAAAAGAAAGGTGAGATTTGTAGAACTTCAGAAGGCATGTCACACAGGGCTATACTGTATTCTGGTTCTGGTTCTGATTAGATTTGGCAAATTATGAATTTAGAAAGTTAAGACATCCTCAGACTACTGAAAAAAAATGTACATTTTAATATTCATGTTAAGTATACTTTTTCTTTCTTTATTCTCACAAAATAAGACCTGCAATCTTGGCATCCCATGAAATGCCATCGTCCTAATACCCCCTTGTTGCAGAGAAATGGCATCAAAAAGTACTGAGATGTAAAGCTGTTAATATGAAGTAGGATGTTAAGCATCTGTTCTTGCATCTACTGAATAAAGGACAAGTAATATTGGACTTTTCCATTAAATTATCATTCTACTACCTCTTCCGTATGGCAATATCATGCTTCATCAACTATTATAGTTATTGTATAACTAATTTCTTTTTATAGCCTGAACTGTTAGATATCCATCCATCCTTGGTGCTGTAGATTGCAGTTGTTTACTGTATCATTCCCTGAATATGAACATTCACTTCATAAGTGAATAGATAGTAACTATGTTCCTCTCTAGATTGGGTTTTAACAAATGTAGTTGAATTTATAAATGTTACATAACGTTGAATGATTTGATTGGTTTATGTTTACAGATTATCCCAAATAGTTTGAAATGCTGCTAGTTTAACAAATACATATTCTAATCGCACACATTTCAGCCCCGTGTGAGTATTGAATGAATGCAATTTGAAAGTAATTTGTTTAATATTGAGTGTCTTGAATATTTTCTTTTATGTAAATTGTGAACTGAAATTCAGAGTAAGAGGGTTTTGAAGAATGTGTAAGTATTCCCAAACATGGTAGAAACTGGAAGTCAATTAACATTTGAAACAAGAAAATATTTTTTCCAGAAAATTATTATGGAAAATGAAAAATTATTTATATTTTGATATATTCCAAATATTATAGATTTAACCAAGAAGAACATATACACACTTAGCATATGACTGATCCAGAGCCACATCAATAGTCCATAACAATAATTTGATTTATATACTAATTTCCAAGTTGCATCTCTAATAGAAAAGTAATTGCAACCAATCCTTATTAAACATCTAATACATTCAGTATACACAGATATATTTTAATTAAGTACAATTCCAAGATTATAGGAAACTAACATCATTTTTTTAGTGTTATTATTTAAGTGGTCAGAACACAACATTCACGTTTGTTATCCCAAAGATCATGTGAATAGTTACTATGAATCATAAAATATCAAATATCCACTGAATTGAAATTAGATATTCTATCTAGCAAAATATTAGGAATCTAAGAATATAATTTGAATGTTAGAGTGTTACAACCTGAAAAAATAATCCAAAATTTGACTCATTTATTGAATCGTCCACTGACTTGTATAGAAATATTGAAAACAATTACATATTCATTTCATAAAATCTGTAGTTGAACTTTAAAGTTAAGCAAAGTAAATGTTTGAGGGTAGTAAATGTTTTAGAGCCACTTTCGTCTAGTGGTTAAGGCAGCAGTCTAAAAAGTGGGAGACTGTGAGATCTAGTCTCACCTTGGCCATGAAAAGCAGGTGGATGACTTTGGGCCAGTCTCACTCTTTCAGCCCAACACATCATATAGGTATTGTGGAGAAAATAAGAAGAGTAAGGTGTGCTGTATATGTTAACTGCTTTGAGTTATTTGTAAATATAGCGCTACCCGCGAAAGAGCCTCTGGAATCTGCCTTCTCCTGGCCCTATTGGTATGGCTGCCAGACCACACTGGTCCCTTGCTCAGGCACTTCTACTGGCCTGGGTCATGTAGTGTCATGGTTGTCAGTCTCCTCTCAGCAGTCAGGTCATGTGGTGGGGTGATGGTCAGTCTTTTCCCAGCAGGTGGGTGATGTGATAAGATGTTATTCATGTGGCTGGTCGACCTTCCTTCCTTCCTTCCTTCCTTCCTTCCTTCCTTCCTTCCTTCCTTCCTTCCTTCCTTCCTTCCTTCCTTCCTTCCTTCCTCCCTCCCTCCCTCCCTCCCTCCCTCCCTCCCTCTCTTTTTTAATATTTTTTTTTATTTTATAGACAAACAAATATACAATACATAATCAGGCATTCAGTGTATCATCTGAGTACATCTTTTGTGTGTTCTTACTTCTCCCATCTTTATCGATATTATCATTTCATTTACTGTAACATTTCTCCCCCATTTAATGCCTATTATCTATCCTATATATATCTCTTCTCTAACCAATGGTAAAATTGCCCCATATCTTAAAATATTCTGATTCCTCTCTTTTTTTAATTGTTAACATCAGTCTACTCATTTCTGCACAATCCAATATTTTCTTAATTACTTCTCCCTCTGTAGGGATTATCTCTGCTTTCCATCTTTGCGCAAATGCTATCCTCACTGCAGTTATAACATGTATAATCAAATATATTTTTTCTTTACTAAACTTCTCTGGTAAGATACCCAATAGGAACAGTTCAGGTTTTAAATCTATATGTTGTTGTATCATTTCTTCTAACCATGTTTTAATTTTAATCCAATAATTTCTCACTTCTGGACATGTCCACCACATATGATAAAACGATCCTGGTATCTGATCGCATTTCCAACATTTAGCTCATTTATCTTTAAACATTTTTGCCAATTTTTTGGGTAGCATGTGCCATCTGTAAAACATTTTATATTGCTTCTCCTTATATGTTGTGGACATTGTTAATTTATAATTCCTTTCCCATAGCTGCTGCCATTTATCTAACTCACTTGAGTATCCAAAACTTTTTGCCCATGCTATCATTGTTTCTTTTACCTGTTCTTTTTCTAATTCAATACTAAGTAAACGATTATATGTCTTTTTAATTATGTGTTCATCTGTTCCTGTGAGTATCTTATCCAATTCTGTCATTTCTAAATACATACAGTTTAGCATCTTTTTCATACCTTGTTTGAATTTGCATATGAGTATACCAGTCCATCTCAATCCCTTGTTCTTTATTTCTTGTTTCCCTTTCAATTCCCCCTTATCTGTTAAAATATCCTTATATCTAAGAATATTTCTAATATTAATAATATTTGGATGTATTAATGCTTCCATTGTTGATAACTATGTTGGTATTTTCAAATAATATTTATTTCTAATCTTCTCCCACGCTAATAACAATGCATTTCTTACATAATGTCTTTGGAAATAAGTATGTATCTTGCTCCTGCCATACCATAAAAAGACATGCCATCCCAATTGTAAATCATGACCTTCCAAAGTTAATAGTTTTATATTTCTTAGTCCAATCCATTTTCTCATCCAAGTCAACGTTGCAGCCTGATAATAGAATTCCCAATTCGGTAGTCCAAATCTTTCATGTAGTCTCGCAGCTTGTAATAGTTTTATATTGATTCTCACTTTTTTCCCTTGCCATATAAATTCCCTTACTATTTTATTGAGATGATCAAAATATGTCTTTTCCACTTTTATCAATATTGTCTGAAATAGGAACAATAGTCTCAGTATTATGTTCATCTTTATTATCGCAATCTTTCCCATTAATGATAATTGTAAATTTTTCCATTTCTCCAAGTCTTCGTCAATTTGTTTTTTTAGTTTATAATAATTATCTTTCTTTATCGTTACACAGCTTGAAGTTAAATATATTCCTAAATATTTTACTTTCTTCACAATTTGAATATTTATTTTCTCCGTCAATCCTCTTTTCTGTTTTTCTGTTATATTTTTGACCAATATTTTTGTTTATTCTTTATTTATTTTTAGTCCTGCCACTTCTCCATACTCTTCTATTTGTTTTAATAGTTTAGGACCCATTGTTTGAGGCTCCTCCAAGATAAAAAGTAATCATCTGCAAAGGCTTGTAATTTATATTCTTCTTTCTTAATTTTCATTCCTTTTATTTCTTCATTTTGTCTTATATTTCTATTTAACACTTCTAATGTTAATACAAATAACAATGGAGATAACGGACATCCTTGCCTTGTGCCTTTCATTATATGTCATCTCTCCGTTCATCATTATTTTTGCTGATTGTTTATTATAGATTGTTTTTATCATATCTGTAAATCTCTCCCCAAATTCCACCATCTGTAATTGTTCTATCATAAGTTGCCAGTTCAAATTATCAAATGCTTTTTGTGCATCTAGAAACATAATCACCATTTGTTTTTCTGGATGTGCCTCATAGTATTCCAAGGTATTCAGAATTATCCTCATATTGCCTCTAATTTGTCTCTCAGGTAAAAACCCATTTTGATCCATATGAATAAACTCATTTAAGAGCCTTTGCCATTATTGAAGCAAAGATCTTATAGTCCACATTCAACAATGAGATCGGTCTATAGTTTTTGACTTGTAAATCTGTATTGTCTTTAGATATAAGTGTGACATACGCCTCCATCCAAGAATCTGGTATCTTTGCCTTCACCAAAAGTTCATTAAATAATTCCAACATTATATTGCTTAACACCAAGGGTGGGTTCCAAAAATTTTTACTACCGGTTCTGTGGGTGTGGCTTATTTGGTGGGCGTGGCTTGGTGGTCATGTGACTGAGTGGGTGTGGTCAACTTGATGTCACTCACAGCAAGGTGGGGTGGCACCTTGCTGTGAGTGACATCAAGTTGACCACACCCACTCAGTCACATGACCAATGCTGCAGAGACAGAGCAATTTCCTATGTACCTTCCCCTGACCCTTGGACTGACAAAATAAAAGCCTGCCTGCCTAGCAGACCAAACTGGAAAATGAGGTGGGGGAGACGCTTCATGTCTAGTAAAACAGCCTTTCTTTTAATCACCTCATCAAACCACAAACTCCTCCAATCAGGGCTTCGGTCTCTGAGTAATGGGTCGGACGAAGAGTGGGGAAGTGTCTAAAGGGGGAGAGAGGGACAAAGCCTCCTTAACGTGGATGCACGTAAAAAAAAGGTGGAATTTTGACAAACTTCTCCCCCAAGACCAAGAAGTGATTCATTTCCCTCTCGCCCTCCCCCCCAACATTTCCAAGAGCTTCCAACATTGCAGCAGCTGCTGCTCCTCACCTCTCCTGTCCCGGAAGTGGAACCAGGCTCTGTTTCCTCCCCCAAGTCATTGTTGGAGCATCAGCGATCTAAGGAAAAGTCTTCCAGCTCTTCACAATCAACTTCAATCAAGTTACATCAAGATGGCCGCCATGGGTTACTGAGGCTCTGCTGGAGATGGGGTGGCTTTTGGTGAATTATCGGGGTCCGGGGGTCTGTTGCCCTGACCCCCCATCATGGGCTGAGCAGGAAGTACCTGGGGAGACGTGGGCACTCCCGACAGATCCTTGGAGGTCTTCGGAAGGTCTTCAGAGGTCCTTTATGGCGAGTGGTAGTTCAGCGAGCTGTGAGGCTGTTTGGCTCATCCGGGCTGTTTGGGTGCCGAGGAGTGGCTGTGCGGGCCGGCGGTGCTGCGGAGGATCATTCGTGGGAACTCCTGATGTGTGGAGTGGAGCCCAACAGTCAGGGATGATCTGTGAGACTGGCGGAGAGGGTCGTCTGTGCCGAGGACCAGCTGGACGTGCCAGCGGGGATGGCGAGGGAGAGGAGGCTGTCAGCGACGTGGTAATGTGGCAAGGTGACACTCCCCTCAGAGGGGGCTCAGTGGGAGAGATGGAGAGATGGAGACAGTGCTAGGAGGGCCAGGAGAGGCTGCGCGTTGGGGTCCCTGTGCTTTGGTCATCGATGCAGTCACGGAACAGCGAACTCGTCTCCCCCCGGGATTTGCCTGGAGGGGGGAATGGGCCAGCGTTTTGGATTCTGGAGCTTTCTGCAGCCGGCTGACTTTGTTCCAACCTTTTGCAGCTGGCTTGACCTGTTTCATCTTTTGTTGAGGCGCTGGAGGCCTGCTTTGCCAGACAAGTGGGCTGGAGTGGGGTATGGGGAACATGGGTATTGGGGCTAGGCCTGGCTTTGTGATCAATGCTGCCCCATTGCCCCTGGATCTCCATGCTATAGCCGCTTGGACTGGGGATGTCATCAAAGGCTCTGGACTTCCTGCCTTTACAGTCCTGATACGGTCAGCCCTTGGGGTGTAGATGCCTGCTGTGGTGAGAGGGCAGCTGTGGACTCCTTTCTATCTGGTCCGGGTCATACTGTGGTGAGAGGACAGTATTGACTGGCAGCTTCCACCTCAAGGGATCGCCGGTGGATATAGGAACCTGGCTGTGGTGAGAGGACAGCGAAGATTATCAGCTTTGGTCATCCCTGGCCGCCGTGAGAAGGCGTCCCAGGGATGAAGGTTCCTGCTGCTGGGGTGGATCTGGTCATGCCCCATTCGCCATGGGCGTACCCATCTCTATGACCGAGCATGATTTTGAAATATGCAAGTGCGGATTTGGTTGCTCTCAGAAATTCCCCCCATTCCTGGGAGTGGCCTGCATGCCTGGCGAAGTTCTACCTTCATGACGGGTCCTGGGATCCCGAGAGGTGGCATATGGGCCTTAGGGACCCTAAGAAAGGGGTTTTGTATAGTTTTTTATCTAGGTTTTTAAGGGGGTTGAGGAGGGGGAGGGTTATGATACCCGGCAGGTGTTTGGGGGGGCACCTCCGGGCCAATGGCAGTCCAGGCCATGGATGGGCGGCGGTGGGGTTGGATCGGGGCTGGGGTCGCTGGCTACCCAGGGGGAGAGGGTGGGAGCATTGATCCCGCTTGTGATGGGGAATGGCGGCAGATGGATGAACCGAGGGCCGTATCGAAATCTGGGAGCTCGCCCTTGCTATCTTCGAGCGGTGACGTGCTCCGACCCTTTTGGTTCCATCCGACCAACTGGGGGTTTGAGAGAGGGGGGCACTGGACTCATGTTGCTCTATTTTAATGCCAGGTCTGTGATCAACAAAGCTCCCCTCATTCGGGATTTGATTGAGGAGGAAAACACAGACCTGGCTTGCATCACGGAAACCTGGTTGGGCCTGGAGGGAGGTGTCCCTCTGACAGAACTTTGCCCACCAGGTTTCTGGGTGCTACACCAGCCAAGGGCCCAGGGCAGGGGAGGGGGTGGTGGATGTTATTAGGGAGACCCTTAGTTCGCGGGAGGTCACTGCTCCTAAGATAGACAGGTGTGAGACCCACCTTATGAAGTGAGGCCCGCATGGGCAGTTGAGCTTGTTGATTATGTAACTGTCTCCCAGCTGCATAGCAACAGCCCTGCCTGGGCTACTCGATGCCCTATCGGGGCTGGTGGTGGAGTTTCCCAGACTTATTGTGCTGGGGGACTTCAATCTGCCATCCCTAGGGTGGGGCGTCGGGGGTGGCTCGGGAGTTCATGGCTTCCATGGCAGCCATGGACCTGACTCAGATTATTCAGGGCCCGACACATGAGGGGGGCCACACGGCCGATCTTGTTTTTGTTTCGGAGCAGTGGCAGGTGGAGCTCGGTGAGGTATTATCTGCTATTCATCCCCTATCATGGACCGATCACTATCTCCTTCGGCTGGGCTTCCAGTATGCCACCCCTCCTTGCTGGGAGGCGGGACCGACCACCTGGTTCCGCCCCAGGCACCTGATGGACCCGGAGAGGTTCCAGACAGAGCTTGGGATGATGCTTCTCTCTTTTTCCCATGGTTGTGGCCCTGGTGGATGCCTGGGATGGGGCCGCTGCTTGGGCCCTCGACCGGGTCGTTCCTTTGTGGCCTCTGACGTGACACAGATCCCGGCTAGCTCCTTGGTTTACCGAGGAGCTCCGGGGGATGAAGCAATGTAGGAGAGGCCTAGAGAGCTGTTGGAGAGCCAGTCGTTCTGAATCTGACCGATCACAGCTAAGGTCGTTCACACGGGCCTATCTGGTGGAGTTGGCGATGGTGAAGCGTCGCTGTTTCTCTGATAACATCGCGTTTGCAGAGAATTGCCCAGCTGCCCTGTTTAGGGTGTCCTGTTCCCTCTTAAATCAGAGGGTGAGGGAAGACCCTTTGCAAGGGAGAGTCGAAGAGTTTAGCCAGCATCTGCTGGACAAGATCGCTCAGATTCGGGACAGCTTGGACTCTGACTGGACAGAGTCAGATGGTGAGAAGGCAGCGGGTCTTGTTCTTTGGGAAGAGTTTGATCCTGTTACCCAGAGAAAGTGGACAGGTTCATGGGGAAGCTGAGTGCGACCACATGTGTATTGGACCCATGCTCCTCCTGGCTGGTTTATTCAGCACGCGGCTGGATCCAGGCGGTGATAACTGCTTCCTTGGAGGAGGGAAGCTTTCTTACTGCCTTGAAGGAGGCAGTGGTGATGCCCCTCCTCAAGAAACCTGCCTTGGATCCAGCTGTTTTGAGTAATTTCCGTCCTGTCTCCAACCTTCTCTTTCTTGCGAAGGTTGTTGAGAGTGTGGTGGCACATCAGTTCTCGATGGCCCTGGATGAAGCGGAGTACCTCGATCTGTACCAATCGGGTTTCAAGCCTGGATACAGCATGGAGACGGCATTGGTCGCACTGGTGGATGATCTCTGGAGGGCTCAGGACAGAGGTCATTCCTCTGTTCTGGTCCTATTAGATCTTTCGGTGGCTTTTGATACCATCAACCATGGTATCTTGTTGCGGCACCTCGAGGGGTTGGGTGTGGGAGGCACCGTTTTATGGTGGTTCTCCTCTTATCTCTCGGGTCGGACGCAAGCAGTGTTGGCAGGGGGGCAGAGATCGACCATGAGGCCCCTCACTTGTGGGGTGCCCCAGGGGTCGGTTCTCTCACCCCTTCTGTTCAACATTTATATGAAACTGCTGGGGGAGATCATCCGTGGTTTCGGGGTGAGGTACCATCAGTATGTTGATGATACCCAGCTTTTTATATCCACCCCTAACCAGCCCAGTGATGCCCTTGACGTGATGTCCCGGTGTCTAGAAGCGGTACGGGTTTGGATGGGGAGGAACAGGCTTCGGCTCAACCCTGCCAAGACTGAGTGGCTGTGGGTACTGGCATCTCGATCTGAAGGAGAGTTTCCATCATTGGCTATAGGGGGTGAAGTTTTATCCCCCGTAGACAGGGCACGCAACTTGGGTGTCCTCCTGGATTCACGGTTGAGTTTAGATGATCATATAACAACCGTGACCATGGGGGCGTATGCCCAGATTCATCTGGTGTGTCAGTTGCGCCCTTATTTGGACCGAGATGCTCTACGCACAGTTACTCAGGTGCTAGTCACCTCCCGTCTTGACTACTGTAATGCTCTCTACCTGGGGCTCCCCTTGAGGACCACTCGGAGGTTTCAGCTGGTGCAGAATGCGGCTGTGTGGGTTGTGATGGGAGGGTCTCCATACTCCCATGTTACACCTCTCCTGCGCAACTTGCATTGGTTACCAGTTGCCCTCTGGGTGAGATTCAAGGTGCTGGTGATGACCTATAAAGCCCTACATGGCTTAGGCCCAGGATACTTGTCGGACCATCTGCAGCCAGCAACGGCTTCCCATTGCTCGGTGCGTTCTCACAGGGAGGGCCTTCTCTGGGTGCCGTCGGCTAGACAATGTCAGCTGGCGGCCCCCAGGGGTAGAGCTTTCTCTGTGGGAGTGCCCACTCTTTGGAATCAACTCCCCCTGGGGCTTCGGTTGGCTCCTGACCTTTGCACCTTCCCCCGTGAATTAAAAACATGGCTGTTCACATCACCCAGCCTGTACTGAGGGGTTTTTTGATTATTTTAATGGGTTTTAATATATGTTTAAACTATATATTTATACATTTATGTATTTTATGTATGTATACTTATGTATTTTATGTCTTTTATTGGCTTTGTTTTTACTTGTTGTGAGTCACCCTGAGTCCTATGGAGATAGGGCGGCATACAAATTATATTAAATAAAATAAATAAATAAATAAACTTTAAGAGAGGTGAGAAGCCAATGCAAAAGAAGCGGCAGCGGAGCCGACAGGGGTTTGTGTGTGTGTGTGTGTGTGTTTGTTTGTCCTTTTGCGGTCCTCTCCCAGGGGACAGCCAGGGCTTTGCTGCCTCCTCTTTCCTTCAGAGGGGCTGCCTCCAAGTCCTTGCGAAGGGATAAACACAAACACACGCACACACACACACACACACACACACACACACACACTGTCTGTCACCTCCACTGCTGCTTCTTTTGCATTGGCTTCTCACTTTCTTAAAGTTGATCGTGAAGAGCTGGAAGACGTTTCCTTAGATCTCTGACATTGCACAATGACTTGGGGGAGATCTAAGGAAACGTCTTCCAGCTCTTCATGATCAACTTTAAGAGAGGCGAGAAGCCAACGCAAAAGAAGTGGCAGTGTAGGCAACAGGGCAGGGCATGTGTGTGTGTGACAGAGAGAGAGAGAGAGAGAGAGAGAGAGAGAGAGAGAGAGAGAGAGAGAGAGAGAGAGAGAGAGAGAGAGAGAGAGAGAGAGATCCAGCCACCCTCCCCCAGCACTGCCACTGCTCCTGCCCCTCTCACCTCCAGCACAGCGGCTCCGTTTCCCTGAAGGGCCGCCCGCCCACCCACTGGCCAGGCTGGAAGGCAGGCAAGCATGGTAGGGCCATGGGGAAGGGAGCTAACTAGCTGAGCGGCCCCGACATGCTTGCCTGCCTTCCTGGTGGTCCCCGTGGCCAGGCCCGCTTGCTTACCTTCCTCCCCAACACCACTTCTTTTTTCAGCTGCTTACCTTCCATGGCGGCTGATCCAGAGTCGGGAAGGCAAGCTAACCCGAGTTTTTGGCAGCCCCCAGCCAGCCGCCGCTGCTGGAAAGTGGCTGGCCAGAAAGCCTCCGAAAAGGCTTTTTTGCCAGCCACTTTCTCCGCAGGCTGCCAAAAAGCATCTGCTGTTGTTGTCATGTTCTTTGCTCATGCACATTCCATTGGATTTGCAAGGCAATAGGATGTGCATGTGCAAAGAACATGGCGGTGATGAACATGGCGGCCGGGGAACCAGTTCGGGGGTGTGGCCAACCAGCAACTATTACCGGTTCTCTGAATGATGAGAGATTTTTATTACCGGTTCTCAAGAACTGGTACGAACCGGGAGCAACCCACCACTGCTTAACACCTCTTGAAATGATTTATATAGTTCTGCTGGTAATCCATCTGGACCCGGTGTTTTCCCGTTTTTTTTTTTTTTTAATTGCTCCTGTCAATTCCATCATTGATATTCTTTCCTCTAAGGCTTTCTTGTATTGTTCAGGTATTTTAGGTAGGTCAGATTTCTCTAAAAATTGTTTTATTTTTCCATCAGGTATCATCTCTTGCTTATATAGTCTCTCATAATAATTTTGAATTATTTTTTTTCTTTTCTTCATTTCTATAATATATACTTCCTTCTTCATCTTGTAATTGATTAATTAATTTCTTCTCTTTTTTTCATTTTATATGCCATCCATCTACCTGGTTTATTTGCATTTTCAAAGAAATTCTGTTTGGCTGACCTTAATTTACATACCAAAAATTCTTGTTCAATTAAATTTATTTCATGTTTTTTCAATTCCATTTGTTTTTTATTTTTTCCATTTTGTGGGGGGGGTTGGTAATTCTTTCTCCAGTCTCTTATATTCCTCTTCCAATTTCTTCTGTTTTTGTCTTTTCTTTTTATTCTTTTTTCCCAAATATATTATTGCCAGGCCTCTAATTTATGCTTTCATTGTATCCCATACATTCTGAAGTGATATATCTTCCTTTTCGCTTATTTTGGGGAAAAAAACTCCAATTCTTTTTCCATAAATTGTTGAAATTCTTTTTCATTTAGAATTTAGAATACTTTTTCTTTTGTCCTTTCCATGTTATTATAATTGGATTGTGATCTGCCCAATGATTTGAATCAATATTTATTTCTTGTATATTGTCTGTTAGATCTGATGACATCCATATCATGTCTATCCTGGACCATGACAAGTGTCTATTTGAGTAAAAGGTATTTTGTTTTTCTTTCAAATGTCTATTTCTCCATACATCTTGTAATTCCTCTATCATTGTGAAAAAAGTCTTCAGAAGTATTTTTCTGAGTTTCTTATTTATTTTTGTTGTTTTATAATCGAAATCAACATCCGTTATTGCATTAAAGTCGCCCTTTATGCATATATTTTCATATTCCAATTCTAATATTATTTTGTATAACTTTCCATAAAATCCTTCCTGTTTATCATTTGGAGCATATAACGCTATTAAGAGTATTTGTTTAAAGTTCATTTTGCTTCTACCATCACTATCCTCCCTTCTTCATCTTCAAATATTAATTTAGGCTCTAGGTTTTCTTTTATATATAATGCTACTCCACTTTGTTGTGTCAATGAAGTAAATAAAACTCCTAACTTTGAACATTTTAATAATTTTATGAGTTGTTTTCTGATGTGTACTTCTTATAAACACATAATGTCCATCTTTAATTTATTTAATTTGTTTAAAATTCTATTTCTTTTTGATGCCAAATTCAACCCATTTACATTTATTGATATTGCTTTTATTTCTTCTTCCATGTTTTACTTATTACTAACTTTCAATCTTGTCGCTCTTGTCTCTCTTTGTTCTTTTACATCTTTTCCTCTTGCTCCTTCTTGGTTTACGTAGGTAGAACCTGGCTAAAGAGAAATACACATAAAACCTACAAAAAAGAAAAAAAAACAAATATTGTACCTTTACAGGGAGGATACATGAGATGAGAGTGTGGCTAACTGATGAGGCCTTATAAGGCCGAAATAGATCTTAGTCTCCCAATGGGCAGCAAAGGGTCTGCTGGCTGCCAGAAGAAAAAAAAAAAAGGCCCAGAAACTAGTGAATTATGATTTCACTGAACTAGGGCTGCATAATATCTTGGTTTACGTAGATAGAACCTGGCTAAAGAGAAATACATACATACATACATACATACATACATACATACATACATACATACATAGGTTTTGGTTATTTGGGTTTTCTCCCGCGTAAAATTGGAAGTGTCTTGGTGACATTTCGACGATGTCTCATTCGTCATCTTCAGGCTGGTGTTTTCAGCTTCGTGTTTCTAGGAGCAATGTGTGATCGCAGCTGTTTCTTCCTTTTAACTGCTAGTGGGGGTGTGAACTGATTGGGTGGGAGCTTGGCTGTGTTCTGATTGGGTGGAGGTATGTTCTGATTGGTTGGGGGCTTGGTTGTGCTCTGATTGGATGGGGGGTTGGCTGTGCTCTGATTGGATGGGGGTGTGTTCTGTTTGGATGGGTGCTTGGTTGTGCTTGGGTTAGTCTGAGTTGCAGGGGGATTTGAGCTGGTGAGCTGCGTTGCTGTTGTTTGGCTTCGCGTTCATGTTCATGCCACATCTTCATGGTGGGTGTCAGTCTGCTTCATGTATGGATTGGAGGGGTTTAAAGTGGCTAATGATGCAGCTGTGGTCTGGCTTCTGGTCCGTGGTCATGCCTCATCATCAGTGTGGGTTTGAGTCTGCTTTCTGTGTGGATGTGTGGTGGTGACATCCTGTGTGGCCCTCATGAGTGTGAGTCTGGTGTCATTCCTCGTGTTAGGGACTCCCAGCCATCATCAGTAAGCTAGGGCTGTAGAAAGAAAAATCTTGGTTACATAGGAGAAACCTGGCTAAAAGAAAAACACACATAAAACCTACGAAAGAAAAAAGAATATATATATATATATATATATATATATATATATATATATATATATATATATATATATATATATATATATATATATATATATATATATATATATTATAATATATATATATTTCCAGAAGATGAAAAAGAAACTTTTTTTAATCCATTATCTTTCTTCAGGCTCTTCTTGCCTTAATCCAAATTTTAAATGAACCAGCAGTATTTTTCTTCGCTCACTCAGAGAAAAAAAAGAAGAAGAAGAAGCCAAAAAAAGGGGACAAAAGGAAAGGTTTTCATCCAGACTTTGTTCCACCATCAAATAGTAGACAAGGAAAAAAAATAGAAGAAAAGAATTTTTTTTCCAAAACACCAATTACAAAACATTGTACTTCAAAAGGCTCAAAAAACAAACAGAAAAATAAGAAAAATAAAAGCTCAAAAAGGAAAAACAAACTCAGCACTCCAATCTCATCATTCCTTTCCAGTAAGTCTTTCTCTTTTCAACATCTATTTTCTTATCAGTACAACTAACGTTCAAGGTCAAATTTAAGCTTTATAATTAATTCAAAGTCTTTTTAAAATCTTTTCTTTTTGCCACTAGATGGCACTGCAATATAACCAAAGTATACATTTCCAAGTTTCAACTCTTTAATCCATTTCTCTTCACTTTAAATTCCTTTATAATCATTCCATCTTTCTCCAAATAATCAGTCAATTTTCTAACTCTTTTTAATTTCAAATCCACTCTTTTAAATCAATTTGCAATCATTATTTCAATTCATTTAATTCATTCAGAAAAAAAAAGGAAATCCCCCCCTTTAGACGTTAACTTTTTCGCCACTTCAATACCAGCAAATACTGCTCTCCCTCCTTACTTTAGCCACTTTTCCACTCTATATTCAACCCAAGTGGGTATGAAAAGAAAAATTTGTATCTGTAAAGCCAAGTTCTCACCCAGATGATGCACTTTCTCTCGATTTCACTGCTCTGTTGCGACTGCACCAGCTTCTTAGCGGCTCTTATGGCCATTTTCTCAGACATCCGGTTCAAGAAGTCCTCTGATCAACCCGCAAATTTGTGGATTCCCTGAGTTATACAGTTTGTGCTTCTCTCTTATTTTTAATAAAATTCTATTATAAATTAGTAACATAAAACAGAATAAAGACTATAACGAAACACAATCACATACATATGACTGAGGTTGATTCAACCCCCATATAAATACAGTTTCTAAATAACATTACATATCATCATACTACAGCTTCAATTTGGTTCATCATACTGCATCTTGCATTTGTTAATCTTCTTATATCTAATATTCCCTTATTTATATTTAGCTTGCTATTTACATATCTATGCTACATGCTTCCCTAACATCTACCTCATGACATTTTTATTTCTATCCATTGGTACCATTTATCCCAGCTTTGATTGAAAATTGATTCTTGTCTATCTTTAAGTATATATGTTAATCTATCACATTCTGTACACCACAAAATTTTGTTGATAATCTGATCCGATGGTACTTCCTTCCCTTTCCAAAGTTGCGCATATGCAATTCTAGCCACAGTGGTAATGTGTATGAAAAGGTACCAGTCTGCTTTCCTTATGCCCCCAGGGTTTATTCCTAGCAAGTAAACCTCTGGTCTCAGTTGAAAACTGACTCCTGTAATCTCCATGAGCCAAACTTTTATCTTACTCCAATAGTTTTGGGCTTGTAGACATGTCCACCATTGGTGGTAAAATGTACCCCTGGCTGATCCACATTTCCAACATTCTGCTGAGGTTCCAGGGAACATCTTTGAAATTTTTGCTGGTGGTATATGCCATCTATATAACATTTTAAATATATTTTCTTTGAAAGACACTGCCATTGTCATTTTCGCATTTATATTCCATATTTGTTGCCATTTTTCCAGATCTAATGAATATCCAAAATTCCTCCCCCAGGCTATCATCGAGTCTTTAACTATTTCCTCAGCTACAAATCGGGACAGGAGGAGGTTATATAATTTAGTGATACATTTCTTATCACCTTCCAGGAGGGCCTTATCAAACTCTTGTGGTGAAGTGACCCCCCCCCCCATTGGCTTTATCTTTTTGATATCTTGCTTGAATTTGTGCATATGCCCACCAGTCCAAATTGATTCTCCATATTTGTAATTCCGCTTTAGATCTAAGATTTCCCCCACCGTCCAACAATTCCCTGTATATCACAGGTTTATCCAAGTTGTATAGAGGTGGGTATATAGTTGCTTCCACGGTCACAAACCAATATGGAATCTTACTATACATCATTCCTTTGATCTTATTCCATACTTTAATCAGACATCCCCTTACATAGTGATTTGTAAAATATTTATGCTGTCCTGCTTTGATTGGCCAGAGAAAAAATGCCACCCCTGCTGTAGATTATACCCTTCAATTTTTAATATACGCTTCCTCTTCAGTATTATCCAATCTTTTACCCAAACCAGGAAAGAAGCTTGATAGTACCACTCCCAGTTGGGGAATCCCAAGCCTCCCCTTGTTTTATGCTATGTTTGTGCTTCTCTTGTTTGCCATCCTTACAAGATGGCTTAGGTCAATTAAGACCCCCAATCAGCTGAAATATCAGCGGTACTTCCAGAGCCCAGAAAAAAACTGCTGTCATGCTGTGATTCTGGCCACTTCTCTCCCCCCCTCTCTCTCTTGAATCGCCTGCTGGGCTCTCCTCCGTGGATTCCTCTGCTTGCCCTACAGAAGCCTCTCCTATCTTATCCCCTTCTCTCCCTCAGGCTTGTTCCAGAGAAGCCTCCCTCTCCCTTTCCCCAGGCCTCCTTTTCCATTTCCTCCTTAAGTCTCTTTTCCTATCCTCTCAGGTCTCCTTTTCCCAAGGCATCCCTTCCTATTCTTACCTTCTGGCTTCCCCCCCCCCAAAAACCCCCTCTTTCTTCCTCTTGCACTCCCTCTATCTCCTCCTCTTCCCGCCAAAACCTCTTCCTTTTATTCCCTTCTCTCCCCTGCTACATAAAAAAATAATAATAAAGGTGAAATATAAATAAATAAGGAATAAATGCACAATAACTAGTCTGACAATAAACACTAACATTAAGAAATATTTTGTCTATCTGATTTTAATTTCCTTGGCTTGAAAATTAGAGGTCTGTACCGGGGGGTGGGGGGGTGGGGTTTCTAAAAATTTTTACTACAGGTTCTGTGGGCATGGCTTGTTTTGTGGGCATGGCTTGGTGGGGGGGGTAATGAGACTGGGTGGGCATGGCCAACTTTTTTTTTTTTTTTTTTTTTTACTTTTAAAAGCATTTTTTCTACAACCTTAAGAGGTTTCAGAAAAAAATGCTTTCAGAAACCTCTGATGATCAGGCAACTCAGCAGGGATCTCCAGAGGCTTTTAAAGGCATTTTTTTTCTACAACCTCTTTAGCCAAAGAGGTTGCAGAAAAAATGCTTTCAGAAGCCTCTGATGATCCCAGCTGAGCCACACGATCATCAGAGGCCTTTTTTTTTTTAATTTTTAAAAGCATTTTTTCAGCTGAAGAGGTTGTAGAAAAAATGCTTTTAAAAGTTAAAAAAAAAAAAAAGCTTCTGATGAGGTGGGCAGGGTAAGCGAGCAGCGACCAGGCTGGGGACTGGTTCGGGGGCATGGCCAGCCAATGTTATTACCAGTTCTCCAAACTACTACAAATTTTTATTACTGGTTCTTAAAAACCAGTGCGAACCGGGAGCAACCCACCACTGGTCTGTACCCTAAGCCCATTTATGAATATTCTGAAAGTAACTAGAACAACCAAAAGCAATACCAGTCACATTAACATTTTTATTTTCCCAGTTTACATTAAAATTTCAATTCTAGTTTCTTTTTTTTAAAGATTCAAATGCAAAATTAGTTGTATTTAAAAAAATAATTCAAGAAAAAGAATCTCATTTATTTATTTATTTGTTTAAATTTCTATACCGCCCTTCTCCAATATAGGACTCAGGGCGGTGAACAGCCAAAGTAAAAACAAGACATACAAAATCTAAAAACTGTTTAAAATAATTAAATATTCTGGCCGTAATTAAAAAAATCCAATTTAAAATCAGTTTAAAATTTAACTCAAGCCAGCCCAGCTAGCTGAAATAAATGGGTTTTCAGGGCCTGACGAAAAATCCGGAGGTCTGTTATTGTACGTATCTCTGGGGGGAGGTTGTTCCAGAGGGTGGGCGCCGCCACAGAGAAGGCTCTCCCCCTGGGGGTCGCCAGCCGACATTGTCTGGCGGACGGCACCCTGAGGAGGCCCACTCTGTGTGAGCGTACTGGCCGGTGGGAGGCTATTGGTGGCAGAAGGCGGTCTCGTAAATACCCCGGCCCTGAGCCATGGAGCGCTTTAAAGGTGGTCACCAACACCTTGAAGCGCACCCGGAAGACCACCAGGAGCCAGTGCAGCTCGCGCAGGAGAGGTGTCACATGGGAGCGCCTCGTCGCCCCCATAATCCCCCGCGCGGCCGCGTTCTGGACCAGCTGGAGCCTCCGGGTGCACCCCAGGGGGAGCCCCATGTAGAGAGCGTTGCAGTAGTCCAGGCGGGAAGTGATGAGTGCCTGAGTGACTGTGCGTAGGGAGTCCCGATCTAGAAAGGGGCGCAACTGGCGTATCAGGCGAACCTGATAAAAAGCCCCCCTGGCCACGGCCGTCAAATGATCTTCTAAAGACAGCCGTGCATCCAGAAGGACACCCAAGTTACGAGCCCTCTCCGTGGGGGTGAGTGATTCACCCCCAATAGCCAGCGATGGCATCAGCTGGCTATATCGGGACGCCGGAAGCCACAGCCACTCGGTCTTGGAGGGGTTGAGTCGGAGCCTGTTTCTCCCCATCCAGGCCCGCATGGCCTCCAGGCACTGGGACATCACTTCAAGGGCATCATTGGGGTGGCCTGGGGTGGAGATGTACAGCTGGGTGTCATCAGCGTACTGGTGGAACTCCACCCCGAAGCCACGGATGATCTCACCCAGCGGCTTTACATAAATGTTGAACAGAAGGGGCGAGAGGACCGATCCTTGTGGCACCCTACAAGCCAGGTGCCTCGGGGTCGACCGCTGCCCCCCTGTCAACACAGATTGTGACCGGTCAGAGAGGTAGGAGGAGAACCACCGCAGAACAGTGCCTCCCACCCCCAACCCCGCCAACCGGTGCAACATGATACCATGGTCGATGGTATCAAAAGCCGCTGAGAGGTCTAACAGGACCAGGATAGAGGAGCAACCCCTATCCCGGGCCCTCCAGAGATCATCCACCAATGCGACCAATGCCGTTTCCGTGCTGTGCCCAGGCCGGAAGCCGGACTGGAGCGGGTCTAGATAGACAGCTTCATCCAGGTACCGGGGAAGCTGTTGCGCCACCACACTCTCAACAACCTTCGCAACGAAGCGAAGGTTGGAGACTGGACGATAGTTAGCCAAAACAGCCGGATCCAGAGAGGGCTTCTTGAGGAGGGGCCTTACAACCACTTCTTTCAAAGCGGCCGGCAGGACCCCCTCACTCAAAGAAGCGTTAACAATCTTCTGGAGCCAGCCTCATGTCACCTCCCGGGAAGCCAGTACCAACCAGGAGGGACACGGGTCCAATAAACATGTGGTTGCGTTCAGCCGTCCCAGGACCCTGTCCATGTCCTCGGGAGCCACAGGATCGAACTCCCCCCAGATAACACTCTCAAGACCTGCCTCAGTCATCCCGTCCGGACATACCCAGTCAGAGGCCAGCCCTTCCCGAATCTGAGCGATTTTGTCATACAGATACTGCACAAAATCCTCAGCTCGGCCTGGTCATAAATCTATAGTGACAAATAGCAATTAGCAAGAATTTGAAATATTATGAGGAAGCAAAAAAGAAATAAAAATAATCCATAGCAAAGTGCTGACTGCAGAAAAACTGAGAAAAGTAAAATAAAAAAACTCATAGTTTCCAAATTTCTATACTTTACCTGTAATTCCTGCTTTAAACTGCCTTCTTGAAGTTAGTGTGATTCTTGTGTCAAGGCTCCTGTCAGGGTTCCAAGTAACACACCCAATGGAATCAAAACTCCAAAGCTGGCATCTTCCTCAAAGTATGGATTTATTAGGCATGTCATATTGGCACATCTGGGGAAACCCGATGTCAGCCCTGTAGGCCATCTTTTTCTCTGGATCTTCAGGGCTGCCACACTTGGTGCTGTGGGAAAGTTGGAGGGGGGTTGCATGGAGTTGGTGGAGCTATTTAGCCATAACAACATTCTTTTCTCTGAGAGTCAAGGACATTCAGCCTGCACCTGGAGAGGTGTGACTGGGAGGCATTTCCAGTTGGGACAGTGGATTTATTGGACCATGTGATGGACATGTGGGTGCAGGGGAAGGGACTTCGACTTTCCTTTGGATGGGGAAAACCTGGAAGCTTTCAGATTTGGGTTTTCCCAGATGTGCCAATATGACATCTCTAATAAAATGGATCTTTGAGGAACTGCCAGCCTTGGAGTCTTACTTGGTTGGGGGTGTTACTTGGAACCCTGACATTAACCCAAATCTCCACTAAAACCTCAAACCAGCTCCCTGCTTAGCAGGGTGCTGTCTGGGGTCCTGAACCCCGAGCACTGACCCGATAGCCAGGTGGCATAAAGACTCAGGGAAGATGGAGGAAAAGATCGCAATTACAGAGGAAGTCACCAGGACCAGTTCAGAGATCCTCCTCAACACCATCTACTCGGCAGCATCTACTAGGCAGCAGAGGCCACTGAGGCCGAGCGCCAATCGGGCATCTGGCCCAAGGAGCCGGTGCCTTGGCAGGTCACTCAGCCAGATCCTTCCTTATGGGGTGAAGCTGGCCATGCCACCCCATGAATTGGCGATTGGGGCAACACTGCAGGAACCTCAGATAGAAACGAGCAGGCCTTCAAATGGAGAACGATGAAACCTCCTGAACCCAATGATTCCTGGGAGTGGAGCCTCCCACCACCATTGTGAACCCAGTCACTAGCGGGTCTTCCAGAGCAGTTTGACCAACTCAGCATGGGCAGCATTGCACAACCACCTCCCCCTGGCCAACCCGGCTGGGTTTTGGCTCAACCCAAGTTCACCTTCCCGGGCCTGGGAGCCATGACCACCCAGAGTGGAGCATCAGCTTTGTTTCACTCTCAGCCTGAGCCTCCCCCATTGGGCCTGGTCTACTGGGATGACAGCTCATGCAGGAGTTGGCACAGTGCAGCAGCAAGGCCCGCTAGGGAGTCCAGGCTGGGATTGCATGGAGAAGCGTTGGGGCTGCCAAGAAACAACACACTCCCTTGCCAACTCGTCTTCAGATTGCCTCTTGCCAACCAAACCCCTCCCCCCTGGCTGGGCCTTCTACCCAGGCCATTGGGTGCAGTACCAGTGGATGCTAGCCCTGGCCCCAGCCCCCCCACCACCACCAGCCCCGCAACAAGCGCAGCCAGCTGCTCCTCCCCCATGGTTCAGAGTGACATTCAATGGGGCCCCAGGGAAGCTGGTCTACTTCCTCAATTGGATTTGGTCCTACATTGACCGTTATGGGGACCAATATCAGACCAATCAAGACATTGTATCAGCAATTGCTGATGGTATGAATAAGGGGGATGCGGTGGATTGGATAGCCCAGCTACATGATGAATGAGCCCCAGAACTAGAGGATGCTGACGTATTTGTACAGCTGTTCTGGGCCCAATTCGAAGACATGTCCCATAGTCAGGAGGCTGAAGCCCAAATCAAAGCCCTGAAGCGAGTGGACCGACTCCCAAAAGATTTTGTCTGGGAGTTCCGGAAGTTGGTCAGAAAACTGAGAGACTGGCCTGAACACCTTCTCATCCAGCCCTTCAAAGAGATCCTAGACCAGGACCTTCGGCAAGCTTGTGGCATCAGAGGGGTTCCAGGCCGTATACAGTACTGGTACAATATAGCTATGTCAATGGACCTAGAGATCCACCCACATCGGAAGCCTACCCTGGAAAAGCCAGTCAAGAGGACCCTGGGCCACCGAGCCCCTGCAAAGCTGCCTGAAGCGCTGCAACAGGCACCGCCAGGGATAACCAAGTGCTTCCAATGCAGCCAACATGGTCACTGAGCATCTGAGTGCCTGGCCCCCACCCCAGTCCCTCAACTCTGAACCCCATTGGCATCCCGGGTAAGGAGAACCCCAAGGTGCCCTGCCACCAGACAAGGGCAGAATCACCTGACAAGCCACTGAGGTTCCTCTCCTCCCAGCCAGGATCGAGGAAACTCCAGCTTTGGAAACCCCTCTGGGCTCTGCCAGTGGGAGCAGTGGCAAAGAGGATCCAATGGTAAGTGGTTCACAGTAAAAACCCAGATTGTAGTGCCAGAAACTGGGGTTCAAGGGGATGTAGAGGCTGTCATAGACACTGGCTGCACCAGATGCCTGATCATCCTCCCCATAGTCCAGCAACTAGGGACCCCTAATGCACCCTATCTGCTTTGAGCAAGTCGATGGGATGCTAATAGGTGGAGCCCCCACCATTTAGTCATGGAACTTGTTACACTGGAGATGGGGCACCACCCAGCGGTGAAATCCGGCTCGTGCAAACCGGTAGCACTGGTGGTGGGAGGCTCCACTCACTGACCTGGAAGTCATTACAGCCCATTTTTGACCCTCTGTGCATGTGCAGAAGGCTCTGCACATGCACAGAAGAGGCACACATGCACATAGTATGTGTGTGCTCCTGCACACTCCTCTTCCTGAACCGGTAGCGAAGGTAAGTGGATTTCACCACTGGCACCACTGGGAGCTCATTAGATTTGTAGTAGCCCCCAAAATGTCTGAATCAATCATACTGGGTCTTGCATGGCTGGACAAATGGGGCCTGACCATCACGTGGGAAGATGTGTACCGAAAGCTAAGAATAGGCATTGGCCCACTTCTGCCTATCCAGCCAAACAATCGCCAAAAGGCAACAAACTCTGGCAGTCCCAGTCAACCGGAAAACGTGGCAGCCACCACAAATGAGCTCCCTGGCTGCCCACCGGTGCCCAAGGAGTACCGAGATTTGGTGGACATCTTTAGCAAGCAGGATTGCAACTTCCTCCCCCCTCACGGCCCCAAAGACTGCGCGATTCAGTTCATGCCAGGAGCCAAGTTGCCAAAGCCGAAGATGTACTCCATGACCCCAAAAGAAATGGCTGAATTGAGAAAATACATTGACACCAATTTAGCTAGGGGTTTCAAGGAGAAAAAAGATGGGGGGATGAGACTCTGCGATGGTTTTTGAAGAATTAATGCCATGTGTGTGGAGAACATCTACCCCTTCCCCCTAATGAAAGACATGCTAAGCCATCCGGGAAAGGGAAAAGTGTTCACCAAACTAGATCTAAGAGAAGCCTATTATCAGACACAGATTAGGGAAGGGGACAAATGGAAAATTGCATTCAACTGCCCACTGGGCAGCTTCCAATTTAAAGTCATGCTGTTTGGGCTCCAGGGAGCCCTCACAGTCTTCATGCAGCTAATTAATGAAGTGCTGCATGAGCACCTGTATAAAGGGGCTCTAGGTTACCTGAATGACATTCTCATATTCAGTGAAATGCTGGAAGAGCACATTAATTTAGTGCGGCAAGTACTGAAAAAATTTCTAGCCGCAAAGCTCTATGCGAAACTCTCTAAATGTGAGTTCCATAAGACCTCCCTAGACTACCTGGGCTATTGAGTGTTAAGCAAAGGAGTTGCGATGGACCCAGGGAAAATGAAAGCAGTGCTAGATTGGCAAGCCCCATGCACCCACAAACAACTCCAAAGCTTCCTGGGGTTTGCAAACATCTATAGACAATTCATTCCAGCATTTGCAGAAGTAATCCTGCCCTTAATGAAACTATTAAAAACATGGGTCCCTCCTACAAAACTGCGCCTGATGCAACCACTGGCCTGGTCACTGGATTCCCAAAGGACGTTTGAAAAACTAAAGCAGCTTTTTTCCAAGGAGCCAATTCTCCAGAACCCCGACCCTGAAAGACAATCCAAGCCGACACCAGCGACATGGCGATTACAGCTCTGCTCCTTCAGAAGGACCCACATGGTCAGCTCTTGCCTTGCACATATGCGTCTAAAAAACTCGCTGACACCAAGAGGAGGTGGGCAATTTGGGAGAAGGAGGCCTACATAGTCCACGGGCCCTCCTCTCCTGGAGGCACTTCCTGGAAGGGAGCAAGGTGCCTTTCGAGGTCTGGACTGACCACAAAAACCTCTAAGCCCTAAAGACCCATCAAAAATTCTCCCCCAAGCAATTCTGCTGGGCACAGTATTTCTGGCAGTTTAACTTCAAACTAAAGTACTTCCCACGGGTAGGTGGGGGGAATCTGCTAGCTGATGCATTATCAAGAAAATCACAATTCAATAGTCAGAGGGTGGAAGTCATCCCACACTCACAACAGTCGTCCCCTTCTCACAACAAGCAGTGCAAGTCACCACCAGAGGAAAAGCCAAACACCAAACCAATCCCATACGGGAAAAACTGATAGCAGCGATAAAGGCTGCGCTCCCAATGGTCTAATGGAAACCAATGGTTTAATGGAAACAAAAACATTTTAACCATGAGAGAGGAGCTAGCTTGGAAGGGATCCAAACTGTATGTCCTCAACAGCTTGAGGCTGCAGGTTTTACAGCGCAGCCACAATTCACAACTGCTGGGCATTTTGGCTTCCTAAAAACCCTTCACCTGGTCCAAAGGCAGTTCTGGTGGCTGAAGATGAAAGATGATATGGAGGACTATGTTAAAAAGTTGGGCCACCTGCACCGCCATGAAGATGAGACCAGGGAAACCTCCTGGATACCTCCAACAAGTGGCTAACCCCAGTTTATCCTGGGAGGAGATCGCTATGGACTTCAAATTCAAATTCAAATTCAAATCTTTATTGTAAGTGCACAACATATGTACAATGAGATTGGTTGAGCTCCCTCAGTGCACGCCCCCAACACAATACAACTCACAGTGAAGACAGGAAATCCCTAACCCAATAAATCATATTAACAAAACACCCAGTCCTATTGCACCAGTGTGAACATGTTACACATTACGCCGGCCCTGCAGTCCATCATACTACATAGTTATGATGTTATTTCTCATTCAGGAGTCTGACAGCCCACAGATAAAAACTGTTCTTCAGTCTGTTTGTGTGGCTGGCTATACTTCTATATCTATATCTCCTTCCCGAAGTTAGGAGGGTAAAGAAGTGATGACCAGGGTGAGAGAGTGGGGAAAATACAGTCATTTGGATGGTAGCCGGTTTGTCTTCTAAACAAGCCCACTTTACTGCTTGCTTGGGATTACCCTCAGACAGAAAGCTGGCTAAAATGTTCATCAAGCAGATTTATCAGCTGCACGGAGTACCCTGCTGATCTCAAATCGAGGCATGCAGTTCACCGCCAAGTTCTGGCGGGAGTTCCTGAAATCCGTTGGATCGACTCAGGGACTTAGCTTGCCTTTTCATCAAAGCACAAACAGAGCTGCGGAATGGACGAACACAATGGTGGAACAATACATAAGATGTTATGTGGATTACCAGCAAGAGGACTGGGCGGACCTGCTGCCTTTCGCTGTGCATAGCAACACTGGATTGATCCCCTTTCAGGTCACCAGTCCGAGCTGCTGAAAGAATCACCCTCCTCCTGACTCTAGCCGAATGGATGGAGTTGTTAAAGAAGGGCTGGGAAAACACCAAGAAAGTGTTGGCGGAGCCATTGAAGCATATAAAAAACAAGCTGACAAGCACCAATCTCTCCAACTCCCCTTCCATATGGGAGATTGAGTTTATCTATCAACCAAATACATTAAATTGAAATAACCCACTAAGAAGCTGGGACCTAAATTCTTAGGGCCTTTCCCGATAGTGAAAGTAATTGACCCAGTGATAGTTCAGCTTAACCTCCCATGCATACTACAGAAAGTGCATCCAGTCTTTCACTGCAGCTTGCTAAAATCTGCAGCCAGTTCAAGATTGAGGCCACAGACCCGACTGGCACCCAAACCCATAGTGGTGCAAGGGGAGACCCATTATGAGGTTAAGAGAATTTTCGACTCTAGATTACATAGGGATCGATTGCAATATTTAGTTCATTGGAAAGGATACCCTTTGTCTGAAGCTACTTGGGTTAAGAGCTGGGATGTAAAGACAGATAGGCTAGTAAAGCAATTCCATGATAAATTCCCTAATAAGCCAAAGGGTCCTCGGGGGGTGGGGGGAGAGGTGGTTAGGGAATAACTGAATTAGCCTCCTACGTTCCTCTCATTACAGGACACAATCATTGGTTGAGGGTGGGCAGCCTGTCAGCCCTGGAGGCCATCTTTTTCTCTGGATCTTCAGGGCTGCCACACTTGGTGCTGTGGGAAAGTTGGAGGGGGTTGCATGGAGTTGGTGGAGTTATTTAGCCATAACAACATTCTTTTCTCTGAGAATCAAGGACGTTCAGCCTGCACCTGGAGAGGTGTGACTGGGAGGCATCTCCAGTTGGGACAGTGGATTTATTGGACCATGTGATGGACATGTGGATGCAAGGGAAGGGACTTTGACTTTCCTTTGGGTGAGGAAAACCTGGGAGCTTTCAGATTCAGGTTTTTCAGATGTGCCACTCGCCCCCTTGGGTTTCCCCCTAATTAAAAGTAATGTTTTCTTTTCCCCTCCCATGCAGTCCATCACATGGTCCAATCAGGTCATTTGGTCTCATATCCTACTTCCTTGCATTTGTGGGAAAGTCCTTCTTTCTCAAAGGAAAAGAATTTTATTTTGGCTACAATCCCCCAACTATCTCTACCCCCCACCTTGTTCCCACAGCTCAACTCATCTCTGCTGACAGCTCTGACTAACAAACTCAAACAAATCAGAACTCTTGAGACTTGGCTTCTTCTCAAAGGTCTTCTTTAATGAGTACACTATATCAGCACAACTGCAAAGGGAAACCAAATATAAATCTTTCTCACAGTTACAGTATAATTAAACTAGGAAATAACCCCATCCCCAAGTGTCACTGGTCATGTTGACCAATTGGGTTAATTGACGGGCTCTCCAGGCACTCCTTACCCAACCTTATCTGTTGCCAGTAGAGATGACCTTGGTTCTCATGAGAAAACTCTTTGTTGTACCCAACCTCCTTCCCCCCTTCTCCCTCTGTGTGGCAACTAAGGAACAGAAAGATGGCTGCGGCCAGGTTCAGTTTGAAGTTGACATCTTGGTTGTCAATTATGTCCTTTGACAGAGGGCTTGACAATTTCTATTTTATATTGGCTTTCTGAATCTTGAAAGGCTATTTAAAATGTGAGTAATTTCACTGTGCTCTGCTTCTCATATATTATTACTTGAATTGTATTATTGTTGCTATTGTTTTAAGAAGGCATATATTAATTCCTTTATTGGATGGGGAATGCATTCCTTTATTCATACGTAGTTATTAGCTACTTTTTATTTATTTTATTTTATTTATTTATTTTATTAGGCTTACATGCCGCCCTATCTCCAATGGACTCAGGGCAGCTCACAACAATAAAAACCACAATAATCCATTATACAAAGTTAAAATGCCTAATTAAATCTGATAAAGCTAAAAAACCCATATAAATCCCCATCAGTCCAGGCCGAGGGACTCGAATAACCAAGTTTTTAATTTGCGGTGAAAGGTGCAAAGGTCAGGGGCCAATCAGAGCCCCAAGAGGAGTTGATTCCAGAGGGTGGGCATGCCCACAGAGAAGGCTCTACCACTGGGGGCCACCAGCCGACATTGTCTCGCCAACGGCACCCTGAGCAGGCCCTCCCTATAGGCGCGAACCGGGCAATGGGATGTTGTTGCTGGCCTTTCCCTTGGTGCTTGAGAAATTTGGAATGCATGTACTTTGCTGATTATCTTATATAAGGACTTGTCTCTCCTATTCCCTCAAGAAAGCAGAAATCTTGAGACAAGCAGCATTTCAAAAGGAACTTTTATTGGGAGATAGTGATAGCAAGAAGAGTAAGGCAGGTTCTGAAGTTCCCGCTCAAAACCGTTAGGTTAAAAATTGTAGAAACCCCTCCCCTCTGTTGAATCCAAGGTGAGCCAATCCACAGGTATGAAGTTGTTGTGGGAATTTCAAACTGAGAAGGTGATAAGAAGTTGTTCTCAGGCGCCACTTGCTCGTTCCTCTGGAGCTGAGACAAAACAGATGATCCCAGGCTCATCCCTCTCCACTTCCATTCCCAGGAAAGTACATCAAAGTAAAGGAAAAGCCAGAAACAGGAAAAGGTTATAAAATGTCAACCAGGCCCCCTCCCTCAGAATGGCAGCGTCCCAATAGGGATCTATGGGGACTTGACAAAAACAACAATCTGCCATTAGTTTCTTAATGATCAATGAAGATTTTTATTCCCTGACTATATGAATAACTCAGTGCAAGCTATGCTGAAGGATTGTCACCTATTCTATGTAGTGCTTTTGTCATTTAGTACTGTGACATGTAAGTGTGTGCATTTTTTAAAACCATCCAGGCAAATATTCTTAGAAAAAGTAAATGAGTGCAGAGATTTCCTGAGGCAATTTGTCATTATTCCCCTCTGTTGCTAGGTAACTATAATCTGCAAAATAACCATCATATACAAAAAAGAATAATAGGCATGCCTCCAACAAATCTTCAATAGTCTAACAATATCAATCAATCAATCAAGAACTATGTCAGTCATTGTAGGGCCACACATATCTTGAATTCCCAGTGCATCACAATATACACAGGCATAACATAATATGAGAATAACACAATTCAATCAAATTCAATAATGCTGTTGCTTTGACCTGACATTCTCAGTGACACTTGGTATCTGGCAGTGGTGGGATTCAGCTGAACCTATTGTTAATTTTTTGTGTAGTTTGGCGAACTGGTTGTTCCCACCACTGGCTGGCCACGTCCCTCCCACCGGGGTTGCCATTCAGGGTGGGAAGGCTGCAGGGGCATGACTGGGAGCTGCACTGATCAGCTGGGAGGTGGCAATGGACTAGCCACGCTATCAGCTGGGAAGCTGATCAGTCAGTTCAGTCAGACCTTCCAACTTCACAAGATTTATTTTTGCCCGAGAAGTTGGAAGGTCTGACTGAACTTTTTTTAAACTGGTAGTCACATGGTCTTCTTTTGTTGCCCTGCATGCAGGAGAATGGAGCTGGAAAGCAGGTTAGTGAGGAATGGTGGTTGTTCTGGAATGGGGTGGAAGTGAGAATTTTGCATTATCTTTGCTCTGGGATGGGGTGGAAGTGAGGATTTTGCATTATCTTTGCTCTAGGAATTCTGGGAATTGAAGTCTATGCACCTTAAAGTTGCCAAAGTTTAGAAGCTTGAGTCTTCACTAGAATTTAGGATTTTCCATTCCTGTTTTATTTAGTTTGGTGCAATTAAATAAATCAGTCGTGGTTTCCTTAAGAAATAGTGATTAAAGCGATATGAACCATTACTGGACTTTTTGTGAGAAACTGAAATTAAAAGTTGATCTGGGCTTTGATGATTAGATATGGGATTATGGAAATAATGTAGAGAAATGTTAATCTTAGAGTAAGAGTTTGATATATTTTTTACTTATATCTGTACCAAAGAAACTTGGAAGTCATTCTTTTTCAGTTTTCCTTCTTTTCCTCTTTCTTACACTTTCACTCTTTTTCTTTCCTGAGCCTTTTCTTTTTTCAAATCTGTTTTTTATTTATTTATCCCTTAGCTTTGTATTTTTTTGATGTATGGAGGATCAGATACTCAGCCATTATAATTCTACATTCATTCCTTATTTACAGAAATCATATGAAAATTTAGAAGGAAATCTATTGGGACCCATCTCATATAAGGCAGGCTCTGAGTCCGTCTAACCAAAAAGTGTGTATCGATAGAAGAGAATATTTGTAGCTCAGTGTTGAACTGTGGGGTCCTTGGTGCTCTCTCAGCAGGGCCGGATTTTCCTATAGGCTAACTAGGCTTCAGCCTAGGGCCTCAAGATCAAGAGGGGCCTACACAGTGGTGGGATTCTGGGGGTTCTAGGGGGTTCGGCCAAGCCCTTTGTTAAATTGCTGGCTCGCCCACCCCTCGCCTCCCACCCGCGCGGCGCCAGCCTACCGTAGCCAGGGGTAGGCAATTGTGGCTCTTTTACAACCTGTGGACTTCAACTTCTAGAATTCCTGAGAGAGCTTGGCTGTCTCAGAAATTCTGGGAGTTGAAGGCCACAGGTTGTAAAAGAGCCACAATTGCCCACCCCTTCCCTAGCCTGAGTTCCGCTGCCTGGGATCCACGTGGGCTGCCACGTGGTTCCTCACCGGCTCCGGACGCAAGAGAGCAGGATGGAGAAAGCAGCTTCCACGCCTTCACTCACCCTCACTCTCTGCTCTGTTGGATCGCCGGTCGTTCGCTTACCCCGCCCACTCCCAATCTATTGCTGCCTCCGATGGCTAGAGGAAAAAAAACCTTCAAATTCTTGCCGCGGGGCTTCAAAGGGCCGCCCTAGAGCCAGTGGTGCAGCCGAACCCATTGTTAAATTGCTGGCTTGCCCCGCCCCTCCGCACCACTATTTATTGCCAATCAATAGTGGTGGGCGAGGGGCGGGGGAGCCAGCAATTTAACAAAGGGTTCGGTGTTTTTTTTGTAATTTTATTGGCCCACGGAGCTTCAGCATAGACTAATTGGCCTCCCAGCTCTCAGCTGATTTGTCTCAGCTGTTTTGCTCAGGGCTCTTCTGCTTCGGTGCAAAGAGTGCTGATTTTTTCCCCCCTACCTATGCTGAGAAACGAAACTGAAACTGCTTTGCTGTTGCTGCAAGGTTGGAAAATTAGGCAGGCAGAATTCTTTTCTTTTTCCTCACCAAAAAAGGTAGGTGCAAACAATGGGAAATTTAGGGAAAAAGAGGAGAGTTCAGGATTTTAAAACACAAAAGAAAAAAAGCTCTATTTAACTAGGGAATTGTAATAATTGAGATACTATTAATTGTATATTTCTGAAAGCAGAAATGGTTAAGTTGTGGTTTGGAGGAATATATGGGGGAAATTATTTGGTTTATTATTATTGGTAAATATAATTAATTGATTTGTAAGAAATTGGATTGCATGGAAATAATTGGAATATTCATGTTCATATTGATTAATATACAAAAAAGGTAGTTATATAACTAATTGATTTATATTAAAATGTTGAATTTATATTAAACAACTAATATTACATAATTAACCAATGTGAGGATGGATATAAAAATAGATGACAATGGGAAGGGGTATAATATAGAATAGAAGGGAAAAATTGAATTTGATTAAGATTAGAGATGAGGATGAAGGGTAATATTGGTTTTTTACAAAAATAGATGAGGAATAAATATGGCAAAAAGGAAATATAGAAATTGTAAATTTAATTGAAATGACTAAACACTGTTTAAATTTGTGAACCGGCCAAATACTCTGTTCAAAGAAAATACATTGTATGTTTGTATGTGTGTTTCTAATTATTGCTATTTATTCATATTTGTTCTCTTTTATTCTTTAAAGTTTAACAGTTCATTCTTTATCTTAATATCTTTATATTTGTTTGGGGTTGGTTTTCTTCCCTTTTATCTTTTTTATTGTACAGCAATCTTTCTCCTCAAACCTACCACCTCTCTCTTTTCTTTCCTTCTTACTTTCTCTTCCTCCCCCTCTTCTTCTCCTCCCTACTTCCTCTTCCTTTCTCCTTCTCCTCCTCTCTTCCTCCCTCTCTTACCCTCCCTCCTACTCTAATTTCCCTTCCCTTCCTTCATCCCTCTCTATTGCTGTATCCTTTTATGCATATGGACTACTCAGAGGGCTGAAAAAGTTATTTTTGACTGGTCCTCGCACTTTTGACCAGTCCTCGAACTTACGACTGTCCTCACATTTTACGTTTTTGCCCTATTTTGTCACCATGGTGAAGAGAAGCAGTTGTGAAATGAGTGACATGGTTGTTAAGAATGCTACAATGGGCATAAATGATGACCAGTCATAAGTGCGAAGACCGGTCAAAAGTGCGAGGACCTGTCAGAAATCACTTTTTTCAGCCCTCTGGGTAGTCCTTTTGTGCATATGGACTACTCAGAGGGCTGAAAAAGTTATTTTTGACTGGTCCTCGCACTTTTGACCAGTCCTCGAATTTACGACTGTCCTCACATTTTACGTTTTTGCCCTATCTTGTCACCATGGTGAAGAGAAGCAGTTGTGAAATGAGTGACATGGTTGTTAAGAAAGCTGCACGGGCATAAATGTGAGGATGGTCATAAGTGTGAGGACCAGTCAAAAGTGCGAGGCCCAGTCAGAAATGACTTTTTTCAGCCCTCTGAGTAGTCCCTATGCACATAGCCATGCCCATCCGGTCACATGACGAGCTACCCACGCCTACACAGTCACATGATTGCCAAGCCACACCCCCAACTAAGCCACGCCCACAGAACCTGTTGTTAAAAAAATTGAATCCCACCACTGGTGAAAAGGCCTCATAAGTGGAATAGCCTAGGGCCTCTTTTCATCTAAATCCGGCCCTGTCTCTCAGCTTTTTTTTTAAAGTTTTATATTTTTATTTCTTATACACATATTGTAAATGTACATTCTCTTATCCATAATTGATCATATATATACATATTTTTTCCTAATGAAAACATAAAAATAAGACATTTTAATTATATTTGGGGTTGTTCTTCTACCCTCTCTTTCCCCTCATTTCACAACAAACCTTCTTCTCCTTCTTCTTTCCCCTCCCTCCCTCCTCTCTTCTTCTATTTTCTTCCTCCTCCTCTCCTCTCCTCCCCACTTCCACTTCCTCTCCCCCACTCCTCCCCTCTTTTCCCCCTTTCTCCCCTTCTCTCCTGATCTTATCCCCTATCCTTTCTTCCTCTCCTTCCCCTTTCTTCCATTCCTCTCTCTCCCTCTCCTCCACTCTCCCTCTCCTCCTCTTTCCTTTCTTTCTTCGTTGTGCAATATTTCCCTTATTTGGTATCCAAGCAACTCCAATTTTCTAATAGTGTTAAGTAATTTGCAGAGCAACCCTTGAGTAGCAAGGGTGTGCAGATGAAAGCAATTGAGAGTAGTTACGAAATAACACAGCCAACACAGAGATACACTAAGTTGTGTTTACTTTCAGGAAATAGTAATAAGGCACAGTCCAATAAACAGTCCAGGTCATGCACAGATAAAGCAGTAGATAGTAAAACAATAGTCCAGGGATAATCCAATAACAAAGTCTTCTTACCAGTCATTGTAGTCATACACAATAATCAGTTCTTCTGTATTTGCAAACAGTAGCAAACACAGCAAAGAGCAGTAAATAGCACACAGCAAACAGCAAAGATCAGCAATGATCCACAAAGAGAAACAAACCATGTTTCTAGCTCCCTCTTAAGGACATTGGCTACAGAGCTAACCAATCAGGACACAGTATGATGCAATACAGCAATACAGCAGTCTTAAAGCTATAATGATGGTTTATATATTGCCAACACAACAAGTTGACAATAATCATTTCCTAACGTTCTCCCCTTTGGGTAGGACAATAATATAACACCTTACATCCTTAAACCATAGTTCTCACAACACACTTTGTGCTTAACTGCACCCTGAGCCTTTGTGGACCTTGCGTTACTTTTTCCTCTCAGCAAACCTCAGCCAGTTTGAAAAATGCTGGAATGTTTCTGCTTTGGTTTTTATAAGATAACAGAAACCATAACAGGAAAAATGGTCTATTTTGCTCAATATATAACAGGCTCCTCCTAAACTAGTTTTTTTAGGACCAATGATATCTGCAAACACTACCTCTAACGGTTCATTGGTTGTAAACCCATTAACTCTGTTTGCAGGAGTTACCTTACTCTTTTCTTGGCTGCAAGCATTACAGTTTAAATATTTTTTACAAGGTTTTAATTTTATCCCATCAGATAATTCCACAGTTTTCTTTAACATTTGAAAGTTTACATGTCCCAAACGCCTATGAAGCAAGTGAATGCATTCATCATGTGGCTTCATGTTATTGTAAACTGAGTTAGCATTAGCCATGATTAATGGATCATCATTCAAAACAAACAAATCATTCTTTAACTTTGCAGTAACACTTCTACCATCTTTTTCTAACAGACATTTATCTCCCCTAAACGTTATGACAAACCCAGCTTTTAACAACGCTTTCACAGATAGCAGGTTAAATTTTAGTTTAGGTACATACAACATAGGTAAATGCCCATTTATACATGAACAATATGCAGTACCTTCTCCATATACTTTCATTTTCCGTCCATTTGCTAATGATACATGTTGTTTACTTTTAGTCATGTTAACAAACCACTCTCTACTATTAGTTATAGACTGTGATGCTCCACTGTCAACTACCCATAAATCATGGTTTACAGTTGTAGTTGAGCTGGATATAGCTAAACTAACATCCTTTTTAGCTCTCTGTTGACTACCAGTATTCAGTTTCTTGCCCTTTTTACAGAATCTCACTATATGACCCTTAGCCCCACAAGAAAAACATTTTCTAACAGTTTAGGCAGTTGAAGACAGTTTTTTCTTCCTGTGTTTGTCTCTTTCTCAGTTGGTCTTTATCTTGCCTTCTTCTGGACTCTTCTAACAATCTTCCGGTTATGCCAGTCAATGTCAGTTCATCTCTGGTCAGGACTTCCAGTGTAGATACATAATCATCATAACTTTCATCTAAAGAGGAAAGAATAATATAGACCTGATGTAGCTCTGAGAAAATCAGTTCCTTTTCATGTAGCTCTTGTAAAATTGCTTTCATAAACTCCAGATGAGCTAACATATCTCCACCTTTCAGAAGACGAGCTCTAAACAGTTTACGTGTAAGGTGTATGCATGCACCCACACTATCACGAACATAAATCCACTTCAGAATGTCCCAACACTTGGCAGCAGACTCCTCACCATGAATATGGACTAGCTGCTGGTCACTTAGTGTCAGTCCAATTATACAAAGAGCCCTTTCATTATCCCGGTTAAATTTGGCTATTTTCTTTGCATCTTCATCGTCTGCTGGATTCCAAGCAGTTACATCCGGTGGATCATGAACTACAGCCCATAACCCTTCCTTAAGCAGAAGTAGGCTGCACTTCATAGACCAGGAAATGTAGTTTGTTCCATCCAACCGGGTTATCAAAGATATGCTGGTTGACTGTTCTTGTGCCATCTTCACTTGGACAATAAACCACAAAAACAGCTGTCTGAATATGGTACTGTGTATTCACATTAACTCTCAGTATTCTGAGCCCATAACCAATGTTAAGTAATTTGCAGAGCAACCCTTGAGTGGCAAGGGTGTGCACATGAAAGCGATTGAGAGTAGTTACGAAATAACACAGCCAACACAGAGATACACTAAGTTGTGTTTACTTTCAGGAAATAGTAATAAGGCACAGTCCAATAAACAGTCCAGGTCATACACAGATAAAGCAGTAGATAGTAAATAATAGTCCAGGGATAATCCAATAACAAAGTCTTCTTACCAGTCATTGTAGTCATACACAATAATCAGTTCTTCTGTATTTGCAAACAGTAGCAAACACAGCAAAGAGCAGTAAATAGCACACAGCAAACAGCAAAGATCAGCAATGATCCACAAAGAGAAACAAACCATGTTTCTAGCTCCCTCTTAAGGACATTGGCTACAGAGCTAACCAATCAGGACACAGTATGATGCAATACAGCAATACAGCAGTCTTAAAGCTATAATGATGGTTTATATATTGCCAACCCAACAACTTAGGTAATAATCATTTCCTAACAAATAGTATATACTTTCTTTTCAATTTCTTTCCCATTTTACCCAATCCATCTGTTATGTATATAGTTTTGGTGGGAAAGTTTGAACTTAATAGCCCTCAGCTGATTGGCTGACTGCCACAGCTGCAGGGTATAAAGGGAGAGCTGTTTCCCCAGGTTAGTTGCTGGATTCTCACTCTACATTAAAGAGCTGTTGTCACTCACTGCCTGGCTTGCTGTGTCCTCATTCATCCAACTTAACATTGGCGATGAAGGTGGGATTTTGAGGTCAGAAGCCACGGAAAGAGCTGAAGCCACGAGCCGACAAGAGAGCTGCAACCCCGAATCCAGCCAGGCAAGCGAGCGGAGTACCTGGAGAACCTACCGATGATGTCTGCCTACGTACCACCAGCACCTTTCAACCAAACGGAAGAGAAGTGGGGATCCTACATGTCCCGCTTCGAATGCTTCCTGGTGGCCAGCGACCTACAGGGGCTGCCAGACGTGCGAAAGAAAGCCCTGTTCCTGAGCCATTGTGGACCCAAGGTGTTCGACATGGCCGAAGCCCTGTCGGAACTGAACTCAGTCCACACCATCTCGTGGCAAACACTCCAGACACTGCTGAAGGACCACTATGCCCCGACGCCATCGAAATATGTCCAGCGGTACAAGTTCCGGCAACGGGAACAGGATGGAGAATCAATCAGCGAGTACGTCGCTGCCCTGCGCAAGGCTGCAAACCAGTGCGAGTACCAAGATCTAGATGAGATGCTCCTAGAGCAACTAATCTGCGGAGTGAGAGATATTCGTTTGCAGAGGAGGTTGCTCGCAAAGACGAATCTAACATTGAACATCGCATTAGACGAGGCAATCGTCTAATGTCTTGGTGGAGAATCCTCCACCAAGGCAGCCGAGAGACTACAGGGGACGACACAGGTCAGAATGGCACAGAGGTCAGCCCCAGTTCATCAGGAAACCGTATACACTGAGAGCGAGGAGGAGTCGGATGAAGAGATCTGCCGAACCGAACAGGACTGGCAGGATTGGCGAGGTCACCGAGACGCCTGTGCGAGCTGTGGGGGGACCCCATCTGCGCCAGACCTGCAAGTTCCGGGACGCCATTTGCCAGCAATGCGATCGGAAGGGTCACATTGCTAGAGTCTGCAGATCCAAGCATAATCACAATTACAAGCCGCAGAGCAACGCTAGCCAATCAGAGATGGCGTAGCGGAAGAAGACCAATCAGAAGGGTGGCCACAGGAAGGGCGCAAAATCCGAGGACCTCGAAGCCTGCACCATTCGAATCGGCCGGAACTGCACATCCCCTGGAGAGAAGACCTACATGATGGTCGAAATCGAGGGGCATGAGTGCGTAATTGAGATCGACACCGGGTCCCCAATAACCATCATGTCCTGGGACAAGCTAAAGAAGGTCATCCCCAGCATCCAGAAATGGCACCTACGGTACCAGCAGCTCGGACTGCGCGATTACCAGGGGAACCGCATCCCCATGGAAGGAATTGGCGAGTTCCAGGTGGAGTATGGGGAATTCTGGGAGAAGCTTCCCCTTACCGTGGTCAGCGGAAAGCTCCCAAACCTCCTGGGCATGGACTGGTTCAGGGCCCTGGGCATGGGATTCACCGGAGTCCGCAACGTGCGAAGCACCCTGAAAGACGACCTGATGCAGGAGTTCCAGAACGTGTTTGACGAATGGCTTGGCAAGTATGTGGGAACCTCTATATCGTTCAACCTCGACCCCAATATTGCCCCTATTCGGTTGAAGCCCAGGAGGGTACCATTCGCCCTAAAGCCGAAGATTGATGTCGAACTGGACAAATTGCTTAAGCAAGGGGTGCTAGTGCCAGTCGATCATGCCCAGTGGGAAACCCCAATAGTGACCCCAGTTAAGCCTGACAGGTCTGTGCGCATCTGCACTGATTACAAATGTATGATCAATAAGGCTCTCCAACAGAGCGCTTACCCGGTTCCGATCGTACATCATCTGCTGCATTCCCTAGGGCCCGGCAAGATCTTCACAAAACTCAATCTTGCGCAGGAGTATCAGCAGTTGCCAGTAGATGGCGCTACCGCAGAGGCACAGACTATAGTTACACACAGAGGTGCCTTCAAGTGTACCAGACTCCAATTCGGAGTCAGCATAGCTCCCGGCCTGTTCCAGAGCACCATGGAGCGACTATTATAGGGGTTCCCCGGGGTGGTCCCGTATTTTGATGACGTGCTCGTCACCGCAGAGGACGAGCAACAGCTAGGGGAGAGACTTAGACAAGTTCTAGGGAAGTTCAGAAGTGCAGGACTCAGGGTCAAACACAACATGTGCTGGATCTCAGTCCCTTCTGTGGAATTCTTGGGGTATCGGGTAGACGGAACAGGCATACACCCCACTGAGAGCAAGATTCGGGCGATCCAAGAGGCCCCCACCCCCAAAGACAAGGTGGAATTACAAGTGTTCCTGGGACTGTTGAATTTCTACGTGATTTTCCTAAAGGACAACGCAACAGTCGCGGAGCCTCTGCACAGATTGCTGGCCAAGAAGTCCACATGGGTTTGGGGGAAGGCTGAGGCTATCGCGTTTGCTGCCGTAAAGAAACTCCTGTTGGCCGAGAGTTTTCTAATTCAGTACAACTCTACATTTCCCCTTGTTCTAGTCTGTGACGCGTCCCCATTCGGCATGGGGGCCATCCTGAGCCATAGACTACCGAACGGTCTAGAGGCACCCATCGTCTACTACTCCTGGACTCTTTCAAGCGCCGAACAGAACTACAGTCAACTTGACAAGGAGGCCCTTGCAGCCATCTCAGGAGTCAAGAAGTTCCACGAGTACGTGTTCGGCAGAGACTTCGACCTCATCACGGACCGTCGCCCCCTTCTGGGTCTCATAGCAGGGGACCAACCCACTCCGGCAGCCCTGTCTCCCAGGATGACACGTTGGGCCATCTTCCTGGCAGCATACTCCTATCGCCTGGTACATCGACCAGGGGTGAGCATGGGCAATGCTGATGCCCTCAGCCATTGCCCATTACCGGACAGGATAGAAGACCCCACACCCGGAACCCCAGTCCTACTGATTGACGTCTTGGACTCAGGACCCATCACTTCAGCAGAGGTTGCGAGGGGTTCAACCAAAGACCACGTACTTAGAAAAGTCACGAGTTGGGTCACAAGGGGGTGGCTGGAAAAGACTGAGGGCGGGGAATTCAAACACTTCGCTAACAAAAGAAGTGAGCTGACAATGCAAGGGGGTTATCTATTGTGGGGCGATCGGGTCATTGTTCCCTTGTGCCTAAGGGAAAAAGTTTTGAATCTGTTGCATGAGGGGCACCCCGGGATTGTGAGGATGAAGTGGTTAGCTAGGAGCTACGTTTGGTGGCCCCAAATGGATAAGGACATCACTGAGTGGGTGGGGAAGTGCCAGCCCTGCCAAGAGTCTAGGCCAGATGCCCCTACAGCACCTGTAAGAGAATGGGAGCGGCCTCCGGGTCCCTGGTCCAGGATCCATATAGATTTTGCTGGCCCATTCCATGGGCAGGTATTTATGGTCATCGTGGACACCTTCTCAAAGTGGCTGGAGATTAGACTGGAGATTTTCATAAAAAGCCACTACCACCGATGCAGTCATTAGGGAGCTAAGGCAGTTGTTCACCACCCATGGCCTACCGGACACCTTAGTTTCAGACAACAGGCCCAGTTCACGGCCACACAGTTTGAGGGGTACTTGGCGGAGTTGGGGATCAGGCACATACTCTCCGCCCCATTTCATCCAGCTAGCAATGGATTGGTGGAGAGATTTGTGAGAATGGCTAAGGAAGCCATTTCACGCCTAGGCCCCGGGGACTGGCAGGAAAGAATAGACAGATTCTTAATGGCCCAACACGCCACACCATGTACCGCCACAGGCCGAAGCCCGGCGGAACTTCTAATGGGGAGAAAGCTCTGAGGAGTCCTGGACAGACTACACCCCAGCTATTCCCCTGACAACTTCAGAGGGACATACAGGAAGCTTAGAGAGTTTACTATAGGGACCCCGGTACACACAAGAAATTACGGGAATGGGCCCCTCTGGGAAACCGGGACAATTACGGAGGTAACCGGGCCCAAGTCTTATAGGATAGACATGGGAGATGGGAGAATTTGGTGCCAGCACATCGATCAGCTACGGAAGCGAGTAGCCGCCGACACAGAAGACTTCCTTGACGAACCGCTCCCTAACTACCAACAGAACTCCAGGGCTAACTCAAGCCCAATTCAAGCGGAGGACTTAGCTGTCGGCCCCGAGATCCAGCGACGCCGCATCACGGAAGATTGACCAGCCGAAGAAGTTACCACCCACAACGAATTCCTGAAGGTTCCATTGGTGGAGCAGGGAGAAATAGGGAGTTCCTCCGACCCACTCGACGCCACACCTCCGACTGAACTGCACAGGTCAACTAGGGTGCGGACACGCCCTGGTCACCTGCGGGACTACATATACTAATGTCCACCCCAAGTGACTCCTGGGAGGGAAGAGTGTTATGTATATAGTTTTGGTGGGAAAGTTTGAACTTAATAGCCCTCAGCTGATTGGCTGACTGCCACAGCTGCAGGGTATATAAGGAGAGCTGTTTCCCCAGGTTAGTTGCTGGATTCTCACTCTACATTAAAGAGCTGTTGTCACTCAGTGTCTGGCTTGCTGTGTCCTCATTCACCCAACTTAACACCATCATTTCATAATTGTACATTTATATTTATAATCTTCTTTCTCCCCCCCCCCCCACATGCCCCTTTTCCATTTACTCTGGTGTCATCTGAGTTTCTATTTCTTTTTTATCTTATCCCTCGTTTAACTTTCTATTATCTATATCATTTATCTATCAAATTTATTCATATTTCTTTTCTATTCATACGTAGAATCTTTCCCATGTCTTGAAATACACCGATTCCTCTATCTTTTATTTTTAGCATCAATCTGTTCATTTCCACACAGTGTAAAATCTTTTTTATTACTTCACCTTCTGACGGAATTTTCTGTCTTCCAATTTTGTGCAAATACAATTCTTGCTGCTCTTATTATATGTATAATTAAGTATACTTCTTCTTTGCTATACCTTTCTGGCAAAAATACCCAATAGAAATATCTCTGGCTTTAATTCTATAGGTTTATGTAACATTTCCTCTAACCATATCTGTATTCTAGACCAATAGTTTTTTGCTTCCGTACATGACCAACACAAATGATATTATGATCCCGGCAAATGCAAATATTTCCAGCATTTAGCTGATTTATCTTTAAACATTTTTGCTAGTCTTTCTGGCGGCATATGCCATCTATAAAACATTTTATATAAATTTTCTTTATATGCAGTTGCAATAGTCAATTTATAATTCCTTTCCCATAGTTGTTGCCATTTCTCTAATTCTATTGCATAACCAAAGTTTTTCACCCATGTTATCATTGTCTCTTTTACTTCTTCATCTTCTAATCTAATCTGCAGTAGATAATTATACAACCTTTTAATCATTTTTTCATCCTTTCCAGTCATTATCTGATCCAACTCTGATTCCCCCAAATTAAAACCATATTGTTTCAAATCTTTATCATATCTTGATTGTATCTGCACTCATGCATACCAATCAATCTTAATCCCTTGTTTTTCTAAATCTTGCTTCTGATTTAGTTCTCCCTTCTCTGTTGAAATGTCCTTATATCTAACAATATTGTCCATATTTATCATATTTGGATGTGTCAACACTTCTATTGTTGAAAGCCACATTGGTATTTCCATATAATGTTTCTCTTTCACTCTCTCCCATACTGTTAATAAGCCGTTTCTTACACAGTGTCTCTGGAAGAATCCATGTATCCTATTTTTTCCATATCATAAGAAAGCATGCCAGCCTAGTTGCAAATCATGTCCTTCCAAATCAATAGTCTTGTATTTCTCAATAGAATCCATTCTTTAACCCAAGTTAACATTGCTGCTTGATGTTTAAGTTCCCAATTTGGTAAACCAAAACCTGCTCTAGTCCTAGCATCTTGAAGCAGTTTAATATTAATTCTTGCTTTCTTTCCTTGCCGTATATATTTCCATATCACTTTATTCAAACTTTCAAAATATTTTTTCTCCAGCTTTATCGGAATTGTTTCAAAAAAGAACAAAATTCTTGGTAGTACATTCATTTTGATTAGCACTATTCTTCCCATTAACGATAGTTGTAGATTTTTCCATTTTTCCAAGTCTATTTCAATTTGATTTCTCAGTTTATAGTAGTTATCTTCCTTCACTGTGATACATCTTGAGGTTAATTGGATGCCCAAGTATTTCACTTTCTTCACTATTTGAATATGTAATTTCTCCATTAATTGCTTTTTTTTGTTTTTCTCTCATATTTTTAACTATAATTTTTGTTTTATCTTTATTTATTTTCAATCCAGCCACTTCTCCATACTCCTCTATTTGCTTCATTAGCTTTGGGCCCGTTTCTATAGATTCCTCCATAATATATACTAAATCATCCGCAAATGCTTGTAGCTTGTATTCTTCTCTTTTAATTTTCATTTCTTTTATTTCTTTATCTTGCCTTATTTTTCTGTTTAAAATTTCTAGGGTCAAGATAAATAACAATGGAGATAATGGACATCCTTGTCTAGTTCCTTTTCTAATAGCTACTTTTTCTGTCATTTCACCATTTATTATTACCTTTGCCGATTGATCTTTGTATATAGTCTTAACCAGGGGTAAAATCTAAAATTTTTCCCTACTGGTTCTGTGGGCGTGGCTTGGTGGGGGGGTATCCTGTGACTGAGTGGGCATGGCCAACTCGATGTCACTCATAGCCACGCCCACTCAGTCACAAGACCCCCTCCCACCAAGCCACGCCCACAGAACCCAGTAGGAAAACTTTTTAAATTTCTATTCTGCCGGCGTGTCCTTACCTTTCTCCCACGGCTCTGCCCACCCGCCCCCTTCCCCGGAGTTGGGGAATGCACCATTCCCTGACTCCTACTGCTCACCTTTCTCCCGCGGCTGGCTGTCAGGGAAGGCAAGCGCCCGAAAAGTACCGGAGTCACTCACTCTCCTTAAATGAGCTGCTCTGATCCATGCGCTGGCTGCGCAAGCACACACCATTTATTTAATTCAGCGGCAGGTTGGGTGTAGACTTGCGCAGCTGGCACGTGGACCAGAGTGGCTCATTCAAGGAGAGTGAGCGATTCCAGTACCTTTCGGGTGCTTGCCTTCCCTGACAGCCAGCCGCAGGAGAAAGGTGAGCAGTAGGAGTCGGGGAATGGTGCATTCCCCAACTCCAGCGAATGGGGCGGGTGGGCAGAGCCACGTGGCGAAGGGCAAGCAGGCAGCAGCTCCGCGGCAAGGCTGGAGTCAGGGAATGGTGCATTCCCCGACTCTGGGGAATGGGGTGGGTGGGTGGTTGGCAGAGCCTCCATCTGCCATTGCTACCGGTTCTCCGAACCACCGGCCATCATTGCTACCTACTTGCCCAAGCCGGTCCGAACCAGGAACATTTCACCCCTGGTCTTAACCATATTAATGAATCTATCACCAAAGTCCATCTTTTGTAATTGTATAGTCATAAATTGCCAATTCACATTGTCAAATGCTTTCTGTGCATCTAAAAATAACAATGCCATTTGTTTCTCTGAATGTACTTCATAATATTCCAATGTATCCAATATAATTCATATAGTGTCTCGAATTTGCCTTTTAGGCAAAAAAACATTTTGATCTGAATGTATGAGTTCATTTAGTAACCTTTTGAATCTTTCCACCATAATTGTTGCAAATATTTTATAGTCTGTATTTAATTGTGAAATTGGTCTATAATTCTTTATTTGTTGTAAATCTGTTTCTTCTTTTGGTATAAGAGTTGTGTATGCCTCCATTCATGAGTTCGGCACCTTAGCTTCTATTAATAAATCTTTAAATACTTGTAACATTGTATCACTTAGTACATCTTGCAATTTTTTATATAGCTCTACTGGTAGTCCATCTGGTCATGGGGTTTTTGCATTTTTCTGCCTTTTAATTCCCTCCACCAATTCCAACATTGATATTCTTTCTTCTGGTGCTTTTTTGAATTTTTCTGGTATTTTGGAAGTCATTGCTTTTTCCAAATATTGTTCTATTTTCTCTTCTGATATATAATTTCTTATAATATTCCTCAATTATTTTTTCTTTTCCTCAATTCGGTGACATATCTTCCCATCTTGATCTAGTAATTGAGTTATCAGTTTCCTTTCTTTTTCCTTTTTCATTTTATATGCCAGCCAGCTTTCTGGTTTATTTGCATTTTCAAAAAATTTTTGCTTTGTTGATGTTATTTTCCTTGCCAAGTCTTCATTCTCAATTAAGTTCAATTTATGTTTTCCCAAGTCCATTAAATTTTTAATTTTTTTGTCTTTTGGGTTTTTTTGCAATTCTTTCTCTAATTTCTTATGCTCCTCTTCCAATTTCTTTTGAGTTTGTCTATTCTGTTTATTTTTTCCCATATAAGTCATTATCAAGCCCCTTATATATGCTTTACTAGTATCCCATACATTTTGTAATGATGTATCTTCTTTTCTGTTTTCTTTAAAGAAAAAAGTCAATTCTTTTTCCATACATTGTATAAAGTCTTTCTCATTTAATAAGCTTTGATTTAATGTCCATCTCCTTCTCTTTTTTTGTCCTTTCCATATCATCATTATTGCATTGTGATCTGCCCATATATTTACTTCTATATCAATCTTGTCTATCTTGATATTAAATATATGGACATCCACATTATATCTATTCTTGACCATGACATATGCAGGCTTAGTTCATCTACCATTGTATAGAATGCTTTCGGAAGTGTCTTCCTTGGTTTTTTTATTCACTTTTGTAGATTTATAGTCTAACTCATTATCAACAATCGTTTTAAAATCTCCTGTTATGCAAATATCTTCATATTCATGTTCTAGTATGTTCCTGTGCAGTTTCATATAAAATTATTCTTGATTTTCATTTGGAGCATATATACCCACAAGTAATATTTTTTTGTAGTTCATTACAATTTCTACCATTAATACTCTTCCTTCCTCATCCTCAAATATTTGTTTGGATTGGATTGTCTGTTCAATGTAAAATACTACTCTTCATTTGCTTTGAGGAGCCAATGTTGTGTACAATGTCCCCAATTTTATTCACTCCAAAAGCTTTTTATGTTGCTTTCTAATATGTACTTCTTGTAAGCATATAATTTCTAATTTTAACTTCTCTAATTTGTTGAATATTTTCCTTCTTTTTATTGCTGAATTTAGTCAATTTATATTCAAAGATATTATTTTAATTTCTTCTTCCATTTATTATTTATTTACTTGTTTTGTTGATCTAGTCACTCTTATCTCTCTTTGTTCTTTAACTTCTTTTGCCCTTGCTCCTTCTCTTAATGCTCTTTCATCTTGTTCTCTCATTGTCTTTCTTGGCTGTTCTTTCTTCCCCTCCTGTTGTCCATCCCCTTTTTCATCTCTCAATCTTTCTTCCTCTTGAACATCTATGTGTTGTTTATAAAATAACTCTGCTTTCTCTATTGAGTCTAATCTGTATCTTTGTTCTTGACAGTTCACCAATATTCCTTCTGGAATCAATCATCTAAAATTTATTCCTCTCTTTATCAAACATTTTGTAAGAAATTGATATTCTTTTCTCTCACTCTTCTTGGAATTTGTTTCAGTGCCACTACTTCTCTCCCTTTGTGCTTTATCTTCGTGTTTCTCATCATTTGCAATATCTCTGTTCTCAATGTTTTCTTAGTAAACCTGATGTGAATTTCTCAAGGCAAATTATTTCTCATTGCATATCTTGTGTGCACTCTATATATCTTGTCAATCCCATTTAATATCCTTTCCTTACTTTCTTCCATTACTTCTGCTAATATCTCTGCAATTTTCTCTGCTAAATTTTCTCCCTTCTTCAATATTTTGGAATCTTAAGTAATAATCAGCTTTATCTATTTCCAGAATTATAATTGTTTTTTCCTGATTTTGATCAGTAATTGTAAGTCTATAGTCCATCTCTTCAACTTTTTTCTCCATTGCATCTGCTTTTTCTTCCATTTGCTGCAATCGTTGTTCATTTTTCCCTATCATCTCTTTAACTTCTTTCAATTCTCCTTCCATTTTTTCCATGTTTCCTTCCATTTTTTCCATTCTCCCATCTACCTTGTCTAATCTTGTCTTGAGATCTTCATATATAGTCTGTAGCATATTTTTTAATTCTGTGTTAATTTTCTCTTGCTGTGATGCAGTTTCTGTTGTCTTGTGTCCTGTGGTGCCCAGAGCTGTTGATATTGATGGTGATGATGAATGTTATGTTGTTTTCTTCATCTTGTCTCTTCAAATCACACCACCCAATTTGTAATCCAAATAGTCCAATTCTTAGGTTCCAGCTGTTCCTTTATTTAAATCCCAAATTCAGTTTCCAGATCTGCTCCCAAATCAATCAGATTCTTCATGTTCTTGATACCCTAATCCACGTAGGTTTAATCCTTATAAAAAGAAAAGGTAGAAAGACTATTAAAAAACCATCCAAAAAGCCAAAAAAGAAAAAAGGAGCAAAGGAGAAGCCAAGTCAGAACAAAAATAAAAAATCCACCAATAAAAAATTCCAAAGCCAAGATATTTGCTCAAATGTTCAACCAAACAATAAAAAATAGAAAAAGTATAAGATATAGATTCGCAAAAAAAAAAAAGTTGAAAAGAAAACGGAAAAAGCAAAAACCCTCCCAATCATAAAACAAATAAACAAACAAACAAATTTAAATCCAGGAAGCAAAGACCTCTAAAAAAAAACACACAAAAAAAGAGGTACCCAACAATAGAATAAAAAAAAAGGGCAAGTCGGTGAAGACAAAATAATATTCCAAATGTTCCAAATAACACTTTTGCAAAATCTTCCAAAATTTAAATCCAACAGGCAAGAGGGGAAAAAAAGGTGAAAAAAAGAAAAAAGAAAACAGACAGCCTAGCTTTTCCCTCTTCTGTTACAAAATCACAAGACCACTTGTTATCAAAAACATTTTCCAAGGTGATTCCCCTCCTTTATTCAGTACATCTATTTAGTTTTTTCTGTCACCACTAGATGGCACTGCCATCCACTTAAAATGGTCTTAAAAGTCTTAAAAAATATCTGTTTACTTTCCTTCTTTCCGTTTGGGGCTCCCAGTCACAAAACTCAAATTTTTAAAGTGCAGTTTAATGACCTCTTTGTCCAATCCGCTTTCAATTCATTTAATTTAATTTTTCAGCTTTCATTAATCAGTCTGTATTAATAGCTTCTGTTCCTCCGCCGCTATTCCAGAAGTGGGGAGGTAGCCTTATTCCACTCTCTCCTCTTTGCCAATTCTCTCAAGTAAAATAGTTTTAAAAGTTCAGGAGTTAAGTATATAAAGGAATCTTGTTTCCAAGACAACAGTTTCTCACCCAGTTGATCACCTCATTCTTTTTTCCTTCTCTTCTTGCATGTGGCTGCCCAGCTTTTGACAGCTCCTAATGGCTGTCTTCCCTTGCCGCTGGGTCAGAGGCTAATGCCAGCACTTCAGGGAACTTGCGACTTCCCTGTTCATACCAGCCTGTGCCTCCGTTCTTCACTGTCCCTACAGGACAGCTATGATCCCTGGAGATCCCCTGAAGCAGCTGAGATATCGGCGTTTTCCAGGGAGCCCCAGAATTTGCCATACCAGCTGTGGTGCTGGCCACCCCCCCTCTGGTGCTCTCTTAGCTTGGTGGTTTTGTTGCAGATGTTTCATTACCAAACTAGGTAATATCATCAGTACTTGAAGGGAGTGGAGCTTTCTCTTATTTTCATATACTAGTGGCTTCCCCTGTCAGTGTTGATCAGTTGCTTCACAAACAGTGTTTTGATTGGTGCCAGGTCTCTATAGCCAGACAGAGAAGGGCTATTCTGCACCCCTCCCTCAAATGTTCTTTAAAATACAGAGTTTCCCAGCATTTCTTTAGGAACCTCCAACATGCAAACTGTGGTTATTCATCCTAAAATGAATCCTCTTTACCTGGAGCCTCAAACTTTGCTTTTTTGCTAGGAATTTATTTATTTAGCGTATGGCTGGTCACACACAATATTAAAACACTTCATTTTTACAGGTTAAAACAATTAAAACAATTAGAAAAAGAGCAGTAAGAAAACCTAAGAGGAAAACAGAAATAACATTTCAGAGTTTAATGTCGAGTTTGGAGATCCAGTCAGTAGCTGTCATTGTTACGCAGAGGAAGTCCCTAAAATCTCTTGGATACCTTCTGTTAGAGTATTTCCTCACTATATGTTGGATAGTCTGTCGGGGGGCCCCACAATCGCATTGTGCTGAAGGTGTTTTTCCCCATTTATACATGGAGTCAACACATACCCCATGAGTCATTCTAATTATATTATATGTCACCCATATGTGCCGGGGTAGATTAAATCCTGGAGGTATGCTATTAGGATTAATATGCTCAGAAATATCTTGGGGGGAATAGCTACTCCACGCTTCCATCCACTTTTGTGTGGTGTTCTGATGATCGGCCAGCAGCTTAAGCGCTGTCAAGAGTGGTGGGTTTCTTGACTTTAATTGGCATCTTAAGAGATCAGGAATGTAGCCATGAATGGGTAGAGAGGAATTTAACAGGATCTTACTATACTCCCGAATGAGAGCTTCTTGTCATCGTAAGTGCAGGGGAAGTATGTGATTAAGAACTGGTAACCAGTAACTAGGTGTAGAGTTTATGCACCCAGTAATTAGCCTCATAGTATGGTTGAGTTGAACATCAATAAATCCTGTATGTGAGCTGTTTATCCATACAGGTGCACAGTATTCCGCTGCAGAGTAGCAAAGCCCGAGGGCTGCACATCGAAGAGTTGGGGCTGAAGCTCCCCAAGTTGTTCCACATAGTTTTTGTAGAATGTTATTTCTGCTGTTAACCTTGGCAGCCATATTCTGAATATGTTTTTTAAAACATATTCATGTTTTTTAGACAGAGTCCTGTCTAAGGTGACCCCCAGGTATTTTGGTGTTGCCTCATATGGGAGCAGTTTGTTGTTTAGAGTTCTCTTTTTGCCATTGAGTTCTCTTTTTGCCATTGAGTTCTCTTTTTGCCAATTTGTTGTTAAAGTGAAAACATGATGTAACTGTTTTACTTATGCTTGGGATTAACCTCCATTGGTGGAAGTATGTACTCAAAGTAGTAAGGTCGGCTGTAAGTACGCCTTCTGTAGCTTCAATGTCCTTGTCGAAGCACAGCTCCGATAAGTTCTAAACCCAGCCTGTTCAACCGGTATTTGTTCATTAATTTTCCGTCCTATTCTGCTAAGTATCAACCTTTCAAGTAGTTTATAACAGACACTTAACAGAGCAATGGGGCAATAGTTTTCTGGCTTCTTGCTTTCTTTTCCAGGTTTTAATATGCCGATTACCTTGGTTCTTTTAAATTCTGGAGGGAGCTTACTGAAAGTTAGACTATCACAACTAAAATTGGAGATACCCAAGTCATGAACATCTATAAGCCCCCTACTATCTCCTGGCCTAACACAGTTCTTCCAAGGATTCCACACCCGGGCATCTACATAGGAGATTTTAATAGCCATCATATTCAATGGAGATATACGCTTAATGATACTAATGGCGAGACCCTCTGCGAATGGGCAGAGCAGAACAATCTATACCCAGTTTTTGATGCTAAAGATCGAGGCACTTTTGCTAGGAAGATGTGTAGCTAAAAGTCAGTCTACATTTAGTGCACATCTGACTTTGTGGATATTTCTTCATAACCAAACAAAAGTGTATTTTCTGTGCAGTTCACACCCCTTGCTCACTGGATCTGGCTGTCACAAAGCAAATCCCACATTTTGTAATTAACCCCTATGCCCTGTTTTTACTGGCAGAATGCTGCAGGGAGCTGAGTGCTGTCATGCCCCTTGGCCACACCCACCCAGCCACACCCACCCAGCCAGTCATTAGGGCAGAGAATCGGATGTTAAATTATTTCAATCCCACCACTGGTATCTGGCCTTTGTAAGGCAAGATCTCAATGCACTTCAATTCATAGAAGACAGGCTATAACTTCCTTTGTTTATAAACTGATTTTAAAAAGTGTTTCTCAATCTTAGCAACTTGTTGATTTAGGGAATTCTGGGAGTTGAAGTCCACACATTTTCAATGTTGATGGATGTATAGCTGGCTGACAAACCATACTCAATAAGTAGTCCTTAAGGATACTATATCCAAATGGAGAGAAGTAAGCAGTGGGGTACCACAAGGCTTCGTTAGGCCCAGTACTCTTCAATATCTTCAATGACTTAGATGAGGGAATAGAAGGGGAACTCATCAAATTTGCAGATGACACTAAACTGGCAGGAATAGTCAACACCCCTGAGGAATAGCCAACACCCCTACCCACCAAAATGAATTTTAATGTGGAGAAAAGCAAAGTTTTACATTTAGGTAGGAAATCTAATTAGTTTTAAAATATATAGAGAGAGACCAAAGCAGTGAAAACAAAAACTGTCTCTTTTTGTTTTTTGAAATGTGAGGGGAAAGCAGATATCAAATGTCACAAGCCTACCCCTCCTTCTCAGGCAAAAGCTCAAGGTCTCAACTTAGCAGAAAAAAATGGTTAAAATGAACAAACTGCACCCTCCCCCTTTCCTGCTTCTCTTGCTCTTCTAAGATAGATCCTTGGGTAAAACAAAAGTAACAAACTGGGGAAAATGTTAAAGGACTACACATAAATTTCACCCTTCTTTTTCAGCATTTTTCTAACAAAATAGTTTTTTCTTTCTCTCCCCCTCCCTCCCCCTCTTTCTTCCTCCCTCCCTCCCTCCCCCTCCAGTAAATTACTGCATTTTGCCATAAATTCCTCTCCCAGAAGGATTTTTCTTCTTTCATGGGACATTCTTTTCCATTTCCTTGTAAACACTTGCCATTGCCTTTCCACTTACTTCACAACAACAAAATTCTGTAACTTATTGTTTCTTTGGAACAAAGGGAATCAAAGTATTAGCCCATTTCAGTCTGGGGGTCAACACACAGGCATTCACACTAACTTTTTTACCATCAACATACCCACACATTTGTCCTCCAATCAGACTACTTGTGTAAACAATTTCACATACAAACATTTCTTTTCATGCTTTCTCCAGGCAAACCAATCAATATAATTATTTCATGAAGCTTTTCACAAGCCAATGAGTTCCATTTTTCAAATCTTTTTTTAAATAACTTTTTGTGTATTGTTATTAGAGAGTCTCATCCTCCCTCCAGGTGTTGGAAATGACTGCACACAGACACATATACATACATATACCATTAAACAATATTTCCAGAACTTTGGAAGTTTTGTCCCTTTAAATTTCCACCTTTTCTTTCCTTGGGCAACCTGTGGCTTGTTCTCCAAGCAGTGGAAAAACTCAAGAAGTGATTCCAATAAAAAATGTGACTGGGGGCCCTAATCACTGCCTACCTGTTTCCCGCTGCTTTAAGCCAAAGCTGAGTAGCCCACTTAATTTGCTGGCTGGCAAACATGTCACAATTTTTGTTTTGTTTTGTTTTGAGCTACAGATGCCCAATTGTGGCTATTCTATTCTTTCTGCCATCGTTGTATTTCCTTCTGCAAATTTGGATATAATTCCTCTCTTATTTCTCTATTGGGTCTTTCTACTGGGGCCTCTCAGACATCATGATTTGAAATGTTCATCCCCACGGCTATTACCTGCAGATTATATGGAGGAGAAAAACTATCCAAAGGGTTCCATTGGGGTTCCATAACATCATTTTGCCAGCTTAGCACCTTGGCACGGAAGAGGCACTTCTGTCTTGACCAAAGATTTAGAATTATAATATTTCAATTTTGTCCCAATATCGGATCTTAGCCTAGCTCAGTACCGCAGCAATCAAGTTCGTATTTTCGATCTTGTGTCATATTTTTAACTATCATCTTAGTTTTTTTCTGGTTCAGTCTAAATCCTGATACTGTACCATAGTCTTTTATAATGTCTTTCATCTGGATTATTGATTCCATCAGCTGTGTTAGGGTAACAACCAGATCATCTGCAAATGCCCTTATTCTGTAGTCCTCTTGCCTTATCACTATTCCTTTCAAGGTACTTGAGTCCCGTATTGTATTCAACAAGACTTCTAGTGTTAAAATAAATAACTGTGGGGATAACGGACAACCTTGTCTTGTTCCTTTCTCAATATTAAAATCTGTTGTCAAACTTCCATTAATAATAATCTGTGCCTTTTGTTCTTGATAAATTGCTGAAACCGCCTGTATAAATTGATCCCCAAAGTCCATCTTTTTAAAAGTCTTTAATAGAAAATTCCAATCCACTCTATCAAAGGCCTTCTCCGCAGCCAGGAAAACCAGCACTGCAGGGATCTGTTTGTTCTTCTCAAGATATTCCAATAAATCTATAACTTGCCTTACATTGTCCTTCATATATCTGCCTTCTATAGATCCCGCTTGGTCACCATGAATCACCTCTTGGATAACTGGCATCAACCTGTTGGCTAATACTTTTGCATATATTTTATAGTCATTATTCAGAAGAGATATTGGTCTGAAATTCTCAGGTTTTTTAGGACCTGTTTGCTCTTTTGGTATCAAAGAAATGTAAACTGTTTTCCATGATGGGGGTGTTTTACCCCCTTGTTGTATATTACAAAATAAATCTCTAAGATGTTCAACCATTTCTGCTTGCAAAGTTTTGTAGTACACCACAGTTAAACCATCCGTTCCAGGAGCTTTAGCTGTTTTCAGTTGTTTAATTGCGGCAATAATCTCCTCAGCTGTTATAGGATAATTCATTCTCTCCTTTTGTTGATTGGTAATTTTTGTAACTCTTTTATTTTCTAAATATTTTTCTATAAGTCCATTCTGCATATCATCTTTAGCATATAATTTAGTGTAATAATCTACAAAAACTTCTTTAATTAATTTTTGTTGAGAAATTTCCTTCCCTCCAATATCAATACTATCAATAGTCCATATACTCTGCTTCTTCCTTAGTGTATAAGCCAACCATCTGCCCGGTTTGTTAGCATTACAAAATGTATTATGTTTCACATATTGTAAATTTGTTGCTGTTTGTTCCGCCATAAGCATTTGAAATTGATCTTTCAGAAGTTTTATAGCACCACGTATTCTTTCATCTGTTGGATTTTTAATAAGTAGCTGTTCTTTGTTCTTTATTTCTGCTTCCATTTCAAATCTTTTCTTTTGTCGATTCGATTTGTGTTTAGAATTCATCTGAATGAGTACCCCTCTCATATACGCTTTTCTCGCATCCCACACGATTTCAATAGGGGTATCCTTATTCAAATTTATTTCAAAAAATTCTTTCATCTGCTTTTTGAGTTCTGTTATATTTTTTTCGTATCTAAACAAATTTTCATTTAATCTCCATGATCTTCTCTCACTCTTTCCCATCTCAATTTCTATCCATACTGGGCTATGGTCGGTTAGAGTTCTTGGAAAAATCTTCGTTCTTTTTGTCTTAACAAGTAAATCAGCTGATAATAAAATAAAGTCAATCCTAGAAAAAGATCTGTGTCTATCTGAGAAAAAAGTAAAGTCCAATTCTTTTGGATTATGTATTCTCCAGATATCTTTTAATTCCAAATCTTCTTTCATATCAAAAAAAGTCTGTGGTAGTCTAATCCTTGACTTTGCCAAACTCTTTTTATCTATTTTAGAGTCAATTACTCCATTCCAGTCTCCCATGATTAAAATAGATCTATAGTCCCATTGCAATATTTTGGAATGCAAAGTTTTGTAAAAATGATCCTGTTGTTGATTAGGAGCATAAATTCCAATCACTAGAATTTGGCCACTTACTGTATACAGTTCAATTGCTATAAACCTACCACCTTCATCTGCTTCTATAATTTTAGCTGACAATCTTTTATTTATATAAATAACCACACCATTCTTTTTTTCCAGATTTGAAGCTATAAAATATGTTCCTAGTTTTGAATTTATCAAGTATTTTTGATCTTGTGTTCTGACATAAGTTTCTTGTAGGCAAATTATATCATTATTAAATTGTCTCAAATATGTGAATAATTTCTTCCTTTTCTGTGGTGAATTTAATCCATTCACATTCCAAGATAGAAACTTAATCGTCATGTAGACTTTTTTGAAGCAACGAGCAGAATTGCCGAATATCTTCCGAAGTCTTCGACTTTGCTCCCCCCATGGCTTCGCATTCTTGTGTAGTACTCTTGACTCCCTTCTTATATTGTTGTAACTTGGATCTTTCCTGTTGTTGCTTTTCTTTAAGTTGCTTAGAAATTGCTCGAGTTACACGCTAGTCTTTAGCTTCAGCCATCCATACTAGGTCCAAAGCCACATCTCTTGTAGTCACAATCGGAGAGGGCTCTAACAGGGGCTCCTCCAAGAAACCTCCTGTAGCACCCTGCATTTCCGCTGCCTCTGGTTCTACCTGCTTAAGCTGTTCTTCCATCTCTTGCTGAAGTTGCTTCTCCTTGTCACTCTCCTTTATCTCCAACACAGTAGATGTACATGGGGATGGTAATCTCTCTTTAAGAACAGTAGAATAGAATTGTTCTGCCTTCTCAACAGTGTTTAATCGATATCTTTCTCCATTATACCTCAAAATTATGCCAGTTGGAGCATCCCACCGAAATGGAATTTGTTGTTTTTTTAATTCATTCACTAAAAATCCAAAATCTTTTCTATCTTTTAACATCTTGGGTGGTAGCTCTTTATAGACTCCAATCTGAGCCCCCTCCACTTGCACAGCAGAGAGAAAAGACTTTTGCAGAATATCATTTCTCATTCTTCTGTCTGTGAAATATCTCACCACATCTCTAGGCAGTTGTCTTTGTCTGGCCACCCACGAATTTACTCTGTAAATTTTGTCCATTTTGTAAAAAATCTCTTCAGGGTTAATTTTTAACAACACAGCCAGAGCATCAGCACAAATCTGTCTCAAATCTTGTCTATCGTTCTCTTTTATACCTCTAAGCCTTATGGTGAATTCCATGGACCTGAACTGCATCATTGTAATTTCGTTTTTGACTCTCTGCATTTTATTATCAGCATCAGAAATTTTATAGTCAGTGTCCTTCATTTTAACATTCATTTCTGATTTAAATTCTACCAGCTTAGCATCCGTTCTGATAATTGCTTCTGACAGACCAGACACCACAGTCATTAATTTATTAGTCACCTTGTCATATTTCTCTTGCACCACCTCTTTAATTTCATTAATCTCCTGCTTAATTTCCTGTTGTGACTTTTGAAATTTCTCATCCAGAGCCTGAGTAATAAAATCCTTTAAACTTTCAAAATCAAACTCTTTTTTCTGGCTCTGCTGGCTGGGAGGCTGCTGCTCAGATTTGCGTGTGGGGGATCCCCCCCCTGCCGCCTTCCCTTCCTGTTTAGGTTTGGAAGCCATTCTGCCACGTAGGCTAGCTTTTCTAAAAAAGGAGATCCTTTTTCCTTTTCCACCACCACAAAGTCCTCTAAAAATTTCCCCCAGGTTTAATCAAATTGAGGATAAGATTTAAATTGAAGCAAGCTCAGGCTTATTTTAAAAGAATTTTTCCTCTTTTCTTTTTCCTCCTTGTTACAGACAGCGCAACTTTGTAGCTAGTTAAAGTAACATTACGAATCCACTCTCACTTTCAGCTTGTTAACACTGAAGCCGGGCGCCATTTTTCAAGCCGCTTTCACTCACTCACGCTTCTACTTTGAATCACAAAATCACAGAAGTAATAATACTTGCAGTTTCGAGGTTTGGAGGTTCAAGTTATTATCTCCCCCTGGTTATTGGAATTGATTTTGTTTAAATTGAAAGGTTGCTGCAGCCGACTTGCTCTGCGCTAGGCAGAGTCATCCCATGCCGTCCAGAGTCTCAGCAAGTTGAAAGGGAGCCGCGCCTGTTTCCTCCCCAGTAACAGCTGTCTAGGGGCTCACAGGGGCTCACAGGGGCTCAACCTGCTCCTCGCCCACTCTCTTCCTCAAATCCTACGGAATTGGGAATTTTCAAAGCCGCTTCTTTGGATCGAAGCGGCTCTACAGGCAGCAGGGCTGGCGGTCCAAAAACGGGACCGTCTTTTGTCGGCGGCAGGCAAACCGGAAGTCCGCGAGCAATCATTTTCTTCAAGAATACACTTCCTCTCTTGGAATTTGGGAGGATGGAGAGGAAGCTGGTGTACAGACGACTGTATTAAATTTTTAAACAGGTACCAAGTAATTGCCTTACAAGAGACTTGGGTTAGCAATGATGAGGCCCCCATTGAGCTCCCCGGGTTTAATATTTGGCAGCTGCCAGCAAAGAGGGTAGCTATAAAGGGAAGAGCCTCAGGAGGGTTGGGCATCTTGGTAAAAGCTGAATTAGGATGGAAGAGAAATGAGATATGCTCGGACCCCGGCCCTTTATTTTTTCAAGCAATCCATTTGGCATATGAAGGGATGTCAATGGTACTTGTAAATGTGTATGTTAATCCAGCAATGGGCGATCTGTGGGAGGCACTAGAGACAAAAATGTTAGATATACATAAACAATTTATAAAAACACCTTTAATTTTGGCAGGGGATTTTAACGCTCGGGTGGGTCCCTCATTGGAGCCTTTTATTGAAAATGGTACAATTCCAGATGGATATTTACATAACCAACAATCATGGGACTCCCAAGATAGGAAAAAGAATAAAGATGGGGGGAAATTTCTAACAATGGTATACAACTATAACCTTCAAATTGTAGGCCAGTACTCAGAAGCTAAAAGGTATCCCATAACTTTTTTTGGCCCTAAGGCATGTAGCTCTATTGATTACTTTTGTGTTTCTCTCAGCTTAGTATCAGGGGCAACTTTGGTCTTGACGTTACCAAGGCCAGAAAGTGATCATCTTCCGATTGAGACGTCCCTGGCAATCCCTTCCGACATAAGGAAAAGAAATCAAACAATTCAACAAATAGGCTTCAACTTAGAAATAGCCCATGAGAAAAGACTAACATAGAAGAGGGTTGATAGTAAAGCAGTGACAGAATTCATGAATTCACCACGTATGGAAGCCTTAGCGCATATATGCTCAAATAGTATGGGTGAACAAGAGCTTATAGTATATTTTGCGGAAATATGCCACAAATTGAAGCATTTTTTCATGACTACCAAGCCAATGGGCCAGTTTGATTCTAGTTACTCAACATGGTTTGATAATGACTGCAAGGAAAGGAAAAAACAGTTTAGGAAATCACTTAGGAGATACTTAATCAGCCCAAACATGGAATTACAGAAGGAGTATATCACCATAAGGCAGAAATACAAGCAGCTATTGAAGAGGAAAAAGGCCTCTTATATTGACAACTTATGGGCTAGCCTAGAACAGGCAGCAAAGCTGGCCTCACCCACACTTTTCTGGTTGGAGGTCTTAAAAATTATTAGAGATAGAAAACCAATAAGTGACCCAAACATTACTGCAGAAAGTTGGGAGAAGCATCTGGCCACTCCAGAGCAGCGGAAAGCTCTGATGAGGTGATATCCTCTCTGAGCTTGATACAGGGATATGAAGCCTTACCCCAGTGGGAAGAAGTGTCAATCATGGAGGTGAGGCATTTAATTTCCTCCCTGAAGACAAACAAAGCTCCAGGACAGGATGCACTCCTGGCATTGTTATTTAAAGATAACATAGCCTGGTGGGCGCCTGTCCTGGCGGGTCTCTTTACTTTTATCAATAGAACAGGGCAAATTCCTGTCATTGGTGTTCATCAATAATTATTCCATTATATAAAAAAGGCTCTAGAGATAACCCAGATAATTTCTGTTTAATTAGTCTAATTGATATATCAGCAAAAATTTATGCTAAGTATTTGCTTCATAAATTAGAAGATTGGACAATGAGAAATAACATTTTAGCTGAAGAACAGACAGGCTTCAGGAGAGGAAGATCTACTATGGATAATTGTTTTGTATTGGACCATCTAATAACAAAGTTTAAGTTTTGGAAAAAACCACTGTATGTGGCATTCATAGACCTGAAGGCAGCCTTCGACTCAATTGATAGACAAATTTTATGGGATAAATTAGAGACCATGGGAATAGAAAAAAATTGTTATATCTAATTAGATTGTTATACATGGAAACCCAGGTAAGAGTTCGAGTGAACAGGACAGAATTGGTAACAAATGCAATCCCAATAAAGAAGGGCGTTAGACAAGGTTGCATTTTAGCCCCAATACTTTTCAATTTATATTTAAATGACCTTTCAAAATGTTTGGAAGACATATCACTCCATGGGCCTAGTATAGGAACAAAACAGGTAAATTGCTTGTTATATGCCGATGATATAATTTTGCTGTCGGCCTCACAGGTGGGGCTACGAAGGTCACTCGGGAGGTTGGCAGCATATTGTATAAAAAAATCGCTTGACAATTAACGTAGAGAAATCAAAGGTAATGATATTTAGCAGGCAACAAAAGACAAGGAGATGGGTTTTAAATGGCAGAAGAATAGAACAAGTTCAATCATTTACTTATTTAGGGCTAGTATTTCAGACAAATGACAAATGGAATAAGCAGGTAAAAGCCAGAAGGCCTTGAAAGGCCTTGGCTCGGATGGTCCAACTAAACAAACTCATTTTAGAGAAAACTCCATCTTCATTAACCCCAGTGCTAAAGGTCTTTCAGGCAAAAATTGAACCAGTACTTACCTATGGGGCAGAAATATGGGGGTCGATTAAGTTGCCTGGGCTGGAAACTCCTCAAAATAAGTTCTTGAAGAGAATTTTGGCAGTGTCCCCTGGAACCCCAGCTTGTGTAGTAAGGGCAGAAACGGGAGTCCATGCAATTGGCACTAGGGCCATGCTGAAGACCGTTTATTATTTGTTAAGACTAATCGAGATGGAGGAAGGGAGGTTACCAAAGCTAGCGCTAATGGATCAGATTATCTCAAGTAATAAAAATAATTGGTTATCAAGAGTTCTAAAGCAGGTATCTAACTCTGGCATTCCTTTAAATTGGCAGCAGTATGATCATAGGCAGATCCGAAATTGGATTGCACAGAGATTTAAGGACATAAGTGCACAATCGGATATTGCACAGGTGACAGCAGTAAAAGTTTGCCCCTGGTTATCGGCCAATAAACAAATTTTTAAAATAGAAAAATATTTAACTGTGCCTTTGTTTCCCATCATAAGGAGATTTTTTACCTAATTGAGATTAGACCAACTTCAAACAAATATGCTTTGGGGTAGGTATAAGGGTATCCCTGTAAGTGAAAAAGTCTGTTTATGTGGGAAGGGGGAAGTTGAAACAATGTCCCATGTAATTTTTGACTGTCCCCTGTACTCAGATTTGAGGGAACACCAGCTGGGCAGGATCTTTTATGCCAGCATCCCTAGGTTCTAACTTGCAGCTGGTGAAATGGATTGCCAAATTTGCTGTAAAATTGATGGAAAAAAGGACAAAGTTGGTGCAGCAGAATGTGGTAAATTGAAGGAAAGATCACTTGATTTAATAATGTAATTTTAATAGTAGTTTTAAGACTGATTGGGTAGATGCAGGGGTGACATTGTAATATAATTTTAATCATATTTAAATTTGTATCTCAAATTATTGTATTCTATTCTGATTTCATTCTAGATCGTATTTTACTCTAATTTCATTTTAAATTGTGTTTTATTCCTATCCTATTCCAATTTCATTTTAAATTGTTCTTACCAAACTTTTGTAATAATTGTTTCTGGAGCTCTGCACTTTGATATGGCCCAAGGGCTAATCAATAAATAAAGACTGATTGCTTCCAGTTCTTCAACATTGCACCCAATGGACTATCTGGCGGAATGTTGAGAAATTCCATCTTTTCCCCACAGCACTTCTTACCTGCCCTGTTTCTCATGTTAGAGACCACAATCACTCTAGAGTTAACCAAATCATCTGCTTCACCCTTCTCCGGCCGTTCCCCTTGCAGGAAGACAGAACCGCAAATCTGGACTCAATAATCATTTCGTACTTAGAGTACATCTCACACATCCCGTCAATCTTAGTCTTTCACACACAGAGCCAACTGCTAAGTCCAATTTTCTTACCTTGGTCTGTGCACAGAGTTGCCCAGTTGCAGCACTTAGTGCCCACTGTTATGGTTACAGGACTCTTTACAATTTTTTTCTCTTTAATCTTCATATCAGATTCCACAGGCACATGAGACTTGCCAAACAAGAAGACAGAGGAATGTTGAACTCAACAGGACATGTCTTTCTAGTCAGTGTCTAGTCAAAGATTCCCACAGCTTGTCCGAAAAATCCTGGAGGAGCCCCCAAGTTGTGGGATTCATTGTCTAGGTTTTGAAATGATTGCAAGGCAAAACTTATAAAAGAAAACAATGATCATTTTATTTACTACTTTCAAAGAGGGTGTATCACATACACACAGGTACAGTGGACACACCTTAAGCCATCAATATACTTTCTTTATATTCCCTATCACCATCGCAGATTTACTTCCCATCTTTTCCTCATTGGCTGAGTACTCAGGCCGTCACAAGCTATCTGAGGCACCTAAAATAAATAGATTTTTCCCTGCCCCTTATTTACAATTTATCTATAATAACTATTAGTTTCTGGGGGTTGTCTCTAAGTCAATCACCATGCCAGCAAATTCTAGCTAAAACCAATTTTGGACATACCAGGGGCCTCTCTTCCCTATGTTCAGCTTTAGGCTTAAGCAACATTTATGAGATTAGATAAGTACATAGTGTATTTTTTTTCAAAGGTCCTGCTACAATTTCTATAAAAACAATGAACTGCTTTCTCCTTTCCCACACCATCAGAGGTGAATTGCTCCTGGATCGGACCAGATCGCCTGGTCTGGTAGAGATCTTGGCCATTGGTTTGGTGATCTGGTAGCAATGGTGGAGCAAAGTTCTGCCCACCTGCCTGGGTGTTTTTTATCTTCTGCGCATGCACAGAATGTTTTGTGCATGTGCAGAAGGTTTGCACATGGATGTGATGTGCATATGCACGTGAGCCATGCTCACACACGCGTGGCACGTGCGCTTCCGAACCGGTAAGGAAGGTAAGTAGACTTCGCCCCTGCACACCATGATATACAGTACTTTATCATGGAGCATAAACTGCACATTCAGATAAGTGGAAATAGTTCTTTTTATCCTTTTCCCTCATAAATTGAAGATACATACCTTGTGCCACATGTAGAGTTGAATTAAAGATGCATACTTATAGAGATTAAATTTATTGTTCATACTTTCTCCTTTCCATTAATAATTCCAGCTTGTTTCAGCAATTCCATTTTGTGTTTTTCCTGATGGAACAGCTTTGTTAAAACATCTATCATGGCAGTGGGAATTTTGCCTTATTTTTTTCAGTGTAATGAGATTTCTGAAAAATATTGTACTTTCAGTAGTGTTTCTCTCTCCATTCTTTTTTTAAGTATAATAATTTATTATATTATATTATTATTATTATTTTGAATGCCTTGGCAAACTTATAAAGTAATGAGCCTAAAAGTAGGAAAGCTTGAGCAACATGGCAGTTGCTAATATTAAAGACATAATTTTGTCATTTGGGGCATATTTACTAGTTTTTACTCCAATAATGTTTTTGCACTTCTATGCAAGCTAAAATCTGATATCTGGTGTTTTGGCTCCTTGGAAGTATTTAGTGAGCCTTTTGAAGATTTTTAAGGCAAGGCAGACTATAATTAATAAGAAACATCCTTGAAACTGAACACTGGATTCTGTGGATTAAAGAGATTTGGGGGGCCAATTTGGATCATTAATACTATTTAAAGAACACCTTACAAGGTGGAAGAAGAGAGAAGAAAAATTAAACAAGACTTAAAAATTTGGATAATTTAGAGGGAGCAAATTGGAAAACTTTAAGGACTATAAATTTAGGAGATTTTGAGGAACAGTTTTGAGACTGAATAAACTTCACTAATATTGGTGTTTTTGGTGTTCCTGGGCAATTGGGATCTCGGAAGCTTGGTAGAAAAATTGAGTAACTTTCTGCCTATTAAATTACTACAAAATGTTTCACAAGGGAAAACAGATACAGTTTACAGTTTATAAAGAAATATTATTGATGTTTCAATGTATTCAGGAAGATATGACAAAGAATCATAGGGAAATGATGGAACTGATGCAGGATATAGATGTGAGACTAGAAAACCCCCAACAAATGACAATAAAAGATGAACAAAAAATTCAGAAAATAGAGGAGAAATCAGAAGTAGCTGAGGAATGAATAGAGGAGATAAATTAAAAAATGAGACAAGCAGATAAAGATATGGAAGAGATAGTAATAATTCTTAAAATTGGAACAGATAGATTACTCTTTAAGAGTTCAAAAATATAGAAGAGAATAAAGAGAAATGTCTCCCAAAAGTGATGAAAGAACTATGGATGGGTGCTCTAGAATTCCTGTCAGCGTTCCAATTAATACTCCCATTTCAGGAGAAACCAAAAACATCGTGGCGAGACTGGCTAGAAAAATAGTGGGCTCTGATGAGCTCTGTGAAAATCCAGCCTGACAAACCACTGTCGGGGGGTCTTTAGACCAGAACCATCCTATCGGGATGGTGAAGAAGGAGAGGTGCCTCAGACGACCAAGAGGAACAGGCAAGTTCCTCGAAAGGTCAGAGGCTGCTCTTCAAACTGGCAGCGGGGGTGGCTGCAAATGAAAAATGACCACCCTGAAGTTGGGGCAACCAGACTAAGTTTTTTGTGCAGGAGTGGTGCCTGAATGGAATGCTTGTACCGGGTGAGTGATTAGCCAACTCACAGGTAAAAAAGAAAAAAATTTAATAACTTTAAAAGGTGTCCCAGAGTGGAAATGAGCAGCTAATTGGCATTTGGGAAAGTTAATGGAGGAAGAAGAACAAAGAGGAGGTTAAAATACCAAAGCCTAAGAAAGAAAATTTCACAACTGGATTTAAAATTGGATTTGGAGAAACAAAAAATAATAAAAGAAAAAGAAACCCGAGGAAAAGTACACTTTATCTGGATTCAAAATACTTTTGACAGTTTTGATACTTAGTTGCTCTGAGAATATTGTGGATTTGAGAGAGACATCTGCTGGCAGAAAGAGAAAACTGCAATCTTGGTTGAAAGACAGAAGAGAAAATAACAGTTGTGACCTTGACTAATAAAAAATAATTCAGAAACTGTGAGAACTTTTAAGGAGTATCTGTTTTTCTGAACTGCTTGGTTTCGACTTTCAATGGTTGTGGAAGATAATAAAGCTTTAACTTGGAGTGGTTGGATAAATATTCAAATTGGATACTATTTGGAATTAAAAAAAGACTATATGGACTTTAAAATTTTAATTAAATATAAATAAAAAGTTTTAACATTTTTTTAAAATTGACAATATGGAGTCTTGGATGTGTGAGGAATTAATTGAGATGTTTAAAAACATGTGTGAATCACTAAAGGGTAATAAAGAGTCAAAAATTTTGCTGGAACACACAGAACAGGAAAAAGAGAGCATAAATGAGGAGCAAGAAAATAATATTGAAGGAAAAGGAATTGAATGCAAAAAGCAATTAGATGATTTCACTGGGATTAACAGTGGCAAAAAAAAAAAAAGAGTGGATGGGGGGAATATTCTCCCAAAAAGAATCAATCAAAGGGAAAAGAAGGAAAGAGTGGAAAGAGATTAGGAGAAAGCTTGGGGAGAATTACTTGAGTAATATATCTAAAAGTGAGAAAAAGGATTCAGAAGAAAAGATATAATAAATACAAAAAGAAAAAAAGAAAAAGTTAAAAGAATGGGATAAAAGGAGGAAATTATTAAGAAGTGGAATTTTGGAGAGACCAAGAGAAAATGGTTAAAGAAGGGAAGAATAGTGGAAAGAAGGAAGGGAAATAAGATATATATTAGTAGATTTAAGGGAACTGTATTAATACTATTAATTTTGGGTCAAATAAGTTAAAGGGTTTTAATGTAAGAAGTGAATATGATGATGTATATTGCTTATAGCGAAACAGAATAGCAGATGAAATATGAAATGGCAGTGGGGTTTTATTATGAAGACAAGTTAAATTAAAAGATAAAATTGAAATGTTAAAAAGTGGGATGGGGATTTTGAAAAATATATACTGTAAATGAAGAAATAAGATAATTAATTGCTGTTATTGTAAGAAATTAGGAATTAAGGGCGGATAGTGATACTGTTTATGTATTATGTATTAAGAAGAGACTAAGATACAATGTGGATGGTTAATTAAGTTAAAAGGTTTCAATGTAAGAATTGAATATTATTATTATTATTATTATTATTATTATTATTATTATTATTATTATTATTATTATTATTATTATTATTATTATTCATTAAATTTATATACTGCCCTACTCCCGAAGGACTCAGGGCGGTGAACAGCCAGAAAATAAAATACATATAATACAAACATTAAAACCATTTAAAATACATTAAATCCTTTGGCCCAGAAAACAAATTTAAAACACCCCAATTTATAAGACAAATTTAAAATTTAAAAAAGCAATTTAAAAGAGAGGTTAGGCCAGGCCAGCCTGCTAGAGTAGGAATGTTTTGAGGGCACGGCGGAAAGCGCGCAGATCCAGAATCCTCCATATCTTCGGGGCGAGCTCATTCCAGATGGCAAGTGCCCCCACAGAGAAGGCTCTCCCCCTGGGGGCCGCCAGTCGACACTATTTGGCCAACAGCACCCTGAGAAGCACCTCTCTATGGGAGCATACTGGTTGGTGAGAGATTACTGGTGGCAGAAGGTGGTCCCGGTCCTAAGCCGTGGAACGCTCTAAAGGTGGTAACCAAAACCTTGAAGCGCACCTGGAAGACCACCGGGAGCCAGTACAGCTCGCGCAGGAGGGGAGTCACATGGGAGCACCATGTCGCTCCCATAACCACCCGCACGGCCGCATTCTGGACCAACTGGAGCCTCTGGGTGCTCCTCAAGGGGAGCCCCATGTAGACAGCATTGCAGTAATCCAGGTGGGAAGTGACGAGGGCATGAGTGACCGTGCTTAACAAGTCCCAATCCAGAAAGGGATGCAACTGGCGAATCAGGCAGTCCTGATAAAAAGCCCTCCTGGCCACAGCCGTCAAGTGCTCTTCTAAAGACAGCTGTGAGTCCAGGAGGACACCCAAGTTGCGAGCCCTCTCCGTGGGGGCCAACGACTCGCCCCCAATAGTCAGTGATGGCACCAACTGACTATATTGGGACGTTGGAAACCACAGCCACTCGGTCTTGGATGGGTTGAGTCAGAGTCTGTTTCTCCCCATCCAGATCCGTACAGCCTCCAGGCACCGGGACATCACTTCAAGGGCATCGTTGGGGTGATCTGGGGTGGAGATGTACAGCTGAATGTCATCAGCGTACTGATGGTACTTCACCCCGAAACCATGGATGATCTCACCCAGCGGCTTCATATAAATGTTGAACAGAAGGGGCGAGAGGACCGACCCCTGCAGCACCCCACATACAAGGGGCCTCGGGGTCAACCTCTGCCCCCCTGCCAACACAGACTGCGACCGGTCGGAGAAAAAGGAGGAGAACCACCACAACACGGTGCCCCCCACCCCTAACTCTTCCAACCAGTGCAGCATGATACAATGGTCGATGGTATCAAAAGCCGCTGAGAGGTCTAATAGGACCAGGACAGAGGAGCAGCCCCTGTCCCGAGCCCTCCAGAGATCATTGACCAATGCAACCAATGTGGTTTCCATGCTGTACCCTGGCCTGAAGCCCAACTGGAACGGATCCAGATAAGCCGATTCATCCAGGTACTGAGGGAGCTGTCGCGATATCACACTCTCAACAACCTTCGCAACAAAGTGAAAGTTGGAGACTGGACGGTAATTAGCCAACACTGCCGGGTCCAGGGAAGGCTTCTTGAGGAGAGGTCTCACCACCGCCTCTTTCAAGGCGGCGGGGAAGACACCCTCACTCAAGGAAGCATTTATGATCCCCTGGAGCCAGCCTCATGTAACCTCCCGAGAGGCCAGCACCAACCAGGAGGGACACGGGTCCAGTAAACATGTGGCCGCGCTCAGTCTGCCCAGTATCCTGTCCACATCTTCGGGAGTCACAGAATCAAACTCTTCCCAGTTAATATTCTCAAGACCTGCCTCCATCATTCCCCCTGAACCTATCCAGTCAGAGTCCAGATGTTCCTGAATCTGAGTGATTTTGTCATACAGATACTGTACAAAATCCTTGGCTCTACCCCCCAAGGGGTCCTCTTGCACTTCCTGGTGGAGCACGGAGCGAGTCACCCTAAACAGGGCGGCCAGGCAATTATCTGATGATGCAATAAGAGCAGAAAAATAGTTACATTTTGCCACTTTTATCGTCACCAGGTAAGTCTTAATATGAGACCTTACCAGTGTTCGGTCAGATTCAGAACAGCTGGTCCTCCAACCGCTCTCCAGGCATCTTTTCCAGCGCTTCATCTCCAGTGAACCAAGGAGCCAAGCGAGATCGTCGCCGAGTCAGAGGCCACAAAGGCACGACACGATCCAAAGCTCCAGTGGCCGCCCTATCCCAGGCAGCCACCAGGTCTTCGATTGAGCCATGAGCCAGAGCCTCAGGAAATGGCCCAAGCTCTGTCTGGAACCGATCCGGGTCCATCAGGCGCCTGGGGCGGAACCACCTCATCGGTTCCTCCTCCCTGCGGTGGGGTGTAGTGGTTTGAAGGTCAAAGCGAAGGAGAGAATGATCCAACCATGACAAGGGTTCAGTCACTATATCCCCTATATTGAGATCATTCAGCCACTGACCAGAGACAAAAACCAAGCCCAGAGTGTTTCCCCCCATGTGAGTAGGGCCATGCGCTAACTGGGTCAGGTCCATACCGTCATGGAAGCCATGAACTCCCGCGCTGCCTCAGACGCTTCACCGATGGATGGCAGGTTAAAATCCCCCATGACCATAAGCCTAGGGGTATCAACCGCCACCCTGGCTATAACGTTGAGCAGTTCAGGCAGGGCCGCTGCCACGTGGCAGGGAGCCAGGTACGTGATCAGCAAGCCCACCTGTACCCCATGACCACACTTCACCAGGAGGGACTCACATCCGGCAATCTGAGGAACAGTGGCCTCCCTCGGACCAAGACCTTCTTTTATAACAATCGCCACCCCCCCCGCCCCTACCCTGTGACCTCGGCTGATGAAATGCGCAGAAACCAGGTGGGCACATTTCAATGAGACCCAACCAGGTCTCCGTAATACCTGCCAGATCTGCATATGATGATACATATTGTGTATAGTTAAAAAGTGGGATGGGGATTTTGAGAAATATATTTTCCAAATGGAGAAATAAGATAATTAATTGATGTTATTGTAAGAAATTAGGAATTAAAGGGCAGATAGTGATACTGTTTATGTATTATGTATTAAGAAGAAATTAAGATAAGATAAAGAAATATGGAAAAAGAATATAATGGCCGAAATTGGAAATATGTACACTGTACTTGGGGAGGGGGAGAGAAAGAGATGAAATAACAAGATATGGTGAAAAATGATGAATTTGTGATAAAGAATTATATAAAAGGGATGAATTTGGAAAAAGCTGGAAGATTGGAATAGATTATAAAAATTAAGATATATAAGATGTATGTGACCCAGTCAACACTCTGTTCATAAAATATGTATGATGAAAGAAAAAATTTAATAAAATTTGTTTAAAAAAGTACTCCCATTTCAAACAGAACTCTGATGCAGGATGATTCTTCAAAGAACAGCTTTATTAGGAGATATCATCTTGGCACAACTGGTGGAAAGCCAGCTATGAATGTTCCCGTGCTTTCCACCACATTAAAAAGTCAAAGTTTCCTGTCTTCTCAAAACAATAAATCACATTGTCCAATGTGGATACTGGCTGGTTGCCTAGTTACGTCTCTCCTCCTCCTCTGACCAGCCAGCCATTGGAATTTTTCTGACTCAACAGAGAACTATATTGTTTTGGCTGCAAACCCCATCTAGCTCTACTCCCCTTCAGCTCCAAACTGTGTCAACCTGAAGCCATGTGAAAAGAAACCCCGATAGGCAAAAAACCTACAGAAAAGAAAACGGTCGCAGCCAGGTCAGCTTCAGGCTTGAAAGTTCCAACAGCAAGAGATAGGTATTGAGGCAGGGGAAATACTTAGATTAAATAAGTGTGATGTAAGGAGATATAAGATCCCAAGGGAGAAACATAAAAGATTTATCAAAAAGTCAATAAGAGTTGAAATTTTTAAAAGGGCAAGAGATGATGGATAGATATAGAATACTTCTTAATATGGTGTCTATTTTATCAAGAATTAGAAAAAAAGAGGTAGAAAGTAGAAATTGGACAAATAGTACTATGTATACTGATGTATAATAGAATGTATTATAATCATGATGTATACACAAATGCTAGAAATTGAAAGATTATGACTATGTATATCTAAATAGTATTATTAGTATTGTGTATAAAGTATATTGACCCAGACAATACACTGTTCACTAAGCACTTATGGATGGTAAAGAAAAAAATATAAATAAATAATTTTTAAAAATGTATCATTTTTTATTCTCATTAAAATTATTTTCTTCCACGGATTACCATTTGCTATAATATTATTTAAATTATTTGAAAGTGTGCTTTATTGTCATCTTAGGAATTTTAATTTTAATTTTAATTTCATATTTATTTTTTCTTTCAAAATTCATTAGGTATAATATTTATTTATTATGAGGAAAAGATAAGTGGAAGATGTGTTTGGGTGGGCCAAACACATCTTTTCAAACATGTTTTCAAACATTAATGGTGGAGTAAGCAGGTGGAACAATAATTTGGTTCTGCTCCAGATAGAAAGATATATTGGTATAACTTTGATTCTGATAGAAATAAAATATAGTAAGGAAAAGCTAGTTAAAAGAGCTATGAAAAATAATTAACATTTATGCTTATATTTACTTTCTTGATATATTTGACAAGCTCTTTTTAATTCTTAATAAAATATCATTTTACTCAACTCAAGGTTACATAATTCATCCAAATTTTTCTTTTTTAAAATGTTGCAATTATAGTATGGATGGAAACAGACTTTAATAACTTTAAATGAAAACTACACAAACAATTTAAAATACCTTTTTGAATCTTAATTGCTGTTTTACAATTAATCAACACATTTAATTCTTTTTTATTTTTTTATTTTTTTATTAATTACATTTCTTAGTGCTTAATAAACATCGTGCTGTCTGGGCATTCAATTTGCTTAACAATACATATTATGTTCTTAATCTCCACCCCTTTTTTCCAACCACTGATACAATAGATTCCATGTTTGATAATATTCCGTATCTTCTGTTTCTTTTTTAATGTCAGTCTGTCAATTTCTGCACACTACCATTTTCTTAATTATTTATTCATCTCAAGACAATTGTGTCTGAAACTTACAAAGAGATTATGTCAAGCTCCTATGAAAACAGATAGTTTAGAATCCAAAATACAAGGCTGGGAGATAAAAGGAACACTAATTTGTAAGAAAATGTTCTTTAAAGAAACAATGGCTCAAATCTAAGCAAGTCACAAGTAATCTAACAGTTGTACTGAGACCAAAGTTTATACTGTAAACTTTTGCTTGGAAGCAGAGTTTATCTGCTGGATTATCTGTACCAGCCTCTTTTTTTTGTTGTTCTGTTTCATGCTAATTTTCCATTCCTTGATTTAAGATTTCTTTGTGAAGGAACTGTGAATTTCTTGGTAGTGATTCATGGTTTGGATCATTGCCTAGTTTGTCTTCTCTTATTTCTAATCTTTTAATTGTTTCCTAATAACTTGATTTACTTTCACATTGGATTAACTTGTTACTGTCTCATACGGATTATGAATTATGAATTGATTATTATGTCTGCTAAATTTAAGATACCAGAATAAATAAATCCACACATGTAATTAACATAATGGGCATTAGGTAATCATTTACTCTTCTTTTTTAAGAGTCTGTATTAAGAACTGTCTTATTTAGATAGAGATTCTTAACAAAGGGAACCAGATGCCTTTAGTTTATCATTAGCATCAAGCCTTTCCCAAGTCTATAATGAAATATATTTTAGTAATTTGGTGTTGCAGCAACATATGCAAAAATTATGTATATCTTTCTCCTTTTTTGCGATCAATTTCTTCTACTTAATAATTTATGTGGACATTATGTTAACATTTGTAATTGAGAATATATGTCCAGGATAATAGTTCTTCTGGAGTTTGACAAATCTTGATATATGCTGTTGAAGTCTAAAAGTACTGACAGTATCACATTTTACCCCATAACTGTGACAGATTGATTGGAAGTTAGTGACTGCCACTTGATATTGGTTGTGAACAATATTAAAGGAGGAGTGTGCATACTGTGGAAAGTTGATGAATGATTGGAGGATTTTTAGATATTGCAGGGCTCTGTGGAAAGTGAAGAAGGCAATGATGTTCACATTTTCCAAGGTAGTTGCAGGTGTGAAGAAAGAGTGTTGAGTGGAGCTTGGTAGACCAGGAAGCCAGATTAGATAGCACAATTGACTGAACTACTTTGATAAGCAGAGAATCAGTGGTGGGTTCCTCCCGGTTCCTCACGGTTCTGCCGAGCCGGTAGCGGTGACGATATGATGTCACGGAACTGGTTCTGCCCCCTGCCCCCCCATCCCCTCGCATTATTCTTACCTTTTATTTGGCCCCACCCCCAATCTATTGCTGCCTCCTGAGTCCCAGCTGATGGGCTATAAGGAAAAAAAACTGTTTAAACTCTTGCCGCGGGGCTTCAAAGGACCGCCCTCCAGCTGATCAGTGGTAAAAGGCAGTTTGGTAGTAGACTGGTGCCTCCAAAAATAAATGAGTAGACCAGTACCTCTGCTAAATCCTAAAGAATTGTCACATGACCATCAAGCCACGCCCACAGAACCGGTAGTAAAAAAATTTAGAACCCACCCCTGCAGGGAATGTACAGTACCAGCAATGGTAGCAGTGCCACTGATCAATTGTCCAAAGGAATTTGGTATACTGATGATCATTTGTTTTTGTTTTTTTTTATTGAAAAGTTTTAAAAGTTTTACAGACATTTCCCCTTCCCCCTCCCTGCTCCCCTTCCAACCCTCCCCTTCCCCTCCCTCCCCCCCCACTTCCCAGAGCAAAATACAGGGTATAACATTTAACAATCATAAGCTAACATAAGCTAATTATCTATAGCCTCCTATCCCCCTCTTGGACTTTTAACTCCCCTTTTACTAAACTAAATTTAAGTACTTTATAAAATCTCTTTAATCATTCATAAACTATTTAAAAAATTTTAGTCCAATATTTGCCTTGAATATAATCAATCCATCTTTTCCATTCTAACATATATTTCTCATTTGAATGGTCCTTTAGATATGCTGAAATTTTCGCCATTTCTGCTAAATTTACTACTTTTAATGTCCATTCTTGAATAGTAGGTAAATCTTCCTTCTTCCAGTACTGCGCCACCAAGAGTCTTGCTGCAGTTATTAAGTTCAAAATCAAATTAGTCTCTATAGCCGTACAATCTGTAATTATACCTAACAAAAACAACTGTGGAGTAAACTTTATCCTTTTAAAAAATATTTTGAATAATCCACCATATTTTTATCCAAAATGCTTTAACTTTTTTACAAGTCCACCAAACATGAAAATAGGTAGCATCAACACAATCACATCTCCAACATTTGGGTTGTAAGTTTGGGTACATGCAAGCTAACTTTTTAGGATCCAAATGCCATCTATAAAACATTTTATAAAAATTTTCTCTCAAATTTTGACCTTATGTAAATTTTACATTTCTTACCCAAATCCTTTCCCATGTTTCCATCATTATTGGTTCCTCAAAATTTTGTGCCCATTTTATCATACAATCTTTAACTAACTCTGTCTCCGAGTCTATTTCTATCAAAATATTATACAATCTTTTTATGTGCATTCTACTCTGGTCCCTAATTTGTTTTATCAAATTTTCTTCACTTTGTATAATACCAATTCTCTGATCTTTTTTCCATCTATTCTGCAGCTGTACATACTGAAACCAGGTTTGAATTGCCCTTTCCTCTCTTAGTACATTCAGAGGCTTTAACTGTAGTACATTTCTTTCTGTAAACAGAAGTTCTTTATAAGTAATTGCATCCTGTCTTTGTTCTATACTTATATTTTCTATCGCATGTCTGGGTACTACCCACATGGGTATCTTGCCATTCAATTTATATTGGTATTTTTTCCAAACACGCAGGAGGGCATTCCTTGATATATGACTTTTAAAAGTTCCATCCACCTTCTTCTCATAAGCTAAGTAGGCATGCCAACCATATAGCAAATCATACCCTTCAATATTCAGTATTCTTTCATCTGTTAAATTAATCCAATCACTAATTGCTGACAAAACAGCTGCTTCATAGTACAATTTTAAATTGGGCAATTTCAAACCTCCTCTTTCACGTGTATCCTGCATTATTTTTAATTTAACTCTTGGTCTCTTCCCTACCCAAACAAAGTTGTTAATGCCTCTCTGCCATTCCTCCAAATTTGCATCCTTTTTAAGTATTGGTATCATTTGAAAAAGAAATAGAAACTTGGGCAGAACATTCATTTTAACTACTGCTATTCTTCCCAACAAAGACAGTTGTAATTTTTTCTATTTATCCATCTCTGTCTGTATTTTATGCCATAACAATTCATAATTATACTTGTATAATTTCCCATTTGACTTTGTAATAACAATTCCTAAGTACTTAACCTTTTTCACTATCTCGCATCCTGTTACTCTTTCCATTTCTTCTTTTTGATTTGTATTCATATTCTTAGCTATCATCTTTGTTTTCCCTATATTTATTTTAAACCCTGACACTTGACCATATTGCCTAATTATCTCCATCAAACCTGTAACTGAATTTACTGGTTGGGTTAAAGTTACAACCAAATCATCTGCAAATGCTCGTAATCTATAATCATGTTGCCTGATCTTAATACCCTGTATATTATCCGAGTCCCGTATTTTATTCAGCAATACTTCCAAAGTTAAAATAAACAGTAGTGGAGACAAGGGACATCCCTGTCTTCTTCCTTTCTTGATTTTAAACAATTCTGTGAGACTACCATTAATTATTATTTGTGCTGTTTGTTTTTGGTATATTGCCTTAATAGATTGTATGAAATGCTCTCCCAACTGCATCTTTTATGCTACTTTCACTAAAAACTGCCAATTCAATCGATCAAACTCTTTCTCTGCATCCAGAAACATAAGCACTGCAGGAACTTGGTTGTTCTTCCCCAAATACTCCAGTATATTAACAATTTGTCTTACATTACTTTTCATTTGTCTCCCTTGTATAAATCCAGTTTGATCTTTATGAATCACTTATTGCATGACTGACATTAGTCTATTTGCCAAAATTTTTGCAAAGATCTTATAATCTGCATTAAGCAATGATATGGGTCTGTAATTTTTGGGTTGACTATGATCTTGATCTTCTTTTGGGATCAGGGAAATAAAAGCTGTTCTCCAGGATGGTGGCACTTCTCCTCCCCGTTGTATTTTAGCAAATAACTCCTTAAGAGGCTCTACCATTTCTAATTGAAAATTTTTAAAATTCACTTTTAACTTTCGGTTTCACACCCTTAAGCAACTCAACACCATCTTTTTTAACTTTCTCTCATCTCAAGCTCCGAAGGAAGTGGTAATTTATTAGAGTTAAAATTTAGTACTTGCAGTTGTGATTTCTCCTGTCTTGCCCTGCCTGCTTTAAGTCCAATCGCTGTGAAATCATTTAGTTTGCAGGGGTGGTCGCGGTGCCTTGTTCTGTTAAAAAACAGACACATCCCAGATCCGGAGCTTCTTCAGGTGCTTGGGGAGCTCTCACCCTCTGCGCCCCAGGATTAATCCTGGGGGTCTTGGGGAACTCTACCCACACCTGCCTGCTCACCTTCCCCTCTTCTGCCGAGGGGAAAGTTCCGAGCCGCTAGAACAGCTGATTTTCGCTGCTCTAGCGGCTTTACGAAATCGCGGGGGTTAGCGCTCCCAAAGGAGCTGCCACTGACGCCTGCGGTGCCACCAGAAGTTCCTGATGATCATTTGTTGAAGACTGATGGCAAACCTGATGGCATTTTCAACTAGATAAATAATCAGTATATTCAGTAAAAATCAATCTCCTCTCACTGTCATTCTCTGTTTAACTCTTGACCAGAATGTATAGAATTTGAGTCCGCCAATAAACAGAATGAGCTGGATTAGGTCAGTGGTTTTACTGGATGGTAATTCAGCAGTAATCCAGTATTCATATCAGTAGGCAACAGCCATCTCACCTCCTACATATGAAAGCAGGACTCTGTTCCATTTATTGGCAGTACAACTCCAATTATTTTCATCTATGACATCTGAAAACATTGATTGTGGAAGGGAATGGACTTTCAAACTGAGAATAATTTTGGTGAATGCTAAATGTTCACACTTCACACAGCATTTAGTAGTCTTGCTACTAGGGAACTATTATTGAGCTTGAGAATTTCTGGCTGTTTCTTCAGCCATCATCCCCTTATCCAATACAATGTACTTGATAATCTATACATTACCAAATATGAATAAATTTTAAATGTGTAGACTCTATATCCATGAATGGGGTCTTTTTTTCCAGCATAAAATAAATTGTACATACTTAGATATAGTTGAGTCAGTATATGCAGGCTTTGCTCCATGGCTTAAAAGCAGTGATCAAGAATGTTGCAGATACAATAGCTCATTTGGATTTCATTAGACATTTACAGGTAATAATTCCTTCTGGGATGAAACTCCTTTATGTTAGCAAGTTATAAATTTTACATAGCTTGCTACATTTCCACTATTTTTATCATTTTGTTTTATTGCCAATTGTTTTACTGAATGTTTTCTTCTATTTACCATTCTGGATTGCCCTGGTAGAAGAGTGACATATAAATGCAATATTAATAATCAGTAATAGTAACAGTATACCACCAGTTCATATATTTTACACCTCCCTTTTATGCCATAGATCAGCTGTCTCCAACTATGCAGCTTCTTGAATTGTGGAGTTCAATTTCTAGAATTCCCCAGCCAGCATGATCATTGCTGTGAATACTAGAAACAGCATTCTGTACTTCTGAAGCATACTCCAATTAAACAGTGGTGTGTTGATTCATTAAAATGGAAGTGGATAGTTTAGCTGTCAGGTGTTCTCTTAAGGAAAGTAGTAAGAATGTTTAGCAGGTTAGGTTAGGGCTTCCCTAACTCTAAAGGCAGTTGACTATAGGGGAAGAAAAAAAAGAGAAAAAAAAAAGACAATAATTAGAACACATTTTTTAAAAAGGGAAAGAAGCTCTGGAAATGCTTTGTGACAACCAAATCACTATTCTTAACTCTGCATGAACTTCTGTTCTTTAAAGATAAACATTTTATATCCTATAACCATGATGGTGAACCTATGGCATGCATGCCAGAGATAGCACACAGTGCCCTCTCTGATGCCAGGCAAGCTGTCGCCCCAATTCAACTCTGCTAATCATGCGTGCATGCCTCCCGCTGGCCAGCTGGTCTTTAGGTCTCTGTGTGCATGCGCAGGGGGGGCCACGCATGCAAATGCACAGGGGGTGGGGTGCATGCAGGGGGCCATGCGTGCATGTGCAGGAGGTGGGCGGATGCATGGGGGTCACATGCACATTGCATTTTGGGGGTTCAGCCATACACATGTGCATTTGCTCATCTGCATGCACGCTTTTGGGAACTTAGTCCAGAAAAGGTTAGCCATCACTGTCCTATAATATCTAATTATTCAATGTTTAATTGTTCCTTTCAATAGTAAGAGACAGTATATAATAAACCTTCCCCACACACATTAAAAACTACTGTGTTCTGGGTATCTAATACCAATTAACTAGTGGGCTGTTCCATTTTGTAACAATTGCAGTTTTTGGGGCTGTTTAAAGGCAGCTCTGTGTGGAATACCTTGTGGTCATGCAGTGAAGTAGCATCTCAGGTGAAGAAAGCTTAAATTATTGTGCTGTTTACATTTAATATTGAATTGGGCAGTGAATTTTGTATTTTATTCCCATGAGTTGGAACGAAGTCTGGTGTGTTTTCTGCGTGTGTATCTCTCTGGGGACTTTCTTTTTCTTTTTATGTACTGAAATCAATGATGGGATTCAAATAATTTAACAATCGGTTCTCTGCCCTAATGACTGCTGGGTGGGTGTGGCTGGGTGGTCATGTGACTGGGCATCATTGGGTTGGGTGTGGCCAACTCAATGTCACTCACATCGAGGGGTGACTCGCCTGATCTCTCCTCACCCCTCCTGTCAGATCCGTGTATCTGCCATTCTTCGTGAAAAAAGGGGGGATTTGGAGTTGTCACATTTAGTTCTTTTCCTATGTGTCCTAAGTATCCAATTTCTTGCCTGATCCTCTTTGTATAAACTTTACCCTGATTTATAACCTTTGCCTGGCGCCAGGAATGCCTGGAGAATTCTCACACCTCGGGAAATGAAAGAGAAGGTGGGGGAATGAGTGGATTGTTAAATGACTCTGAGAAGCTCTTTGTATCTGTTTCTCAGAGAGGCTGGTGTAATTTGCATTCACACGGGCGGATTGGTCAGAATCCACATCGGAAGGTGGGGAGGAGGTTCTTAATTTCCTTTATCCTGAACTGCATGCCCTGAGGGATCCCAGAGCCTGCACTGAGTTTTGACTTGCTTTCATCCCTTTCAATAAACAGTCCCTTTTGAAATACAAAGTTCTCAAGAGTTTGTACTTTCTTGGAAGTGGGGGGGGAGCTGGTCCTCATACCTCCCCTCCCAGCCAGTACTCACCTCATCTTGCATGTTATGGTGAGAGAGGAAACTTTTTCAAAGTCACTTTCCCCTTGATACTAGCCAATAAGATGAGATTTTGCTATCAGAAGACCTGATGTACATTTCCAAGTATTGTTTATCACCATTCTCTTGGTAAGACTGAATGGAGAGATTTATAAAGAATAACAGAGTTGGAAGGGACCTTGGAGGTTTTCTAGTCCAACCCCTGCTGAAGCATGATATTATTATGGACATTTTTAAAAAAAAAAAACCTCCCACAACTACTGAAGGCATCTCATTCCTCTGATTAATTGTTCTCACTCTCAGGAAATTTCTTCTTATTTCTAAGTTGGATCTGTTTAATAAATTTCCATGTCACAGATCCGTCTCACAGTTACTTCCAGTTGAGCCAGGCACCACCTATTCTATACCTGTTCATTTGGGGATTTATTTGTCTAAATGTAAAATGTTACTTTACTCTCCATTAAATTGCATTTTTGGTGAGAAGCTTGAAGAATACATTTTGAACATTAAAGCATATAGTCAAGCAAATATTTCCATTCCATTGTAAATGAAAACACATTTGAAAGGCATTTTCAAAGCAGTCAGTTAGTGGATGTTTTACCATTCTTTCTCTTCTCTTTTAATTAAATCTTTCTGTTTTTTTCCCCCTTGGACCTTATTGCAATGTTCCAAAACATTCACAGATCTTTCACAAAAAACCACTTCTAATTTAACTGGAATACATTGTTTTCATTCTCAGTTTTTCTGGTTACAGAACTTCCCTTCTCCTTCACTCATTTCTCCCTTTAATGATATTTGTACGTACTTGCAAGAAAAGGAAGCATTTAATTTTGGAGCCGCCTGGGTGAGGGCAGCCCACCTTATCCAGGCCCGGCTTCCCTGAGTAGCGACCCCAGCATTGGTCCAGTGGCCACCACTGCCTCGCGAGCCAGCCAGCCAGCCTAGCCAGAGCCTGCCAGGTGCTCTTGGCCAGTCTCCCAGGGACTGGGCGCAAAGGGACAATCATGCCCAGTTCCGCGTTGTCTTCCTCCCGTCCCTATTTTGGGGAGATTTTTAAATAAAGGGCTGGGAACATCAAGCGAGGCATGTGCTGCTGCCTCACCCACCCCGCTGGCAGCTCTGGGTTAGACAGTGATTCGGCTTTCCTGACTGGCTGCAACCTTACCTTCCTCCCATGGCTGGTGGCAGAGGGGAAGGCGAGTCAGCCAGGGCTGAGCCACTGCCGCTTGGCTCCTCCCCAGCTCACATCTTGCCCCCCACCCAGATTCTTCGCAGCTGCTGGGCCTCACCTGCCAGCAGGCTAGAAGGTAAGGCTGATGTGCAGAAGGAAGATCCGCTCTGGGATTTCTGCACTCAGCCAAAGGGCCGCCTTGGTGGGGGGGACACAGTGAGGCGAGGCTGCCTTTCAGGCCCTGCTCTGAGCTGCCGCCTGCTCAACCTCCGCTCCGCCTTGGGTCCTGCATCCAGCCCACGACAAGGGGACATGCTGCTTCTGTCAGCCTTACCTTCCAGCCCATGAGGCTTGCACCGTTCTCACAGCAGCGGCCTGCACTTGGCTGAAGGGTGCGGGCTTGTGGGCGGGTGAGGGTAGGGCGGCTAGCAGAGGGGCGATACGGGCAGCTTCCTGGTTGCCCCCCCCCACAGGCAAGGCCCAGCAGCTGTGGGAAGTCGAGCGGCGATGGCTCAGCCCTGGCTGGTTCACCTTCCCCTCTGCCACCAGCCATGGGAGTAAGGTAAGGTTGCAGCCAGTCAGGAAAGCCAAATTGCTGTCTGCCACCAGTTGTGGGAGGAAGGTAAGGTCACGGGACAAAAAAAGAGGCAGTCATGGTGGAAGAAGTTGGGAGAGTGAATAAGGGCCTCTGAAGAAGGGGAAACGGGGCAGAGGTAAGCGAGCCGATTTGGCAAAGTGTGAGACCCTGGTAGAAACTTGCAGGAGCAAGTGGGCAGAGAGAGGGAGGTGTCTCTTTAGAAAGACAGGAACTGGCATGTCCCCCGACCTGAGGTGAAGGGTGATTGGACGACATGTAGGTGGAGGCCCTAGGAAAGGCAGAGCCACGGACTGGCACTTCTGCTGACCCTAGGCGAAGGGTGATTGAGCATGTTGGCATAGGCCCCGGGAAAGGCCAGAGACAGGGACTGGCCCATTCCTGACCCAAGGCAAAGGGCGAGTGGGTGGCATGCGGGTGGCATGATGGTGCGAGCCAGGCAGAAAGGCAGCCGAGCCTTTCTGTATCCACCCTGAGGCAGCCCTTTGGCTGAGCACCTTACCTTCGTGGGCAGCCATGGTGAGCAGAGCAGGCAAGATGTAGAGATCAGCTGGGCCACATGGCCAGCATGGTAGGCCATGGCAAAGGGAGGCAAGCAGGTGAGGCTCGGAGATCAGCTGGACCACGTGGTCTAGGTGAGTGAGCGAAGGAGCCAGAGAATAGCTGGGTGCAGGCATGACTCTAGCTACCAGCCAAGGTGGGCGAGGCAAGACAGGGCAGGGTCAGCAGGGCAGGGCAGGCATATATTACAAACATGTATGATAGAGCGAAAATCGGTAGTATTTCAATATGATTTTATTCTGTATTGAATTTAATCATAATTTGGGGGGGGGTCAAAGATATTTTATTTATATTTATTATATTTCATATTTCTTAACCACCCTTCTCCCTCAGATATTCATGTTCCTTTATTAAATTATGGATATGGAAATGGAAAAAACATATCTTTATTACATTTGTAAGCTTCTTGACACTATCTATTCTATATTTTTTGCTTCTTCTTTCTTGTATGTGTATATATACATATGCATATTCTTTTTAAGAAGCTATTTTTTTTAAAAACATAGTCAACTGTGATCAACAGATAGGATCACACTCCCTAACCCTGAAATTTATTAGGTTTCAGTAAATTATAACTAGTCAGTGGTAAAGAAATGATTTATTTGACTTCTCTTAATAGGTTTATATAGCATTTGGAAATAGTGACACCTGTGATTAAGGAGCTTGTTTCAAATTATAATAGTAAAAATGCAACATTATCATCTTCACTTCTGTAGAGCCATAACTGTCCATTATCAGTAAAAATGTTACTAAATAGTCACTTCTATCTTCCCTTTGCAAAAGGGTAGAAATTAGTTTTAATGGTTTCAGAAGGAAACATTACTTAAAAGGATTTATGACACTTTTGCATAAAGTTTAATTCAAATTTCATTTCAGTATTACTGAAAATTTCTCCTATATTCTCTGTCTATATGAGTGAATGAACCACTTTGGATCCCAGTTACTCATCGTCATGTAACTATGTTTACACTTTCACAGTGTTGGAGAGCAAGAGGCCTCATTGGAAGCAGCCCTAAGGCTCTTACAACAATTCTACTTGGATCTGGAACAGTTTCTTGCCTGGCTTACAGAAGCAGAAACCACTGCCAATGTCCTACAGGATGCCACACTTAAAGAGAGAATCCTAGAAGATACTCAAGGAATACGGGAGCTCATGAGGCAATGGCAGGTAAGCTAAGCAATTGAAATATTTCTTAGCAATATTGTAATGATGAATTACTTCCACATGGGTATGACTCAAACCAAAACAATCAAAGGCTTTTAAAGTTAGCTCTCTCTATTTATGAACTTTAATAAATATTCATAAAAATATAGACAGTAGATTGATCTCATATCAAATAAATCACATGTTCAGAAGTTATACTCTTTGCTTTTCTTATTTTGAGCAAAATAAAGTAAAGTTTCTATCCCCCCCCCTTCATATATATGAGCAATTTGTATTCAGTAATGTGTATATATTGGGAGAAGGGAGTAAATCCATATTTTTAAATTACGAACTCAGTAGAAAAAGGTAAACTTTCCTATGTCAGGGTTCCAAGTAACACCCCCAACGAAAGAAGACTCTGAGGCTAAAAGTTCCTCAAAGTTCCATTTTATTAGAGTTGTCATATTGGCACATCTGGGAAAACCTGAATCTGAAAGTTTCCAGGTTTTCCCCACCCAAAGGAAAGTTCAAATCCCTTCCTCTGCACCCAAATGTCCATCACATGTGTCAGGTGTGCTTCCTTCAAAGTCCAAGAAAGAATGACCCCAACTCCATGGTTTATAGAGAAAAGTACTTTTACTGAAAATTGAAGTGATCACAACCAAAGAAAAGCAGAATCTGAGGCAAAAGCGTGAAAATTACAGATAGAAAGCATTCCCTCTCACTGTCCATTGTAAATCATCCAATCCAAAGGTCTCCCATAGGTCAGGTGGTAGCACACGTCTGGCAGTGTCATCAATCAGGAATGCCACGACCATTGACCCGATAGCAGCTTCAAAGATGCAGCACAGTAGCTTAAGTCTCCTCTCCAGCATGCTTCCCCCACACACACTAGCTCCCCCCTCCCCCCATTACCATGGCAGCCAAAGCAGTAAAGGCAGAGGCTGACATTCGGCCCCCCTTCAGATGAGCTTTTATTCCTAAAAGAAAAGAGAAGGGAAAAGAGATAACAACACAACACATAAATTAAGGTTTATCAGGATATTTGGTGTGAAACAACTGCACTTTTTTGGCGCCCAAACATCACGTTTATTTACCCATTCAGCTTTAGATAATGGAAAATGTTTCCAAGCCACCAAATATTGCACTCTACCATGATGCTTTCAGGAATCTAAAATTTCCTTAACTTCAAAATGTTGCTCACCCTCAATCAGAATGGGGACAGGGGGGTGTTTTTGGTCCGGACGTAAAGGGGATAAATGTTCTGGTTTCAATAAGCTGACATGAAATCGTCACAAATTTTTTGGTAATTCCAATTCAACCGTGACTGGATTAATTACTCGGGTGATTGAAAAAGGTCCCACATATTTGGGTCCAAGCTTTTTTGACTTTTGGGAGGTTTTTAAATATTTGGTGGAGAGATAAACCATGTCCCCCACTTTATTTTTTTTTTTATTGAAAAAGTTTTCAAATACAAATTTCCCCCCCCTTTTTTTTCCCCTCTCCCTCCCCCTCCCTAACCCCCCCTCCTCACCCATCCCCCCTGTGACTTCTTCATAACAAAAAAAAAAAAACATAATTCATAACAGATTACTTACTCCCTCCTCTAGATATTGACCTTTACTTACTAAAAATATTATTAATATTATAACATCCCCCTTTATCCATACATATCAAAAAAGAGAAAAGAAAGGAAAAAAAAAAGACATTATACTATGACATTATAAAATAACTTCTCCACTTTAAAACTATACGATAAGTCCTACTTTAACATTTAATCTTCTATATATATTACTATAACATTCCAAAGCGGCCTTCCCCATAAAATCTAGTTTAACATTTATTCCACTCTATCCATTTCCTCCACTCCCCTAAATATAACACTTAAAAATCCCTTTTCTTAGACTAATCAATCTACTAAATAGCTTATTCACCCACTATCATGCAAAATTGCCATACACAACATTTCTTAACATCTTTGATTCACTGCCCACACTTCTTAAAAATATATGTCTATATTTTCCATTATATCTAAATAAAAAAAAAGAAAAGACAATGACTTTAAATTTATAATCCATATAGTATCTTCTTTGAGGTCTTTCCACTGGATTGGTAGAACCAACATCCATAATCGGGTAACATAGGTTACTGGTGCAACAGTTTATTCAGGATCTTCAATCATATCTGCCCCCATCAGTAGTAAATATCTTCTTATATGTATAAAAGTAAAAACAACCACCCGAGTGACATTATAATTATATTCCATATAGTAATAATTGTGGGTTTCATCAGGATTATTAATTCCCATCATCGTAGTGGGTAACAACCCGATCTTCTGCATGCCCCAGCATAATTCTCTTGCCTTGTGATTCAAGATAATATAATATGTTTATCAACACAAAAAGAAATTCCAAAATGGATAATTCAAATCCATCAGTTTAAGGCTCGTTTCACGTCCCCGGATTACGGCCATGCAGAGATCTGCCACAAACCTCAGGATGATATTAACCAATACGTCGCCTCTTCTGTGTTTACCCATAATCGTTCATATTTTAAAATCACTGGCTTCACTGTTGCCTGATTAGAAATTTCTGTTTTTATGCCACCTATTTCTTTTTTTCTTTTCTTTTTGTGGGTTTGGTTTCCATCCTGGTTCCCTTTCTATAAAGTGTGTATCATCTGGTCGGTTTTTATTCTGCTTTGTAGATTGGTCTTGTTGGTTTTGCTTTTGTATCTCATATTTCTTTTTTATCCCTTGTATATCCCCTAATTGGTTTCCATGTTTATCCTTGCTTTGATAAGTCATCACATTAGGATTAGATGCCTCTTCTCTCAAATTTGTAGATAGTCCAGCTGGGGTATCCAATAAATCCAATGGCAATTCATCTGGTACAGTCTCTGTAATTCGATATTTTACCTTTATTTCCGGCTCCTTCTGCTTATCCTGTATTATACCTGGAGATGTTAAGTTCATTTTCAACCTATTTTGATAAAATTCTTCCGCTCTTTCAACAGTATTTAGCTGATATCTTTCTCCTTGGTATCTAAATATAATACCCACTGGGGCGTCCCACCTGTAGGAGATATTTCTCTTTTTTAACTCATTCACCAGAAAACCAAATTTCTTCCTTTCCATCAATATCTTAGGTGGAAGTTCCTTGTAAATCCAAATCTTTCTTCCATACAATTGCAAATTAGAATTGAAGGAGTTTTGAACGATATTATTCCTAATCTCCTTATCTGTAAAATAAATCACCACATCTCTAGGCCATTGCCTTTGCTTAGCAATCCAGGAGTTGATTTGATAAACTCTGTCGATCCTACAAAACACTTCGTCAGGTTGAACCTTTAGAATCCCAGCTAGAAATTCAGAAGATATTTTCCTTAAATCATCTCTATTATTTTCCTGCAAACCTCTTAATCTTATCGCATATTCTGTAAAATTATATTGTACCATTAAAATCTCTTTTTCAATCTTCTGTTGCAGATTTTCTACATTACCATACTTTTGATCAGCATCCATTTTAGGTTTTTCTTCTAAGCTATTATCCTGAGTGTTTGTCAAATCATTTTCAATTTTTTGAATTCTATTGTCCAATTTATCTTGAATTTCTTCCATTTTAGACTCTAGTACATTAGTATTTGCGTCCAACTGTTTCATAAATCCTGTAAAACCATTAACCACTTTTGAGAGTTTTTTCTCCAAAAAATCAAACTTAGATTTCACCAATTCTTTAATTTCCTGCTTAAATTTTTCAAATTGCTGATTCACAATCTCCTCCCTTCTTTCAATCTCCTCTATAAAAAATTCTATTATATTAAAGTCAGGTTTCTGAGACTGAAGAATTAAGACTTGTTCCTTTAAGTTGTTGGTGGGGGGATCCCCCCCCCCTTCTTGTTTATCTGACTTTATGAGTCTCAGTGCCATGTTTCCGCCCAGGCAGGCTTTGTTAAAAAAAAAAGCAAGCAAGAAAAAAAAAAGGGACTTCTTTCCAATCAACAACAATATCAGGTCTCCAAGGGAAAAAAAAAGAGAAAAAGACACAGGAGCAAAGTTTTGTCTACAAATGTAGCCAGTGGTATTTATTCCGCTACATTGTAGTAATAGAAAACGGAAAGACTTCCCTTTCAGCCTCTCCTCCAGCCAACGCCATTTTAAAAGGCTTCTTTTTTTTTCCTCTTTCTTTTCCTCCTCTCTCTTAAGTAATTTTTTCAGTAAAAATCAGTAAAATACTTGCAGTTCAATATTACAGGTCCAGCTCACATTTTCTTTGAGTAGTCTGTTAAATTTGCAGGCTTGCTTTTGACGCCTGGCTCTGCATCAGCAGAGGTCTCCCAAAGCCCGGAGCGGCGGCTGGGGATATGGGGCATCTCATCCGCTCCGTCCCAAAAGTAAAAAAAAAAACTTTTGGGACTCCGCAGAGAGTTCTACCCACCCCTGCCGGCTCTATCTCCGTTTCCTCATGGAAACGGAGTTTTTTCGAGCCGCCATTCCATTGTGAAGGCGGCTCTAACAGGCGATGGAAGCTGACGATCCCAAAGGAACGTCTGGCAGCGGCAAACAGCAACCCGGAAGTCCCATGTCCCCCACTTTATAAGGATGTGCCGGGCATCTCTTTTTGTCAGCTTGGGTTTTATGGGCTCGATGTGCTTCATCGAGAGCTTTTCGAGTTACTGCCCAAGTTCCTCATACCTGTTCGATCCAATCAATCAAAGAGGGATTTTGTGGGTTGTCTTGAGGTAGTTCTGGATTTGGCACAAACTCATGTATGGAGTTATTATACGCAACTTCTGCAAATGGCAATAGGTCCACCCAGTTATCTTGTTGATAATTTATGTAACATCTCAGATACTGTTCTAACACAGAATTGGTTCTCTCACAAGCCCCATTTGTCTGGGGATGGTGGGTGGAGCTTAACCCCTGGGTGGAGCCTATCAGCATCAGGAACTCTTTCCAAAACTTGGAGGTAAATTGCACACCCCTGTCTGAAATTATACGTTTCGGGACACCATGTAGCCTATACACATGTTGTATAAACATTTTTGCAAGTGTTTTTGCTGAAGGGATTTTTGAACATGGAATGAAATGCACTTGTTTGGAAAACAAATCAGTGACAGCCCATATAACTGTGTTCCCCCCACTATCCGGCAGGTCTACAATAAAATCCATGGATATCTCTTTCCTTTTTTTTTTTTTATTGAAAAGTTTTATGAAAAATACAAACATTTTCACCCCCCACCCTTCCCCCCTCAACCCCCCCTCCCCTTCCCACCCTCCCTTCCCCTCCCTCCCCCCACCCCCCTCCCTAGATTTCCCAGAACGAGCACAGGGTATAGCATTCACAAACCAAGAACTAAAATGTGCTAACAAATTATTACATTTCATATTCTCCCTAGGTCCTTAACTCCTTATAACTCAGAAAAAACAAACATAAACTACTTAATATTATTTCATTCATAAGCTATATGAATCTTCTTATTCGGATACTTCTTCTGTATGTAATCAATCCATTTTCTCCATTCCGATATATATCTCTCATTTGAATGGTCTTTAAGGTATGATGAAATTTTTGCCATTTCCGCCAAATGCACAACTTTTAATGTCCATTCCTCAATAGTAGGTGGATCTTCCTTCTTCCAGTACTGTGCCACCAGTAATCTGGCAGCTGTTATTAAGTTCAAAACCAGCTTAGTCTCTATTACAGTACAATCCGTAACTATTCCCAACAGAAAAAACTGTGGTGTAAATTTATTTTTTTTCTTCAAAATATTTTGAATAATCCACCATATTTTTATCCAAAAAGCCTTAATCTTTTTACATGTCCACCATATATGAAAATATGTAGCATCTTCACACTCACATCGCCAACACTTGGGTTGTAAATTTGGATACATACAAGCTAGTTTTTTTGGGTCTAAATGCCATCTATAAAACATTTTGTAAAAATTCTCCCTTAAATTTTGTGCTTGTGTAAATCTTACATTTCTAACCCATATCTTTTCCCATGTTTCCATCATTATTGGTTCACCTACATTTTGTGCCCATTTTATCATACAATCCTTGACTAAGTCTGTTTCTGAATCTATTTCCAATAATGCATTGTACAACCTTTTTATGTGCATTTGACCTTCATCTCTTATTTGCTTTATCAAATTCTCATCCTGCTGCAAAATACCAATTTTTTGATCTTCTCTCCATCTGGCCAGCAGCTGTCCATATTGAAACCAAGTCTTAATAATCCCTTCTTCTTTTAATTGTTCCATGGATTTTAACTGTAGTCTGACTCCTTCCTTATAAAGGAGTTCCTTATATGTAATCTTATCTTGCTTTTGCTCTGGATATCTCTTTCCAAGGGGCATTAGGTCTGGCCTGAAGTAGACCAGATGGCTTTCCCGAAGGTCTTTTAGCCGAGGTACACACTGGACAGCTGGCTACATATGCCTCTATGTCTTTTTTGAGTGCGGGCCACCAGAACTGTCTTTTAACCAGGTGTAGGGTTTTGACAAACCCAAAATGTCCCGCCACCTTAGAGTCATGAGCGTGCTGTAAAACTGTTGCTCTCAGACTAGTGGGAACATACAACTTTGCTCCCACCCAGGCTAGTCCATCACGAAGTGTATATTCATTCGAGTGGGATTTAAACCACTCATCAGTTTTCAGAGCGTCTTGTAGCTTCTGAAGCAAATCGCTCTGTAGAGCTGGATCGCCTCTCGCCTGCGCTCTCGTAGTTACTGGTGCCGCCAGCTGGGTTGCACGGATGATTGGCCGAACCACTTCTTTTCTGGCACTGTTATACTGAGGCAGTCTAGAAAATGCATCCGCCATGAAGTTCTTCCCACCAGGAAGGTAGTGTAGGGTAAAATTAAAATGTTTGAAGTGTTGAGCCCAGCGGACTTGCTTGGGTGACAGCTTACGTGGTGTTTTCAACACCTCCAGGTTTTTATGGTCAGTCCACACTTCAAAAGGGTGCTTAGCTCCTTCAAGAATTTGTCTCCATGTTAATAGTGCCCAGCATACTGCAAAGGCCTCTTTCTCCCATATAGCCCATCTCCTCTTGGTCTCAGTCAATTTACGGGAGGCATAGGCACAAGGTTGTAATTTCCCTCCTGCATTCATTTGCAGAAGTACAGCTGCTACATTGCTAGCGTCAGCCTGTACAACAAAAGGCTCTTCCATATCGGGATGTTTAAGGACTGGTTCAGCAGCAAACAACCATTTCAGCTTCTTGAATGCTGCCTGGCAGTCCATAGTCCATTCAAGGGGCTGGGAGGGCTTCGGTTTTAATTCACCTTTGGTTTTCAGAAGATTTGTTATCAGCAGTGCGATTTTGGCAAACAAGGGGATGAATTGTCTGTAAAAATTAGCAAATCCCAGGAAGCTCTGTAATTGTTTGCGGGTACGTGGTGCGGCCCACTCCAACACTGCCCGGACATTTCCAGGGTCCATCTCAATCCCCTCATGGGATATGTGGTATCTAAGATAGTCAATTTTGCTTTGCTGGAATTCGCATTTGGAGAGCTTGGCATACAGTTCAGCAGCCCTGAGCTTTTTCAGGACAGTTCGCACCAATTTCATATGGTCGTCCATGTTCTCAGAGTAGATAAGAATGTCATCCAAATAGACCAGCACCCCCTTATACAGGTGTTCATGCAGCACTTCATTGATTAATTGCATGAACACAGCAGGAGCTCCTTATAGTCCAAAAGGGAGCACCCAAAACTGGAAACATCCCAGCGGACAGTTAAATGCCGTTTTCCATTCATCTCTTTCCTTGATTCGTACTCTGTAGTATGCCTCTCGTAAATCAAGCTTGGTGAAAAGTTTCCCCTTTCCTAGATGGGCTAGCATGTCTTTCATGAGCGGCAGGGGGTAGACATTTTCTACGCAAATGGTGTTTAGATTCCTATAATTCGGGGCTCGGGATAGGGGTTACTCCTCTATCCTGGTCCTGTTAGATCTCTCAGCGGCTTTTGATACCATCGACCATGGTATCATGTTGCGCCAGCTGGAGGGACTGGGAGTGTGGGGCACCGTTTTGTGGTGGTTCTCCTCCTATCCCTCTGACCGGTCGCAATCTGTGTTGACAGGGGGGCAGCGGTCAACCCCAAGGTGCCTTGATTGTGGGGTGCCACAAGGGTCGGTCCTCTCGCCCCTCCTGTTCAACATTTATGTGAAGCCGCTGGGTGAGATCATCCGTGGTTTTGGGGTGGAGTTTCATCAGTACGCTGATTATACTCAGCTGTACATCTCCACCCCAGACCATCCCAACGATGCCTTGGAAGTGATGTCCCAGTGCCTGGAGGCCGTGCTGGTCTGGATGGGGAGAAACAGGCTTCGACTCAACCCTTCCAAGACTGAGTGGCTGTGGCTGCCGGCGTCCTGGTATAGCCAGCTGGCGCCATCACTGGTTATTGGGGGCGAATCATTGGCCCCCAAGGGCCCGCAACTTGGGTGTCCTCCTGGACGCACGGCTGTCTTTAGAAGAGCATATGACGGCCGTGGCCAGGGGGGCTTTTTATCAGGTTTGCCTGATACGCCAGTTGCGCCCATTTCTGGATCGGGACTCCCTACGCATGGTCACTCAAGCACTCGTCACTTCTCGTCTGGACTATTGTAATGCTCTCTACATGGGGCTCCCCTTGGGGTACACCCGGAGGCTCCAACTGGTGCAGAATGCGGTCGCGTGGAGGATTATGGGAGCGATGGGGTGCTCCCATGTGACTCCTCTCCTGCGCGAGCTGCATTGGCTTCCGGTGGACTTCTGGGTGCGCTTCAAGGTGTTGGTGATCACCTTTAAAGCGCTCCATGGCATAGGGCCGGGGTACTTATGGGACCGCCTTCTGCCACCAATTGCCTCCCACCGGCCAGTTCGCTCCCACAGAGAGGGCCTTCTCAGGGTGCCGTCGGCCAGACAATGTCGGCTGGCAACCCCCAGGGGGAGAGCCTTCTCTGTGGTGGCACCTACCCTCTGGAACAATTTACCCCCAGAGATACGAGTGATCTCCGACCTCCGGACTTTTCGTCGGGCCCTAAAAACCTATTTTTTTTCAGTTAGCCGGGCTGTCCTGATTTTATGGTTGGTTTTAAATTTTGATATGGATTTTAATTGAAAAGTTTTAAATTACGGGCCAAATTTATTTAATTATTTTAAATCTATTTTTAACTTTTGTGTATAAATGTTTTTATCTTGGCTGTTTACTGCCCTGAGTCCGAAAGGAGAAGGGCAGTATAGAAATCTGAAAAATAAATAAATAAATAAATAATCAACTACCACATGAAAGGAGCCGTCTTTCTTCTCCCGGAACAGTACTGGTATTGCCACTCTTGGCCTGGCTGGTTGAATAAACCCCCATTCTAGGTTCTTGTCAATAAAGTTCCGTAGTTCCCCCAGCTCCCGAGGGGTCATGGGGTAGATTTTTGGTTTAGGGAGTTTTACTCCAGGGAGTATTTCAATGGTACAGTCCGTTGGTCTGTGGGGAAGTAGCACATCTGAGGTCTTTTTGCTGAAGACCTCCCGAAGATCCCAATACTCCTTAGGAATCTTCTCCTCCCTCTCAATGTGGTCTACTGCCATTTCCACTTCCTCATTTTCTACACCGTCCTCCGGGGGGGGGTATTCTTCCCTCTGTATCCCTGGCTTCTCAGTGCGAATGCGCAAAACCCCCGTCCTCCAGTTAACCCATGGATTTCATTTTCGGAGCCAAGGGAGCCCAAGTATGAGGGTTGCTCCATTCCAGGGGCCACAATAAAACTGAGAATCTCTAAATGATCCCCTAATTGCATCTCGATGGGTTCGGTCGCAAAACTGGCTGGGCCCCCTCCTGTCATCGATCCATCTAACTGACAGAAGGCCATGGGCCTCTTTACCATTTTTAGCCTCAGGCCCATCTTCTCCACCACTTTTGGGCTGATTATGCATCTAGTGCACCCAGAGTCTAGGAGGGCTGGCATCTGCCCATGTGGCCGGCACCCTTATTTCTACAGGGATGAGCATGGGGCCCCCTTTGTGATTCACCAGGTCATTGTCATCAGAATCGGTGTCCTTCTTTCTGTCGTCTGCGATGGTCGGAGTTCCCAACTCACTCTGGTTTCAGGGAATGAACTCAACGACTTCTCCTTTCAGGGCGGCCTCGTGGGGTTTTGCAGGTGCTTTGTCGGTCCTCTTGGCTCCCAAGCTGGTGGCTTTCGGTGCTGGCTTGGAGAAACACTCCATGGCCCGGTGCCCTTCCTTTCCACATTTGAAGCGCGTGAAGGACTTCGGCTTGGGCTTGAACTCCGCTTTCCCCCCTGCTGTCTTTGGCATCCCTTTGCGGTAGTGAGAGGATGACGGATCCCCTGTGTGGGTCCCACGGAGTCGACTTCGGCTTCGGGCCAGATCGATCTCCACGTCTTCAGCTACTATGTACTAGCTCTGCATATCTTCGGGGACCCCCCCCCCCCGTGCTCTACAGGGGGGTTGATTAATCCCATTTTGCTTTTGGGATAATCGTACCTGATTACGAGGAGTGGATCGAGGCCTTTCCTTGCGAGTATAGTTTAAGAAAACAAACCCGAAGAACATATCTTCTAAGAAAACTCATTTATTTGTAATAAAGAAAATAATAAAACATCTCACTAATCTAAGAGTTACATTTTGAAATAGTTCGTGCCGGCCATTTCCCAGCCGGACCTATCTGGCAAGAGAACAAAGGAAAGAGTGTGAAAAAATGTGGGGTGGACATGTGCAGTTTAGCTTACTGATAACAATTCTTGGCAAGCTACGGAAAGTCTGATAGTCCAGAAATAATGAGCTCAGTTGGTAAATAAAAAACGCAGTGACATCCCCTTCTTTTGCCAGTTGAGCGAATATCAGTACATCATCAAATAAGGCACATCTTCTTACGCAGATACTCGTGTTGAGCTGCTAGAAGTGGTTTGTTGAGCATATCTGCAATCTGATCATGTGTAGATACATACTGCATTTTAACAAAACCTTTTTTCACTAAATGTTTTATGTTTTGATAACGGATGTCAATGTGTTTGGACCTAGAACCTGTGAAATGTGATTCAGAAATATAAACCACCGATTCATTGTCTTCCATCACTGTGATTGGTCGGATCGGGTGTGTCCAGATATCTGTGACTAAAGCATCAAACCAAGTTAGAGAATTACATGCATCTGAAACACAAGCATATTCAGCTTCAGTAGATGAACAAGAAACAAAATTCTGTTTACGTACTTGCCAATAAACAGGACATCCATTTAAGAACATCATATAACCTGAAGTACTTTTACGTGATTTCTTATCACTTGCCCAATCAGAATCTGCATAACAACATAATTCTGCATTATCAGTATGTGTTGGTTCTAACAATAATTTCATGTGTTTAGTATATTTTAGGTATCTCAATAATTTCTTAATGCATGTCCAATGAAACTGTTTTGCCTTACCTACGTGTTGAGACAAGAGATTAACACTAAGTGCAATGTCGGGTCTGGTCCAACTACTAATGTATAACAGTGACCCAATAACTGAACGATAAAGTGTTTGATCCTCGAACTCAGGACTTGCTTCTTGTGTCAAGTTATGAAAATCTGTTTGCATGGGTGTCTTTGTTGTGTTAGCATCTTTCATGTTGCAATGATGCAAAATTTGTTCAATTTTATCTTCTTGTGAAAGATTAAACCCCTTCTGTGTTTTTTCAATCTGAACACCTAAATAAGTGCTAATATGACCTAATGATTTCAATGTGAAGTATCTCTGCAAAGCTTTGGCAAAAATTTCACTCATTTGCTTATTTGGACCAATATAAACAATATCATCAACATAAACAAGAACTATCTCATATGCATTGTTAGATCTTTTTGTGAACACGCACTCATCAGTTTCGGACTTAATAAAGCCCATTGAATTTAGTTTGTCAGTAAGACATAAATACCACATTAAACCAGACTGTTTCAGACCATAAAGACTTTTGTTTAGGAACCAGGTATCCCCTTCTTGCTGTCGGAATCCTGGAGGACCTTCATCTAGGTCTGCATGTAGATAAGCTGTGTCAACATCGAACTGGAAAACTTCTAAACCAAGGATAGTTGCAGTTGCTAAAGCAATTTTTACACTCTCAGTTCTGACTGTGGGTGAGTAGGTATTTGTGTAGTCCTCAGGATAACGTTGAGCGAAACCCTGAGCTACAAGTCTGGCCTTGTACAATGACTCACCATTTGGCTTCTTTTTGATTCTGTAGACCCATCGAGTGCCAATGACCTTTTTGTTTGCTGGAGGTTTTGCAGGTGTAAACACTTTAAGTTTATTTAGACTGTCCATTTCAACCTGCATTGCTTCATACCATTTGTCTTGCTCTGAATCAGGAAGCTGCTTGATTTGTGTGAAATTATCAGGTGGAAGTGTAACATTGCAAATCAAAGGCAAGGGTGCTTTTGTCAGTTGCCAAGAATATCGTTGTGGAGGGATCCCTTTTGTGGCCCTCTTGGAACGTCTCGGAACAACAATCCAGTCTTCTTCTGCTTCGTCCTCGTCCTCACATTCGTCACTAGCGTCAGCATCCGCGGCTTGTGAAGACGGAACATCGGGTTGAGAAGAATCAGTGGAATCTTCATCATCAATCTGCATGGCATCAGCAGTATCATCTCTAGGAAAATAAACTCCAGGATCATTGGAATGAATCCTGGACCAGTCAACATCTTCCTCAAAATTAGCAGATTGGGAAATCACAATTACATGTTTAGAGTCAATAAATTTGCTCCATTTTGAGTTATCATCAATACCCATAAATCTCAGTCTTTTTGCTGTTGGACCTCCTTTTCTTCTTTGGGCTAAGGGAATGTTCACCATAGCATATGAACCAAAAATATGGATGTTTTTAAGATCGGGCTTGTAGCCATACAACATGAAGAAGGGAGTCTGATTCATTACACTGCTCCAAGTATGGTTGACAATGTAATTTGCATATTTTATAGCTTCACCCCAGTATATCATATCAAGGTTGGTGTCTTCTAGGAGACAACGCATCATGGTTTGCAGTACCCCTCCGTTGTGAGCTGGTGTGTCAGGCGCCGATGTCTGATGAAGAATTCCATTCTTATGCATCCAGTCCTGGAAATGCTGAGACATGAACTCGGCACCACGATCACTCTGGATTCTGGCGATACGAACTTGGTGTTGGGTAGAAACAAGGGCTGCAAAGTCTTTAAAGATCTGAAAGGTCTCAGATTTTTCTTTCATAGGATATACATATCCATATCTAGAGTAATTATCAACAATTGTTAGAAAGTATTTTTTACCACCAAATGATGGCGGGAAAGGACCAACTATGTCAGTGTGAACCAAATCAAAAATGCGTGTTGACAGGCGTGTAGCGCGTTTGGGAATGGCTGCTGCTTTGGATTTGGCCCTTTTGCATACAGCACAATCCAAAAACACCTTACACCCCTTTAGATCCAAACCTTTTGCGAACTCCGGCATCTTCCTAAGAACACGGAAACTGGCATGCCCCAATCTTCTATGCCATTTATGGATACACCTGGAATGCAAAGGTTTACCAGTTAGTGAAGTCTCAACATTAACAGTTTTATGAGGAACCTCAGGCTTGCTCTGAGCAACCTGTTTCCCAATTTTCTTTTTTTTTGGCTTTAGGAGCCTTTGGAGCAGCAACAGGATCTCTCACTGGAGCATCTCTCTCTGGGCCTGTGCTCTTTCTTTTTGGAGTTTGTATACTTGCCTGTGCTTGTGTTTTAGGCTTTGGCTTTAAGTAATAAACACCACCAATTAATATGGTTCCAGCAACAATATCTCCATCTTTAACTATGTAACTTGCATTTTCAAGGTGGTGAACCTGGAACTTTAACATTCTAGACAAGTGACTCTGACTAAGCAAATTACTAGTTGCTGTTGGTATGTAATAAACATCAGGAATGAATGCATCGAGCTCTTCAACATAAACAGTTCCTTTTCCTTTGACCTGACAAGGATGATTTGAAAAAGAATAAAGTTCACGTAGTTCAGGTTCAGGCTCGTGTATCTCTGTGAAAAGTTCCTTTCTGTAGGTAACATGCAATGCTGCACCACTGTCCAAAGTCCACAGGAGTCGTCTGTCGTACTCTGGTTGAAGTTGTGGATCATTGGTTAAAGCCAATGTGGCGAGTGGAGCTTGTGGATCATGCCGGGGACCATGACGACCTTGTCTTCCGCCTCTGCCTCTGCCTTTGGAGTCTGTTCCTCTGGACTGGTATGTGACGGGAGCTGGAACTCGTTGGGGACAATCCCGGTGGCATGTCCCACATGATCACAGATGTAGCATCTTGGCATCCTTGGAGCATAGGTCCTTCCTCGGAAGGGATGCCTAGCTGGAGCTCTTGATGCGGGTGGTCCTCTCAAGTGTGGAGTAGCTAGCATGAGTGCTTCTTCTTCAATTAAAAGTCTGCATACATTGTCCACTGTGCGTTGAGCAATAGGGACTTGGTTAATCTTTGTAATGGCATCTTTCCATTCATAGTTCAAAGAGTTAATAATAATGCTGATCATTTGAATATCATCAATGTTATAGCCTCTTTCTCTCAATTCTCTTCTCAGTCCTTTCAGTTTGGTCAAATGTCCTCCAATTTGTTCACCAGGTTTCAATCTCGAACCATGGAATTGAGACATGAGCAAACATGAAGATTCAATTGAAACAGGCCTGTAGCAATTTTCCAATTGGGCCCAATTCGTTGGGCTGTTGCATCAGGCGAAAAAGTAACCTGTAGTTCAGTGTCCATGGACATCAATAATGTTGTGCAAGCTCTAGTCTCTAAGTCTCTTATTGCAGGGGACCAAGGCTGAGCAGGCAGGTTAAAAATCATACAGTGAGTGCCTTCTCTACGAAGTAGCAATCCAATCTCACTGACCCAGGCCTTATAATTCTGTCCTGACATTTTTAATTTTGACTCACCAGCTAGTGGAGCAACAGAAAATGCCTGTTGAGGAATGTGCATTTGAGGTGCTGGCTGTGGAAGCAAAGGCACTTGTTGCACTAGAGATGGACCAGGAGCAGGCCCTGGTTGTACAGCTGGAGGCATGTGTGCATGCATTTGTGGCTGCTGTGACTGTTGCACTGGAATCTGCTGTGTTCCAGCTGCCATTTGTGCTTGAGCTGCAATATTAGCATGACCTGCTGGAGACGCAGTCATTTGCCTTTGCTGCATTAAGCTTTGTTGTGTTCCATCTAAAAGGACACCAGCACCACCAGGGGGTGCTTGAGTTTGGGCCTGTGGAGACACTTGTGGCATTGCAGCCTGAATCTCTGAGTGAGTTAGAGACAGGTTTGCCAGGATCTGCTGTAATAATTCAAAATTTTCGTGTAGGCTACGTTGCCTTTCATCTTTCTCTAGTAAATTCCTTTCGCCAGCAGATGGTGCTGCACCTTTAGTTTCGGGCAGCTGTGCATACGTGGCACTTGGAACTTTAGAGTAGGAGTGATTATGTAAGACATGTGACGTGTGCACTGCTGTCTGTTCTGATTGGCCTGACACAAAATCCACCAGAGGGAGTGTCTTTGGCTCCGAAGAAGAAGGCAAAATGGCATTTTTAGACATTTTGAAAACACTAGACTGTCTCTCATCTTGCTCAAGCATAGCTAAATCCATTTGTGCCTGGGGTAGCTCATGTTCATAAAATTTTACACGGTCACGATAGGCTTTTATAGCCAGCTCATCCAGGGTGAGCTCAGGGCTTCGAGGAGAATAAAGAATTGTTTCTCTCTCTGCATGGGAGGAATTATGCTCGGCAGTTTGCTTTGGCCTTGCACCAAGCGTTACAAATTCAGAAGGTTCTGGGAGGACTTTTTGAGAGCATGCATATTCAGAAGAAGACGTCACTGACCTCAGTTCCAGTACGTTATCTTCAAAAGCAATTTCTCTGTTATCTCCCTTCGTTCCTTCTCCCACAGCTTCTTCTTGTTCCAGGCGTGTGGCTGTAGCAAGGGGCTGGAAATCTGAAAACCTCTTTTCTGCCACCTTCTCAGCAGAATACATTTTGTATTTGTTTTTCTTCTTCTTCTTCGGCATCTTAGCAGATAGATTAATTAACGTTCCTCAGTCGTAAATCAATCATCTAGCTAACTAGCCTAGAGGTCTTATCAAAGTACCGTATTTTCCGGCATATAAGACGACTTTTTAACACATGAAAATCTTCTCAAAAGTCGGGGGTCGTCTTATACGCCGGGTGTAGTTCTCCTGTAACCAGGCAGACCAGCCCGAAAGGCTCTGATGAGCCTTAAATGGCTCTGGCGATCCCAGCTCTGGCGATCCCAGCTCTGACGATCCCAGCTGAGTTCCCTGCAACTCAGCTGGGATCGCCAGAAACCACGTAAAAGGAAAAAAGTTTTTTCCCTTTTACTCTGACGATCCCAGCTCTGACGATCCCAGCTGAGTTCCCTGCAACTCAGCTGGGATCGCCAGAAACCACGTAAAAGGAAAAAAGTTTTTTCCCTTTTACGCTGACGATCCCAGCTCTGACGATCCCAGCTGAGTTCCCTGCAACTCAGCTGGGATCGCCAGAAACCACGTAAAAGGAAAAAAGTTTTTTCCCTTTTACTCTGACGATCCCAGCTCTGACGATCCCAGCTGAGTTCCCTGCAACTCAGCTGGGATCGCCAGAAACCACGTAAAAGGAAAAAAGTTTTTTCCCTTTTACGCTGACGATCCCAGCTCTGACGATCCCAGCTGAGTTCCCTGCAACTCAGCTGGGATCGCCAGAAACCACGTAAAAGGAAAAAAGTTTTTTCCCTTTTACTCTGGCGATCCCAGCTCTGACAATCCCAGCTGAGTTCCCTGCAACTCAGCTGGGATCACCAGAAACCACGTAAAAGGAAAAAAGTTTTTTCCCTTTTACGCTGACGATCCCAGCTCTGACGATCCCAGCTGAGTTCCCTGCAACTCAGCTGGGATCGCCAGAAACCACGGAAAAGGAAAAAAGTTTTTTCCCTTTTACTCTGACGATCCCAGCTCTGACGATCCCAGCTGAGTTCCCTGCAACTCAGCTGGGATCGCCAGAAACCACGTAAAAGGAAAAAAGTTTTTTCCCTTTTACTCTGGCGATCCCAGCTCTGACGATCCCAGCTGAGTTCCCTGCAACTCAGCTGGGATCGCCAGAACCATGGCTCTGACGGTCCCAGTTCTGACGGTCGATCCCGTCCCAGCTGAGTTCCCTGCAACTCAGCTGGGATGGCCAGAGCCATGTAAAAGGAAAAAAGTTTTCCCCCTCCAGCTTGCTTACCTCAGCTGCTAGTCGCAACGCTTGCCTTGCTTTGCTTGCCTGAATCTATTCAGGCAAGCAAGCAACTCCCTGCCTGCAATCAAGCAAGGAGTTAGTTGTGGACTTCAACTCCCAGAATTCCTCAGCCAGCAAAGCAAAGCTGGCTGAGGAATTCTGGGAGTTGAAGTCTACAAGTCTTAAAGTTGCCAAGGTTGGAGACCCCTGTTCTATTGGGTAAGTTTTTTTCCCCTTTGGGAGCTTTAAAAAAAATAGTCAATTGGGGTTTTTTTAGTTGTTCTTTTTTAGACCTAGCCATTTAAAGTTTAGGAAGTTTTAAATTTAGCTTTCATATAAAAATAAAAATAAAATAAAATAAAACAATATTTGTGCAGCTTTCTGAGATTTAGTGTGTTTCTGTAGTGTTTCACTCCAACTACACAAACACACAAAATCTCACAAAGCTGTATGTGGAATTTTGTGTGTGTAAAGTGTGAAAGTTGGTTTTTTGGACTTTTTGTGGCTGTGTGAGGTTCCTGCTTGTTGCAGGGGCCATTTTGGGTCTAGCATGGCTGCTTTTACATTGTAGGTGAGCCAGTTGATGTTTTTTAATTTTTATTTGGTGTGCATTGGAAGAGGGGCAGTCTTATATGGCGAGTATAGCCCAAACCCTATATTTTAACAGGAAAAGTTGGGGGTCGTCTTATACACCCAGTCGTCTTATACGCCGGAAAATACGGTAACAAGCAAGGAAAAAAGCCATAATTTCAACCATCCTCTGCTACCAGATGTCAGGGCGTTGATTAATCCCATTTTGCTTTTGGGATAATCGTACCTGATTACGAGGAGTGGATCGAGGCCTTTCCTTGCGAGTATAGTTTAAGAAAACAAACTCGAAGAACGTATCTTCTAAGAAAACTCATTTATTTGTTATAAAGAAAATAATAAAACATCTCACTAATCTAAGAGTTACATTTTGAAATAGTTTGTGCCGGCTATTTCCCAGCCGGATCTATCTGGCAAGAGAACAAAGGAAAGAGTGTGAAAGAATGTGGGGTGGACATGCGCAGTTTAGCTTACTGATAACAATTCTTGGCAAGCTACGGAAAGTCTGATAGTCCAGAAATAATGAGCTCAGCTGGTAAATAAAAAACGCAGTGACAGTCTTTGTAGATGTCTTCATTTAACCCATCTTTATAATTCTCCAGTAGGGCCACCTCTGACCACCCCATCATGAAAGGTTCCAGCTCACGAAACTCTTCATTGTACTCTGCCACTGATCTCCGGCCCTGCTGAATACCCTTCATTCGGAGTCTTTCCTTCCGTTCGGCTTGGTGGTCCTCAAACTGTCTTCTAAGAGCCCCCACGAATAGATTGTAATTTCTCAGCAAGGGGGAGTTGTTATTGTGGAGGACCACATCCATTCAACTGCCACTCCCTCTAGGGCATTTGTGACTCATCTCACTCATGCCGCATCCGACAAGTAGTCCTCCCCCCAGTCCTGCATGTGGTTCCACACCTGGGTCAGGAAAAACCCTGGGGTTTTTGATTTCCTCCATACTTGTTGGTTAGGAGGGGAATTTTTGGTTTTTTTCGTCTCTGGGGTGGAGCCTGCAATGCTGGTGGGCCCTGGACTGCTGCATCCCTCGCTTGGGTACCAGAAGTTTGAGATGTTCCTTCCCCAGCTTCTTCTTCCTCTCCCCCACAAGCAGCCTCCTTTGGATCCACCCTGGGGTAGTCTCCTCCCTCCCCCACAGGGGATACATATGGTTCACGGCTTTTACGGCTTTCTTTGGCATCGTGGAGGAGTTGCATAGCCTGAGCAATCATGAGGCTCTCCTTTTGCTCTTGCATCCATGCAGCCTCTCCCTTACATGGTCTGGAGCTGGTTACTCCTTGGGGGGTCCTCTCCAGGTCCGGCAACCTTACTACTCCCCTCGACCATCTGGCTTCCTCTGGCTCCTCTCTCAACCAAATTTTTTCCATCCACTCCGCGGCTTCTTTTTCCTCTTGAAGTGAACTCATCGTAGAGCCAGAAGCACCCATCTGATCTCCATCACTCTCTTGATCAGACATTCTTTGGGTTCAGCCCCTTCGGTAGTTATCCGGGATGGCTGGAGAAATCAGATTCTGCTTAATGTCAGGTGTGCTTCCTTCAAAGTCCAAGAAAGAATAACCCCAACTCCATGGTTTATAGAGAAAAGTACTTTTACTGAAAATTGAAGTGATCACAACCAAAGAAAAGCAGAATCTGAGGCAAAAGCGTGAAAATTACAGATAGAAAGCATTCCCTCCCACTGTCCATCATAAATCATCCAATCCAAAGGTCTCCCAGATGTCAGGTGGTAGCACACGTCTGGCAGTGTCATCAATCAGGAATGCCACAACCGTTGACCCGATAGCAGCTTCAAAGATGCAGCACAGTAGCTTAAGTCTCACTTTCGTTTCTCCTCTCCAGCACGCTTCCCCCGCCACGCTAGCTCCCCCTCCCCCCATTACCATGGCAGCCAAAGCAGTAAAGGCGGAGGCTGACAACATGGTCCAATCAATGCACCATCCAAACTGGAGATGCCTCCCAGTTACACCACTCCAGGTGCAGGGCAGGATATCCTTGACTTTCAAAGAAAAGAATGTTGTTATGGCTAGATATCTCTCCACTCCATACAATCCCCCCTCCCAGTTTCCAACAGCACTAAATGTGGCAGCCCTGAAGATCCAAAATAAAAGATGGCTTCCAGGACTGACATCCTACTAATTCATATTGATTTAATAGAATTGAAACAGTATCTGAACTTGCACTTAATATTGATAAGAGCTCACTTTTTATATACTGTATACTAGTGGTACAATATTTCGATTAGTATACCTTGGAAATAAACTTATTTTGAGTCAAATATATACATTTATGTCCCTGTAGCCCACAGGTGTCTAACTCATGGTGTCATGTTGACATCATGTGACATATCGTGACATATTTTCCCTTTGCAGAGCTGGGGTGGGCATGGCCTGTGCGTGATGCATCTAGCCCACGGGCTGCCAGTTTGACACCCCTACTGTAACCCATTGCCTAGAAATCACACAACTATTCTTTGAAATGTGAATGGAATGGTGTAAAAGTAGATTGTAATATAAACAATGTTCTTTATTGTATATGTTGATAATATTGGAGAGATTCCATTAGTCTGAAATAAAATAAAAATAATAATAAAATATTATTAAAAATAAAAAAAAAGCCTCTGATGATTGTGCGGCTCAGTTGGTCAATGGGGGTGGGTGGGCAGGGATTTTTGCTACTGGTTCTCCGAACCACCCGCCTCCATTGCTACCGGAGAATCCTAAAATCAAAATCAAAACAAGTGTCAGGCCTGTCTCCATTCAAAACTCAAGAAAGAAAACCCCCAATTCTATTGAATTAGAGAAGAGGTACTTTTACTAAATTTGGAATCATAGCAGCAAAAGCAAGGCAAGATCTGATTCAAAATACATGAAGTTTACACATTGAAAGTCACCCCAAATCCCTTCCCCCAGGGTCCAGCACTGAGAGTCCAGTCAACATCCTGCATGATGTTGTGGGAAAGCTCTTCTTCAGGTATTTTGTGCATCTGGAGTCTCTGGATGGTTTGCCTTGAGTATAAACAACTCCATTCAGCAGCACCATAATTCATGAATACAAACCTCCCTTCCAGTTCTCATGGGACTGCTACACACCAGCTCACTTCCCCATCCCAAATGCTCAAGCCCCCCTCCCCATTTCTATGGCAGCCAATAGCAAGCACGCTGCAGAAACCCATGCTGGAGAATCCACGGCTGACGAGTATATTTTAAATATATTTTAAAGTTTTTCTTCCAATTTAATTTGACCCAATTCCTTTATCCCCCCAAAAAAACAAATTTGGGAAGACAATTGCTAGTCATATGCCACAGATATTATGGATTACTAATTAGCATTTATATCATATGATATTCATGTATGTGGATTTTGTGTGGCATTAGTACAGGGAACCTATAACAGCTGGAATTCTGAAGATTATTTAGAAATAGTAGGTATCCGGAACATATTGCTGCATTCCAACGATGCCCTTGAAGTGATGTCCCGGTGCTTGGAGGCTGTGCGGATCTGGATGGGGAGTAACAGGCTTCGACTCAACCCCTCCAAGACCGAGTGGCTGTGGCTTCTGGCGTCCCAATATAGCCAGCTGGCGCCATCGCTGGCTATTGGGGGTGAGTTATTGACCCCCATGGAGAGGGCTCGCAACTTGGGTGTCCTCCTGGATGCATGGCTGTCTTTAGAAGAGCATATGACGGCTGTGGCCAGGGGGGCTTTTCATCAGGTTCGCCTGATTCGCCAGTTGCGTCCCTTTCTGGATTGGGACTCCTTACGCACAGTCACTCAGGCACTCGTCACTTCCCGCCTGGACTACTGCAATACTCTCTACATGGGGCTCCCCTTGAGGTGCACCCGGAGGCTCCAGCTGGTGCCGAATGCAGCTGCGTGGGGGATTATGGGAGCAAGAGGGCGCTCCCATGTGACACCTCGCCTGCGTGAGCTGCATTGGCTCCCGGTGGACTTCCGCATGCGCTTCAAGGTACTGGTTACCACCTTTAAAGCGCTCCATGGCATTGGACCTGGGACCGCCTTCTGCCGCCAATAACCTCCCGCCGGCCAGTACGCTCCCACAGAGAGGGACTCCTCAGGGTGCCGTCAGCTAGGCAGTGTCGGCTGGCGACCCCCAGGGGGAGGGCCTTTTCTGTGGCAGCACCTGCCCTCTGGAACGATTTGCCCCCGGAGATACGGAGGATATCAGATCTCCGGGCTTTTCGCCGCACCCTAAAAACTTTTCTCTTCCATCAAGCAGGGCTGGCGTGAACCCCCCCGCCCCGTTTTTTAAGATATTAGATTTTTAATTGTTTAATGGGTTTTAGTTGTAAGGTTCTTAATTTTCGGCCAAAGGGTATAATTCTTTTAAATTTTTAAATTTTGTATTGGATGTTTTTTACTTGGCTGTGCACCTCCCTGAGTCCACCAGGAGAAGGGCGGTATACAAATTTAAATAAAACAAACAAATAAACAAACAAACAAACAAATAAATAAATAAATAAATAAATAAATAAATAAATAAATAATTCATTCACACATCACATATTGGTTAATAATACTTTGTTGATGAAATTATAATTGGATAGATTTTAACTTAATTTAATTGATATGTCTATGGAGATTCTCAGTCATCCAGGCCATGGTTGTCTGAAAGGTGCTTTTTCAAGAGGCAACTGGACTTTCTGGTTTTTCTTTGAAGAATTTTCACTTCTCATCCAAGAAGCATTTTGGCCATTTTTTTCAATTTTTCAGTTGAATTTTCATGTGCACACATTCCCTCCCCTTCCTTTTTTGTAAAATATGCATTTTCTGCCACTACTTACCTATCACATCATATTTTTGCTATTTTATAAGATGAGCTATCTTTCAAAATTCTTAAAAGTATGGTTTCTTGCATGCATGTATTTAAATTTTATTTACATAGTTGTCAAGCCCAAATCAGTGTTTTCCATAAACTTTCCTTGAGAAATTTCTTGGACATAAATTCATATATAAGTTTGAGTTCACATACTTCTAGCCAAAGATGGAAAGCAAAACATGCATTACATAATACTGATACATTTGTATGAAATTTAGCTTAAATTTTACCTGTGGCATCCTCAAAATGTTCAAAAATTGTTCAGGTATAATTTCCTTATTTTTCTCTATGTTAAAAAAAATCATTAAATTAAATAGATTTTATTTTTCTTGAAATTAATTTAATGATTTTTACCATCCATTTGCTTGAATGAAATAGGTTTTATTTTATAGAATATTAACTATTAACATGTGCTTTATAATATTCATTGGGTTACCCTATTAACATGAAAACAATAAGCTATACTTTTGATTAATTCCTGGTTGTAAGGAATATGAAGTTTCAAATTCTCGTCATAAGGCAAACTTCAAATAATACAACAAAACAGGCATTTTTATTTCTCAGGTCAGATTTTTTAAAATAATAGCAGCATTAGAATTAGTCCTATCTGTTAAGCAACTATGTCTAGCAGGATCCAGGAGACAGCCCTTTACTGTCATATCTCCTCTCCTGTAGAACATCATTCCCTCTCTCCCCTCCTTCTTGAGGTGAGACTAGCCCCAGAGAAAGATATCCTTCCAGAAGTCCCTAAAAACCTGATGTAATGGTATGTGGAAATGATCTTGAGGGATGAGAGGAAGATATGCTGCCTAGGGAACAATCAGACAAGATGAGAAGCTCTCAGTAAGTTAATGATCAGAGAAAGAAGCTTAAGAAAGACACACCCTAACTGACCAGGTTGTAAAAAAGAAGATGGGAGATTTGTTCTTTCAGACTTGCAAGATTTATGTCAGCTCTCCCAGGTAAACCAGATAGACAACACTGCCCTGATGAACTATTCTACTTTATTATAAAGCCTTATTAACCATCAGGCCCCAAGAACCAAGGAAGGTATACAGAATTACTCTGAGCAGTTGCTTTTATTGTTTCTCATCTATAGGCAGAAATCTTGCCACACTAAAGCAACTACTTGCATCATGAAAGATATATTCTGAGAACTGTTTGGAAAGAGTTATCTTAACTTTCTTTCTCCCAGCCAAACTATCTAAACTTGGTTGCTTCTTGTCCTCTGGGATGCAAACCCTCCCTCCTGGAATCCAGACTACATTTCACCTCATTAACAGAATACTGCAAGTCTGAAAGCACAAATCTCCCATCTTTTTAGGCCTGGTCAGTTAGCGTGGGTATTTCCTAAGTTTTTTTCTCTGACTATTAAGCAACCATTAAACTCCTTGTTTTCTGATTGTTCCTTATGAGAATCTCTACTCTTTTCCTTCAAGATCATTTCCATATATATCATTACCTGGTTATCTCAACAGCCTTGGGGGTCTCACAGAAAGGGGTATTTAATGAAGTGGTTACGTTGTGTGTAACATGTAAATGCTCTCCCTACTCCTTTAGTTTTTCTCTATTTTTTGTAAAATTATAATATTCATGTGTTAATTCTAGATTCTTTGAAATTACAAAGTTTTTTGTACACTTCCAACAGTTTCTATGAGATGGGCAACATATTAAGTATAATAAATAAAAATATTTTGTATATTAACTAAATATAAAACAACATCATTTTTTAAATTATTCAATATCTGAGGCAAACATGGCATCAGTAGTGGGTTTCAAATCCTGGCACTACCAGTTCAGTATCGGTAGCGTGCAGGTACATGTGCTCGCTTTGCGAGCACGCAGAGCTTCTGTACATGCGCAGAGCATTTTTTTTTATTGAAAAAGTTTTTCAAATACAGATTTCCCCCCCTTTTTTTCCCCCTCCTCCCTAACCCCCCCTCCCCTCCCCCCATGGCTTCTCCAAAATAAAATCCAAATTGATATCAAATTATATAATACATTACCATCCTTTTACACCACCCCTCACATGCTAACCATTTTTTTCTAACATTGTTATTATATCCCCCCTATACTATACATTTTAAAGCAACCTTCAGCTATAAAACTATATAATAAATCCTAATTTGGAATTTATTCAACTCATAATCTACCCATTTCCTCCACCCCCATACATATATCTCTTAATTCAAATCTTTTACGTATATTTATATCTAAACATAACATCCCTTTTCCTAAACTAAACAATCAGTAACCTAACCTATCTCCACCCATTTTCCTACAGGTCTACCATACATAATATTTTTAATATCTTTATTCTTCTGCCCACACCACACAACTAAAAAATATTTCCATATATAAATAAAATCCTCAAATAACTTGAAATTTGTAATCCATATAATATCTTCTGTAATGTCTTTCAACTGGATTATTAATTCCATCACCCATGTTAGGGTAACATCACGTTCAGCTTCCAACAGTATATTCAGTATCTTCCATTACCATCTGCCCCCATCAATAATAAGTATTTTCATATATAAAAAACCACCCGAGTAACTTTATATTTATATTCCATGTAGTATCTTCTGTAGTGTCTTTTATCTAGATTATTAATTCCAACCACCACATTGGGGTAACAACCAGATCTTCTGCATGCCCCAATCCCATAGTTCTCTTGCCTTATAACTCAGCATATACGTAATCCATTTTTCAAAGAGTCCAAAATAGAAAGTTCCAATCCACTCAATCAGAGGCCATCTTCCACATCCCAAAGCACCAGCACTGCAGAGATCTGTTATTCTTCTCAAAATGGTATAAGTCAATAATTTGCCTCAGTTATATTTTCATGTATCAGCCGTCTATAAATCCCGCTTATTGTATTTAATCGTCTCTTAAGTAACTGGCATTAGACTGTTGTTTAGTTTAAAATTTTTTAGTTTTGTAGGACCTGCTTCTTCTTTTCTTAACTTTTTGTGGTTTAGATCTCCATCCTAGTTGCCTTTCTAGGACTTGTATATCAGCTGATTGAATTCCATGCTGGTCTGTAACTTGATGAGACATCACATTAAAATCCAAAGCCGCCTCTCTTATATTTATAGGTAATCCAGCTATAACCTCTGAAGGAGAATCCAAAAGCGGCTCGTCCAAAAGGGCCTCTGTAACTTGTTTTTCCATTACCTCCATCTCCATCTGCTTAGCCTGAGTTTCAATCTCTTGTTCATTTTGCTTTTCTTTATTCCCCTCCTGTGTTCCTAACACTGATGGCATACGTGGAGATGTTGGATCCATTTTTAAAACCTTGTAGTAAAATTCTTCCACTTTTTCAACAGTATTTAGTTGATATCTTTCTCCTTGGTATCTCAATATTATACCAACTGGAGCATCCCACCTAAATGGGATGTTTTGTTTCTTTAGCTCAGTCACCAAAAATCCAAATTCCTTTCTGTCTTTTAACATCTTGGACGGCAGCTCTTTATATATCCAAATCTTCCTTCCATTCATTTCTAGAGTGGAGTTAAAAGACTTTTGCACAATATCATTTCTTATTCCTTTGTCAGTAAAGTAAATCACCACATCTCTAGGCAACTGCCTTTGCTTTGCAATCCAAGAATTTATTCTGTAGGCCTTATCAATCTTACAGGATACCTCTTCAGGACTAACCTTTAAAATCACAGCCAGAACTTCAGCAGACATCTTTCTCAAATCTTCTGTTATTTTCCTGTATTCCCCTGATTCTGACCGCAAATTCCGTGGACCTATATTGCATCATTATGACTTCTTTTTCAATCTTTTGTTTTATATTATCTGCATTGTAAGTCTTGTGGTCAGCTTCCTTTATTTTAGACTTTAGTTCTGAGCTATTTTCTTGAATATTTATCAAATCATTTTCAATTCTTTGTATTTTATTGTCCAGATTATAAATCTTATAATCAGCTTCCTTCATTTTAGACTCTATTTCTAAGTTGGTATCTTTATCCATCTTTATAACTATTTCTGAAAAGCTTTTCAAAGCTGTTACAATCTGTTGTTTCAAATTATCATACTTTCGTTGTACCAACTCTTTAATTTCCTGCCTGAATTTTTCAAGATTCTGGTTCACAATCTCATCATGTCTTGCCATCTCCTCCAAAACAAATTCCTTTAGGTCTTTAAAGCCATTCTTCTGAATCTGCAAGCTCAAAACTTGCTCATATGATTTGTAAATGGGGGAACCCCCCCCCCTCAGCTTGGTTGTCTGGCTTTGTCAGTTTTAACGCCATCCTGCCACACAAACAAACTCTTTTTAAGAAAAAAGACTTTTCTCCAAACGATATCAATATCAAGTCTCTAAGAAGGAAGAAACATGAAATAAAAATTTTTCTCTTCAATTCTAGCCAGCACTATTATTTCAGATACTTTGTAACATATTAAACTATTCAAATGGAAGGACTTTCGCTTTCAGCTTTCTTCTTCTCAAGCCTCAGCCAGTCGCCATTTTAAACTTTCTTTCTTCGCTTTTAAAATCACTCATAGAATTGTTAGAAATACTTGCGATTTAGGGTCCCAAATCCGGATTTCATCCTGTTTATTCAGACAATATGTTAGATTTCATTAATTGGATTGGTCCCATCGCCTGGCTCTGCAAAAAGCAGAGTTCCCCCGACGCCCGGAGCAGCGGCGAGCTGAATAGGGAGCCACATTCTGCTTCCTCCCCAAGAGTAAAAAAAAAAAACTCTGGGGAGTTCGCAGAGGGCTCTACCTGTTCTCGCCGGCTCTATCTAACGTCTCCTCAAGGAGACGGAGTTTTTCGAGCCGTCTCTCAGCTGTAGAGACGGCTCTTTACGGGCGACGAGGCTGGCGGTCCCAAAAGACCGTCTGGCAGCGACGGAAACCAAACCGGAAGCCCATGCGCAGAGCATTTTTGATGACATCTGGGTGGGTGGGCGGGCAGAGCCTCCTGCCGCCACCGCTACCAGTTCACCCAAACTGGGGCGAACCGGGAGCAACCCACCACTGTGTGGCATGATATCATTTGGCAATTTTGTTGTTTAAAGCGAATATACTCCATTTATTAATAGACTTTTTAAAAAGAATATACTATACTCCATTTATTAATAGAGTTTAAAAAGAAACTCTTGTGTCAGAAGTTGTGTTTCTCTTAAATATGGAAAGCACAGGCAAATATGGCAAAGCACAGGCAGGGTTTTGAGTTAATAATATTCAAGAACACTCACAGCAGTTGTACTTGCTTGATTTAGCTCCTGCTATGTTGATTCCTTTTTTATTAACTTTGCAATTATAGAGCACAGCTAAACTCAAAAGTACTTCAAGCTGAGTCTTTTATATACTATCTCAGTTGTTCATCAGCAATCTCAGACCCTGAAATGTAGTCAATTTCAAACTCCTTCCAACAATATTTATTACTATAACATTGAACTGCATAATTAATTTAACAAAGATACACACACATACACATATATGGCATGAAGCGCGCACACACCCACACACACACACATGCTGTGTTTATATAATGATATAAATATATTATAAATGGCATGTGTACCATACATTAAATTAGGAATTAATAGGCCTTTATGTATTTTTGTGAGTTTTACTGTATGTTTTTGTATAAATCAATAGTTTATTTTTTTAAAACACTTTATTAAATTTTTATGACATTAAAAACATAAAAAATTATTTCACTCAACAACAGCTAATTGTGGTATTTTCCTTGTGACAATAATTCCTGCATTATTTAAAAAAAATAAATTGTGCATATTTACATTCTTATTTTATCTATTACTTATATTTAATAACTGTTGTAAGGTCCGGCTATACGCTTAAGCTCTCAGTGAACCAAAAAGAAAGACTTAAACGGAAGCTTGAATAAGAATCAACATTTAATCTTTGATCAAAGACAAAAGGCTGGGTAAAACCATTCCAAACACATACAAAGAGATATGTATATGGGAGGGTTCACACCTTCAGAGAAGATGTAACCACGTTTTATACCTTTAAAGCACCAGTTAGGTCCCCACTCTGGCCCCTTAATTTATGTTTGTGTATCCTTTGTTGCCCTGCAAAGGAATCTAAACTTCCAATTAGTCTTATCTTTGTTTACTTAATTGGCCACTTAGCCCCTGACTCCTGAAGACAAGATCTTATCCAGATCAAACATAAATTAGGATTGAGATGTAATTTACCCCTTTGTTGATGGCTGGAGTTCCAACAGATACGTATCATGTTTTTAGGTGGTACAGAAAGAGATTGATATGAGCAGGTCAAATGGCAGGGACATATGTTTGACAAATACCAGATACATTTCAGAGGCCTAATGACAATATGTTTGTAACAGGAGATACAAATAGAAAGGAATAATATATGTGATACAAAAAGCACAATATATATGTTACAGGAACCTAATGATTACAGAATAACAAGCTTTTACTAAACTTAGTATATCAGTATTTTATTTTCTATCTTTATTATTGTTTCCCTACACTATCTATCTTCAATCTATCTCCATTATATCCAGTTATATCACTGTTCCCACACATTGTAAAATATCGATATCTCTTTATCTTTTAAACTCAGCAGAAATTTGTCCATTTCTGCGCAATTCATGACCTTTTGTATGACCAGTTTCTCTATGGGTGTACATGGCTGTTTCCAACATTGAACATAAATCAATGGTTTAAATGTCTTGGTCACAGAACTTCTTAAGTCTTACATTTAATTAAAGTTATTATCTTTAGATTAGGGGAAAAAATCACAGAAACCTTCAAGTAAGATTTCTACCATTTAAATATTGACTAACAATTTATTTCCATGACATAAATCTGAATTTTGGCTGAGAAGTTCAATAAACAGCTTTTCTATTATTAATTTCTACTTTTTGCTGATGCTTCATCAATGAAAAGGCAGATTTAGGCTACCTGGGTTGCAATAATCTGGATCACTAGGTGACAGCAGAAATATAAAACCTAATAATTTGCTGCCATTTAGCAGCCATCATTTTTATAGTCTAACATCTGGGGCATTAAGACACCTAATTGTAAAGGATAGGTGAATAATGTGCTCATTTGTTAGTTGTGAAGTTGTGTCCGACCCATTGCAACTCCATGGACAATGTTCCTCCAGGCCTTCCTGTCCTCTACCATCCTCTAGAGTCCATTTAAGCTCACGCCTACTGTTTCAGTGACTCCATCCAGCCACCTCATTCTCTGTCGTCCCCTTTTGCCCTCAATCTTTCCCAGCATTAGGCTCTTCTCCAGTGAGTCCTTCCTTCTCATTAGGTGGCCAAAGTATTTGAGTTTCATCTTCAGGATCTGGCACTGTAAAGAGGGTTGATCTCCTCTAGGACTGAGCGGTTTGATTGCCTTGCAGTCCAAGGGACTTGCAGGAGTCTTCTCCAGCACCATAGTTCAAAGACCTCAATTCTTTGATGGTCAGCCTTCCTTATGGTCCAACTTTCACAGCCATATATTGCAACAGGGAAAACCACAGCCTTGACTATATGCACTTTTGTTGGCAAGGTGATGTCTCTGCTTTTTAGAATACTGTCTAGATTTGCCATAGCTTTCCTCCCCAGGAGCAAGCGTCTTTTAATTTCTTGGCTGCAGTCCCCATCTGCAGTGATCTTGGAGCCCAGAAAAATAAAATCTGTCACTACCTCCATTTCTTCCCCATCTATTTGCCAGGAATTGAGAGGGCCGGATGCCATGATCTTAGTTTTCTTAATGTTGAGTTTCAAGCCAACTTTTGCACTCTCCTTCTTCACCCGCATCAAGAGGCTCTTTAGTTTCTTTTCGCTTTCTGCCATTAGAGTGGTATCATCTGCATATCTGAGGTTGTTGATATTTCTCTCGGCAATCTTAATTCCAATTTTTTATTCATCTAGCCCCGCCTTTCTCATGATGTGCTCTGCATATACTGTAAGTTAAATAGGCAGGGTGACAATATACAGCCTTTCCAGACTCCTTTTCCAATTTTGAACCAATCAGTGGTTCCATGTCCAGTTCTCACTGTTGATCCAGTAGGATCCAGCGTATGTTGTCAATTTGATCTCTAGTTCCTCTGCTTCTTTGAAATCCTGCCTGTACTTCTGGTAGTTCTCTATCCACATACTGCTGGAGCCTAGCTTGTAGGATTTTAAGCATAACTTTACTAGCATGTGAAATGAGTGCAATGGTGCGATAGTTTGAACATTCTTAGGCATTGCCTTTCTTTGAAATTGGAATGTAAACTGACCTTTTCTAATCCTGTGGACACTGTTGAGTTTTCCAAATTTGCTGGCAAATTGAGCATAGCCCTTTTACTGCATCGACTTTTAAGATTTTGAATAGCTCAGCTGGAATACTGTCTCCTCCACTAGCTTTGTTGTTGCTCAGATTTCCTAAGGCCCATTTGACTTCACATTCTAGGAGGTCTGGCTCGAGGTCATTGACCACCCCATTGTGGTTATTAGGAACGTTAAGCTCGTTCTTGTATAGTTCTTCTGTGTAATTTTGCCATCTCTTCTTAATCACTTCTGCCTCTGTTAGGTCCCTGCCATTTTGGTCTTTTATCATGCCCATCTTTGCATGAAACATTCCCTTCATATATCCAATTTTCTTGAAGAGATCTCTGGTCCTCCCTATTCTATTGTTTTCTTCTATTTCTTTGCACTGTTCATTTAAGAAGGTATTCTTATCTCTTCTAGCTATTCTCTGGAATTGTGAATTCAATTGGGTGTATCTTTCTCTTTGTCCCTTTTGTCATGGCTGGGGACTTCAATCAAGCGTACCTAAAGACAGTTCTCCCTAAGTTTGTGGAGTTTGTGCAGTTCTCCACCAGAGGGAAGAACACTTTAGACGTGAGTACTCCCACCTGAAACAGGCATACAGAGCAATCCCCCTCCCCCATCTGGGTACATCCAACCATATTTCACTCCTGTTATGCCCGAAGTATGTCCCTCTCAGGAAAAGAACTCAGCCAGCCATGAAAATGGTTAAAACCTGGCCAGAGGGCTCTCTCAGCCAGCTGCAGGACTGTTTTGAAACCACTGAGTGGAGTATATTTGAACATCAAGACCTGCATGAATATACTGATGCCATACTCTCTTACATCAAAGTGTGCACTGACAGCGTTACAGTGGACAGGTGCATCATAGTCTATGGGAATTGTAAGCCCTGGATAACTGCTGAGATACGAATGCTTCTGAGAGCCCAGGATTCTGTCTTTAAGGCAGGGGACAGTGAGAGATATAGAGAGGCCAGGGCAAACCTCAGAAGAGGCATTAAGATGGCAAAACAACAATACAAACACAAGATGGAGAACCATCTAGCAGATAACAACCCGAAGCAAGTGTGGCAGGGACTGCAGCACCTAACTAATTATAAGGGCAACATGAGGAACACTGTCAACACTGACGCCTCATTGATAGAGGAGTTGAACACCTTCTTTGCCCACTACGAGGTGAAAAGACCAGATCCCATAGCTGCTGCCCACCAGCCTTCGGATTCCCAGCCACTCACTCTCTACGAACACCAAGTGAGAGCTGTATTGAAGGCTGTGAATCCTTGCAAAGCTGCAGGCCCTGATGGAGTGCTGGGGACAGTGGTAAAGAATTGTGCCAATCAATTAGCAGAGGTCTTAACAAGGATCTTTAATATCTCCCTGCAAATGGCCTGTGTTCCATTATGCTTGAAAGCAGCCACTATTGTCCCAGTCCCGAAGAAAATAGCAATTAACTGCCTGAATGACTACAGACCTATCATATTAACGTCTGTAGTGATGAAATGCTTCGAGAGAGTGGTTCTCCAATACCTTAGGACATGCCTCCCACCGGACTTCGACAAATATCAGTTTGCCTACAGGGGGAATAGCTCGACAGACGATGCCATAACTACTGCTTTACATTCTGTAGCGAGCCATCTGGAGAAACCCGGGAACTTTGTCAGGATGCTTTTCATAGACAATAGCTCAGCCTTCAACACCATTCTGCTGAGCATCCTTATCAAAAAGCTGACTGACTTGGATTTTCCCTCTTCCATCTGTGACTGGATCAAAGACTTTCTGAGGGACCAGCCACGAACAGTGAGGGTTGGGTCTGTCATATCCACCCCCTGAAGCTTAGCACTGGCTCCCCACAGAGCTGTGTGCTCAGTCCCTACCTGTATTCACTGTACACATATGATTGTGTACCATCAGGCCCATCTATTGTGATCATTAAGTTCACAGATGAACCACTATACTGGGTCTCATTACAGGTGGAGACAAAACAGCGTACAGGGGGGAGGTTCAAAAACTTTCCACATGGTGCTTAAAAAACAACCTACACCTGAACATCAGCAAGACCAAGGAGATGGTGTTGGACTTCCAGAGGAAGAGAGAGGAACCTGCCCCACTTGACATTGAGGGGGGTTGTGTAGAGAGAGGTTCCTCCTTTAAATTCCTGGAGTCCATCTCAGTGAAGACCTCACCTGGAAAAATAACACAATCCAGGTGGCCAGGAAGGCCCAACCAAGATTCCATTTCCTTAGGTTCTTGAGTAAAAACAGGGTGGAACAACAACTGATGACCTCCTTTTACCGGTCCACAATAGAAAGGGTCACTTATTGCATCACCGTATGGCAGTGGTTCTCAACCTTCCTAATGCCGCGACCCATTAATACAATTCCTCATGTTGTGGTGACCCCCAACCAGGGGTGGGTTCTAAAATTTTTTACTACCAGTTCTGTGGGCATGGCTTATTTTGTGGGCATGGCTTTGAGGTCATGTGACTGCGTGGGCGTGGCTATGTGTATAGGGACTACTCAGAGGGCTGAAAAAAGTCATTTCTGACAGGTCCTCGCACTTTTGACTGGTCCTCGCACTTATGACCACCCTCACATTTATGCCCGTGCAGCATTCTTAACAACCATGTCACTCATTTCAAAACTGCTTCTCTTCACCATGGTGACAAGATAGGGCAAAAAACGTAAAATGTGAGGACAGTCGTAAATTCGAGGACTGGTCAAAAGTGCGAGGACCAGTCAAAAATAACTTTTTCAGCCCTCTGAGTAGTCCATGTGCACAAAAGGACTACCCAGAGGGCTGAAAAAAGTGATTTCTGACAGGTCCTCGCACTTTTGACCAGTCTTCACACTTATGACTGGTCATCATTTATGCCCATTGTAGCATTCTTAACAACCATGTCACTCATTTCACAACTGCTTCTCTTCACCATGGTGACAAGATAGGGCAAAAACGTAAATGGTGAGGACAGTCGTAAGTTCGAGGACTGGTCAAAAGTGTGAGGACCAGTCAAAAATAACTTTTTCAGCCCTCTGAGTAGTCCATATGCATAAAAGGATACAGCAATAGAGAGGGATGAAGGAAGGGAAGGAAAATTAGAGTAGGAGTGAGGGTAAGAGAGGGAGGAAGAGAGGAGGAGAAGGAGAAAGGAACAGGAAGTAGGGAGGAGAAGAAGAGGGGGGAAAGAAAGTAAGAAGGTAAGAAAAGAGAGAGGTGGTAGGTTTGAGGAAAAAGATTGCTGTACAATAAAAAAGATGAAAGGGAAGAAAACCAACCCCAAACAAATATAAAGATATTAAGATAAAGAATGAATTGTTAATGTCACGAGTGTTTCCAGGATTGCTGTGGCTATCTGCCTACTCACAAACAGTATGGTTTCAATCAAGCCATCTACTCAACCCCATTTCGTCACAGTTAAACTTTAAAGAATAAAAGAGAACAAATATGAATAAATAGCAATAATTAGAAACACACATACAAACATACAATGTATTTGTATGAACAGAGTATTTGGCCAGTTCACAAATTTAAACAGTGTTTAGTCATTTCAATTAAATTTACAATTTTTATATTTCCTTTTTTCCGTATTTATTCCTCATCTATTTTTGTAAAAAAAACAATATTACCCTTCATCTTCATCTCTAATCTTAATCAAATTCATTTTTTCCCTTCTATTCTATATTATACCCCTTCCCATTGTCATCTATTTTTATATCCATCCTCACATTGGTTAATTATGTAATTATGTAATACAATTGTTTAATACAAATTAAACATTTTAATATAAATCAATTAGTTATATAACTCTCTTTTTTGTATATTAATCAATATGAACATGAATATTCCAATTATTTCCATGCAATCCAATTTCTTACAAATCAATTAATTATATTTACCAATAATAATAAACCAAATAATTTCCCTCATATATTCTTCCAAACCACAACTTAACCATTTCTGCTTTCAACACAATATACAATTAATAGTATCTCAATTATTACAATTCCCTAGTTAAATAGAGCTTTTTTTCTTTTGTGTTTTAAAATCTTGAACCTCCTCTTTTGCCCTGAATTTCCCATTGTTTCTAGTTTTGCACCTACCTTTTTTGGTGAGGAAAAAGAAAAAGAAATCTCTCTCTGCCTCATTTTGTCACGTTGCAGCAAAGACCCTGCTTTACTTTCAGTTTCGCTTTTTCAGCATAGCTAGGGGGGAAAAAAATCTGCTCCAGCAATTTACCTCTTTGCAGCTAGCTAGCAACAGAGCCCTCCGCAAAACAGCTGAGAGCAAATCAGCTGAGAGTGGGGAGGCTGATCAAATCAACTTATGGTAATTAACCTATGCTGAAGCTGAAAGGGGCTGTTTTTTTCTATTTTTGCAGGCACCGGTCTACTCATTTGTTTTCTTTTAACACTGATCAGCTGTAGGGCGGCCCTTTGAAGCCCCGCAGCAAGAATTTAAACAGTTTTTTTCCCTCTAGCCATCAACTGGGACTCAGGAGGCAGCAATAGATTGGGAGTGGGCGGGGTAAGCGAATGGCGAACAATGATCCAACAGAGGCAGAGAGTGAGGGTGAGTGAAGGCGTGGGGGGGGCGAGAGAGGGCTTTGGCGACCCCTGTGAAATGGCCGTTCGACCCCCAAAGGGGTCGCGACCCCCAGGTTGAGAACCGCTGCTTTAAAGTGACACAACCCACATGGCTATCATATAAATTCCTGCAGGTAAAGGGAATCTCAGGCCTCCTTGGCGCCAGGATATAGGTTGTAAAATATCTGATGACACAGGCCATGCTAGTAAATCGAATCCAAGTCGCCCCCTTCCTCCACTTGAATGGCAGTATCACTTTTAGGGATCTGACATGGTGTGCAGTGCTCTATAGCGTCGTTATGAGGGTAGGAATTATGTCCAGGATGCGAGGGGTCTGTAAATATTTTTACAGCCCTCTTTTTGAGGTCCTCAATGGAAGACAGGTTGGTAGTAATTGTTTTTTCTGAAGTTCTAATTATCCTCTGAAGTCTGTGTCTGTCTTGTTGGGTTGCAGAACCAAACCAGGCAGTTATAGAGGTGCAGATGACAGACTCAATAATTCCTCTGTAGAACTGTATCAGCAGCTCCTTGAGCAGTTTGAGCTTCCTGAGTTGGCCCAGAAAGAACATTCTTTGTGGTGCTTTTTTGATGATGTTTTTGATGTTAACTGTCCATTTTAGGTCTTGAGATATGATAGAACTTAGAAATTTGAAGGTCTTACTGTTGATACTGTGTTGTCTAGTATTGTAAGAAGTGGTAGTATGGGAAGGTTTCTCCTAAAGTCTACCACCATTTCTATGGTTTTGAGTGTGTTCAGTTCCAGATTGTTCTGGTCACACCACAAGGCTAGTTGTTCAACCTCTGGTCTGTATGCAGATTCATTGTTGTCTCAAATGAGACTAATCACTGTTGTGTCATCTGCAAACTTCGGTAGTTTAACAGATGGATCATTTGAGATGCAATTTGTACCTAAATTTGTGTATAAGACAATTCTAATCAGGAGACAGGATAAAGAATAAGAATAAAGAATTTTATTCAGAATAAAATCTGCATGTTGATGTGGCTAAGATATAATGTTCTCACTGCAAAGAGCAGGACAGATAATACATAAAGAGTCCATTCAAGATGTAGGCAGGAAAGAATGCTAGCAACAAGCAGCTGGCTTTCTAAAGAATGTTCCATTGGCAGTCACTGCCTTCCTAAAAATGAGTGGGAAACATGAATCTTCAAAGGTTTTTGGCCTGAATTTCCATAGTGATAAGAAAAGTTGGCAATTCTACATAAGTTGACAGGTTTGTATTCTGGGTCCCTTTACTGTTCTCCATTCCTCCTACAGCTATGGCCTGGCTGATATTTTGACATAGTACAGAGTGGCTGTTTATTACAGTTAAGTGTTGTGGCCTGTACTGTGAAATGCATTTTGTCTGTGGAATTTAACTGAACTTGGCATTTTAAAGTGTGTTGTTCAGTTGCTTACTTTTCCTAAGATTTCAGTGCTTCAAGATTGCTGAAACCTCTGCTTCAAGTTGAAAATGTTACACAAGAAGACATACCATGTAAAGGTTAGATTGGCTGTGATTTTGATGCTTAATTGTAAACAACAAAGTGCAGAGAAGCTTTTTTTTTTTCTTCATCTTTGGCACAGGTTATAGTGTGATTGTATGTATTTAAGATGTACGAACTGCCCATTATTGTGAATGGCATGATAAGGGAACACATCATAGCATATAGAAGGAGGAAACTAGCAAATTATATTAAAATTTTGAGTGCAATTTTTATTTATGTTGGGAACAAATTCTAAAATAATTAAGACTTTAAATTTCAACTGGTCTCGAACTAGCATTTTTCTCATTTCAATACTGCAATGGAAAATGACTAACTGAAAAGGTTCAGGCAAAAACTTAAGAAATCACAAGATCAGCCTATCAGTAATTTCATGTATTTTAATTATTAAAAATTGTTTATTAACAAAGCTCAGGCAAATGCCAAAGTTCTTATATATGTTTTATGTTTCTTTATAGGAGCTTCAGAAAGAAATTGAAAGCCATACAGATATCTTCCATAGCTTGGATGAAAATGGACAGAAAATCTTGAGATCACTTGAAGGTTCTGATGATGGTGCCTTGTTGCAGAGACGCCTGGATAACATGAACTTCCGATGGAGTGAACTTCAGAAAAAGTCTTTAAATATCAGGTAGGGCTAAATAGCAACAGCTGGGAAGCAGAAACTGAAGTGAAAACAGAAGTATTTTTGGCAACCCACCTACCTATATAACCCTCATTCTGTGTTCCCTTAGTCTTTTTATTCTAATTGGACTAAAATGGCTGGACAATTTATTCAGTGAGAACATACTAGATTACTCCATTACTCTAGAAAGATAGTTCATTATCTGCTCATAAGAGAGTTTTAAGATGCAAAGACTTGATGATTTTCTCTATATTTATATTTGCTTAAAAAGAGATTAATTCTGCTCACCTAGTCACCATGTTTTTGCTGAAATTATTACTTTATAACTATGATTCTATATAGTGTAATAAGTAAATTTGTAGCCCATGCTAAATTAATTTCAGAAGAATTACAATTAAAGTAAATTTCAGAAGAAGCAAAGCAAATTTCAGAGGACATTCTGTTCACGTGATGTTCTTTCTCTGATATAAATAGCATATTTGAAACATACATAATGATTTGGGAATTCATATATAATAAATTTGCATAGAACTTGGAATAATATTTATTTATGATAATTACAATCTGGTGAATGGACAATAATTTGGGGAAAACTTTGCAGTGTGGAACTCACACATAAATGTTCCTTAATTTTTTATATAACTTTAGGTCTGTAAATCCAATTTTGGGGTAGAAAGGTGGTGTCTTATTGGGGAGAAAAAAGTCGTTCTGCAAAAGTTCATAATAAAAGGCATTATTAGAGAAAATTTTTAAAACTGCAGTGCAGAGAGAGTATTGTTTGAATCACTTTTGTTTGCTCTCAACCTTTTCAAAGCGTTTTTTTTTTGCATAATAACAGAAATCATCTTCATAACATTCATTATTAAAAATAAATGAAATACGTGAATCTGAAAAATATTAATGTCTGAAGTGAAAATAAAATTATTTTCCCCATATATATATAAAAAGGATCTTTGAAATCTTCATAAGCCATTTCTATTCCTTGAACTTCATAAACAAAAAATAAAAACAGCATATGAGTCAGAGGATGTTTAATAAAGGAGTTTAATGATTTCTTTGCTGTAATTTTGATCACCCAATTTTGATACCACTGATACTAAACAAATTGAAAATAGTAACCATAGTTTATCATGGTTGCCTTTCTTTCTTGAATTAAACATTAAAGCAATGTTCTTATTATACAGAAGTAGGAAGTTATAATGAGACATTTATTATAGCCAAACCATGTAGGTGAGAAACACAATTAAAAGGCATTCAGTTGTTATTACACACAAACACGCATGCATGCACACACATAAACTTATTTATCTATAGATTGGAGAGTGGAAACAATAGTTACATTGCCTACATTCACACAATATTCTGGACCAGGTTAGTGTCCTGTTCATTGTACAATGAAAGAGGCATTCACACAATGTGCTAAGTTTGGACATTTGTAAGGTTTATATACATGTATGTGTGTAAGTTTTAAAATGCTATGTGAATATAGCTCAGAGAAGTTATGTGAATTCAGAAATGGATTAATTCAGTCAGCAAGCTGGGCAGAACTACAATGAGAATTACGGACAAAATGCCTCTCAGCATATACTGTAATTCAGGTTAACATTTAGCAGCTGAACCAAACTCGGAAATGCTTTCATATGAAAGCCTACAATTTGTTTTGTATTCTCCCAAATTATTTTTCAGCTACTGATTATGAAAATTAAGTATTCTTAGTAATACATTTTGGATGTGAGAATCAGTATTCTTACTGCAACTTCTTAAGAGATCCATTTGTCAATCCTGATATACTTTCTTCCCATTCACCACTTTTGAACTGTATTTTGCCTCCTAACTTCTGTTTGTGTAATTCAAGCTCTCCATTTTGAAAGAGAGTCACAAACAGGTGGTATTCAGCAGGTTCTGACTAGTTCTGGAGAACTGATAGCAGAAATTTTGAGTAGTTTGGAGAAGCGGTAAATACCACCTCTGACTGGCCCCACCCCCATCTATTCTCTGCCTCCCGAGTCCCACCTGATTGAGAGGAAATGGGGATTTTGAGGAAACCTTCCCCTGGAGTGGAGCGGGAATGGAGATTTTACAGTATTCTTTCCCTGCGATGCCCACCAAGCCACACTCACCAAGCCATGCCATGCCACGCCCACCAAGTAGTAAAAAAATTTGAATCCTACCACTGGTCGCAAAAGGTACAGAATCTGAAAAGCTAAATTTTTGAATGTAGATGTTTGGCTTTGAAGAAAAGTTCACAATAATGACTTTGTTTTGTTTTGTTTTTTGTTGAAAGTCTCACACTTTCAAAATAATAGAAAGTTTTACCCCCACAAATGAAGTGTGCTTAGCTCCTGCACTTGCAACATTTGACATTCAGCTAACACTGTTGGGCAGCTTTCAGCAATTTTTAAGCTAGTTTATGTTGATTTTAATAGATTTTAACTTTTATAGAATTTAGATTAATTTTTTTAACTTTTGTACTCAATATTTGTGACGTTTGGGAGGGAGGGAGGAAACAAACAAACATATCTATTATATAGCTTATATTTTAACTTTTAAGAAATGTTTAAATGAATTTAGAAAAATAGAGGGGAAAGAAATAGTAAAAGTTCTGATCTCACATTGTGCCTTACTACTGATTTACTGGAAATCATCTTTTTCATATTATCTTTATTTTGCATATATGAATCAAGGAAAATATTGCTTTTGGTAATATTTGTAACACAGAAACTGAACCTCTTTTTCAGGTCTCATCTAGAAGCAAGTTCTGATCAGTGGAGACGTCTACACCTTTCTCTTCAGGAACTTCTGGCATGGCTACAGTTGAAAGAGGATGAGCTAAAGCAACAGACACCAATTGGTGGTGATCTTCACACTGTACAAAAGCAGAATGATATCCATAGGGTATGATTTTTTTAAAAAAAAAATCTGGAAGTAGATATAAAAACATAAAAATTTGAAAATTATTAACTCATTTTCCCAGGTTTTATGTTGATAATATAATTTATTTATTTTTATTTCATTTGTCAAGAATGTATTAGGTAATATATATAAGTATAAGCATGAATTGAATACATAAAATAGATACAAATACGAAATATTAGGACAGGGACGGTAGGCATGCTGGTGGTCTTATGCACGCCCTTTGTTTGTTTATAATCTCTCAGATTATAGTTTCTATATCTTTACGTTTAATTATGCTTCGAGCAATAGAGGTAAAGAACTACACATCTTAATATGACCACTTTTTAAGGTATGATAAAAAATATATGGTGAACTGCAATGGGGGTAACTAGAGGACAAGTACATAAGTCATGGCATATTAGAAGTCATGTGATGAAAGGCATATGACTTCATAATACAATTGTCATGATTTAGGTACTTTCATCTGATGTTGGACACAAGTACGTATTGGAATTTAGGTCAAGGCATCATAACATGTGTCTCTTCATGTTGGCAGCATTTTAGCTTGCTGTAAATGATACCATATTTGTTGAACCTTTGCCCTCCAACAAAGATTGGAATCATTTGGAGGACGTATTATTTTATGGTTCTTGTTTTAAGGGATTTCAAAGCCTATAGTGACATTGCAAAGATGGACTCAGCATTCAACCTTTTATCTGTAAAGTTGAAAATATTTGTTGGCATTATTATTATTTGGAATAGAGATTTGGAATACAGAGATGGCAAAAATATTGACACAATTGCTCCTCTTCCTCTTGCAGAGCCAAATACATTGTTCAATTTATTAGCAAGGTAAAGGAGATGAAAGGGCTAGAACAACATTTGAACTGCAAGATCAAAATATGCTTGTTTGAAGGCCTAATTCATGGCAGTCCAGATAGCAAAGATTGATTACATCAGTGTCTTTATTATATCTGCATTGATAAAGTGGGTACTACTCTGTGCACTATGCATTTTATTAGAGAAATGACAGTCATTATGAACAGTTCATATAATTCATTGTGGATAGTGTTATTCAGATCTGCTATCATTTGGATTCCAATGGTAGGGCCGATCATTGAAATGTACATTGGGCAACCATATAACTTGTTATTATAAATCTTGCAGACTAAATAAGTGAGAAGATAAATTATTCATTATTTAAACCTTCCTAGCTGATAAATCTGTCAAAGTAGAACTGACCACATGTTTAATGGATGTAATAAATGTCTCTAGCAATTGGTATGCATTCCCCCACTCAATCTGTTTAAAGGAGAAGATCTGGAACAGCTGTGCAGTTACAGGTCAATTTCTAAGAAAACTGATTGAAAAGGCAGTGGCCTCACAGTTGTACTTATAATTGATTTGATACTAACTATCTGAATTCATTTTAATTTGACTTTCAACTTGAATAACAGATTTCTATACCACTTTTATATGACCCATGTGAAACCTGGATGGATGGGCTATGGAATTACTTGATGGCTTTTATAACATTTACCATAGTATACTTCTTAATTGCCCAGTGAAATGAGTTTTAGGGGAGGTTTTAGTTTTAGGGGGTTTTGTGCAGAATTCTGGATTTCCCATAAAACCAACTCCAGATGTTTGTATCAACAATATTAAGCTGACATTCAATACCAGATCTATGATTACCCATAGGTCTCTATCAGTGGTGAAATTAAAATTTGTTACTATCGGTTCTGTGGGCGTGGCTTGGTGGGGAGGTAATGTGACTGGGTGGGCGTGGCCAACTTTCTTTTTTTAACTTTTAAAAGCATTTTTTCTATAACCTCTTCAGCCGAAGAGGTTGTTAAAAATGCTTTTAAAAGGCTCTGATGATCCCAGTTGAGTTGCCTGATTGTCAGAGGCTTTTGTTTTCTTTTAAAAGCATTTTTTTTGCTTTTTTTTACTTTTGATTCGGCTGAAGAGGTTGTAGAAAAATGTTTTTAAAAGGCTCTGACGATCCCAGCTGAGTTGCCTGATCGTCAGAGCCTTTTAAAAGCATTTTTTTCTACCAAAGGCTCTGACGATCAGGCAACTCAGCTGGGATCGCCAGAGCCTTTTAAAAGCATTTTTTAAACAACCTCTTTGGCTGAAGAGGGTCTGACGATCCCAGCTGAGCCAAGCGATTGTCAGAGGCTTTTTTTTTTTTACTTTTAAAAGCATTTTTTCAGCCAAAGAAAAAATGCTTTTAAAAGTAAAAAAAAGCCTCTGATGATTGCGCGGCTCAGCTGGGCATGGTGGGGGGCCAGGAATTTTTGCTACTGGTTCTCCGAACCACCCACCGCCATCGGGCGATCCGGTCCGAACCGGGAGCATTTCACCCCTGGTCTCTATACTCATTTAGCACATAGTGTGATTAACTGAAAAATGATGAAATGTTCCAGAACATCCCAAAACAAATGTCTGCCTTTTGTATTTGTATCCTGATATCAGGACACAACTCCCTGACTACCATGAATCATGGATTTTTTGTTGTAACATCATGACTGAAATTCATCATTTGTCTTTCCTTGCCATCTGTAAACACCTATGCTTGTCTCCCCTGCTGTTTAAGGTCTTCATAAAACAGCTAGAGCTGGTTATTTTGGAGCCAGGCATGGTTTTAATACCTTTGAATATTATGAAAACTTTATAACTTTATAATAGAAAACTTTATAATAGACTAGGTAAACTAATCAAATGGAATTTATATGCAAATAATATGAAAATTTGTAGCTGAGAAACTATTTTCTGGAATTAAAATTCCACCTCTTTTGGTTATGTTTGAATTCCCCCCAGTGACTAGGTCACACATTAGGAGTGTTACTTGAGCCTCAGCTATCATCTGATTAAAAGATGGTGATTAGGGTATATCATGTATTTATTAGTGCACCAGTTGGATTTGGCAAAGGCTACCTGTAAGGATTGCCTCTCCTTCCAACTTAAGAAAGTAAAAACTCTTGAAACGTGGTTGTTCAAAAGAGACCTTTTATTAAGCAGAAGTGATAGCCACCCGGTTAAAGCAAGATCTGAATACCCTTAGGCAAGACAAGTAGGATTAAAGCAGCAGAGACCCCTCCCTTTAAGTCAGAATGCAGATTTTAACCAATACACAAGTGTGAAGATGCTTTCTTTCCCAGTTTCCCTGAGAACCCGAACAACCATGCATTCACACTGTTATCCTTTAAAGTGAAACAACCCACATGGCTATCATAAAAATTCCTCCACGTAAAGAGGATCCCAGGGCTCTTTGGCACCAGGATATAGGTTGTAAAATATCTGTTGACACAGGCAATACTAATAAATCGAATCCAAGTCTCCCCCTTCCTCCAATTGAATGGCAGTATCACTTTTAGGGATCTGACATGCTACCTCCTTAGAAAACGAAAGGGTCCACCTGTAAAAAAAACAAATATACACAAGATTTCATGATAGTATATTAACAAGGTTTGTTAGGATATTGGGAGTGAAATTTTCTCAGTAAGATTGGAGCCCTAACATGGTGTTTAGCGACCCATTCATTGTGTGCTGATGGTAAATGTTTCCAAGCGATTAAGTATTGGATTTTCCCTCTGTGGATCCTAGAATCAAGGATTTCCTTGATTTCAAAGTGTTGTTCACCTTCAATCATGATGGGAACAGGTGGTGTAGATGCAGGTGGTCTGAGGGATGAGATTACTTCTCGTTTGAGTAAACTGATATGGAATACTGGGTGGACTTGCCTGAGTGTTTTTGGAAGGAATAGTTCAACTGCTACTGGATTGATGATTCTAGTGATGGGGAAAGGTCCAATGAACTTTGGCCCTAGTTTTTCGATGGTTGTAATGATTTTAGGAATTTTGTAGATAAGTATACTCTGTCTCCAATATGAAAAGGTTTGGGTTCCATCCTTTTCTTGTCATCTTGAATTTTAAAAGCTTCTCTAGCTTCCTTTAAGGCTAATCTAACCACTGGCCATGTGTTTTGCAAATTATCCATCCACTCCTTAAGTGAGGGGATGGTGGGTTCTTCTGTGGGTAGTTCAGGTATGGGACTGAAATCCTGGCCTGTTGCTACTCTAAAAGGGGTAAAACCAGTGCTTGAATGTACAGCATTATTAAATGCAACTTCAGCAAAAGGCAAAAATTTGGTCCAGTTATCCTGTTGAAAATTAATGGAACATCTTAAATATTGTTCTAATACCGAGTTCAAAATTTCAGAATTTCCATTAGTAGCCGGATGATGCGAAGAGCTCAACCCCTGGCCAGTACTAAGTAAGTCCAGAAATGCCCTCCAAAAGTTGGAGGTGTATTGAGCCCCTCTGTCGGAGATGATCCTTTGTGGAGCACCATGAAGTTGATAAATGTGTATTAGGAATAATTTGGCTAAACTTTTAGCAGTTGGGATCTTTTGGCAGGGTATAAAATGTGCCTGTTTTGAAAACAGGTCTGTCACGACCCAAATAACAGTATTTCCCGCAGTGTTTGGCAATTCCACAATGAAATCCATAGCAATCTTTCTCCAAGGCGCTGAAGGTTCAGCTACCTTCTGCAATAGACCTGGGGTTTTCCCCTAACGTCTTTTTGCTGCTGCACAAATGGGGCAGCTAGCTACATAGCTTTCTATGTCCTTTTTTAGTGATGGCCACCAAAATTGTCTTTTAATCAGGTGTAAAGTTTTCACAAACCCAAAATGTCCAGCTAATTTGGAGTCATGGCACCGTACCATTAAGCATAGTCTTTGGCTGGTTGGAAGATACAACTTCCCTCCCTTTCAAGCTAAATCATCTTTCATCAGACAGCTGGATTTGTTGTTCAAAAACCATTCATCAGTGGCCAATGCTTGTTTAAAAGTTTGGGTGGTGTCATTGTCCGTCAATGTTTCTTGTTTTTCCTGGGATCTGGTGACTACTTTAGCGGCTAGTTGATTGTTTTGTACTATGGGTTTGATTACATCTGACTTTGCACTATTGTATTGCAGTTTTCTGGATAGCGCATCCGCCAGAAAGTTTTTTCTTCCCGGGAGGTATTTTAGAGTAAAATCAAACCATTTAAAGTACTGAGCCCATCATACTTGTTTTGGGGAGAGTTTCCTTGGGGTCTTATAGGGCTTCTAGATTTTTATGATCAGTCCAGACTTCAAAAGGGGTCTTACTGCCTTCTAGGAAGTGCCTCCAGGTTAAAATGCCCAACAAACTGCATAAGCCTCTTTCTCCCAAATGGCCCACCTTTGCTCAGTCTCATTCAGCTTTTTGGATGTGTAAGCGCATGGTTGTAGTTGGTCTTGCTCATTCTTCTAAAGCAGAACTGCTCCTATTGCCACATTGCTGGCATCTGCTTGTATGACAAATGGTTTCTCCGTGTCCGGGTGTTTTAGAATTGGTTCTGCCGAGAACAGCTGTTTAAGTTTTTCAAATGCCGCCTGGCATTCCATAGTCCAGTTCAATGACTGATTTGGTTTAGGGTTGTCCTCCCCCTTCATTTTTAAGAGCTTGGTGATGGGGAGGACAATCTGAGCAAAAGCAGGGATAAACTGGTGGTAAAAGTTGGCAAAACCCAGGAAGCTTTGTAACTGTTTACGCATGCGTGGAGGGTCCCAATCAAGTACAGCCTGCACTTTTAGAGGATCCATCTCAACCCCCTGGTGTGAAATGCGGTACCCCAAATAGTCAATCTTCTCTTGATGGAATTCACATTTGGACATTTTAGCATAAAGTTTGGCAGAGCGGAGTTTGTTTAAAACTGCCCTGACTAGTTTTACATGTTCTGCTTTGGTCTCGGTATAGATTAAAATGCCATCCAAGTAGACCAGGACCCCCTTATATAAATGCTGATGCAGCACTTAATTTATTAACTGCATAAACACTGCAGGGGCTCCTTTTAACCCAAAGGGGAGCATCTTGAATTGGTAGCAGCTGAGGGGGATGTTAAATGCCGTTTTCCACTCATCCCCGGTAATAAGCCTCCCTTAAGTCCAGCTTTGAAAAAATTTTCCCTTTCACATATCTTTCATAAGGGGAGGGGATACATGTTCTCCACACTGATCGTATTCAGGTTTTGAAAATCAACACAGAGACGTTTTGAGCCATCTTTTTTCTCTCTAAATAACAGTGGAGCTGCGATTTTCAGTCAGGCTGGCTCAATGAAACCCCTTGCTAGGTTTTTCTCAATAAATGTTCTCAGCTCTTCCAACTCCCTCGGTGACATGCTGTACATCATGGGTTTAGAGAGTTTAGTGCCGGGTAAGATTTCTATCACAGTCGGTGGCACAGTGGGGGGGAGATCATCTGAGGTTTTTTCGCTAAAATCCTCAGTCAAATCCTTGTATTTTATGAGTATGCTCTCAGTTGGTATGGCGTGACCAGGCATGGCTGTTTCTCGATTATCTGCCCCGTCAGTTCCTTTATGTGGATTCTCAGCAAAAGTCACATCCATCTGAAATTTTATGATGCCTTGTTTCCAATTGATTTTGGGGTTCCATTTTTTTAGCCATGCAAGGCCCAGAACCAATGGCCATTCCATGCCAGGTGCCACTATAAATGTAAGTATTTTCTTGTGGCTTCTGATGCCTATATGTAAAGGCTCGGTAGCAAAAGAAGCTGGCTCCCCTCCTGCTATTGACCCATCTAGTTGGCAGAAAGCAATGGGGTTTTTCAGCTTTCTTACATTAATCCCCAACTTCCCTACTAGGGTTGGGCTGATCAAACAACGGGTGCACCCTGAATCCACTAGAATGGATATATTTATCTCCCTGTCCTGGTTTCGGATCAATAGTCTTAAGGGGAGGATAAGCGGTTTAATTGGTTTGCTTACCAGTGGTTCATCATCTGGATCGCTTCCAAATAAGTGTGATTTCTCCAGATGCCAGGGTTTCCTCCCCAAAAGGGGGAGGGGATGGAACTTCTACAGTCTCCCTGCTCCTCAGGGCAATCTCCTTCCAACGCCAACCCGGTTTTGCAGGGTTCTCCCCCGGTGGGTGGTTCCGGGCGGGTGTTTGCGAATGACACTCTGCAGCTCGGTGCCTCTCTTTTCCACACTTGAAACAAGCTGAAGCTCTCAGAGAGAATGTGGTTTGTGTATTGAGGGGCTCCTGCTTCAATTGGGGTGGGGATTTCTTCCATGCTCACCCCGCTCGATACTGCTTTCTGGCCATATTGATCTCAGCTTCTTCAGCGTTGACGTACCATTCATGTAGGTCATTCGGTGCACCTCGGGCCACGCATGCATTGTATAGATCATCACTCAGCCCGTCCTTGAAACAGCGCACCGAAATATCTTCCGGCCAGTTCACACGATACACAAGGTCCCTGAATTCTTCAGTATACTCTGCTACTGGCTGTCGCCCCTACCTCACCACCTTAATGCGGTCGCATGCTTTGCGATCTGCTAGTCAGTCCTCAAACCGGTGTCGCAGTGCAATCATGAAATGGTCGAAATCCCGCAATTCTGGTGCGTTGGCATTATGCAGGGTCACCATCCATCTGGCAGCAGTGCCCTCTAGGGCTAGGGTCACAACTCGCACTCGGGATCCTTGGGTTTGGAAATCATGCCTGTACTCTTGCATGTAGGTTAGCACATGTGCCACAAAGAATCCTAATTGTTGTGGATTCCCATCAAACGTCACCCCAAGGGAGGGAGTTTCTCTTTCCAGTTGCAGGACTCAGGGCTGGTTGGGAATGGGCGTCGGTGTGCATGCTGCCTGGGGGGGGGTGTTTGCTGGGTTTTCTCCTGCTGCTGCTGTGCCATCTGCTTGATAGGCAGGCTCCAGAAGGTGGGTGCCTCCCGTGGCATCATCCGTGACTGCTGCCCTTTCCGCGCCCTTTGGTTGTTGTCCTGAGTCCCTTCGGATGTTGAGATTTTCCAAAGTTTCCATCACCAATTGGGTTATATGCCTCTTCAGATAATCTTCCCTCAGTGGTGCTTCAGTCAGTTCCCCCTGGTCAGCAAAGGCTTCTAGTTCCAGTTTCCATCCCGGTTTTCGGTTGCCATGGCTGAGGGTGACTCCTCTGGTTCTCTCATCCCAGCTATCTTTCTTCCCGATGCCAATTGACCAGCGGGGCTTTTCAGGATTCTCCAGGGTTACCTCATCCTCTCCGATGGGGTGTACAAAACAGGCATCTGACTGGGTGGTGGTTGATGTCTCTCCCCAGCAATCGGCTTCTCCCAGTTCTCTGCTTTGTTCAGACATTGTTTGCAAGGTCCCCTCAGTAGAGCGAAGATTGCTTCTCTGGGTTGACCATTTTGCAGATCTTGCTTTGTGTAAGGATTGCCTCTCCTTCCAACTTAAGAAAGTAAAAACTCTTGAAACATGGTTGTTCAAAAGAAACCTTTTTTTAAGCAGAAGTGATAGCCACCTGGTTAAAGCAAGATCTGAATACCCTTAGGCAAGACAAGTAGGATTAAAGCAGTAGAGACCCTTCCCTTTAAGTCAGAATGCAGATTTTAACCAATACACAAGTGTGAAGATGCTTTCTTTCCCAGTTTCCCTGAGAACCCGAACAACCATGCATTCACACTGTTATCCTTTAAAGTGAAACAACCCACATGGCTGTCATAAACATTCTTCAATGTTAAGGGGATCCCAGGGCTCTTTGGCACCAGGATATAGGTTGTAAAATACCTGTTGACACAGGCAATGCTAGTAAATCGAATCCAAGTCTCCCCCTTCCTCCAATTGAATGGCAGTATCACTTTTAGGGATCTGACACTACCTATGTGTTCATTATGCCTGGTAGAGCCTAACTTTGAAAAGTGTGAGTTGGATTATTGAAACATGGCAGTTGTGTTTATAAAGTTCTGAGAATAAAAGTATATTATGGAATGTGTGATTTCGGAAGTAATTGTAAAATCTTATTTCTGATTTCTTAACAGCTTTGACCATGTTTCTCATCTTTGTCTCTTCCACAAGGACTCATGTTCTTTGGTTACAATTTCTGTTCCAATTAACTATCAAAGCTAGTCTCTTCATGGATACTTTTAGGAAACTTTTTCCACATGCATAGCACATTTGTAACAGAATACAGAACTTGTCTTGTTAGAGGCACTTGCTTCCCTGTGGAAGAAAAAGAACAAAAGTCAGTTTTGATATTTAGGTCATCCTGTCTATTTCTCAGGAAGGTGGAAAGTAAGACCTACTTTAAAATTGTCTTTGGCAGATATTTTATTTGTACTTTTCAGAGTTCCTCCTTCTCTTTCTAGTACATTTTCTTACCAAAATAATCGGTGTGCTACCCTAAAGTTACATTATATTGTTTTGCATAACAATAGTCCTAAAATGTCCTTTAGAAATCAGTTAGTCTTTTCAAGAGCTGTTTCAATTTTATTTTCACAGAAATGTTGTGAGGTACATTAGACTAGATACAAGAGTATCAATTATCTATAATTTGATCCTAGCCATTGGGAAATACATAGTTAAGGAAGCAGAAATACCAGGAATATTGGGGGGGAAAGGGTAACATTCTAGATTTTTAAAGGAAAATTAAATATATATTTTGTCCACAATTATCAAATGATTCTTGCAGCTATATTGCACATGACTGTGTGTCCACAACCCCAATCCAACATTACTATGCATATTATTAAACTACATTTCTTTTCAGTTCTCATCCCAAAACTGTTTCAGTAGGAATTTCCTGGATTTCTTTCCATGAAGAATCTTATTTTGTGTAGAGATATTTGGGTTTTTATCCAATATAAACTACTATGATATCCAATATTGCATAATTTTTGTAAACAATGAACAGCACAGTAAAATATGTCATTTTGTATTTATTTTGCATACATTAAGTATATCATAATAGAAAATAAAATTGATTAATCTCATAACATGGAATTTGGCAATATTTTGTTTTATGTGTACCAAAATGGCTACAGTAATCCCTATCTGCCCTGTATTTAATTCGTTGTACCACCTTGTCTTATTTGTGCAAATAAGAGTAAGATTCTGAAGTGAAACTTATAACTCTATTATATTACTTCTAGCAAAAAATGTTAGGCTCAAAACAGGAAAAACACATGGAAGTAAGTCGAGTTCACTGAGGGAATTTAGTGAATTCCCGTTATTGGGATGACTCTATGACTGAAATATAGGAAATTTAAAAATTAAAAGAAGCAATGGCAAATGGCAAAGTTAGAGAAATGTGTACTGTGTGTAAAAATATCCAAGTTAAAGATATTGATGGTGCAATGGCCACTTATACTGGGCACTTATACTGGGAGAAAATTCTGTCAAGCAGGATTCTTCCAGAGAATATCTGACAGCGTTCTCCTCCAGAAGATGAAAGGAAATACAAGGAGCATCAGTTATCCATGACGTGATCCTAGCCATTGGGGAAGACTTAGTCAAGGAAGCAGAAAAACCTGGAATATTGAAGAAAAGTGTAACATTCTAAAAATAATAATCCAGAAGTTTTGAAGCTGTACATATTTAATTTTTAAGAATGTCTGTTGATTATTTATCTTGTAGTGTCAACTGTCCTATTAGCATATGAAGGAAAAAAAAAAAACTCCTGGGACATAATTTTACCAAGAGTAAAATTTTACTGATAGATCCATATAGGTACAGATGAAGTAAAGCCAATTCTAAAGGTGCATAGGTAAAGTTCCCCCTTTCCCCTTGAGGCCTCTCAGTGTCCATTGTTCGCCAATCCAACACTTTCTTCGTGTTTTAGAAAACAGTCTCTGCTGTTCAAAGAGTTCCCATAACATGACCTTGAAGTGAAGGAACTCTCACAGGGCCCAGCTGGCTCACTTGATTCCTCAGCCCCTCTCAACACCCCCCAAGGCTTCTACCCCATCCCTTCCATTTCTGTTGTCAAGGTGCAAGGAAAATTGCAGGCAGAGATAGAATCCGAATCAGTAGTAAATGTTTGACCAGGGAGTAAGGACTATTATTTTGAGGGGTGGTGGTGGTGGTAAAAGTTTAGACAATTGAATACAATGTGCCAGATAAGACTGACTCCAGAACATGAGTCTTTGGGAAGGATGTATTTAACCAAACCATCTTGGTATTTATTTATTTACTTTTCACTTATTAAAAAGAACATGAAAACATTTAACCTTTCTTTGCTTTTTCATTCAATGACAAAAAGAAAATATATAATCAGGATATGAAAACAACTTAAATGTCAGTTTATATTTTTACTGTTTCCTTATGTAGGCCTTTAAGAGGGAACTAAAAACAAAAGACTCTGTTATCTTAAATGCACTTGAAACAGCCCGAACGTTCATATCTGAAAAGCCTCTGGAAGGACTGGAAAAGTTTTACCAGGAGCCGAGAGGTAAATGCTAGAGAGCAATAATAACCTTTCAGAAAAAGCAGCAGCAGTGGCTAAAATAAAAAATCTATCCATTCTTATTGGATCTCTCTAAATCTTTGCAAGTTTAATATGATAAGAATAAGGAGAATACACAGAATTTAAACAATAATCTATTTGCAGATTTATGAGCATAGCAATATTGGGCACAATTATTATGTGTAATTTATTGATTATTATTCTAAATCCGTATTCCTTGGCATAGAGAAGATTCTAGAATCAGGAATAAAACACTAATATATAAAATTAAAGTAAGTTTACACTTTGTATTTCTAATCCCAATACTGTCTTTGCATATTCTAATCTAATATTGCTTCAAATATATGGAAAGAGTGACCATGATGCCATTCAGGTAGACTTAATGCCACTGATAGAACACCATGATACTACTCAATTTGAGCCAGTGCCACGGATATAACACTTGAATGTTTTTGCCTGATAATAATAAAAAAAATTGAGATTTTGTTTTTAAATTTTATTTATGTTATCTATGTGCTTCGCTTTTAGAGCTGTCTCCGGGTGAAAGAGTCCAGAATGTAACTCAATTCCTAAAGAAGCAGGCAGTTGATGTTAAAACAGAATGGGATAAATTGAATCTACAATCTTCTGACTGGCAAAAAAAGATTGATGAAGCCCTTGAAAGACTACAAGAGCTTCATGAGGCAATGGATGATTTCGATCTAAAACTGCATCAGGCAGAAACTGTCAAAGAGTCTTGGCAGCCAGTTGGGGATTTGCTCATTGACTCACTGCAGGATCATCTTGAAAAACTGAAGGTAAAATTGTATTTTTGTTCAGTGCTATTTGCATTAACATACACTTAACATTCTGCTGTAGCTTCAACACCAAGAGAGAATTCATAATTATTTTAAATAATCACAATGAATATTGAGATAAAATATAAATAAAAACATATTACTGCTATCTTAAATAACTTAGTTGTGCTTTAAAATGTAGGATAGTGAAAAATTCCAAAGGCATTTGGTTTTATATGTCAAATATGTAAAGAGCCTTGATAGTACAGTGGTTTAGTGCACCCTGTTATTAACACAGCTGCCTGCAATTTCTGCTGGTTCAAATCTCTCCAAGGCTCAAGGTTGACTCAGCCTTCCATCCTTTCTAAGGTAGGTGAAATGAGGACCCAGTTTGTGGGGGCAATAAGCTGACTTTGTATAAAATATACAAAAGAATGAAGGCTATTGTTTAACGCATTGTAAGCCGCCCTGAGTCTCCGGAGAAAGGTGGCATATAAATCAAATTTAAAAAAAATTTTTTTTTTAATTGTGCATTTTTAGGAAACTTCATTTATCTATTTATTGTTAATGTAACCAAATTTATTTTTTATATATACATTATGAAAAAATTACCAAATGTCAGCAAAATTATAGTTACTTTATGGGCTAATTATCCACTTCATAGGATGCAAGAAAATGCTTTCATTTCTATACTACTTATATTCATTAATTGATAGATCGATTATTGTTGCCAAGTAATTGATGACTCTTAGCAGCCATGAAGATATTCTCCTCGATGATCTATCCCTAACTTGTTCCTTCAGTTCTTGCAACAGTGCACTCATTGCCACTGTAACCAAGTCCATCTTCCTTACTACTGGTCACCCTCTTCTTGTCCATTTTTTATCCTTTATATAAATTTATTGATTTCTGTTTTATATCCCTTCAGAGAAAAGTGGGATGAAAAGGTTTGAGGATCCAGGAGGGCCTACTTATGTAGGACTATTTTGTAATTTCATTTATTTTTGTGACTTTGTTTTTCCTAAATTCTCTCTCTCCCCTGCCTCTGTTCTGTTCTTTGTGACCTATATTTTTTCCTAATTTCTTGGTTGCAAACAAGGTTATCCCTTGACCTTTTTGTTTAGCCATGTCTTTCCTTTGTCACCCTATTCCTCTTCCATTTTCCACTCTCATCTCTTTACATCCTTTTGCTAAGGTTATCACAAGTTTAAAAATGTTCATTTCTCTTTATTAGAGTGCATTATGAAAATATGGTTTTTAGCAATTTACATGAAGTTGACAACTGAATTATATTTCAGGATGCATTACAAAAAAAAAATAACGTACTGTATTAAATTATGTTGGTTGGTATGGCTAGAATAAGGAAAATTATTTATTTAGTTCATCCATAGAGAACAATTCTTTTTCAACAAGCTAGAATTTATCTTTTCCATTTTGAAGAAATAGATACAATCTCCTATGAGCACCAACGTTAGATCAGGTTTTTTTCTGTCAAAGAAAACACAGTGAAATCAGTACTATGTATTAGGTGTCTGGTATTCTTTCTTCTTTTGCCATTATTGAACACAGATCTGAAGCCTTATGAAACATATACTAGCAAGAGAATATTTAAGTGCCAATTTTGTCTATATGGGTTTTGAAGATATCAGAAGGGTTCTACTGAATTCAAGGTTGATAAGAACACTTTGGTTCATGTGAATATGGGAGTTTTCTAGGGAAATAATCCCATGGTTGTTGAGTCTGTATTGATTTTAATCTATTTTATTTGTATTTTGACTGGTTAGATCATTTTACATTCTTCATGCACTTTGCATACCTTATGATAGAGTTAGGGTAGAGAAATGAATACATTTAGAATAGAATAGAACAGAACAGAACAGAACAGAACAGAACAGAATAGAATAGAATAGAATAGAATTCTTTATTGGCCAAGTGTGATTGGACACACAAGGAATTTGTCTTTGGTGCATATACTCTCAGTATACACAAAAAGTCAAGATACATTTGTCAAGAATCATAAGGTATGGGACTTCCGGTTTGCTTGCCTCCGGTGAAGACGGTCCCTTTCTAAGGACCGCCAGCCCCGCCGTTTGTAGAGCCGCTTCGATTGTGAGAAGCGGCTTGAAAACTCCAGAATCTGCAGGATTTGAAGGAGAAGAGTAACCAAGGCGCAGGTCGAGCCCCTGTGAACCCCCAGAAGTTTGCTACTGGGGAGGAAACAGGCGTGGCTCCCTTTCAACTTGTGGAGACTCCGGACGGCGTGGGACGACTCTGCTTGTTGCAGAGCAAGCCGGCTGCAGCAAACACCTAAATTGATTGAAAGCAACTTTTTTAACTATTGGACAAAATAACCTGAACCTTCAAACCAAGAAATTGCAAGTATTTTTCTTTCTTTGTGACTTTTCGATCTAAGTAAAAATTAGAGCGAGCGGAAGCGGCTTGAAAAGATGGCGCCGCTCCAGCGTTAACAAGCTGAAAGGGAGAGTGGTCTTGTAAAGCTATTCTAATAAGTTACATTGTTGTGCTGCTTGTAGCAAGCAAACAGGAGAAGAGGAGAAAAAAATCCTTTTTAAAATAAGCTGAGCTCGCTTTAGTTTAATTCTATTTCCCACTCGACTAAAACTGGGGGATTTTTTTAGAGGACTTTGTGGTGCTGGAAAAGGAAAAAGGATTTCCTTTTTTAGAAAATCTAATCTACGTGGCAGAATGGCTTCTAAAAAATAGGAAGGCAAGGCAGCAGGGGGGGGATCCCCCACACACAAGCCTGAAGAGCAGTCTTCTTCTGCTCAGCAGAGTCAGAAAACAGATTTTGATTTTGAAAGTTTAAAAAAAATTATAACTCAGGCTCTGGATGATAATTTCCAAAAATCTCAACAGGAAATGGATGATAAATTCCAAAAATCTCAACAGGAAATCAAGCAGGAAATTATTGAAATGAAAAAGTTGGTGTAAGAGAATTATGGCAAGGTGACTGATAAACTATCAAATGTGGTCTCTGGCTTGTCAGAAATTATTATTAAAGTGGACTCTAAATTGGAAGAATTTAAATCAGAAGTGAATGTCAAAATAAAGGATACTGATTTTAAAATTTCTGATGTGGATAATAAAATGCAGAGAGTTGAAAACGAAATTACGATGATGCAATTCCGGTCTATGGAATTTGCAATAAGACTCAGAGGTATTAAGGAGAATGACCGACAAGATTTGAGACAGGTTTGTGCTGATGCCTTGGCTGTGTTGTTAAAAATCAATTCTGATGAGATTTTTTACAAAATAGACAAAATTTACAGAGTGAATTCGTGGGTGGCCAGACAAAGACAATTGCCTAGAGATGTGGTGATATATTTCACAGATAGAAGAATGAGAAATGATATTTTGCAAAAATCTTTTCTTTCTTCTGTGCAAGTGGAGGGAACTCAAATTGGAATTTACAAAGAACTTCCGCCAAAGATGTTGAAAGATAGAAAAGATTTTGGTTTTTTAGTAAATGATTTAAAAAAATTAGAGATTCCATTTCAGTGGGATGCCCCAACTGGTATAATCTTGAAGTACAATGGAGAAAGATATCGACTGAATACTGTTGAAAAGGCGGAACATTTTTACTATACCGTTTTTAAGGAGAGACCACCATCCCCACGTACATCTACTGTGTTGGAGATAAAGGAGAGTGATAAGGAGAAGCAATTTCAGCAAGAGTTGGAAGAGCAGCCTAAGCAGATTGAATCAGAGCCAATGGAAGTGCAGGGTGCTGTAGGAGGTTATCTGGAAGAGCCCCTGTTAGAATCTTCTCCAATTTTGACTATAAGAGATGTGGCCTTGGACCTAGCTCGTATGGCTGAAGCCAAAGACCAGCGAATAACTCGTGCAGTTTCTAAATAACTCAAAGAAAAACAATTACAAAAAAGAGCTAAGGCACAACAATATAAAAAAGGAGTCAAGAGTACTACACAACAAAGTGAAGCCATGGGGGGAGCAAAGCCGAAGGTCTCGGAAGATATCCGGCAATTCTGCTCGTCGCTTCAAAAAGGCATACATGACGGTTAAGTTTTTATCTTGGAATGTGAATGGACTGAACTCACCACAGAAAAGGAAGAAGATATTTACATATTTGAAACAATTTAATAATGATATAATTTGTTTACAAGAAACTCATGTCAGAACACAAGATCAAAAATATTTGATAAATTCAAAATTAGGAACACATTTTATAGCTTCAAACTTGGAAAAAAAGAATGGTGTGATTATTTACATAAATAAAAGATTATCAGCAAAAATTATAGAAGCAGACGAAGGTGGTAGGTTTGTAGCAATTGAACTGTACACTGTATATGGCCAAATTCTTGTGATTGGAATTTATGCTCCTAACCAACAACAGGATCACTTTTATAAAACTTTGCATACTAAAATATTGCAATGGGACTATAGATCTATTTTGATTATGGGAGACTGGAATGGAGTGATTGATTCTAAATTAGATAAAAAAAGTCTGGCGAAGTCAAGGATCAGACTACCACAAACTTTTTTTAATTTGAAAGAAGATTTGGAATTAAAAGATGTGTGGAGAATATATAACTCAAAAGACTTGGACTATACTTTTTTCTCTGATAGACATAGATCTTTTTCAAGGATTGATTTTATCTTATTATCAAATGACTTACTTGTTAAAACAAAAAGAACTAAGATCTTTCCAAGAACTCTATCTGATCATAGTCCAGTATGGATAGAAATTGAGACTGGAAAGACTGAGAGAAGATCATGGAGATTAAATGAAAATTTGTTCAGATATGAAAAAAATATAATAGAACTTAAAAAGCAGATGAAAGAATTTTTTGAAATTAATTTGAATAAGGGCATCCCTATCGAAATTGTGTGGGATGCGAGTAAAGCGTATATGAGAGGGGTACTCATTCACATGAACTCTAAACACAAATTGAACAGACAAAAGAAAAGATCTGAAATCGAAGTGGAAATAAAGAAAAAAGAACAGTTACTTATTAAAAATCCAACAGATGAAAGAATACGTGGTGTTATAAAACTTTTGAAAGATCAATTCCAAATGCTTATGGCGGAACAAGCTGCAACAAATTTACAATATGCAAAGCATAATACATTTTGTAATGCCAATAAACCGGGCAGATGGCTGGCCTATACATTAAGGAAGAAGCAGAGTATGCAGACTATTGATTGCATTGATATTGGAGGGAAAGAAATTTCTCAACAAAAATTAATTAAAGAAGTTTTTGTAGATTATTATACTAAATTATACGCTAAAGATGATATACAGAATGGACTTATAGAAAAATATTTAGAAAATAAAAGAGTTACAAAAGTTACTAACCAACAAAAGGAAAGAATGAATTATCCTATAACAGTTGAGGAGATAATTGCAGCAATTAAACAACTGAAAACAGCTAAAGCTCCTGGAACGGATGGCTTGACAGCAGTGTATTATAAAACTCTGCAAGCAGAAATGGTGGAACAACTCAAAGACTTATTTTGTAATATACAACAAGGGGGTAAAATACCCCCATCATGGAAAACAGCTTATATTTCTTTGATACCAAAAGAGCAAGCAGGTCCTAAAAAACCGGAGAACTATAGACCAATATCTCTTGTGGATGATGACTATAAAATTTATGCAAAAGTGTTAGCCAACAGGCTGATGCCATTAATTCAAGAGGTGATTCATGATGATCAAGCGGGATTTATAGAGGGCAGATACATGAAGGACAATGTAAGGCAAGTTATAGACTTATTGGAATATCTTGAGAAGAATAAACAGATCCCTGCAGTGCTGGTCTTCTTGGATGCGGAGAAGGCCTTTGATAGAGTGGACTGGAATTTTCTATTAAAGACTTTAAAAAAGATGGATTTTGGGGATCAATTTATACAGGTGGTTTCAGCAATTTACCAAGAGCAAAAGGCACAGATTATTATTAATGGAAGTTTAACAACAGATTTTAATATTGAAAAAGGAACAAGACAAGGATGTCCGTTATCCCCATTGTTATTTATTTTAACACTAGAAGTTTTGTTGAATACAATACGGGATTTGAATATCTTGAAAGGTATAGTGATAAGGCAAGAGGATTACAGAATAAGGGCATTTGCAGATGATCTGGTTGTTACCCTAACACACCCGATGGAATCAATAATCCAGATGAAAGACATTATAAAGGACTATGGTACTGTATCAGGATTTAGATTGAACCAGAAAAAAACTAAGATGATAGCTAAAAATATGACACAAGATCGAAAATACGAACTTGAAAGAAGGGCAGGTTTTGAGATTGTATCAAAGGTTAAATATCTAGGAGTTCAGGTTGCAGAATCAAATATGAAATTGTTTCAAAATAATTATGAGGTGTTGTGGCGAGATGTACAAAAAGATATGGAGACTTGGAAGAAACTGCAGCTTTCTCTACTTGGAAGAATAGCAGCAGTTAAGATGAATATTTTGCCAAGATTTCTTTTTTTGTTTCAAATGATACCGGTGCTTAAAAGTGATAAACAGTTGAAAGAATGGCAAAGTGGAGTGAATAAGTTTGTCTGGAACGAGAAAAAACCGAGAGTGAAACTGAAAATTATGCAAGATGTTCCAGAAAGGGGAGGTCTTAAACTTCCAAACCTACATTTATACTATGAAGCAGCAGCTTTGACTCAAGCAAGCGATTGGTTTGGAAGGAAAAAGACTGGAATATTGAATATAGAAAGTTTTGATCTTGAATTTGGTTGGCACGCTTACTTATTTTATGAAAATAAAGTGGATAAAGTGTTCAAAAGCCATATACTTAGAGAGTCCTTGATGAGAGTTTGGAAGAAGCACCGATTCAAATGGGATTACAAAATACCGTTATGGCTGGATCTTGGTCATATCATGTGGAATACAAATATAATGTCACTCGGGGGTTTTTTATTCAAAGAGGTTCTTTTTACAGATGCGGGCAGATGGCAACTGAAGACATTAGAGACACTGTTGGAAGAAAGGATTAATCTAACTTGGTTACAGTATAATCAACTTCAATTGAGATGGAAAGAGGACCAAAAAACTGGTATAATGAGGAAGAATTGGTTAGACATATAAAAGAGAAAGGTCCAATGCATATTAAAAGGTTATATGATGTTTTGTTAGAAAGGGATTCAGAAACTGAATTGGTTAAAGATTGCATGATTAAGTGGGCACAGAATTTTGCAGAACCAGTGATGTTGGAAACACGGGAAAAAATATGGGTTCAGAATGTTAAATTTACACAATCGCAGAATTTGAGGGAAAATTTTTATAAAATGTTTTACAGATGGCATTTAGACCCCAAGAAATTATCCTGTATGTATCCTAATGTTCAGCCAAAATGTTGGAGATGTGATTGTTTAGATGCTACATATTATCATGTCTGGTGGAACTGTAAGAAAGTTAAGGCTTTTTGGATAAAAATATGGTGGGTTATGCAGAATGTTTTGAAGAAAAAAATTCAGTTTTCTCCACAATTGTTTTTATTGGGTATAGTCAAGGGTTTTACATTGGATGAAACTAAGTTGATATTGTACATGATAACAGCAGCGAGATTATTGATAGGTAAATATTGGAAAAATGAAGCATTGCCCACTATTGAAGAATGGACTTTGAAGATGGCCAGTTTTGCGGAGATGGCGAAGATTTCAGCATATTTAAAAGATCACTCACAAGAGACTTATGAATGGGAATGGAAAAAATTGATAGATTATGTGCAGAACAAATATCAAATTAGGAAGTATCAAATAGCTTTTTATTGAAAGTATTATATAAAAATAGAAATGTATGAATTTTGAGAAGATGAAAAATTATAAGGGGGTTTGAGGGGTTCAGGTTTTATAAAAAGGGGATTTTGATGGGACTATATTCTGTGGAAGTCAGGGGGGAGGGTTAGGGGGGGTTCGGGGTGGTTAGGGTGGGGAGTATGGGGTGGGTTGGGGGGGAAAATGGGGTGAAAATGTAATTGTAAAACTTTTGCAATAAAAAAAGAATCATAAGGTACAACACTTAATGATAGTCATAGTGTACAAATAAGCAATCAAATCATACTAGGAAACAATCAATATAAATCGTAAGGATACAAGCAACGAAGTTACAGTCATGCAGTCATAAGTGGGAGGAGGTGGGTGATAGGAACGATGAGAAGATTAATAGTAATAGTAATGCAGACTTAGTGAATAGCTTGACAGTGTTGTGGGAATTATTTGTTTAGCAGAGTGATGGTGTTTGGGAAAAAACTGTTCTTGTGTCTAGTTGTTCTGGTGTGCAGTGCTCTATAGCAGGGGTCTCCAACCTTGGCAACTTTAAGACTTGTGGACTTCAACTCCCAGAATCCCAGAATTCTGGGAGTTGAAGTCCACAAGTCATAAAGTTGTCAAAGTTGAAGTCCCCTATTCTATAGCGTCATTTTGAGGGTAGGAGTTATGTCCAGGATGCGAGGGGTCTGTAAATATTTTCACAGCCCTCTTTTTGAGGTCCTCAATGGAAGACAGGTTGGTAGTAATTGTTTTTTCTGAAGTTCTAATTATCCTCTGAAGTCTGTGTCTGTCTTGTTGGGTTCCAGAACCAAACCAGACACTTATAGAGGTGCAGATGACAGACTCAATAATTCCTCTGTAGAACTGTATCAGCAGCTCCTTGGGCAGTTTGAGCTTCCTGAGTTGGTGCAGAAAGAACATTCTTTGTTGTGCTTTTTTGATGATATTTTTGATGTTAACTGTCCATTTTAGGTCTTGAGTGTCGAAGCGTGAATCAGCCTCGTTCCCCCCCTGGGGAAACTGTAATTAATTAAAGGTGAATGGATCTTGTTTTCCATGGTGTATACTCTCAAAGAAAGAAAACCCGAATGTATTCTAAGAAACATTTTATTATAAAAGTAAAACAAACTAGCTAATTACATCATTACCGGACAAAGGAAAATCAGGAAGTTACTACAGATAAGTTCTCCTACAGACTACCGTACTGCTCAGAATGGAAGCTCAACTGGCAAACACTTAACGCAGTGACAACCCCTTCTTTGTCAGTTGAGGGGACATCAGGTACTGCCATCAGTTAAGGCACATCTTCTTACGCAGATACTCGTGCTGAGCTGCTGGAAGTGGTTTGTTGAGCATGTCAGCAATCTGATTATGTGTAGACACATACTGCAATTTTACAAAACCTTGTTTCACTAATTGTTTTATATTTTTGTAATGGATGTCAATGTGTCTGGACCTAGAACCCGTGAAACGTGATTCAGAAATATAAACCACAGATTCATTGTCTTCCATCACGGTGATCGGTCGGATCGGGTGTGTACAGATATCTGTGACCAAAGCATCAAACCACGTTAGAGAATTACATGCATCTGAAACACAAGCATATTCAGCTTCAGTAGATGAACAAGAAACAAAATTCTGTTTTCGCACATGCCAGTAAACAGGACATCCATTTAAGAACATCATATAACCTGAAGTACTTTTACGTGATTTCTTATCACTCGCGCAATCAGAATCTGCATAACAACATAATTCTGCATGATCAGTGTGTGCCGGTTCTAACAATAACCTCATATTTTTAGTGTGTTTTAGGTATTTCAATAATTTCTTAACCCATGCCCAATGAAACTATTTTGCCTTACCTATGTGTCGTGACAAGAGATTAACACTAAGTGCAATGTCGGGTCTAGTCCAACTACTAATATACAACAGTGACCCAATAACTGAACGATAGAGTGTTTGATCCTCGAACTCAGGACTTGGTTCATGTGTCAAGTTGTGAAAATCTGTTTGCATGGGTATGCGTACTGTATTAGCATCTTTCATGTTGCAATGATGCAAATTTTTTTCAATTTTATCCTCTTGTGAAAGACTAAACCCCTTCTGTGTTTTATCAATCTGAACACCTAAATAAGTGTTAACATGACCTAAAGATTTCAATGTGAAATATCTTTGCAAAGCTTTAGCAAAATTATCACTCATCTGCTTATTTGGACCAATATAAACAATATCATCAACATAAACAAGAACTATCTCATATATATTATCAGATCTTTTTGTAAACACGCATTCATCAGTTTCGGACTTAATAAAGCCCATTGAATTTAGTTTTTCAGTAAGACATAAGTACCACATTAAACCAGACTGTTTCAGACCATAAAGACTTTTGTGTAGAAACCAGGTATCCCCTTCTTGCTGTCGGAACCCTGGAGGACCTCTTATATAGATCTCCTCATCCAGGTCAGCATGTAGATAAGCCGTGTCAACATTGAACTGGAAAGCTTCTAAATCAAGGATAGTGGCAGTGGCTAAAGCAATTTTTACACTCTCAGTCTGGACTGTCGGTGAGTAGGTATTTGTGTAGTCCTCAGGATAACGTTGAGCGAAACCCTGAGCTACAAGTCTGGCCTTGTACAATGACTCACCATTTGGCTTCTTTTTGATTCTGTAGACCCATCGAGTGCCAATGACTTTTTTGTTTGCTGGAGGTTTTGCAGGCATAAACACCTTAAGTTTCTTTAGACTGTCCATTTCAGCCTGCATTGCCTCATACCACTTCTCTTGCTCTGAGTCAGGAAGATGCTTGATTTGTGTAAACTTATCAGGAGGAAGTGTAACAGTACAAATCAAAGGCAAGGGTGTTTTTGTCAGTTGCCACGAATATCACTGTGGAGGGATCCCCTTTGTGGCCCTCTTGGAATGCCTCGGAACAACCATCCATTCTTCTTCCGTTTCATCCTCGTCTTCACCATCGTCGCTAGCATCAGCATCGGCGGCTTGCGAAGACGGAACATCAGATTGAGAAGAACTAGTGGCTGGAACATTTGCTATTGAATCTTGATCATCAGACTGTGAGGCATCAGCAACATCATCTCTAGGAAAGTAAACTCCAGGATCATTGGAGTGAATCCTGGACCAGTCAGCATCTTCCTCAAAATTGGTGGATTGGGAAATCACTATTACATGTTTGGAGTCAATAAATTTGCTCCACTTTGAGTTATCATCAATACCCATAAATCTCATCCTCTTTGCTGCTGGACCTCCTTTCCTTCTTTGAGCTAAGGGAATGTTCACCATAGCGTATGAACCAAAAATATGGAGGTGTTTGAGATAGGGCTTGTACCCATACAACATGAAGAAAGGAGTCTGACTTATTACACTACTCCAAGTACGGTTGACAATGTACTTTGCATATTTAATAGCTTCACCCCAGTATGGGATACTGAGGTTGACATCTTCTAGGAGACAACACATCATGGTTTGCAGGACCCCTTGTCACCTTTCTACCACCCCATTCTGAGCCAGTGTATAAGGGGCCGAGGTCTGATGAAGAATTCCATTCTTATGCATCCAGTCCTGGAATCGCTGAGACATGAATTCAGCACCACGATCACCTTGAATTCTGGCGATGCTAACTCCATGTTGGGTATAAACAAGAGCGGCAAAGTCTTTAAAGATCTGAAAGGTCTCAGATTTTTCTTTCATAGGATACACATATCCATATCTAGAGTAATTATCAACAATTGTTAGAAAATATTTTTTACCACCAAGTGTTGGCGTAAAAGGAGCTACTATGTCAGTGTGTACCAAATCAAAAATGCATGTTGACAGGCGTGTAGCACGTTTTGGAATGGATGCTGCTTTGGATTTGGCTTTCTTGCAGACAGCACAATCCAAAAACACCTTACACCCCTTTAGATCCAAACGTCTCGCAAACTCTGGCATCTTCCTAAGAACACGGAAACTGGCATGCCCCAGTCTTCTGTGCCACTTATGGATACACCTGTAATGCAAAGGTTTACCAGTTAGTGAATTTTCAACATTAACAGTTTTGTCAGGAACCTCAGGCTTACTCTGAGCAACCTGTTTCCTAATTTTCTTTTTGTTGGCTTTAGGAGCCTTTGGAGTAGCAACAGGATCTCTCTCTGGAATATCTCTCTCTGGGCCTGTTGAAGTCTGTATACTTGCCTGTGCTTGCGGTTTAGACTTTGGCTTTATGTAATAAACACCACCAATTAACATGGTTTCAGCAACAATATCTCCATTTTTAACTATATAACTTGCTTTTTCAAGGTGGTGGACCTGGAACTTTAATACTCTAGACAAGTGACTCTGACTAAGCAAACTACTAGTTGCTGTTGGTATATAATAAACATCAGGAATGAATGCATCAAGCTCTTCAACATAAACAGTTCCTTTTCCTACGACCTGACAAGGATGATTGGAAAAAGAATAAATTCACGTAGTTCAGGCTCATGCATCTCTGTGAAAAGTTCCTTTCTGTAGGTAACATGCAATGCTGTGCCACTATCCAAAGTCCACAGAAGTTGTCTGTCATATTCTGGATGAGGTTGTGGATCGTTGGTTAAATCCAATGTAGTGAGTGGAGCTTGCGGATCACGCCACAACGCCCTTGTCTTCCACCTCTGCCTCTGCCTCCTCTGGAGTCTGTCCCTCTGGGCTGGTACGTGACGGGAGCTGGAAATCATTGGGGACAATCCTGGGTGGCATGTCCCATAGATTACAGATGTAGCATCTTGGCATCCTTGGAACGTAGGCTCTTCCTCAGAAGGGATGCCTCGCTGGAGCTCTTGATGCAGGTGGTCCTCTCAAATGTGGCGTTGCTAACATAAATGCCTCTTCTTCAATTAAAATTCTGCATACATGATCCACTGTGTGTTGAGCAATAGGCACTTGATTAATCTTTGAAATGGCATCTTTCCATTCATAATTCAATGAGTTAATAATAATGCTGATCATTTGACAATCATCAATATTATAGCCTCTTTCACCCAAATCCTTCCTCATTCCTTTCATTTTAGTTAAATGTTCTCCAATATATTCACCAGGTTTTATTCTCGAACCATGGAACTCAGACAAGAGCAAACATGTAGATTCAATTGAAACATGCCGGTAGCATGTTTCTAATTGGGCCCAAATTTGTTGGGCAGTTGCATCAGGTGGAAAAGTAACCTGCAGTTCAGTATCCATGGACATCCATAATGTTTTGCATGCTTTAGTATCTTATTGCAGGAGTCCATAGCTGCCCAGGAGGATTAAACACCATGCAATGGGTACCTTCTCTACGGAGTAAACGTCCAACCTCACTGACCCATGCTTTATAATTTTGTCCTGAACTCTTTAATTTTGAATCACCAGCCAGTGGAACAACAGAAGATGCCTGTTGAGGAACATACATTTGAGGTGCTGGTAATTGTGCAGGTAAAAACACTCGTGATGCTGGAACAGGCACTGGTCCTGGCTGGGCGGGCTGTGCAGCTAAAGGCACTTATACTTGAACCTGAGGCTGCTGTATTTGGACTCATGATTGTTGTGCTCCAGCTGCCGCTGGTGCCTGAGCTGCAATATTAATATGGCCTGCTGGAGGCGCTGGCACTTGTCTTGGCTGCATTAAGCGTTGCTGTGCTCCATCTAAATTAGGAATTTGGACAAAAACATCATCAGTACCACCAGGGGGTCTGATGATTGAGCCTGTGGAGACACATGTGGCATTGCAGCCTGCAGACTTGATTGAGTTAGGGATATGGTTGAAAAAGTCTGATGTAATTTTCTTAACTGCTGTTGCATCGTGGAATGCATTTCAGCTTTATCTTGTAAATTATTTTTGCCAGCAGGTGGTGCCACAACATTAGTTTCGGGCATTGCAGAAAACTTTGCTTCTCTATCAACGTCATGTGAAATCTGAGAAGGGACAACATCACTAGACACATGTGACGTGTACCCAGCTCTCTGTTCTGATTTGCCTGACACAAAACCCTCCTGGGGAAGTGGCTTTGGCTTCGAAGAAGAAGGCAAAATGGAGGACTCAGGAATTTGAAAAAGATGAGAGTCCCGCTTATCTGGCTTAAGTATAGAAACAAACACTTTTGCCTTGTGCAGCTCATGTTCCAGAAACTCTATTTGATCACAATAACTTTTTACAGCCTTCTCATGCTGGGTTTGTTCAGGGCTCAGATGAGAATAATGAATATCACCTCTCTCTGTGGGTAAAGAAAACCCAGCCGCTTGTGGAATTTTAGGTTTGGCACCAAGCCTTTCAAATACCTGGGCTTTTTTAGTAAATTCTTTAGTAATTAACTGGAGGCTTGAAGAAACATAAGAGGGTGTCACTGACCTCAGCACGTCGCCTTCAGGATAAGCTTCCCCAACAGCACCTCCAACAGCACATTCCTCCAGTCTGGTTGCTGAAGCAAGCAGTGTTTGAAAAGTTGAAAGTCTGTGTAAAATTCTTTTTGCTTCTTCATCAGAGAGATCAGAGACATTTATCTCTTCAGCAGACTGTGCTCTATATTTGGTTTTCTTTTTCTTTCTTGGCATATTTGCAGTAAATAATCAGCGTTCTTCGGTCGCCGACTAATCTATCTGCTTAATAGCCTATTCCAGTGATGGCTAACCTTCTTGCCATCGCATGCCAGGAAGGGGGGGGAGGTTCACGCATGCGCGTGCCTACACCCATAATTCTATGTGCCCCACCCTGTGCTTGTGTGCACAACCACCCTCCCCCCCGCTCCTGGCATGCAATGGCCCAGTAGGCCCATTTTTCTTTCTCACCTGGCTCCAAATCCTCTCTATGCATCTGGGGAGGGCAAAAACAGCCTCCCCCCCCCTTGGAGGCCCTCTGGAGGCTTGAAATGGCACATTTCCCAACTCCCGGTTGGACAGGAAGTGACTTTTTTGCTGTCCCCAGCCTCCAGAGCCTCTCTAGGTGAGAAAGAAAAACGGGCCTTCCTCACCCCCCCACCCAGGCCTTCCAGAGGCAGGAAACAGCCTGTTTCCCTACTTCTGTTGGGCCCAGAAGGCCCGAAAATCAGCTGGCCGGCACGCACATGCATGCCAGAGCTAAGCTGGTGTGTCCACTGATATGGCTACATGTGCCACCTGTGGCACATGTGCCATAGGTTCGCCATCACGGACCTATTCGCTTATCAGTTGAGCAACAGCCAAGGAAAACAAAATAAATCAAAACCATCCTCTGCTACCATTGTCGAAGTGTGAATCAGCCTCGTTCCCCCCCGGGGAAACTGTAATTAATTAAGAGGTGAATGGGTCTTGTTTTCCATGGTGTATACTCTCAAAGAAAGAAACTGTAATTAATTAGAGGTGAATGGATCTTGTTTTCCATGGTGTATACTCTCAAAGAAAGAAAACCCAAATGTATTCTAAGAAACATTTTATTATAAAAGTAAAACAAACTAGCTAATTACATCATTACCGGACAAAGGAAAATCAGGAAGTTAGAAAAGAAAGAATGTAGACATGCGCAGTATCTCAGAAATCACAAGACAGCCTTATCTCAATTACTACAGATAAGTTCTCCGGCAGACTACTGTACTGCTCAGAATGGAAGCTCAGCTGGCAAACACTTAACGCAGTGACATTGAGATATGATAGAACCTAGAAATTCGAAGGTCTTACTGTTGATATTGTCTTGTCTAGTATTGTAAGAGGTGGTAGTATGGGAGAGTTTCTCCTAAAGTCTACCACCATTTCTATGGTTTTGAGTGTGTTCAATTCCAGATTGTTCCGGTCGCACCATGAGGCTAGTTGTTCAACCTCCTGTCTGTATGCAGATTCATCATTGTCTCGGATGAGACCAATCATACATTTCTTGGATGCCACCAACAAATTACAGTTCTTTATAAACAATCTATTACTATAGCAATTCATTTTGACTTTCCACATTAGCATGGCTATTTTTTTTAGTAGCTTCCCAATATGGGAATATATCACATTAAACATATCAAGGTTTGGAAATACTGCTTTTTAAAGGATTACTTTTATTACTGTTAGTAAATGATATTTTATTTCTAAGATGGAAGAATGTGAAAGAAATATTTTAGGGTTCGTTTTTTTCAAATGAAGATCATAATTCTAAAGAGTTGTTTAAAAATTGCTGGTACATAATCAAAAGGTTTACTTGATATGTTGCTTCCATATTTGTCTTGCAGTTTTAAGATGGTAAAACTAATTTCCACACAAATAATATCCCAATATTTGTCAGGAATTTAAAGAATTTGGATAATAATTCTCAGATTTAGCCTAAATAGAAGATAAATTCATTACATTAATATATTTAGCAGTTCCGACAGTACATAATCAGCATGAGAATTAGATTGAAATATACTATTTTATTCCAAATATGTTTTTGTTCTTTAGAAAAGTTGCTTATATAATATTCACTTTCCATTAAATTCATAAAATTCCATTAAATTCCATTAAATTCTATTGTATAGAACAATACAGCAAGAATGTATTCAATCCATAAGCAAATCATATCAATATTTTAATGCTTTTTCTGTTATTATCTACATATGCAATCTAAGTATTTTTCAACATTTTCATAGCTTTTGGGATTTATTAATCACCTTTTTGATGAAAATGTTTATATCATATCATTATCAATTCTATAATATATAATTCTTATTCCTATACCAGTTTCTTCTACTTTTAGTTCCATGCTGAACTCTTTTTCAATTAGCAATGGGAATTTATTTCCATCAGATTTGCCATTCATTTGGGGGAGGGGAGGAGTTTGATCTATTTTCTAATGCTTTTCAATAAAGAATACTCACCAGTTTTCATTCTTATTCATTACAGATCACTAAATGACCCAGTTAATTTTTCTGTACTCTCTCATATTATTCCTACTAATTTATGTCACCTAATTTGAGAATTCTATACAAATTTTCTCATATCTGTTTGTTTGTTTTGATTATCACAATCCACTGAAATATAACATGCAATTATCAATAATTTATGGAATCATGTGTATTTTAAACCTTTAACCTTAAATTTAATGTGTGTATTAATCAAATGAACTCCACAGACTCAAGCTACCTTCATTTAGATTTCCTTCCTCTTTCTTTTAATTTCACAGGTACGTTCTATTTTATTTCATTCATTGTATTTATTAATTCATGCCTTTTGCCATATATTCTTCTTAAAGTCCAATAACAATCTTTTATATGTAATAGTGATTACCAAATGGAACCAGATACCTTGTCTACCCACTATAACTTTGGTCAGTTGAAACTGTCACATAATGCTTTTTAATAATTCAGAGACAATATAGTTACATGTAAATATAGATGTAGACATTATCCATTTAGACATATATTATTTATATTATCTATATTATCAATATAGACAGTAATAATTACCAGCCTCAGTTATTTCACTATAGTTAGCTATATCACATGCACCATTCCCTGCTATTGGTAAGAAAGGTATCAATTCATTTCACAAGCTTTGGACAAGATTCCTCAGGGGCAATCAAAACTCTGTTACTATTTGAATTATACAGTTCCGGACCAGAAAGGAACTAATTTCACATTATTATTTCCCAACTCCACAGTGTTTCCAAGGAATACAATTATGTGGAGAATGAGAAAAATTCTTTGTTATGCTTGTGACACATTGGATAGCAAACATAAACAAAAATATTTAAGGGGGTGGTTATTTTAAGAAGGGATAGAAAAGAGATAAAATCTTTACCATAGTTGTAAAGAGATAATCCCAGATCAAATGCCTGTTTTCCAAGAAAAATCTTTGTCTTGAACTTATTTTAATTTTCTGGAAGACAAATTCTGAATACTGTATTGTTGTAATTATTCACATGATTTCATATATTCTTATGAGCCACTAAATCAAATTCATATATTATTCTTCTTACTTGTAATCCCAACATTATCTGTCCATATGGAGCATAAAATTAAATTTTAATTTTTTTTAAATTTTATTTATGGTTTTTTCTTTAACATATATGAGTACTTAGTGAACAAGTACATTATCTGGGTCAATTTACCTTATACAGAGTACTAATAACAATAATAATACTGTTTAGGTATACATAATAATAATCTTTCAACTTCTAAGATTTACATATACATTGTAGTTATAATTTATTATACAGTTTAATGTATTATACAGTACAGAGGAACAAGCTCAGACTTAATCCTTCCAAGACCGAGTGGCTGTGGTTTCCGGCGTCCCATCATAGTCAGTTGACTCCATCACTGACTATTGGGGGTGAGATCTTGACCCCCTCAGAGAGGGCTCGCAACTTGTGTGTCCTCCTGGACTCACAGCTGTCCTTAGAAGACCATCTGACGGCTGTGGCCAGGGGGGCTTTTTATCAGGTTCTCCTGATTTACCAGTTGCGTCCCTTTCTGGATCGGGACTTCTTACGCAGTCACACATGCCCTCGTCACTTCCCGTCTGGACTATTGTAACACTCTCTACATGGGGCTCCCCTTGAAGAGCACCCGGAGGCTCCAACTGGTCCAGAATGTGGCCGCGCGGGTAATTATGGGAGCGACTTGACGCTCCCATGTAACACCGCTCCTGCGCAAGCTGTACTGGCTCCCGGTGGTCTTCCGGGTGCGATTCAAGGTGTTGGTCACCACCTTTAAAGCGCTCCATGGCATGGGCCCTGGGTATCTACGAGACCACCTTCTGCCACCGATAGCCTCCCATCGGCTGGTACGCTCCCACAGAGAGGGGCTCCTCCGGATGCCATCAGCTAGACAATGTCAGCTGATGACCCCCAAGGGGAGAGCTTTCTCTGTGGGGGCCCCCACCCTCTGGAATGAGCTGCCCCCGGAGATTCGTAGGATTCCCTACCTGCGTACCTTTTGCCGTGCCCTAAAAACATTACTATTCCAACAAGCAGGGCTGGCCTAAATAATAATAATATTTTTACTATTTTAATGGGTTGTTTTATTAGAATTTTCGGCCAATTGATTTAATTGTTTTAAATTGTTTTTAATTTTTATATTGTCATATTTTTATTTCTGGCTGTACACCACCCTGAGTCCTTCGGGAGAAGGGTGGTATAGAAATTTAATAAAATAAAATAAATAAATTTTGTAATGTTTTCCCAATTTCTACTTTCTACCTGTCTACAATTCCCATAGTAAAAAGTATTATGTATCCATCCATCATCTCTTGCTCTTTACTACTTAAACATGCATGGTAGTAGTCTTTCAACTTTTAACATTTACATTTACATATACATAGCAATTATAGTAGCTTATTTCATGTGACAGTATGCATAATAACATTTTCCCAATTTCTACTTTCTACTTTTATTTTCTAATCTTTAGTAAGACAAATCCCATATTAAGAGGTATTCTGTATCTATCCATCATCTCTTGCCCTTTTTAGTATTTCAACTTTTATTGACTTTTTGATCAATCTCCCATGCTCCTCCCTTGGCATCTTGTATCCCTCTACATCACTTATGTTTAGACTAAACATTTCCTGTGCCTCCACATTTGCCTCTCATTGTCTACTCTCTAAAATACCCATCAATGACTCTTTCATCCCTTCTAGGGGATCTTTCTCTTTACTCTTTTCTACATTTTGGCCTCTTGAAAAATAGTCAACCTGCTCTATTTCAAGAATTTTTACTATCTTTTCTGTATCTTTATCTACTTGTATCATTTGTTGATTTATCTCCTCTCTTCTTTCCTCTATTCCTTCTGAATTTTTCTCTGTTGTCTGCATTTTTTGTTCATTTTTCATTATCATTTGCTGGAGATTTCCTGATCTCACATCTGTATCGTGCATCAGTTCCATCATCTCCCTATGGTTCCTTGTCATAGCTTCCTGGATATCTTGAAACTGATTTCTGTTTGAGATTTGTTCTTCCTTGTTGTAACATTTTGCTTTATTTTAGTGGGCTAAAAGTTATTCAGCAATCCATCCAGGTCCCAGTGTCCCAAATGACCAAAAACATCAAAAAGCCAATATTAGAAGAATTTGCTCAGTCCCTGAACTGTTCCTCAAAATCCACAGTATTTGTAGTCCTCAAAGTCTGCCGTTTTGCTCCCTCTGAATTATTCAAATTTGTAGGTCATGTTTAGTTTTTCTTCTTTTGCCTTGTAAAATATTCCATCGAATAGTATTTGTAATCCAGAATGGCCCACCAAATTTCCCATGTCTCGTTAATTCACAAAATCAGGTATTCAGTTTCAACAGCAATTCCTATTATTTATAATTCTTTGAGAAATTTCAAATGGCTCACCAGTTACTCCCAAGCCACCAGAAAACAAGTAGATAGAAAGGAAAAAACCAAAAAGACTGATGTTATTTGCCTTTCACTTTGTTTCTCTTCTTATCAATCTTGACTGTCCTTTCTTTTTTATCAACCCTGGCTTTTTTTTCAAGGTCCTTTCCAACCATATAATAATGTAGTATCTTCTTTGGCCAGTAAATGACATTCCAACTCTAAATTCCAGTACCAAAACGAGGCAGAAGCTCTAACAGCTGATTGTCAAAGTTCAACAACAGGGGGGGGAAAGCATTTTTTTAATATAATTTCTTCCAGCAGTCAAACAACGTGTCCAACAAATTAAAATCACATTTCACAGCACCACAGATTCCAGTTCAGTCTTTCTATATTTTGAAACTTCATATTCTTCTGTTAAAATTTAATTTTTGGGTCTATAATTTGTCTCCGTGTATTAATTCACCGCTTTCTGCTCTTTGGAGTCTTTCAAAAATTCTTTTATTTAGGGTGGGTCTCTAATAAAGAAGTTGAAAATCGTCTCACCCAGTTCCAATCCTCTGTTCACACACCGCTCCAGCTCATTTCTTCTTCGGTTGCCCCAGCTTTGTTCCAGCTATAATGGCCATGTCTGTTCTTCATTGGTTGGGAGGGCACCTCGGATCTAGCAAGAGAGCCACCAGTCTCCCACGATTGACAAGGAATCCTTCCTTTCTTTGTCACCCCTCCAGGGTGACTTTGGCCCCTTAGGGCCTCCTATTGGAGAAGAATTGGTCAGGATTCGTGGAGCCCCACTATGTCTGACTGCCTCACCACAATGCCAAACCAGAAGTCCACTAAATTTTACATTTTGATAAGTACATTTCACCAATTTCAATGAAATGTTTATATGGGCATACTAAGACAAAATATGAGGGTTTTTTGTTTCAGTAATCTTTTAATTAGCCTTTGCTAACATAGTGGATGAACTGAGTCATACTCCTCTAAGGATTATTTATACTTTTTAAATCTTTTCCAAAGTAATATTTTCAAAAGCTTGCATCCTATTGGAAAATTTAATTTTATTATTATTATTATTATTTATTAGATTTCTATACCGCCCTACTCCCGAAGGACTCAGGGCGGTGCACAGCCAAACAATAAAAACACATACAATACAAAATTTAAAAAATAGAATAAAATCAAATTAAATAATTTTGGCCCCGACAAATTTAAAACCCCAAACTTTTAAAACCAATTTAAAATTGAATATATAAATACTAAAAAATATTTAAAATTTTAAAAATCTTTTATAAAGAGGGGGAAAATTAGGCCAGGCCGGCCTGGTGAAATAGTAAGGTCTTTAAGGCACGGCGGAAGGTGCGCAGATCCGGGATCCTCCGTATCTCTGGGGGGAGCTCGTTCCAGATAGTAGGTGCTAGTAGATAGTAGAGAAAATCCTGAATTAAGAGTCTCTTTGTGTTTCTTCTTCTGGAGTGGAGATTTTGTTTTCTTTTTAACAAGAGAAGTCAAAGCAGATATGGGGAGAGGAACAAGTTAATTTATTAATGAGAATAAATGGAGCAGAAGGTTGTTTTCCCCTGAGAAACTCAATAGTCTTGCTGACAGTTTCCTGAACTGAAAATGAATTGCTGATTACCAGGTACATAACTGGGAAAATAGTAGCATCTTGGACTCTGTCTAAGACAAGCAAGATGATTTAGTTTTGTTAAGAGTGGCCTACTTGGCTTTAGCCATATGTAGTAGCAGGTAGAATTTTGGAGGCTAGGGTGGAATGGAGAGTTATACTGGCCTACTATAATTGTACTATAAATATACTATAATTCTACCTTTCTGAAAAGATGATTTGTGCACAGTATTTTTAGTGTTCCAGATGGTAGAACTATTCTGGAGAGGTGATGGATTGGTACAGAGAGTCCACTGCAGGAGGCTGATGGGTCTGTTTTGGTGATGTTCCTTCCATCATCGAGCAATTCTGTCAAATCCTGATTAACCTATAAAATAGGAAATGGGCCATGCAATAGAAATAACCATCTTTTAATGGCCTTTTCTACTGAGTACAGTTAATCAAACTGCCTGGTTTTCAAATAAGCTGTTGGCAAGAAAGTGAAAAGGGCTAGAGTGCTGTTAGCAAAAAAACAAAAAAACAAAAACCCTCCTTTGAAAGACTAGCCTATGACAGTGATGCTATTAAAGAAATCTTTTGTCTCTGCTGCTACTGTGTCTCAGGAAAGCTGAGCAGTTTAGCAATCTGGGTAGACAGAAGCCTATTGAATTCTGGTACATGAGAATAAAGATCACAAAAAAGCCTATTGTAATACATTTTCCCCAGAATTCACTGTTCAAATTATTCATCTCCATGGTGACCTGAATGTTGTGCTTGATATAGATTGAGTTAATATCTTCTTGGTTGTATAATGGAACTTATCGGCATCAACAGGAATCTTTTAAAGGGGAGACTTTCAGGATGTATGTTTCATGAGTTATGAAAATGCATACATTAGTAATAGAAGAAGAGCTTAGAGTTGATTGAATATTTTTAAAAGGCAGTATTTTAAAAAAATAATAAGATCTTGTTTATAAAAAAAACTTTTGGCTTAATATCTTAAATATTCCATCTTCCATCTTGTCAAAATCAGTATCTCAAATATACCATATTATCTAACAACTTTATGAAAACTCTCAAACTCTCAAACATGATGATTTCTTGCCAGTATGTGAATGACCAAAATTATACCATTCTTTTCCAAATACAAACGCAAAGATGCTGAGATATTTTGGAGATAGGGTTGGGATAAATGGGGGAATAAAGAATCTGAAACTTAACCGAGGAGAGATAAACCATACTTAAAGAGTAGCCCTTAATGGGTCTAAGTCTACATGGAGTAAGCAATGGGGTGCCACAAGGTTCCATCTTAGGCCCAGTACTCTTCAATATCTTCATAACTGACTTAGATGAGGGAATAGGAGGGGAACTCACCAAATTTGCAGATGATACTAAGCTGGGAGGAGTAGCTAAGAAGATAGGCTCAATATCCAAATGGATCTTGACAGACTTGAACACTGGGCCCTATCTAACAAAATGAAATTCAATGTAGAGAAAAGTAAAGTCTTACATTTAGATAAGAAAAATCAAAAGCACACATATAAACCAAAAGCACACTGGGGGAAACCAGGCTTAATAGCAATGACTGTGAGAGGGATCTTGGAATCTTAGTGGACAATCAGCAAAATATGAGCCAGGAGTGTGCAGCAGCAGCTAAAAAAGCCAATGCAATCCTAAATTGCATTAACAGAGGGATACAATCAAGATCAAGTGAGGTACTAATACCACTCTATAAAGCCTTAGTAAGACCACACCTAGAGTACTGCATCCAGTTTTGGTCACCACACTATAAAAAAAGTTGTTGAGACTCTAGAAATAGTGCAGAGGAGAGCAACCAGGATGATTAGGGGACTGGAGACTAAAACATATGAAGAACGGTTACATCAGCAGTGGGTTGCTACTGGTTTGCACCGGTTCGTGCGAATCATTGGTGGAAATTTGGCCAAGGTTGCCGAACCATTAGCGATGGCTGGCTGGCCATGCCCCCGAACCAGTCGCTCGCCCCAGCTGCCATGTTCGTCACCGCCATGTTCTTCGTGTACACGGATCCCATTGCCTTTTTTTTTTATTAAAAAGTTTTAACAAGTATTACAACAATTTTTTCCCACCCAATTCTATGAAATTCTATGAAATTCTATGAAATTCTATGAAATTCTATGAAATCCATCTGTACCCTGAAGGGTCTCTCTGGACTATGAACCCTGGACTGGCCCTCTTTTCCACCTTGGACTCGGGCGTACAATGACGTACAAGAAAGCCGACCTGCTAGCATTGCGAGACTCCCCCCTCTCGCAAGTTTGGCCCTCCACTTTATCGAGGGCCCACCTCGATGACGGGATTTGGAACCCCAAGAGGTGGCATGCAAAAACTAGAGGGTTGAGGGGTTTTATATCAAAAATTTTTGTAAATTTTTAAGGGGTTCTAGGGAGGGGGAGGGTTTGATTGGAATGCAGGTCGTGGGTATGGGGGATAGCCCACAAAGGGGAGGGGTGGGCCTGGCAAGGAAGCACGGCATGGGAGGTGGGGATCTCGGGGTCGAGGGGGGAGTCATAGTTTGTCCAGATAGTGTTCTGAATATCATTACCGTGAGTGGGAGGGGTAGGTATGGTGGGAGCAGGGGGCCATATCAAGTCAAGGGAGCACGTACCCGCTGTTTACAAGCGGTGACATGCTCCGGTCCCCAAGGCTCCACCCGTTCTCCAGGTTGCACAGACCCTCAGGACCCGACCCTTCGGCTGATGCTGTGCAATGCCAGGTCCGTAATAAATAAAGCCCCCGTCATTTGTGATCTTATTTGTGAGGGGGGAGCGGACCTGGCAGGTATTACGGAGACCTGGTTGGGCCAGGAAGGGGGCTCCCCCTCGTCGAGATGTGCCCACCAGGTTTCCTCGCATTCCATCGGCCGAGGTTACAGGGCAGTGGCGGGGGAGTAGCGGTTATTATTAAAGAAGATCTGAGACCGAGGGAGGCCACTGTTCCTCAGACGGCCAGCTGTGAGTCCCTCCTCGTGAAGTGGGGTCATGTGGTTCAGATGGGTTTGCTGATCACGTACCTGGCTCCCTGCCACGTGGCAACAGCCCTGCCCAAGCTACTCAACGTCATCGCCGCAGTGGCGGTTGATACCCCCAGGCTCATGGTCATGGGGGATTTCAACCTGCCGTCCGTGGGTGAGGCGTCTGAGGTGGCTCAGGAGTTCATGGCTTCCATGACAGCCATGGACCTGACCCAGTTAATTCAAGGCCCTACCCACACGGGGGGAAACACGCTGGATCTGGTTTTTGTCTCTGGACAGTGGCTGAGTGATCTTGAGATAGGGGATATAGTCACCAAGCCCTTGTCATGGTCAGATCACTCGCTCCTTCATCTCGACCTTCGAACCGCTGCACCCTGCCGCAGGGAGGCGGAGCCGGTAAGATGGTTCCACCCCAGGCGCCTGATGGAACCTGATAGGTTCCAGATGGAGCTTGGGCCATTTCCTGAGGCTCTGGCACCAGTATGCTGATGACACCCAGCTGTACATCTCCACCCCGGACCACCCCAACGATGCCCTTGAAGTGATGTCTCGGTGTCTGGAGGCCGTGCGGATCTGGATGGGGAGGAACAGGCTCAGGCTCAACCCATCCAAGACCGAGTGGCTGTGGTTTCCAACGTCCCGATATAGTCAGTTGACGCCATCGCTGACTATTGGGGGTGAATCACTGGCCCCCACGGAGAGGGCTCGCAACTTGGGCGTCCTCCTGTACTCACGGCTGTCCTTAGAAGAGCACTTGACGGCCGTGACCGGGAGGATCTTTCATCAGGTTCGCCTGATCTGCCAGTTGCGTCCCTTTCTGGATCGGGACTCCCTACACACAGTCACTCATGTCCTCGTTACCTCCCGCCTGGACTATTGTAACGCTCTCTACATGGGGCTCCCCTTGAGGAGCACCCGGAGGCTCCAACTGGTGCAGAGTGAGGCCGCGCGGGTGGTTATGGGAGCAACATGGCACTCCCGTGTGACACCTCTCCTGCGCGAGCTGCACTGGCTCCCAGTGGTCTTCCGGGTGCGCTTCAAGGTTTTGGTTACCACCTTTAGAGCGCTCCATGGCTTAGGACCTGGCTACTTACGGGACCACCTACTACCAGAAACAGCCTCCCACCGGCCGGTACGGTCTCATAGAGAGGGGCTCCTCCAGGTGCCGTCAGCCAAACAATGTTGACTGGCGGCCCCTAGGGGGAGGGCCTTCTCTACTTCTCTACCTACTATCTGGAACAAGCTCCCCCCGGAGATACAGAGGAACCTGGATCTGTGCACTTTCCGCCGTGCTTTGAAGACACTCCTATTCCAGCAGGCTGGCCTGGCCTAATTTTTTCCCTTTCTTTTAAATTTTTAAACTCAAATTTTAATTTGTTTTAAATTATTGGGAGTTTTAAATTGTCTCAGGCAAAAATTATTTAATTAGGTTTTAATCATGTTTTAACTTTTGTATTTATGTGTTTTATTTCGTGCCTGTTCACCGCCCTGAGTCCTTCGGGAGTAGGGCGGTATACAAATTTAATAAAATGAAATGAAATAAAATGAAATCCCTCCTCCCCCCTTCCCTCCTCCACCCATCCCCCATCCCCCCTCTCCCTCCAACCCCCCTCCCCCCACCCACTCCCCCCAGACTTCCCAGAGCAAATACAGGATATAACATTTAACAAACATAAGCTAAAATATGCTAACTTTCTGTACTCTCCAAACTCCCTCTTGCTCTTTAACTCCTCTTTCAACTAACAAAACAAAATTCAAAAAGAAAATATTGGTTTCATTCATAAGCTATTTGAAACTTTTTAGTCCGATATTTGTTTTGAATATAGTCAATCCATCTTCTCCATTCTGATATATATCTTTCATTTGAATGGTCCTTCAAGTATGCGAAATTTTTGCCATCTCTGCTAAATTCACTACTTTTAATGTCCATTCTTCAATAGTAGGTAAGTCTTCCTTCTTCCAATACTGTGCCACCAAAAGTCTGGCTGCTGTTATTAAATTTAAAATCAATTTAGTCTCTATGACCATACAATCTGTAATTATACCTAACAAAAAGAACTGTGGAGTAAATTTTATCTTCTTTTTGAGAATGTTTTGGATAATCCACCATATTTTTATCCAAAATGCCTTGATTTTTTTACATGTCCACCATATATGATAATACGTGGAGTCATCACATTCACATCTCCAACACTTAGGTTGGAAACTTAATAACGTGGCCGATGGCACCCTGAGGAGACCCTCTCTGTGGGAGTGAACTGGCTGGTGGGAGGCTATTGGTGGCAGAAGTCGGTCTCGAAGGTACCTGGGTTCTATGCCATGGAGCGCTTTAAAGGTGGTGACCAACATCTTGAATCGCACCCGGAAGACCACTGGGAGCCAGTGCAGCTCGCACAGGAGGGGTGTCACGTGGGCACAACGAGTTGCGCCCATAACCACCCACGCGGCCGCATTCTGGACCAGTTGGAGCCTCTGAGTGCTCTTCAAGGGGAGCCCCATGTAGAGAGCATTACAATAATCCAGCCGGGAGGTGTCAAGGGCGTGAGTGACCGTGAGCAAGGCGTCCCGGTTCAGAAAGGACTGCAACTGGCGAATCAGGTGAACCTGATAAAAGGCCCCCCTGGCCACGGTCCAGGTGTCGGGGAAGCTGTCGTGCCACTACGCTCTCAACAACCTTCGCTACAAAATGAAGGTTGGAGACCGGACGGTAGTTGGCTAATTCAGCCAGGTCCAGGGAAGGCTTCTTGAGGAGGGGCCTCACTACCGCCTCTTTCAAGGTGGCAGGAAAAGCACCCCCACTCAGAGAAGCATTTATAATTCCCTGGAGCCAGCCTCCCGGGAGGCCAGTACCAACCAGGACCCAGGAGGGACACAGGTCCAATAAACACGTGGCGGCACTAATCTTACCCAGAACCCTGTCCACATCCTCGGGAGCCACAGGATCAAACTCCTCCCAGATAATATTCTAAAGACCTACCCTCGTCTCCTCCCCTGGACTCATCCGATTGGAGTCCAAGCCATCCCGAATCCGAGCGACTTTATCATGCAGGAATTGCACAAAATCCTCAGCATATAATAAGTTAATTGCGACTTCCGGTTGGTGATCCGCGGCGAAATGGCGTTGGGTGAGTGTCCGCTGCTCCTCAACCCCTTCATTCGCCGTGTTTTGGGGATCCCCTCGGGGGCGCGGTGCCCGAAGAGCCCCGCGGACTAGAGAGCGAGCTCAGCGAGCGTGAAAGCGGAGCGCAACGCTGATCATGAGGCCGGGCAGCTCTGTCAACTCAACACGTGCGAGTCAGCCTGTCAATGGCTGGCCTGAAGCTGCGGAAGCCAACAACCAAATAGGAAGCATCGGAGATCGGAGGCTACAGTGCGAGATAGATTCGGGCGATTAGGCGATTTCCCCGTTGTGGTGCAATTGGCATCTGAAGAAGAGCCGGTGGAGACAGGAGAGAAGTGCTCGGAGAGGGAGTGAGCGGCGATTACCAGGAGAGAGCTGATCGGGAAGATAAAGTGCCTGACAAGCTGGCGAGGAACTTTAAAAAAAAAACTGAGGTGGTGAAAACACGCGCACAGGGTGAAGATTGGAGAAAAGAATAAGGAACTCAAGGAATACTGCTTTCTTTTTTCTCGGTGAATTAGAGCTTTAGAACGATAGGAGGCTGCTGCTTGGAGTTTGTGGATTGCGGTTTGGAGTTTGTGGATTGTGTTTGTTCAACCTAGAGACCGGAAGCGCAGCCATTGCAGAGACTGGCCTGAAGAACTATTGAAAGTGCTGACTCACTGACAGTCCAGATCTAAATAATATTATTGAGCTTAGGCTGTGACATTCTGCCTTTGTGGAAAAAAAAAAATCTATATGCACAGTTAACTTTTATATTTACATATTTATATTAACGTGACTAACTTATAGTATATTATCTTAATAGTATATTATCAGTATATTTAGCAACGATATTTTTGATATTTTTATATAGATACTGATCTCTTACAGATAATATATTAATTGTTTATGCATGCTTTTGATTATCTTCTTAGGAATTAATTAATTAATTAAGAAGCTAATTTTCTACCTCATCTAAATATTTTCTTCGGTGAACTTTTATAGTGATTATCCAATTACATTGATTCTATCGTATTTATCTAAGCTATTAATAGATTTAGGTTAAAATTAAGTAAACCTTTTTAGATATAATATTTAATGGTATAATTTGATAATATAGGACTAGATTGCCAAAAGTGATTGTTGTTTGTTGGAAACGTTAAACTATCCTACTATATTAATTGGGAAATTAAGCATTAACTAAAATTTATTAAGAGTTTACTGGGAATTAATAAAGGAGGTTAACAAGGATTTAAGAAAGTGTCCCTGAGCAAAAAGTGGCAAGTGCCACTGGATGATTATCTGGAGAAAGATAGAGGACATAATAAGAGACCAAAAATTGCTTTTGAAAGAAATGGCAAGTTTGACATCAACAATTGCAAAAACTGGTAAAAAAGTGCCATCCAATCCTACGCTAGCAATGTCATCCCCAGCCACCCAGAAATCAGTAGAAGGTCTCCAGAAAACAGACAAACCCCCAGTAACCCCAACGCTGCAAACGGTACAATCTTCTCTGCTTTCAATACAAGAAACCATGCTTGCGATGCAAGAGAAACTATTAAACAGTCATTCTGAACTAAAATTAGACATTCACACATTAGATTCCAAAATGAATGAGATTTAAATCTCTATTGCCAGTAATGAAAATAGAATTAAAAAAGCAGAACAAAGGATTGAAAAAAATGAGAAGAAATTGAACATAGTTGACCAAACTCTGTTGGCGCAGAACAAAGAAACAGAAGACGCCCTGATACAACTCGAGATGGATAAGGCCTCATTTTACCTTCGATTCCAAAACATATTGGAAGACAAAGAAGAGGACTTAGGAGACAAGATGGCCGAGTTGATCACGGAGACCCTCCAACAAGATAAGCAGGAAATAATTCGAGAGATTGACGAGGTGTACAGAGTTCAAACAAACTACGTGAGAAGAAATAGGCTCCCTAGAGAGGTCCACGTTCGGTTCGCTAGAAAAAAGGTGAGAGATATTCTGTATAATATAGCCCGGGAGGAAAAAATTATCTATGGGGGAAAAGAAGTGAACATCTTAAAACAAATCCCAAGGAGAGTGAGGGAAAGGAGGAAAAACTACAGATTTCTGACAAGTCAACTAAATAGGAGAAGCATAATATTTAGGTGGCTCTTGCCAGAAGGAATGTTAATATCATGGCAAGGGAGAAAAATTAAAATCGACTGTTTAAGTGCTGCCCAAGATTTCCTGGATCAGCTAAGGGGAGGAGAAGAGGAACAAATTAGTAAGGAGGAAATCGAAACAGCGAATACGGAAGAAGAAACATCTCAAGAACAAAGCACAAGGGAAGATATAGAAGAGGAGAAGAAAAAGGAAGACACAGAAGAAGAAGGGAAAAAAACTAGACCAGTAAGAGCAGTAACCTTAAAGGTAAATAAGAACTAGAGACCAGATACCAACATCAGGAATGAACAATACAAAGATCTTATCGTTAAACGTTAATGGCTTAAATGATTATAAAAAGAGAAAGATAATATTGTCCAAACTGGCGAAACAGAATCCCGATATAATCTGTATTCAGGAGGTGCATATAAAAAAAGATGAAGCCAACTATCTAAATTATACCAAATTTGGTAAAGTATTTGTTTCACTAGCTGAGAAAAGAAAAAGGGGGGTTGCTATCTACGTCAAGAAAGGAATAGAAGCAGAATGTAAATATAAGGATGAGAAAGGGAGAATACTAATAGTAGAAATAATGAGAGGTAATTCTAAGATGTTATTGGTAGGGGTCTATGCCCCAAACAAAAAACAAGGGAAATTTTATCGGAAATTGCATGAACAACTTGCAAAATGGGCACATAATGAAATATGCATGTTAGGGGACTTTAATGGAATTGTTGACCCAAATAGAGACTATAAAAGTGATATAATTAAAAAGAATAAAAGATCTCCCTTACCAAAGAGTTTCTTTGATTTGGTGGATGAGATAAACTTAATAGATATGTGGCGTACTCTACACCCCCAGGATAGACAATTTACATTCTATTCAATGCCGCAGAACTCTTGGTCCAGAATAGACATGGTCTGGGCTACTAGGAAATTAGGCCTGGAAATCAAAAATGTTGATATGTGTACAAATGCCTGGGCAGACCATAAGTTTCTTGAAGTTAGCTGGTACCACGATACCAAGAGAAAACAACAGAGATGGAGTTTAAGGACCAACCTGCTAAATGATAAAGAGTTCACACTGAAACTGAATGAAGAAGTAAAGCACTCTCTGTATCGTTCCAATTTTAGTATATGTGCTGCCGAAGCGAGAAAATGGGAAATAAGATACAGCCAAAGAAATTGTTTGGGACACCATGAAGGCTTATGTGAGAGGGGTAGCCATCTCATATACAGCCTTCAAAAACAAGGAAAAAAGGAAGAGCAGGGAAGAGCATACTAAAAAGCTATTACAAGCTGAAGATGAACTCCAGCAACATCCGGGAGATGAGGCGATTAAACAACAGTGGTCGATTGCGAGACACAGACTGAATCTATTGGACCAGGAGGAGATGGCACAAATAATAAAAAGATCTAAACATTATTGCTTTGAGAATGCCAATAAGTCGGGGAGATGGCTTGCTTATAAATTAAAAAAAGAGAAGGAAAAAAAAATCAAATACTGGTATTAGAAGACTCTCAGGGCAACCTTCTGATGAAGGAAGAAGACAAATTAGAAAGCATAAGAGAATTCTACGAATGCCTATACAAAAATGAAGAAATTGAGTCAAATAAGGTGGAACAGTATTTGATGGAAGCCAGCTTACCCCAAATTACAGAAGAAGAAAAGGAAATGTTGAATGAAAAGATCACTATAGAGGAATTAAAAACCGCCCTCTCTAAAATAAAGAAAAACAAAACCCCAGGCCCAGATGGTCTTCCTGGGGAAATATATCTAAAATTTGATGAAGCCCTGAAACTAGAACTATTAGAAATATTTAATGAGGCTCTGGCTGGTATAACAATCCCGGATACCTGGAGGGAAGCGTATTTGACGCTCATACTGAAAGAAGGTGCTGACCCGAAACAGATATCTAATTATAGACCCATCTCCTTGCTGAACGCAGACTACAAACTGTTCATGAACATAATTGCGGAGAGGGTCAAAAATTTTTTAAATCAGTGGATCCACAAAGATCAGAATGGCTTTCTACCAGGGAGACAGATCAGAGACAACTTGAGAACAGTATTGAACACCATAGAATTCTATGAACAACATCCCGAAAAACAGCTGGCCCTAATGTTTGTCGATGCCCAAAAGGCGTTTGACAATTTGAATTGGACTTTTATGATTAACCAAATTAATCTAATGGGATTCGGGACGAATTTTAGGAAGATGATCGAGAACATCTACCATAAACAGAGGGCAAACATATTAATGAATGGAGATAAAACTCAGGTATTTCAGATCCAAAAAGGAGTGAGGCAGGGATGCCCCCTATCCCCCCTACTTTATATTCTGGCGTTAGAGGTGCTACTTAGAAAGATCAGAGCCAATAAAGAAATTAAAGGATTAAAGATCAGGAAGGAAATATTTAAAACGCAAGCTTTTGCAGAAGACGTAGCCCTCATAATAGAAGATCCACTAGAAACCAGTTTAAAATTAATGCAGGAAATACAGAATTATGGAGAAGTGGTGGGCCTTAAACTCAATAGGAAAAAAACTAAAATAATAGTGAAAAATATGACAGATTCGCAAAAAAAGGAATTGGAAGACTTATTAGGCCTCCAGGTAGTCAAGAAAATAAAATATTTGGGAATATGGATCACTGCGAGATTCTCATCATTAAAAGAAGACAATTATATCCCTCTATCGCAGAAAATATATCAAGACTTAGAAAGATGGAAAAGGCTAAAACTGTCTCTGATTGGTAAAATAGCAGTGATTAAAATGAACATCCTACCTAAAATTCTGTTCCTATTTCAAAATATTCCGATAATTTTAGATAAAAAATTCTTTCTGGACCTGAACAAACACATTAGAAATTTTTTATGGGAGGGTAAGAAATCGAGGATCTCCTTTAAGATACTGCAAGGAAAAAGAAATTTGGGAGGATTTGGGCTCCCTGATTGGGAAATATATCAAAAGGCGGCGAAAATAATTTGGATTAAGGAGTGGATCACGTTACGAAATAGGAGAATCCTGACATTAGAAGGACATGACCTATTGGAAGGATGGCATGCTCACCTGTGGGACACAAAGAACAAGAAAAAATCCTACTTTCATAAACACAAAATTAGGGAGACTCTTATACGCACGTGGGAGGAAATTAGACAGAGGATTTATACTAAGGTACCTAACTGGCTTTCTATTACGGAAGCATTGGCGGCCCCAAACAGGAGAGACGATTATAAATTGGGCACATATAAAGACATTCTTGATGAAAAGGGGAAGCTCAAATCTTTGGATTTATTGAGGGATCAGGGTTTCAACTTGGATTGGAGGAATTACCTGCAGATTAATTCAAGATTCCAAAAAGACAGAGACCAATTTGGTATTGAAGCTAAATATGGAAATTTTGATAAAATTATTTGGGGAATAGACAAGAAAATGCTAGCAAAAATATATAACTTCTTATTAGATGAGGATAGGGCAGAGATTATAGCAAAAAATCAGCTAAATATTTGGGAAAAAAACCTGGGATACAGATTAAATTTTAACGACTGGGAGATGGCCTGGAATAGGAATTATAAAATGACGAAATCGGCAACATTTAGAGAAAACCATTATAAAATGCTACACAGGTGGTATCTAGCACCAGCTAGGTTAGCGAAAATGTTTCCCAATCTCTCAGCCACGTGTTGGAAATGTGGAAAAACGGTCGGCACCTTCTATCATCTATGGTGGACCTGTCCAAAGACCAAAAGGTTCTGGTCAAAAATTTGATATTGGCTTGTGAAATAACGGGACAGGAGATAGTTCTATCTCCAGAAATCTTCCTCCTGGGTATAATCGGAGATGGCCTCAATAACAACAAAACTCAACTCATAATCCAGATTACAACTGCGGCTAGACTAGCCTTTGCGAAATACTGGAAAAACAAATCCATACCTTCAGAAGAAATACTAATAAACAAAATCCTAGAGTGCGCAGAAATGGCAAAATTGACGAATGAGATAAATAATGAGGAGAAATCTAAATATTATGAAGTATGGGGAAATTGGTACAATTGGTTGAAGAACAAGACAAAAACATGATTTTAGGATATGACTTGTTATGCACTCGAAGTACGAGCTATATTGCATAGAATATTGAACAGCTAAGAATGAAGTTTATTTAACGTATGATTCCGTAAATTGTATAAACACTGTACCTCTGAAGGAGATAGAGATTGTATATTTTCTTTTATAATGGAAAAATTTAATAAAGTATATTAAAAATAATAATAATAATAAGTTAATTGCCTCTTTTATTTTCTTGTCTGCTGGGTTCAATATCAAAGCTTGTTCTTTTTTTTTAATTTCCTCTTCTAAGTCCTTCCTTTTTTTTTCCTGTTTACGTCTATATTTATTATTCAAATATATCAAAATACCTCTCATATATGCTTTACTTGCATCCCAAACCATTTCTATAGATGTACCCTTATGCATATTTATAATGAAAAATTCTTTCATAAATTTTTTACATTCTTTTACATTTTCCTCATATCTAAACAGATTTTCATTTAACCTCCAAGACCTCTTAAATCCCATTCCATACTCTAATTCCATCCAAACTGGACTATGGTCCGTTAAGGCTCTTGGGCAGATCTTCGTCTTCTTCACCCTAGAAAAAAGATCATTAGTAATTAATATGAAATCAAATCCTAGAGAAAGATTGAAAATCTTTCAATTTTCAAAGATTGAAAATTCTATCAGAAAAAAAGGTAAAGTCTTTTTCTTCGGGGTTCCTCTCTCGCCAGATATCTCTCAACTCCATATCATCCATCATTTCAAAAAACGATTTTGGCAATCTGGCACGCGTTGAGATATTCTGCAAGAGCCCCTTCTTATCTTTTTTTAGTGTCCAAAACTCCATTCCAATCGCCCAGTAAGATACATGATTTATAATCCCATTGTAGTAACTTGGAATGTAAAAACTGGTTCGGTGCATAGACTCCAATTTAAAATATTTTTTCTCCTTTTATTAAAAGTTCAATTGCTATAAATCTTCCTTGATCATCTGCTTCAATTAATTTAGCAATTAAGTCTTTTTTTAGGTATATAACTATACCATTCTTCTTCTCAGAGGCAGATGCAACAAAATGCATGCCTAACCTTGCATTTATTAAGTATTTTTGATCTTTCCTTCTAATATGAGTCTCTTGTAGACAGATTACATCATTTTTAAACTGTTTCAAATAATGAAATATTTTTCTCCTCTTTTGTGGTGAATTTAGGCCATTAACATTCCAAGTCAGAAATCTAGTTGCCATTCTTGGCCGCCTGAAGCTTTTGGAGCATCTGCTGGAAATCTCCGTGCATTTTGCTTTTTGGTCTTGCTCCTCCCACTGCTTCTGTTTTTGTAGTTTCTTGAATCATCTGTAGTTGCTGCAATCTTAATTCTTCTTGATGCTTGGCTGCCACTCGGGTCTGTCTTTGATCCTTAGGTTCTTCTATTTTGTCGAATACCTCCAAAGCTTGAGCAGTAGTTGAAAGTTGTATTAAATCTTCTTGAGTAATCAAAGCTCCCCTTTGGGCCTTCTTGGAAGTGATTCTTCCTTCTCCCCCTTTGTTGCTCCCTCTGCTTCCGTCTTCCTTCTAGCTTCTGGGGACTGTGGGCATCCAGCCTTTAGTACATTGGTGTAAAAATCTCTTGCCTTCCACACTGAGTTAAGACGATATCTTTCTCCTGAATAGTTTACCACTAGTCCAGCTGGAACCTCCCATCTGTACTGTATCTGACGGTTTCTCAGTTCTTCCACCAGAAAGGCATGATCCCTTCTGGCTCTCAACATTTTGGGGGGGATTTATTTCAGTATTAAAACCTCCTGCCCCTGCACTTGAAGTTTATTTTTAAAAGTGACTTGTAGGATTTCATTGCGTATTCTCCTTATTGTAAAATAGACTACAATGTCTCTTGGTAGATGTTTCTGTCTGGCAACCCATGAATTGACACGATAAATTTTGTCAATTTGCCATTCAAGATTTGCTTTTTGATCTCCCATTATCTGTGCAAATGCTTCTGAAAAAATCTCTCTCAAATTCTCTTGCTTATTTTCTCTGAGGCCTCTTATTCTCAAAGCAAATTCCATATCTCTATATTGTATCATTATCACATCGGCCACTGCTCTTTCCATCTTATTCTGGACCTCTCCCATTTCATTTTCCAGGTTCTCATTAGACTGCTTAATTTCTTCCACTTTTTCATGTGTTGCTTCAATATGGCCTGCCAGACCTTGAAATGCCATGATAATATCTTCTCTAATTTCTTGATTTCGTTTTTGAATAATCTCTTTAATTTGAACTATCTCCTCAGCAACATCTCGAATTTTATCCTCAAACACCGAAATATTTTTTTTTTCTGTAACAGAGGCTTGTGTTTTAAGGGCTTCCTGCAACATTTCAAGTGTTAATATTGGTGGTTCCGTTGGAACAGAGAGAGATTGCAATTTGGACGTTTGAGCTGGCGATCTCCCAGCACTTTTGGGGACAATAGTCTTTATTTGTTTTGAAGCCATTTTTAGTTTCCAATTTGAATTTATTCAGCAGCCAGAACAATAAATCCACCAAATCCAAAAATTCCCAGTCTTTAAATAATATCAATCCTTTTTTTAAAAAAATCACTGCTATAGTCTTTTTAGCCTTTAATCTTCTTTTTTTAAAAAAATCAAAAATCTCTAATTTTGAACAGGGGCTATCAGCGCTAAACGAAACTTTCCTTTTTAACTTTCACTTTCCCGCCCCATTAAAGCTCAATCACCATCTTGGTTTCACTTTCTCCCCTTAGTAAGTCAGAAGGAAGTAATACACATTTGGAGTTAAAGTTCAGTACTTGCAAATCTGATCTCTCCTGAGTTTGCTCAGCCTGCTTCCGAATGATGTTTATTCCAAGCGTTGTTTGCAGGGGTGGTTGCGGCGTCTTCTTCTGCTTAAAGCAGAAACGTCCCAGATCCAGAGCTCTGTCGGGTTTCCAGGGCTTCTCACCCTTCGAGCCCCAGAATTGTTCCTGGGGCTCCTTGGGGAGCTCTACCTATGCCCGTCTGCTCTCTTCCTCCCCTTTTCCCGGGGAGAAAGATTCCAAGCCGCTAGACAGCTGATTTGCGCTGTTCTAGTGGCTTTATGTGATCGCGGGTCTGGTGCTCACAAAAGGAGCGTCTTCGGTGCCTGCGGTGCCACCGGAAGCTTCGCAAGTCCCATTGCCTTGGTGATGACAGTAGCAGCTTTTTCCACCAGTACTTTTCGGCGGCCTGCAGAGAAAGCAGCTGGCAAAGAAGCCTTTTCAGGGAGGGTGGCAGAGCACCTTGAGGAATTAAAATAGTTAAAATGCAATGATAACTATCAGCAGCCAACTCTTGCTCATAAAGTGAAATCCTTTAGCAGAGAGGTCATTTAAGCTCTCCAGAATGAAGCAAAATAGCAAACACAGTAGCTGTTGCTTGTTAAACCAATTACCAGAACAAATAGACATAGAACTAGTCAGATTTTCAAAGCTGCTTCTTTTCATGAACAGAGATTAACATTTTTCCTTCCAAATAAAGCTGAATAGGGAAAATTATCTCATCACTAAACACAGGATTAAACATCACCAAGCACAGAATTAAACTTCACCAAAAACCAGTTTTAGACCAAAAGTCAGAAAGGATATGTAAACTCACATTTGAATGTCACTCTTTTTAGCTAGCCAGTAAGCCTTGCTGAATGTCACTCATCTTGTCCTTATCATTAAAAGCTTCTGCTTCGTTATTCAATTATTTCTTCAAAGTGCTGATCATTGCTCGAAGAACTCCAACAGGGGAGTATTTCCTCCCAACAGCGGTGTAAAAAGCTTAAAGCAATCCTTCCCCTTTAAGAAAGTCAAGCAAAAAAAAAAAAACAACCTCCGAGAAGCTCCAGAACCGGAAGCGACAGTAAGTCTAGGTGTACTGCCAAGAATGTAATAAGGGTTAATGGAGAGGCAGTTTCTGTAAGCAGGGCAATAAAGAATAGGCTAGGAAACAACATCAGAAAATTGCAATTCCTTACAGGATTAACCCTGTAAAGTGGAAAAAAAACAAAAGGAGATTTCTTCTAACAACCAGTTCTCTGAACTGCTTAACTAATGGTTCTACCGAACCGGTGTGAAGTGGTAGAATCCCACCACAGAGTGTAACCCTTATGGTTTTAAGATTAGGTCATGTTAAACATTAGCCTCAATTGTCTCTTATCCTATCCATTTGTAAATCAAAAACTTGAAAATAAATTAGACTGGTAAACATGAAAAAGAGACTTTGAGGCTTTAGAGATGTCTTATAATTTCATAGGGTTTTCCCATTCTTTATGTTGATATACTTAGAATAATATTTACTTTATACTTTATATTAATTTTAAATATAAAATTAATGCTCTTATTAATATTCTTACAATAAAAATATTTTATTATAATATTATTAAGATGTTTCTATTCTGAATAATGATAATGATAATAATGATAATGATTATGATACTGAGTCTCATCTGAATTATTCATTTGTCTAATTTATATTCCACCTTTCCTTTAGAAGTTCAAGCCAAACTTCCTTTCTTTTGAATCCATAATGCAGAGCCTTATGTACATTATAAAAATCAAAACTAGCTCTGGTTTTCCCGTGCAAATGCTTGTCTAGTTAAACAGTAGCTTCCCCTTCTCCCCACTCCTGGATGATCACATTATCCAATAATGAGATGTTCTTTTGTTATGGGAACAGTCCATTTTTTTCTCAAGCACCTGCAGTGGTGATCTTGATGGTTGCCAGGTTGTCACAGTCCACACACACATTCTCAGCATTCTAATTTTCCCTTCCCTCCCCCCAGTTCATTGGCAAGTTGAAAAGCATTAAGGTTTGGAAGAAGCAAAGTGTTCAATCTTGACAGTTTCATACAAAATATATTCTATTCCAAAATATATTTCAAAACATCAGTTCCTCCACTTTCTTTTAAGCAAATTCTGCATCAGTTTTGAGATCTTTCTATCTCTAATATATCTCAGTGAAATGTAAGAAGTTAAAAGTTTGATATGTTGAGTCTGGCATCAACCTGTCACTACAAAGAAGGATTAGACATATAAAAGTATAAATGTAAGACCCATATTTCGTGTTTTTTTTCAAGTTCTGCATTTTGTTATCTTCCATAGCACTGCTAGCATTTTAAAGCATAGCACTTTATGCAGCAGCATAAAGTCTAATTGCTGGTCACATCTTATCTATGACAATCCTTCCCTAAGTCTTTTCTCTTTCATTTATCTGCTTTCATTTCATGATGTGCCTAATTAGCTTGCTGGGTGACTACATACTATATTCCTGAGATGCCAGTTTAATTATCCTGAACTCCTCAGACACTCTCCCAGTAGAGATAATTAGAACAATATGGAGTTTTTTTGCAATTTCCATTCTCTTCATGCATCAAATATTATTTTAATCTTTTTAATAATAATGCCTGGCCTACCATTTATATTAGGTGACTGAGAGCCAAATGCATTTCAATGGATAAAATACTTAAAGGATACCTAGAAAGGACATATGAATCTTAAGAAGTCACAATTTTGCAGGCTTGATTAATTTTCTTTTTAACAGGGAGCTCACTATTCCAGACTAAGTAAGGAATACAACTTTCTGGTGTAGGCAGAGCTGCATATCTATACCCTCATACCCCCAAACTAAGCTTCTACATCTTTGTGACAATGGGTTCAGTGATGGGATTCAGCTGGTTCAGGGTGGTTTGGGCGAACCGGTAGTAAAAATTCTGTCTGGCCCCGCCCACCCCTCCCAGTCACTCTTCATCTTGCCTGCTCACCTGGCATAGCTACTGCTGCTCTCTGTCTGGCTCCCTCGCTTGTCTCAACCACACAGTCTCTGCAGGCCAGCCAGCTTCCCTGCCTTCGCCCCAGCCTCCCACACAGCCCAGATCCCTGCCGAGCCTTCCTTCAACATTCTCCACTGCCTCCGACACAGCTCAGCTACTTGCCTGTCTGGTGAGCCTTCCTTCACCTCTTTGCTGGCGTGAACAGCCTGTTACAGGGCCTTCCTAGGGCTCCCCCAGCCTGTTACAGGGCCTTCCTAGGGCTCCCCCAGCCTGTTACAGGCCAAAATGGAGGGTCCCTGGTCCCAATCCACCCATCCAGGCCCTGTCTGGGCCTTCCTGGGGCTCCCCTGGCCTCTTACAGACCAAAATGGAGAGTTCCTAGGCCTGATCCGCCCTCTCCACCCCATTTCCCATGGCTTTACTGTACTTAATTTTCGAAGAGCTACAGAAGATGCTGAGCCACGTGGCAGAGAAGCCAAAGTCTTTTATTCAGAAGCCGGTGAAGCTGTAAGAACATGAGATGTAAGGAAAACAGTGTTCCCCATCTGAATAAAAGTCTTTGGCTTCTCTGCCATGAGGGCCTGTGCAGCCTTAGTTTTTACCTAGTCTGGTCAGGCTTAGTTTGGGCCTGCTTGCTGCTGACTGGCTAGTTCGAATGAGCAACTTCAGGGATTGGGGCATGGCAGCCAATCAAAGTGGTCTTATTACCACAGTAAAAAGCTAGTGCAATGATTATCAGGCATTCTGCTGCGTGTCTGGGTATGTCAGAAATAAAACGCAACAAAGAGTTCTAGTCGCTGTGAACGGTTTAATCCAAATGATCTGCAGCACCGCCAGCGTGAAAACTGACATACAATGCAAGCAAAGGTACACAAAGTCGGCGTTGGGAGCGGTCGCCTCCCAATGCTGTTTAAATATGTGCACCAGCAAATACGGTGTTTTACACGCCCTTCCGGGTATCGCTGCTCCTGCCCATGCGCAAGCATGGAGGGAGTAGCTCCAGAGGGAGTAGCTCTGACCAATCGGATTGTTGATAGGATACGTAACTGCGTAAATACCTCTCTACCATGGCGTTTGCTCTCTTCGCCGCCCCGGTAGTGCAAGGTTGTGTCACGAGTGTTTTCAGGATTGCTGTGGCTACTTGATCAGTCACAAACAGTATGGTTTCAATTAAGCCTTCTCCTGTTTGCAACTACCTGCAAGCCTTCCCCGCCCTAGTTAATTGCAGGTTAACTCCCCATATAAGCAAGGACCTTTTCGCTTGCTACTCGGGCCTAACGCTGTTTAGGCCTAGATGCAGAAGCTCCTGCTGGAAGCTGGATGCAGAGCTCAATGCAACATCGCAGAAGGGAGGAGAACACAGATAAGGACTCCAGATGCTGTTGCTGAGATACTCCTACGGATGCTTGCCTTTTGCTGTTTTGTAGCACGCAAGCTATCATCAGGACTGCTGCAGCTGGACATTCTTCCTCCCACAAGCTTCAAGATACGTTTGCTGTTTGAAATTGTTTTTTCTTCAGGTGACTTTTTAGCTGTGAAGTTTATGCTGCCGCCCTTCTATTACCTCGATGATGTATCGACACCGAAGCTCCTTATTGCCATGTTAGCTTTTTTCTTTTGTGAACTGTTTCGGTATTGTGGAGAGGAATCTAGGGAGATAGCCTGGCTTCACATAACCAAGATAAGACTTTTTTACTAATGTGCTTTTTTAAAGACATAGTGCTTTTTAAATGTTTTAAAGTAAATTATATTTTTACACAAGATGCCTCTGTCAGATTTATTTCAGTCCCAGTGTGTTTGCTCATGAGCTGGTTCACGGTCCGGGGTACCCCGCAACCCCACTTTCTAACAGTTGGTAGCAGAGGATGGTTTAACGAACCTACGCTCATGTGGTAATGCGCTAGACTGAAAGGTCTGCAGTTGAATAGATATTGACTAGGGCAGCAGCAGCAAAAAAGCATGAAGTCACAAAGTGGACTGTCTGGGGCTCAGGCCAAAAATGCTTTGGCTGAAAAACCCCAAACCTTAATTGATTTAGAGTGCAGTGGAGCTGTAGGTTTTGAAGCAGAAGCTTTAACTTCTGAAGTGCCTAAGGCAGTGAGTAAACCATCATCACCAAAAGAAGTAGAGACTGGAAGAACGCCACTTCAGGTCTCGAAAATAGAATTAGAGGTGGATGATGAATTTAGGAAGGCAATCCTTCAATTTTTAGGATTTCCCATAACAAGTCAGAATTTGATTGCTGACTTTACCGAATCATTAAAGAATCCAGTTGTAATGACAGCTAAAGGAAAGAAGATCGAAGCCTTAGAAAACACCGGATCGGTAAGAGACTTTCAATCTTTTCCTAAGACCCCTATTTCAGATGATAAGTGGAGAATGGGGAATAATAGACTGCCTGATTTGAATGTTCCTGCTTCTTCGTTAAATCAGCATGGCCAAGTTGACACTGTGCCACCTGCTGTTGAAGGCATTATAGATCAGACCATAAAAACTTTAGCTCCCTTGATGACGTCAATGACTTCTGCTAAAAACTCAAGAGACTCTTATGTTGAGTGTAAGGTTGCAAATGCGATAGAAACTTTAGCAACCATTTTGGACGATGGTTTGCAGGTGCCATCGGCTCAACAAATAGTAGCTGCATGTACCAAAGTACCCTTGATGTCTGCGACTAATTCAGCGCACGCCACGAGTGGGACATATCCATCCGTGACTACATCGATATCCAGGGCGTTTCCAGAGGCTGCCTCAACTGAAGATAGGAATTTAGGAGCGCATCCGAAAATTCCTAGAGATGTGTACCAGAGAGGACCCTCGAACTCTTTTAATCAAACCAGGACAAGCTTTGCACCCGCACAACGTGAGGTTTTAATCTCTTCCATTGGGGAGGAACGACCGTCAGAATGTCAGATGGAAGACACTGTGTTGTGTGCCTCCATTCCAATGCCTTATTGCCCGTTCCAGGACGGAACACACCCAGAACATCAATTAATGTCTGTTTCCATGTTTAATAATGTACAGGTTCTTCCTCCTAATTTTAAAAGTTTAAGTGTGGGTGGAGGAAATTTTAAGGAATGGGTTAAGAGTATTCAAGTAATTTTAGTGAAAGAGAATGGTTTTAATATCGTTGATGTTAAAACCCCCACCTAGACCATGGTCCTTGGAAGTTGACCTTTTACATCATAAGGCCTTTTGTATTTTATTGATGTCCATTAACCCTGCACTATATCCCAGTATACCTTGTAACCTGACCGTAACAGAAGTTTGGGTAAAACTGCATAAGCTATTTTATTCTAAAAGCTCCCATGCTACAAACAGTGTTTATAGGGAGTTCTATTCCGCAAGGTTGAAGGCGGGAGTAGGTATTAATGAACACTTATGTGAGTTAAACAGGTTAAGGCAGGAATTGATGCTGAGGGGGGAAACAGTGTCTGAACAAACCCTCATTACTGTTATACTCAATTCCCTTGATTCTAGCTGGGATAATTTTATATCGCAACTGGATAATGTTGATTGTAATAACTTATCTTTAGAAGTGTTATCTGGCAAATTAATAGCTGAAGATAACTTGCGAAAATGCAGGGCGGCTTTCCACAAAAAGGAAAAACCTTTAAGAAGGCCCGATAGTTCAGACAGAGCATATACTATCGGAGAATGCTTCAATTGTGGTTCAAGAGAAAATTATAGAAGGGATTGCCCACAAAACGTGAATGCTAGGGCAAGTTTAAAGACACCTTCTGATAGTAAATGTAAAAGGAGGTCATTCCCTCCAGGTAGAAAGCCAAGTGTAGATGTTCCTAACCACAGAAGGGGTAAAAAGCCAAATGGAGGCAATAAAGGGAACAATCTTAGGTTTAATGATGATTCTGTAGGTATAGTGGAAACTACTGAGTCAGAGCTTATGGAGGAACAGCGACAGCAACTATGGTTAATGGACAGTGGGGCCAGTAACCATGTTGTCAGTGACCGAAGGTTGTTTGTTAATATGAGAAGGCATCAATCCATGGTCAAAGTTGCAAATGGTAAAAAGGTGAATGTTGTTGGCATTGGAGATGTTTATATCCCTGGGATAGGAGAGATTCATGGAGCATTGTATGTACCTGAGATAGATCATAATTTGCTAAGCCTAATGAGGATATGTGAGAACCCCAGAATGGAGATTCTGTTCTCAGGAGGAACAGCTGTGATCAAGAATAACGAATGTGTGATTGGGGAGCTTTTGAAGATAGGTGCCTTATTATTCCCCCAATACAAATGCTGTAACACTTAGTGCTAGCAATTATACTATCTCATCTGGTAGTAACAATGAATCACAGTTAGAACTAGGTGATGAGGATCAAGACTTTCATCAGAGGAAGGCTTGCAATGATGAATGTAAAGTTAATAAAAAGTTTTTAAATTTTAATCTAGAGTCAGATAATAGGGAACCTGAAAATGCTAATGCAATTGCTATAGGTGAGCCGTTGCACAATGAATGTGCTCACTTGTTGCATCGCAGGTTAGGTCATGTGAGTTTTCCTATAGTGAAAAAGATAACCAAACACTCAAGGGGAACCAAGATCAATGACTGTAACACATTTCTAGATTGTTCAATTTGTAGGACTGCAAAGTTGAAAGTGAAATCTGCGCCCAAGAGGTCTCAGAGGTACTCCGAACACCAGTTTCAGCTCGTCCACATGGATTTGGTGGGTCCATTCGCACCTTCCGTTGGTAAGAGACGGTACTTCCTTACCATAGTCGACGACCATAGCAGATTTGGCTTCGTTTTCCCCTTGATGTCCAAAACCGAAACATTGACTAAGTTTAAAGAATTTTGCAACTTAGTCGAGAACCAGCACAAGGTCAGGGTTAAGAAGATCTTAACTGACAGAGGAACTGAATTTAATTCGAGTCAGTTCTCTAGCTGGTTGAGGAGTAAGGGCATAGTCCACCTATGCAACGCGCCTTACTCCACATTTCAAAATGGCGTCGTAGAACGACGCAATGGCGTATTACAAACCATGATGCGGTGCGCCCTAGAGGATGCAGAGTTAAACTTCGCATACTGGGTGGAAGCAATTAGATACGCCAATTACACCTTGAACCAAGTGTGGTCTAGCGTGGTGCAGAAGACCCCATACGAGGTGCTATACAGCCATAAGCCCAGCCTGGCACACCTCCATGTTTTTGGGGTGATGGCCGATGTTCATGTCCCAAAGGAGCTCAGGAGGAAAAGAGACCGAATCTCAGTTAAGCTGAGGTTCGTTGGTTACAAGCAGGGCTCCAAGGCATTTAGGTTTGCCTACCCTAATGGGAAACTGGTCATATCAAGGTCTGCTACCTTTCATGAAGGGGCCAATTGGAGTAAGATCCATGCCAATGAAATTCTTACTCAGAACCCTTCCCGTAGTTGTTGTAGACAATCGGAGGATGTATCGGAAAACCTACCTGATGATAGGGATACATCTGGTTCTGGGAAGCGTGCATCCCAGGTACTCTTGAAAGGGATATTAAAGCGTAAGATGGGGGTGGCCGGGAAGCATAAGCACCCAGCATCTGAGACACATAGCAAGGGTCACGAGGAAGATGACTCATCAGATGACTCTGACGTGAGTGACACGCCTAGAGGCAGACCAGTTAGAACCACCTGAGGCAATAAACCTAGGAGGTATGACGATTTTGTTACCTCAGTCAACCAGGTTTCGGCCACACCTCAGAAATATGAGGATGTGCTGGCCTTACCTAACTATGAACAACAGAAGTGGCTCGCCGCTATAGATACAGAATTAGATAGCTTGAGAAGGCTAGATGTATTCATGCCAACAAGATTGCCCAAGGATAAGAGGGTGATCGGCAGCAGGTGGCTTTTTAAGAAAAAGCCCATTGAGGATGGAGGCTTTGTTTATAAGGCGAGATTAGTAGCACAGGGATTCTTGCAGAGATTCCCTGACGATTACGAGGACACCTTCCCGCCCACGGTGCGCCCTGAGAGCGTGAGAACGGCTCTCACTATTGCTACCATGCGAGGCGAACATGTACATGAGTTCAATATTCAGACCGCGTATTTGCACGCCCAACTAGACAAAGAGCTGTATGTGAGGATTCCTCAGGGAGTAAGCCATCGGGAAGACGAAGTTTGGTTGTTGAACAAGAGCCTATATGGCTTAAAACAATCTGGTAAGCGATGGTGCGAGTGTCTCACTAAAAGCCTGAGAGAGATGGGCTTCTTACCATCGCCGGCTGACGAGTGTGTCTTTGTCAAGGAAGATCAGGGCATTAGGGAAATGATATTGTTGTACGTTGATGACATCTTATATATTTGTAAATCAGAGAACAGGTATAAGAAGTTCTCTGAGGACCTAAGCAAAAGTTTTGCATTAAAACCATTAGGTCGCATTAGGAAATTTCTAGGGGTGCAATTCGTAAAAACCGAGAAGGGGTTTCGGCTCTCTCAGGAAGATAAGATTCTGGAATTGCTTAAAAAATGTAGCATGGTAGAGACGAAACCATGTGATACCCCTATGGCAACAGACTTCCTTAAGAATATGTACACTGAGAGCACGGAGTTTGAGGATAAGACCCTTTACAAGTCCGTGATTGGGTCACTATTGTACATTGCAAATTGGACTAGACCGGATATCAGTCTAACTGTAAATGTGTTATCTAGACATTTGGAACATCCCACACAGTACCATTGGAGTGGAATCAAACGACTCCTGAGATACTTAAAAGGTACTGTGAACTATTCATTGTTGTTGGAACCAGAAACAACTAGACAATTAAGATTGAGTTGTTTTTCGGATGCCGATTGGGCAGGGGATGTTAGATCTAGAAAAAGTACCTCGGGGTATATCGTATATCTGAATGGTAGCCCCATGTATTGGTACTCTGGGAAGCAGAAGCTAATTGCAACTTCCACAGCGGAAGCTGAGTATGTGAGTTTGTCTAAAGCTTCCAATAACCTAGTTTGGTTTGACGATCTCTTAGTAAGTTTATGGAGGCAGCCCATGCATCTTATAAATATCTATGAGGACAACATGGCTGCCATTAACATATTGGAAGCCGATGCTGTAGGCCAGAGATTGCGCCATATTGACATTAAAAACAAACACGTGAGGCAATTGGTGAAAACAGGTTTCATTAAAACTGTATATTGTGAAACTAAGGAACAGGTAGCGGATGTGTTTACCAAACCGCTGTCCCGTGACCAACACCACTATCTCCTGGGTAAAATATCGATGGCTATGTGAATGTACTTACCATTGATGTGTACATGTACCCAATGATGAATGTATGTTTGTTAACAAATCAAATAGCTGCAGAGAAGGGGATTGTCACGAGTGTTTTCAGGATTGCTGTGGCTACTTGATCAGTCACAAACAGTATGGTTTCAATTAAGCCATCTCCTGTTTGCAATTACCTGCAAGCCTTCCCCGCCCTAGTTAATTGCAGGTTAACTCCCCATATAAGCAAGGACCTTTTCGCTTGCTACTCGGGCCTAACGCTGTTTAGGCCTAGATGCAGAAGCTCCTGCTGGAAGCTGGATGCAGAGCTCAATGCAACGTCGCAGAAGGGAGGAGAACACAGATAAGGACTCCAGACGCTGTTGCTGAGATACTCCTACGGATGCTTGCCTTTTGCTGTTTTGTAGCACGCAAGCTATCATCAGGACTGCTGCAGCTGGACATTCTTCCTCCCACAAGCTTCAAGCTACGTTTGCTGTTTGAAATTGTTTTTTCTTCAGGTGACTTTTTAGCTGTGAAGTTTATGCTGCCGCCCTTCTATTACCTCGATGATGTATCGACACCGAAGCTGCTTATTGCCATGTTAGCTTTTTTCTCTTGTGAACTGTTTCGGTATTGTGGAGAGGAATCTAGGGAGATAGCCTGGCTTCACATAACCAAGATAAGACTTTTTTACTAATGTGCTTTTTTAAAGACATAGTGCTTTTTAAATGTTTTAAAGTAAATTATATTTTTACACAAGATGCCTCTGTCAGATTTATTTCAGTCCCAGTGTGTTTGCTCATGAGCTGGTTCACGGTCTGGGGTACCCCTCAACCCCACTTCCTAACAGGATGGAACCCTGAACTTAACCCTTGTGATGAGCCTATCATTTTCACAAAGCTGCGCTAAAAGTTTGAGGTGAACTGTACACCCCTGTCTGAAATAATGCTTCGAGGTACACCATGTAGTCGATATATGTGCCATATGAACAATTTTGACAATTTTCAGGTGGACGGTAATCCATGGCATTGGATGAAATGGGTTTGCTCGGAGAAAAGATCAATCACAGTCCATATTACCCTATTACCGTTGCTTTCCAGGAGGTCCACTACAAAGTCCATAGCGATCTCCTCCCAGGGACTACTTGGTCCCGCTACGGAGTGTAAAAGCCCAAGAGGCTTCCCCGGCCAAGGTTTAGCCATTGCACATACCTTACACCCCTTAACATAGTGCTCGATCTCTTTCCTCATACGTGGCCACCAGAACTGACGTCTCACCAGGTGTAATGTTTCAAGGAATCGAAATGCCCCGCCGTCTTTGCATTGTGACACCTACGTAATACTGACTGCCTCAACGACTCGGGGATATACAACTCGGTCCCCACCCAAGCAAAACCATCTCGGTGAGTCAACTGCGTTCTATGTTCTTTCAACCAGGTGCCGGCAGCCACTCCTTGGCGTAGATCATCCTCCCAGGAAGCTGATGGTCTAGTATGTGCTGTTCGAGGCACATGTTAAACCTAACTCTATTGCCACATCCCTCCGGATAAGACACTGGGTACACCCCGAATCTATCAGGGCGTCCTGTTGGATCGCTTTCTTGGTCTGAAGATGTCTCAGGATAACTGGGATGAGAAACAGGTGTATAGGGTCACTCACCATAGGATCAACTGGAGCGTCGTCGTCGCTGCTATCCGAGACCACTGGGACACTCCCTTGACTTAGAGGGGCTTCCGACTCTCCTTTCATCCCTCGCGTACCCCGTGACGCTGTTGGTGTAACCGCTCTGGACCACTCCGATGATGAGCGAGCCTGTTTACAACCTTTCCCAGTTGACGGTGGACCCCGGGCGGTGGTCGGAACAGGAGGCATGGGACAATCGGCTGCTCGATGGCCAACTGGTTACACCGGAAACAGCGAATCGAACCCCTTCCAACAGGGACAAGAGAACAAGGCGGGGAGGTATTCACCCCTCTAGGGCTCGAAGGTCGATCCACAGCCCGATGAGGGGTAAAAGGAAGGCTACTCACTCCCCTGGTACGAAACTCCCGTAGAACGACATCTAAATCCACCACCACGCTGAACCACTCTGATAACTTAAGCGGCAGTCCTCGGTAAACACATGCTTGCCGTAAGTCTCTATCTAATCCAAGACGGAACTGATGCACGAGGAGACGTTCAGGCCAGGTACGTAGTTGACCAGCCACAGTACAGAATTCCTTGACGTACTGTCTAGCAGGCTGGCCCCCCTGTTTTATGGCTACCAATTCGCCTTCAAACAGCTGTGTTCTCAACTGATCCTTGAACCGGCATCGTAGCGCCTCTAAAAACAGACCCACATTTGCTAACTCCTTTGCATGGTCACTATGCAGGTCAGCGACCCAATCCACTGCCTCACCCATTAAGACAGTGGTAATAGCAACTACCATGGCCCACTGTGACGGATAGAGGCGACCATAGAGGTCCATGTAACTAAGTATCTGACTTAGAAACAAAGAGACCCTGTCTGTACTGCCGTCAAACATAGCCTGTATGGGGGAGGGCCCCAGACTTGTTGTTGAGGGGCTTCCAAGCCAGGCACCCACATAGGGCCCAGACCTATTGGCCGAGCGTCCTGGGGAACTCCCATATCACCTCTTTGCTGAGTGTTCTGACCACGTGGGGGCCCTTGTTTCATCTGTTGAGAGCCATACCGCCGCGAGGCATCATGATCCTGGTCCACCCCACGCGAGGACTCCCCCGCCGAGGAAGGTGTGGGGCCGGAAACTAGAGGGGGGTCTCTCCTCCCAGGTCTGTATACCCCCTTTTCAATACGAAGTTTCGGGCTCACCAGATGGAAACGGGTCCCGGTGCTGCTCCGGGTCTCCCCTTGACTCTGCCAGGTATCCTGGACTGGCACCCATGGCTGCCATTAGGGAGCGTCTTTAAAGCTGGCCTCTCCAAACTTTTCATGCAGTACATACAGGGTGGAGGCTCCCAAACCTGTGGAGTGACTCCAGTCACACTCCTCGTCCTCCATCCACCTCTGCTCCCTCCACCCTTGAAAAGATGTCTCCCCCAGTTGGGGCAAAGGCTGCTTTGGGCTGGTGAGAGTGGAGCTCTGCCACCACTCACCCATATCAGGCTTCGTTCCGCCGGAGCCAAACGCCTTGCCTTCACCAGAAGCGTCCTCCCCCTGCTGCAACAGTTTCTCCTTGGGGCGCACCACCGGCAGCTCCATCTCCTCGGCCGCTGAGACGCCTGGCTGAGTCTCCATCACAGTGTCCTCTGCCATTTCCTGGCGGTGAACCGGCCGTCGTGCCTTCTGCCATACTAAGCACAGCACCGGCAGGACAAACCAGCGATAAAGAAGAGAGAAAACGCTGACTTTCTATCAGGCTTTCCGCTGCGTGTCTGGGTATGTCGGAAATAAAACGCAACAAAGAGTTCTAGTCGCTGTGAATGGTTTAATCCAAATGATCTCCAGCACCGCCAGCGTGAAAACTGACACACAATGCAAGCAAAGGTACACAAAGTTGGCGTTGGGAGCGGTCGCCTCCCAACGCTGTTTAAATATGCGTGCCAGCAAATACAGTGTTTTACACGCCCTTCCGGGTATCACTGCTCCTGCCCATGCATGAGCAGGGAATCCATCCCATTGGAGAAGAGAGCGTCAGACCGGGAACCTGGCTCCGACCGCAGGGTGACCGGCCGCCTAACATTAACACTAAACCCCTACCACCGCTGATGTGACTGATACGTCCCAACCACCCCCCCTGCCGCTGATCAGGTAGCTATATAATAAAGCGCTAGGTCCCGTGCTCTGCCCCGCTGATCCAGGTATCTTTACAGCGTCGGGATCCACGGTCGCCACCACACTTCTGATTGTCGAGGGGATCTCGACAATGACTTTAAAATACAGCTATTACTGTTTCCAAAAAATATATACCTGTGCTTCCTAAAATTTTAGAAGGTATCATTAGCAGAAGAACAGCTTCCAATATAGAGAGGAATAATCATAAATCCAGCAAATTTTTATATTTGCTTGAGAATTTGTGAGAAACCTTTTGCTAATGTTAGAATGAGACTTCATTGAACAACTAATGTAGTTTTGTCTTCTTGTAGTTCTTGAAATCCATGTCACAGAATTCAGTGTTTCAAAGGTATTCATATCGTTTTAGCCATTTTTGACATAAGATTGCCAGATTTAAAAATTCTGAGTGTTTAAACATTTCATGGAAAAATCTTTTTAGAATGCTACTATCAAGCATTGTACATTAGGCTTTCTTGTTTCTGATCAGATTGTATTTCACAATGTTTCAAGTATATAAGTTATTCCTTCCTTTACAAATAGTAATTAAAGCAATATGAACTGGACTTTTTGGGAGAAGCTAAAATTAAAAGTTGATCTGTGCTTTGATGATTAGATATAGGATTATGGAAATAATGTAGACAAATGTTAATTTTAGAGTAAGAGTTTGATATATTTTGTACTTATATCTGTGCCAAAGAAACTTGGAAGTCATTCTTTTTTGGTTTTCTTTCTTTTCCTCTTTTTTTCTTACACTTTCACTCTTTTTCTTTCCTGAGCCTTTTCTTTTTTCAAATCTGTTTTTTATTTGTTTATCCCTTAGCTTTGTATTTTTTGATGTATGAAGGATCAAATACTCAGTCATTATAATTCTACATTCCTTATTTACAGAAATCATATGAAAATTTAGAAAGAAATCCACTGGGAACCACCTCATATAAGGCAGGCTCTGAGTCCCTCTAACCAAAAAGTGTTTATTGATAGAAGAAAACATTTGTAGCTCAGGGTTGAACTGTGGGGTCCTTGGTGCTCTCTCAGCTTGATAGTTTTCTTGCAGATGTTTCATTACCAAACTAGTTAACATCGTCAGTACTAGAAGGGAGTGGAGTTTGCTCTTATTTTCCTATACTAGTGGCTTCCCCCTGTCAGTATTGATCAGTTGCTTCACAAACAGTGTTTTGATTGGTGCCAGGTCTCTACAGCCTCAGGCAGAGAAGGGCTATTCTGCACCCCTCCCTCAAATGTTCTTTAAAATACAGTGTTTCCCAGCATTCCTTTAGGAACCTCCAACATGCAAACTGTGGTTACTCAAAATGAATCCTCTTTATCTGGAGCTTCAAAATTTGCTGTTTGCTAGGAAGATGTGTAGCTAAAAGTCATACATTTAGTGTACACCAGACTTCATAACCAAACAAAAGTGTATTTTCTGTGCAGTTCACACTCCTTGCTCACTGGGTCTAGATGTCACAAACCAAAGCCCACATTTTGTAATTAACCCCTGCGCCCCGTTTTGACTGGCAGAGTGCCGCAGGAGGCTGAGTGCTGTCACGCTCCCTGCCCACACCCACCCAGCCATGCCCACCCAGCCAGTCATTAGGGCACAGAACTGGTTGTTCAAAAATTTGCAGCCCACCACTGCTCAAAGGTACCTTCTGATTCTAAAGTCTCCAAAACAAGGGAGTTTGCTTAAATTGAGTGTGTGTGTGTTTCTCAGGAATAATGGAATAACAGAATTGAAAGGGACTTCTGAGGTCTTCTAGTCCAACCCTCTGTTCAGGCAGGAAAACTGAGGATACCAAAATCTGAGTGGAGGGCCTGGGAAAGGTATCAGAATAACAGAACAGCACTTAGAAGGGACTTTGGGGGAAACCCTATACTATTTTAGAGAAATGGCTGTCGAGTCTTTTCTTAAAAACTTCCAGTGATTGAGCATGCAGAACGTCTAGATACAAGTAGTTCCACTGGTTAATTGTTCTTACTGTCAGGAAGTTTCTTCTTAGTTTTAGGTGCTTCACTCTTTGTTCAGTTTCCATCTATTGCTTCTTTTTTTGCCTTCTGCTTCTTTGGAAAATATATTGCCCCTCCTTCTTTGTGGCAGCCCCTCAAAAGCCTGTTTTGTGACTTGCCTATCACACTCTTGGGCAAAGCATGTTAGCCATTTCCTCCTTTCAGTGGTCATGAAAGTACATCTATAGTATGGAGATGCAGATAATAAATTCGAAAAAAGGTGAACATTTTTTCAGCACTATAGATATGTTGAGGCCGGGCGTGATAAGGAGTGGCTGGGAGGGGAGGGGCTGGGCAAGGTACCCCTTGGTGTGAGTGATGTCAAGTTGGCCACACCCACCCAGTCACATGACCACCCAGTCACACCCACCAAGCCATGCCCACAGAACTAGTAGTAAAAAAATTTGAATCCCACCACTGAATGGGTTTCTTATAAAGTACAGTCTCATGTTTTTTAGACAGACATTCAATTCAAATGAAAGCTTGAAGTTAGTCTAATAGGTAGATACCACTACCAGAAAAGGCCCCATCTTTGTCTTTAGCTGCTTTTAAATAAATGTGCTTTCTCATCTAAAGCAAACTAAACTCTGATAGCACTACTCTTGTATGTTCTTATTGCTCAAAGCAGTGTTTCCACATTTTTAACAGACAAATTAGCTTTGATTTTAAGGCAGACTATTGTATGTTTCATAATGCGCAAAACACAATAAAAAGAAAAGTTGTTATTTGTATCCTGCAAGCATATTTACTTAATTTAATTTAATTTTTCACATTGGTCAACAGTTGAAGACCTTAGTGTTAAGCAGCAATGAATCTCATTAAGATTTTTAAGTCTAGTCCAAAAACAAATATTTTCCCCATGAAAATAAAATAAAACTAGAAAATAAAGTTGTAGCTGTTCTGCTTGAAGAAAATTAATATAGTAAATCTAATTGTTCACATCTAGAAATCAGCTTAAAACTTTTTCAGAATACATTGCCTTTAAATTTCTCTACGTGAAAGATAATAAAAAATATTTTTCAATCAGAATAGGGCTGGAAGGGACCTTGGAGGTCTTCTAGTCCAACCCTCTACTCAAGCAGGAGACCCTATACCCATGATGGCGAACCTATGGCATGCGTGCCACAGGTGGCACATGTAGCCATATCAGTGGGCACGCAAGCTTAGCTCTGGCGCAAGTTGATTTTTGGGCCTTCTGGGCCCACCAGAAGTAGGGAAACAGGCTGTTTCCTGCCTCCGGAGGGCCTGAGGGGTGGTGGGGAAGGCCATTTTCACCCTCCCCAGACTCATAGAGAGGCTCTGGAGCCAGGTGAGAGAGAAAAACGGGCCTACCGGGCCATTGTGTGCCGGGAGCGGGGGGGCACATGCGCATGCATGGGGGTAGGGCGCATAGAATTATGGATGTGGGCGCGCATCCGTGCAAACCCCCCACCCCACCTCCTGGCACGCGATGGCAAAAAGGTTAGCCATCACTGCCCTATACCATTTCAGATCGGTGACTGTCCAGTCTTTTCTTAAAAACCTCTAGTCATGAAGCCCTGCAACTTCTGAAGGAAAGCTGTTCCACTGATTAATTGTCCTCACTGTTAGGAAGTTTCTCCTTAATTCCAATTGCTTCTCTCCTTGATTAGTTTCCATCCATTTTTTCTTGTCTTGCCTTCTGATGCATTGGAAAATAAGTTGGCCCCCTCTTATTTGTAGCAGCCCCTGAAATACTGGAATACTGCTATCATGTCACCCCTAATTCTTCTTTTTTTTAGACTAGCCAAACCCAAAACCTGCAGCCGTCCTTTGTATGGTTTAATCTCCAGGCCTTTGATCATCTTAGTTGCTCTCCTTTGAACTTTTTTCAAAGTCTCAACATCTTTTTTGTAGTATGGTGACCAAAATTGGTGGCAATATTTCAGGTGTGGTCTTACTAGGGTTTTATAAAGCGGCACTAATATTTCATGTAATCTTGATTCTATGCCTCTGTTTATACAACCCAGGATTGCATTTTTTGCTGCTGCTGCACACTGCTGGCTCATGTTTAAGCGATCATCCACTAGGACTCCAAGGTCCTTCTCACAGTTACTGTTTTTGAGCCAGGTTTCGCATACTCTGTACTTGTGCCTTTGGGTTTTCCTGCCTAAGAGTAAAACCTTGCTTTTCTCCACATTAAATTTCATGTTGTTGGATAGGCCCATTGTTCAAGTCTGTCAAGCTCTTTTTGGATCCGGAGATCACTGGAAGCGTCACGGCGATACAGTCGGGGAATTAACGGGCTCCAATGAGCTCCGCGAAAACCCGGACTGACAAACCGCTGTCGAGCGGTCTTTGGACCTGAACCATTCTTTAGGGACAGGGAAGAAGGAGAGGCACCTCGGAAGACTGAAAGGAACAGGGAAGTTCCTCAAAGATCAGAGGAATTTCTCTCTAAATCGGCAGCGGGGGCGGCAGCCATTGTCGCTGTCACGAAGCTGGGGCAACCGGGCCAAGCAATGAGCAGGAGTGGTGAAAGGAATGGAGTTTTGAAGCTGGGTGAGTGACAGCCAACCCAGATGAAATAACAGCACTAAAAAGCTTTTAAATTTGGAAAAACCCCAGCGAGAAATTGGCGGCTAAAGGGCACAGGGGAAAAAAAGAGGAGGTTGGAAGCAGAATTTAAAGGGATAAAAACCCGAAAAGAAAATTGACTTTTGGAAGGAAATTATTTGGAAAACATTAAAGATTAGAAGAAATAATCCTAAATATGGAAAAAGGATTGGAAAACATAAGCAGATCCTTTTTTCTTCTTTTTTGAAGGTTAAGACAAATAAAAAAGAATTGAAATAAGCCCGTGTAACAGAAGTGTTTTTGTAAATTGAAAAAGAGAGAGAGAAGAAGAAGAAAGTATTGCTTAATTGGGACTGGACTAGATTGAGTGGATATTTTTAAAGTGAAGAAGAAGAAAAGAAACTAGTAAAATTGTTAACTGAAACAAAATGGATATGTGAAATTACTTATAAGAATTGTGGATTGGAGAAAGACATCTTCAGGAGGAAAAGAACAGTGCAACTTGTAACTTTTGTTTTGGAAAATTCTGAACTTTGTTTGAGATAATAGTGGTAAGAACTTTGGGGGAGGATTTATCTGTTTGCAAACGGCTTGACTTTGGAAGGAAGAAAAAAAAGAAAAAGAGATCTTTAACGAGACTTTTAAAATTGGAATAAGACTAATTTGGAAAGAGCAAAATGGAGCAAGAAATCAGAGAGATGATTATAATGATGTATTTGACTTGGAAAACGGAAATAAGGGAAATGAAGACAATGTTGCATGGAAAATCAAAATCTGAGGACTTAATAACTGAGATAGAACACGTTCAATTTGACAAGGACTTAAAGACAGAGATACAAGATGCAGAGATTGAAAACAAAGAAGAAGATAAAGACAATGAGATTAATTATGTAAAATTAACTGAATATGAGGACAGTAACAATAAAAAGGAGATTGTTGGAGATATATTGAAATTAACAATGGAAAAAATAAAGAGGATGGGAAGAGACAAAGCTGGATAGAGAGATGGAACAGAAAAAACATAAAAAGCTTAGATGATTACACAGGGATTAACAGTGGAATGACAAAAAAGAGAGAAAAGGGTTGGAAAATACTAGGAAATATAGGGCAAAATAGAAGAGTCCAGGACTTTGGCTCACAAAATGATTACTTTGAGATTAACAATGGTAAAATAAGGAAAAGAGAAAAGAGAGGGGAAACAATGGGACAGATAGGGCAAAATAGGGGAACACAAGACGTTAGAACACAAAAGAAAAAAAAGGGGAAAGAAAAGGGTAAAAATAAAAAAAGGGAAGAGAGTAAGGAAGATAGAAATGAGAGAAGAATATGTTACAGATAGTTAGAATTAAAATATGGATTGAAGCTAAAATATTTGAAAATTTGATTATGTAAAAAGAAAAGATATTAATGGACATAATGAATTAATTTTTATTAAGATGTTGGATGATATTATTTGAAAAATTGATGGGTATAATAATTGGGATATCATTTAAATACCTATAACAATTGTAATAATTTGAATATTCTCAACAATACATTTATCTAAACAAAAAGGAAAAGAAAATTGAAATGATATAGGATTATGATTTAATTAAATAAGACTTATTTAATTGGCTTTTATATAAATGGTATTGTTAAATAGGCAGAATTTAGGGAAATAATTGGGAATTGTATTATGTTGTATTATTTGAATTAAGAACTTTGTTTAATTGTTAAATTGGTATATTTTTAAGATTAGAGATAAGATTTAAATTTGATGAAGTAATAATTAAATAAAGATTTAATGAATATTATATGAAGTAATAACAAAATGTAGGGAAGTTTTAGAAATTGAAAGAAGATTCAGAAATATAAACATGTTTGAACTGTATTGTTGTTGTTGTTTTTGAATTTTTTTTATTTAAAACAAAAACAAAACATAAAATCACCACCATTCAAATACAATTACAAACAGTGTATCGATCAGTTAAAATTCTTTTGTGCTCAATCCCTTATCCCAAAATACCAATTATTTAATTTCTCTTATTAACAGTTTTATATGTTATACTCATTTAGCCATTGTTTAACAAAAGAAATCTTTTCATATATTTTATCATTACATTAATTTCCTATTTCATCTCCATGCTTTATTATCTAGCCATTGATAAAACAAGTCCCAGATCAAACAGTATTGTTTATCTTCCTGTTCTCTAATTTCAAATGACAATTTACTCATCTCAGCAGAATCTATAATTTTCTTAATAACTTCCTCCTCAGTAGGTATCTTCTCACCTTTCCAATTTTTAGCAAAAACAATTCTAGCCGCTGTTAAAACATTCACAATTAAATATCTCAGTTCTTTGTTATATATTTCTGGTAAAATCCCTAATAAAAATATCTCTGGTTTAAAGTCAATGTGTTTCTTTGTCATTTTTTCCAACCATGTGTGGATTTTAGTCCAATATCTTTTAGCTTCTGTGCATGTCCACCATATATGGTAATATGATCCTGGAGTCTGATGGCATTTCCAACATTTCTCCGATTTATTCTTGAACATTCTGGCTATTCTCGTCAGGGGTAAATGCCACCTGTAAAACATTTTATACAAATTCTCCTTATATGCTGTAGACATTGTCATTTTATAATTTTGCAACCACAATTTTTGCCATTTCTCTAAATCAATCCCGTGACCAAAAATTTTCCCCCATGCTATCATTGTCTCTTTAACTTGTTCCTTTTCCAATTTTACCTCTAATAAATAACCATACAATTTTTTAATTACATAATCATCAGACCCTGTCAATATCTTATCTAAATTAGTCAGAACATTGTAAAAACCTTCTTGTTTAGAATCTTCTTCATATCTAGAACGTATTTGCAAATAAGAAAACCAATCCATCTTAAAACTTTGTTTTTCCAATTCTTGCTTCGACTTAAGTTCACCCTTTTCATCCATTAATTCACTATATCTAATGATTTGTTCTCTTCTAAATATTACTGAATATGAAAAAGCTTCAATCGTCGATACCCAGACTGGAATTTTCAAATACTGTTGTTTTTTAATCTTCTCCCAATTCAATAACAAAGCCTCGCGTATATAATGTCTCCTAAAATACCCCTGTATTTATATTCCCTTATACCACAAAAAAACATGCCACCCCATCAACAAATCATGACCTTCTAGATTTAATAGTCTAGTATTCCTTAATGTTATCCATTCTTTAATCCACATCAAACTTGTCACTTGATAGTAAAGTTCCCAGTTAGGTAGGCCAAAACCCCCTCTCATTCTAGCATCTTGTAGCAACTTTAGTCTTATCCTCACCTTCTTTCCCTGCCAAATATATATTAACACCATTTTATTCAATTCTTCAAAGAAGTCTTTCCCCAATCTAATTGGAATTGTCTGGAACAAATATAAAATTCTGGGCAAAATATTCATCTTTATAGTTGATATCCTTCCAATCAAAGAAAGCTGTAAATTTTCCCATTTCGCCAAGTCTGTCCCTATCTGTTTTTTGAGTTTATTATAGTTATTTTCTTTAAGCGTGCTACAACTTGCTGTCAAATATATCCCCAAATATTTAACCTTGTTTGTGACCTGCACCTTTGATATATCCACCAATTCTTCTTTTTGCTTTACCAACATATTTTTAATCAGAATCTTCGTTTTGTCTTTGTTGATTTTCAAACCAGCTACTTTCCCAAACTCTCCTATTTAATCTATCAGTGTAGTTATTGATGTTAGTGGATCTTCAAGAATAAAGATCCAGGTCATCTGCGAATGCTTGCAATTTGTATTAACTGTATTGTTAATAGTGAGAATTTATGGTAAGAATTGTGAAATGTATTATGAGGTACTATTTGAATTAAGATTTAAGGTGGATTAATAGAAGGTAACCGTTTTGATTAAACTAATATGAGTAAGTTTACTATAAGATGGTAATAGTTGAGATATGTGAGCCAAGATTAAGAAATAAATGTTATGGCAAAAATAGAATATATAAAATTGTGTTAAAGATGGAACAAAAAGTTGAGCAAATTTATGACCAGATCAATGCTCTGTTCCGAAAAGATGTATTGTATGTTTGTCTCTGTGTTTTAAAAAAATTAAAAAAAATGCAAAAAAAAAAAGAGAAGAAGATCTTTTTGGATCCTGAGTTTGTCTTCTGGGATGTTGGCTATTCCTGCCAGCTTAGTGTCATCTGCAAATTTGATGAGTTCCCCTTTTATTCCCTCATCTAAGTCATTTAAGAGTACTGGCCCTAAGACATAACTACCCCACTGCTTACTTCCCTCCATGTAGATGTAGCATAGGGGTGTCATGGGCCAGATGCATCATGTGTAGGCCATGCCCACCCAGATCCACAAATGCAAAAAAAGTCATGATACGTCACAATACGTCACATGACGTGATCGAGTTTGACACCCGTGATATAGTACCATTAAGAACTTCTTGTTGACTATGGTTTGTCAGCCAGTTACAAATCCATCTAGTGGTAATGCTGTCTATCCCACATTTTTCTAGTTTACCAAGAAGTAGGTTGTGGTCTACTTAGTTCTTAGTTTTTTCTTAGATCTAATTTATAAGGTTGATGGCAGCTTATAAAATTGCTTTTATAATCTATCAACATAAACACATACACACACACACACACATTTATAGATCCTTTGTTTGCCCTTCCCAAGCATCTTCCTAAAATCTGCAGGAGTTTAAGGAGTTGCAAGGCCTTCCAAAGCTCTTACAATACTTTTAATAATATGGAATAATAATAATATTCCCTTTTTGATGGCTTCTTAAATGTCTGAAAAGCTTTTTGTTTGGCTTTCCACTAAAATATATTAACTCAATGAAGTAACTCCAACAATTATTGTACAGCTAATATCCAGAGGTTCTTGTGGAGCTATGAACTAGAGCAAGGGTCAGCAACCTGTGGCTCTGGAGCCGCATGCGGCTCTTTGGGCCCTCTGCTGTGGCTCCCTGTCAGATGATCCCACCACTGGATGGCCCTCCCCTCCCAGTCACTCCTTGCCTGGCCTGAGATGGAGGCCAGGGGATGGAGAAATGGCCAGAGCAGAGACAGAGAGATACAGAGAGAGGGGGAGGGAGGAGAGAGGGAGGGAGGGAGGAGAGAGAGAGAGAGATGTCAAAAGGATTTTGTGGTTCCTGGTGTTTTTTAACAACTGGTTCTCTGCCCTAATGACTGGCTGGGTAGGCATGGCTGTGGGGGGGGTCATGTTACCGGTAGAAGTGAGTGACATCGAGTTGGTCATGCCCACCCAGGTTTTGTGGCTCCCGGTGTTTTCTTTTCTGTGGGAAACGGGTCCAAATGGCTCTTTGAGTATTTAAGTTTGCAGACCCCTGAACTAGAGTACTGGTGCTAATACTAGAGGAATACAACAAATGTTTTTTGTATTCTGTGTCCAAAAACTGACTCTGTATTCTAACCCTAATTTGCAAAAACCATAGGGTTTTATGATTTCAATATAGGAGAATATTTGTAGCTCAGGGTTGAAATGAGGGGTTCTTGATGCTCTCTGGGAGGGGTTGTTTTCTTGCATTGGGTATGTTACCTAATTTGGGTAATGAAATGTCTGCAAGAATCCAGCTCAAAGAGCACCAAATACCCTTTTTATGTTTTCTTTTACATAAAGTTTTTTTTTTTATTTCATGTATAGCATCCTAACTTTACATTGTTACTTTACGCAGGTCTACGAAGGAGAAATTACACCTCTTAAAGAGAACATGAACAATGTTAATGGCTTAGCTCATCAGTTTACCTCATCTGAGATTCCACTTTCTCCATATATGCTCAACCGGCTAGAAGACATGAATGGAAGATGGAAACTCCTGCAGGTAAAATGTACATCTTAAGAACAATCAATACTGTTAGGGTGGTGATTTGGATATTTTTATCTGTTCTGATTTTCTCTCAAGCAAAGCAAGAAACAAATAGATCCTACTAGTGTTTAGTAACACTAGTAAATTGGGCATCATTGAGAATGTTATATAGTATTCTAGTTGTGGGATGTCTGTGTATGCTTCTGTAATTGTTTTTCTGAAGGCTAATTAAATCTTTCAGGATAATATAATTTCTCTGCAGCTTTACTCCTGCTAGTATATGAGATGAGAATTTTGGAAGAAGCATAGAAAGTTGGAAGGAAAAAACATAGAAAATTGGTTCTATATGGAAACTAACTCACTTAAGAGATTGAGTAGAAAGACAGGCCTTTTTTCCCAAATTGCAAACTAAGAAAGATCAGCAACTTAGAAAGATACTTAATGCAATGAGAACTATTATTAATGAAAATATTTTTTTTAAAAATCTAATATTATCACACAGCACTAATATTTTTTCTAATTTCTTGAACATAAAAATACTTTATATTTTTTATTTCCGCTTCAAGTTCTTTTGGAGGGAGTTTTTTTCAGGTTTTTCTGTTTTAATTATTTGTATTTGGGCTGTTAAAAGTATTTAAGTTTCTAGTTTCTAATTAAATATTTGTTTGTTGTAATTCTATGTTGCTTTAAGGAAAGATTAGAAATTGAAGTTTATTTTTAAGTAGTTCTTTGTCTTTATAATTCAATAGATTAATCAGTGGATCTTTCTGCTCTTCACCCTGAATTCATTTATGTGATATAAATTATAATAATCACTATGACTGGTTTACTGATTTGTGTAAAGTAGAACATACACACTATTTTATCACTTTTTAAAAATTGTACTAATTTTTACTCTAAAAATTACTCTAACCGCATTTTTGTAAACTCAAATGGTGTAATATATGTTGATTTCTTGCTCATTCTATTAATAGTCATTATATTTAATTATATAATAATAATTATATGTCAGTCTCTTTGGTAATGTGATATTTTAACATCTAAATGAAAAAGGTTTTGTTTTGTTTTGTTTTGAAAAAAGTGTAGGGTTTGGTGCTGGGCAGCCCACAGTTTTGAGCTATTTTGACTTTCTCTGAGGTCAATTTCAATTAGTGTTGATTCAATAGCCAAATCACAAGTAGTTATTAAGCTCTCTCCCCTAGTTAAATTTATCTCATGATATATGTATTAAAGACATTTGATATATCTCCATTTATTTTAATCTGGCTTTAGAAGCTCCTTTATATATTATTACTAATTCTGAAATTATTAAACTAATTACAGTGGACTCTATATCTTATAAGATTCTACGGTATGAATCTGATCTGTTATGTGGCATAATAGCAAGAGATTATTAATCTCAATTTATTAATATATGAATTACTTATTCTATGGACTAGTTCTGGCAAGGGCAGAAGAGAGGTGTGTAATTAAAAAGCTAGATGACCACTGCTTACAATTTGTGCTAAAGAACCAGTTATCCCCAATTTCTAGGCTGCAACAACCCAGCAATGAATCTGATCTGAAATAGACTTCTCTTATACAAGCCCTGCTGAAGCCCTCAAGCAAGAAATAGTACAAAAAGCAATGATTCACTCAATACTGACTTTGAAAGAATATTCTTTTACAAGAAAGGATGCTATTAGCATTATTAGTATAACTATCCCTCCTATTGACACCCAAACAATTAAGGAAAATAGAGCATTACTGATTACCCTTATTACAGATTTGTTTATGGCTACCTTTCATTTCATATTTTTTAAGATAACCTGAACTCTATAGAGCTTGTCACACCTGTCGCAATGTGTACATCATTCTCCCAAAGTTTTGACAATAGTGATTTATAACTTTATTATAAAAATTCAGGAGGATTTAGTGCCATCAGAGAATATTGAGCTGATAAGTAATGAAAAAGTCTCAAGGCAAAGGCTTCAGGGTACTTAAGAAGAAACCAGCAAGGCATTCTTATTCATTGTAAATGCAAATTACAAATTGAAAGTATATTTTACCATTAGTCCTTCTACAATTATTCAAATTATTATCAGTGCAAGCCAAGTTACTTATCAGACAAATCAAGAAATTAGGCATGCCTGTACATGCAAACTTATTTCATTCACTTAAATCTAAGGAGTACAATTATCATCCTACTGTATTTCATTTATGGCCCTAAGGGTTCTTAGAATACCCCTCTCTCCCACAATGGTATGTTTTTAAAAACTGCCTTCAAGCTTACTGAACTTAAGACAGCCGTTGAATGCTTTAAAAAAATCCTTTCCTATGATAGGACCAGGTGGGTTTTTTGTTTTATTTTGTTTCACTTGAAGCAAATTTTTTCATATAACCTTTTTTAATGAAAAAAGTATCTTTGAAAATTCAACTCACCTGTTCTGGCGTTATTTTCACTATTCCCTTACAACTTTCAGGAGGACAGAAAAAAATTGCAAACCTTATGTGATTAATACAGTATAGTCTTCCCATCACTTAACTTTTATAGAGCACTTCTTGGCTATATTGCACATAATTCTTCTTTATTCCTTTCATCAGTAGGAATCCTACACAACATCCAACAACATTAATCCTGTAGAGAAAAAAATAATCTACTAACAAAGAAACTTCTATTTTCAGAACAAAACTCCATATAATACAATATTTTATTAGACAAATTAATCAAGTGTAAAATATTATTAGCCTAAAAATGGCATTCTTGATATCTGGCACACAAAATTCTACTGTCTCTCTACTGGAAATTTCATACAGGTAACTGTTGTCATCATATTAAATGAACTTGTTTGTGAGAATCAAATAATAAGTTCTATATTAAAAGAACAATTGCTGGCTTCTATGATTATGGATTAAAGACATGAAATCAGTGGGACAAGTTAGTTATTTGAATGAGAAGTGACGTCAGTTAATAATCTGCTTCTAGTGCAATTAATTCCTTAAGTGTATATATTTATGTAAAAAAAGCATTTCATTTTGCTGGTTCTCCAGATATTATTAACAATTAAATTTCTTGATGCATTTATAATTTTTGCAACCCCTATTTTTGTTGATTCAGAGAGGATATAATATACAAACCTGAAACAATTTTTTGCAAACTATATTTTTGCAAACTATATTTTTTAGAACTTAGGTTCTTATTTCAGTGTAATGATTTTCAGATAGCACACAATAACACTATCAAGAGATTTATTTTTATCCATAATGGATATTTTTATTTTATTTATTATTATTAAATTTATTTGCCATCCAACTCAACCACAAGGTGGTTCTGAGAGACTTACAATGTTAAAAGTATAAAACAATGCAACATGATAATAGTATAGTATTTAGGCTTATACAACACTTTACAGCACTCTCTGGGTGGTTTACAGTATAGAAGCATTATTTGCATATTTCCCCAACAATCTAGATCCTCATTTTACTGACTTCAGAAGGATGGAAGGCTGAATCATCTTTGTGCCTCATCAGGATCAAACTCCAGGCTATGGGCAGAGTTTGCCTGCAATAATGCATCTTAACCACTGTGCCACCAGGGCTGTTATATACAATATGTATACAATAACAGCAAAACACTATAAAAATACAAATTATCAGATATCAGATATGCAGTATCCTTTTTTTAAGCAAAGAGCATTACTTAAACATTGAAAGACCTAAAGTTGGGATAATTTGCCTACAAGGAACTAGTCCTATTGCCCATAACTTTAAATATTCCTTCAGAGAATTTTGCAAAGTAGAAATAAGCCAAAGAGTTACAATTGATTTCTGTTACAACATAATCACATTTCTTAAGCATAGGTTATATCTTGATTTATCCTTAAGCAGTCTATTTAAGCACTGCAGCCAGCAGTCAGCAAAAGTAGCCTGCACTACTGCACTACTTCTAACCACTGCGCCACCACAGTAAACGCCATTTTCCTGCAAAACCTTGCAAATCAGGATCACATGACTGTGGGATGTCACAAATAGCCATAAATGTAGGCCAGTTGCCAAGCACCTAAAATATGATCATGTGATTGTAGGAAGGGGTTATCTGTTAGAAATTTTAATCTAGGTCATAAGTGAACTGGGGAAAGTCTGTCATAACTTCAAATGGTTACTAAGTAATCAATCATAAGCCATTACTATTAATACAAAGGATGAATAAAGAATGAAAAAGACTTCTGAGTAAACATAATTAAATATGATAGATAAAAATATGGTAAAAACCATGTGACCTAAAAAAAAACCCCAAACATAGAGACTGGAAGATTAGGAGGAATAATGTGTTTAAAATGGCTTAAAGCACATCCAAGATATGCTTGAGATGGCAGAGTAATTGATCACAAAACTTGTGTCCCATAACCATCAGACCTAGGGCCTACCTGCCACAAGCAGCAGAAGAAAACAAATTTTTTAGAGAACCCTAAATCTAAAAATACTCCAAGAGGAACTAATAAAATAGAATAAAAATTAACATCCCTTGAGAGCTCTAAGGCAATGGACTATAGAAGAACAGAGATACAGAGGCAGCTAACAAATTTAGCAGGGAATTAATCTGGAAATGAAACCCACATATAAATCAGTCACAAGATCTGTACCAATTACACTTGCAACAAATCACCAGTAGTGCCATAGATATAATTTTGTAAGGAGAAGCTGAAATGCATGCATGCAGACAAACATATTCATGTTCATAAGAAAATAAGCAGCCTCTAATGCTGGATTCTTCTAATATTCCACTTGGCCAACGAGGAAGAGGTGGTGTAGGTGAATCTGTAATCAGAAAGTGTTTTAGGGATGTTTTGTGTTGCTAGACCTTGGAAGGAAGCTATATCATTTGATTTGTCTTTTTTAAAGTGGAAATAACCCCACTTACAGTTGCCAGGATTTCTGTGCTGCAGATTGTGCTGTGTTGATTGGTAGAAATCAGCAGTTTTGTGTAGCTCTTTGCTCTACTTGTTGGTATTTTTTTTCACTCTGATCTGTTACAATATGATTTAAGCCAGCACGGCTAATCAGGTGAGACTAGTTAACCTAAAGAAACCCAGAGCTGTTAAGTATTAACACTCATCGTCTTCTGCTCAACTGCTGAGTGCGTGTTTGCACAATATGTTTACCCCCATTCATAAAAGACTGTTATGCAAATAGGGCTCTCAGTATCATGATACATAATTATAACATGTTGGGATTTGGTTTAGTATTTTATGTGAATTCAGCCCTTATTATTTCAAAACTATGGTTTATCTTTCAGCATATAGTGTGGTTTATTCAATAAATGACATTAAATATGTAATGGCTTTACATATCGGACCAGTCAATCTAGATTAAAATCTCCACTTAACTATGAAAATGGAACCAAGCAGGTTAAAATCATCAAAGCAATCTCTACATGTTTATGCTATAGCTAACATACACTGGGACAAGTTACTGTGGGCATAATATGCTAACATCCCCTTCTCCATTGTATTTCTTTTGTTTTATCTAGATGGTTATCTCTCTATATAATAGTCCTAAATATCAACGCAATAGTATCCTTTATTATGGTAATCCACAACACAGACTTAAAAAATCAGTTTGTTCTCTCGGAAGAAGATTTATGCACATGCATTTATGTATGTATAACATAGTTCTTTAATGTGAGAAGGAAGAGATGCGAGAAAACATGGTACTGTTGTAGAATGAAGAGACCAAACAACATTCCTGGGTCAGCCAGAGACAGTTTTTATTGTGCAAGGTTCAGAGGCAGATTGGTTCTTGCTATCTGAACAAAGGAAAGAGATCTAATACCCCTGTTTTATACTTTTCCAAGACAAAGGATTTTGCTAGCACAGCAGTTTTCCATATATGGTTAACATACATCCATTACATGATAATTGACATTTCCTAATTACTAAATTCCTGCCCTAATTTATAGTACATGAGATAATTTTAGCTAAACATCCTCTTTAGTTCTGTATCCGCTGATGCGTAGATTTATGGCTTCCTTTGATAATAAGTAACTTCTTGTTCCATATGGATGTCCTTACATTCTTGACAACTAGGTTCTTCAGAAGATATATATATTTATTACCAGGATGTAATTTAGCTGACTTAGTGTAATCTTCCAAACAAGTATTGTTCTTCCCAACCAGCACATTTCTTTCTTACAATAATGTGAATAAGGAGGGCCCTTCAGTGTTCATATAGCTGATCCTGCATCATTCACATTAGTACTGACCATAGATTGACTGGAGAAGTTGTAATTGATTTGATTTGTTTAATTTTATTGGTGGTAAGAATCTAAGGAATTGATTGACATGAAGAAATAACTTTCCTCCCAGGGAATACAATCAATAGAACTCCCTTTGGATAAACTTATCAATACACAAAATCTGTTATTACCAAGGATAACTTTTTAGTTCTAGAAAACAGACTTCTTCTATAAGGGAAGTCTTCAATTTACAACCATTTGTTCAGTGACCACTCGAAGTTATTAGCAGTCCTGAAAAAAGTGACTTATGACCATCACGCTTAAGATTATTGCAGCATTCCCATTGACCATGACCATGGTCAAAATCTGGACACTTGACAACTGGCTCATATTTATGACAGTTGTACTTTCCCCAGGTCATGTGACCATTTTTTGCCACCTTCTGACAAAGCAAAGTCAATGGAGAAGCCAGATTCACTTAATCACTGTGCTGCTAACTTAACACTCCAATGATTCACTTAACAACTGTGACAAGAAAGGTCATAAAATGGAGCTAAACCAGAGGTGAAATCCAGCAGGTTCTGACAGGTTCCGGAGAACTGGTACTGGAAATTTTGAGCAGTTCGAAGAACTGGTAGCGGAAATTTTGAGTAGTTTGGAGAACCGGCAAATACCATCTCTCGCTGGTCCCAGAGTGGGGTGGGAATGGAGATTTTGCAATATCCGTCCCCCAGGAATGGGGAGGGAATGGGGATTTTGCAGTATCCTTCCCCTGGAGTGGGGTGGGAATGGAGATTTTGCAGTAGCCTTCCCCTGCCACGCCCACCAAGCCATGCCCACCAAGCCACACCATACCCACCAAACCACGCCCATAGAACCGGTAGTAAAAAAATTTGGACTTCACCACTGAGCTAAACTCACTTAACAGCTTTCTTGCTTATGAATGGAAATTTTTGACTCAATTGTTGCCTTAAGTTGAGGACTACCTGTACTTTAGGTTCCCCTTCCCCTAAATTTTAAAAGCAGATTTATCTGTTGAAACATATTTTATTTATAGTATGAGAAACATGTTGAAATAAGTAAAGTTCATATTTAAACTTTAAAACCTTTCATTTTCCAATCTCCTTCCACAATTTTTACTGTTGCTGTTAATTATGATTAAAAAAAAATCAGTACTGTACTAACACTGCCATTTCCTCACTTCAAATCTTCAGGGGATAATTTATGATAAGCAGAGTGCAGAGCCCCATGACGGAGTGAATTTTGGTAGTGAAATTATTTGAATTAAAACTAATTTTACATTGACATTCCCTTCAGGTCAAATTAAGCAAGAACTCAATCAGCAACCAAGCAAATTTTGAACAGCTCATAGAGCAGAATTTCTCTTTCTAATTTTTGCAATGGAAATTTACAAATGGTGCAATGTATAGCTTTTATAATAAGCTATTAAGAAAGTGATCAGAGAACAAATTTCTTTTCCAGCTGTTGCTAGCAATTGTGATATCCACAATGCACAACACATTAACTGAGTTTCAATACTTATTTCCATCTGGAAGTGATCAGAGGTAGCGGATGAGTAAATCATGAATGTCTTGTTCTGATTTTATTAGGGAGCAGCAGGCAAAGCATAAAAAGGCTATACTTGTGTTTCTCAACCTTAGCAACTTTAAGAAGTGAACTTCAACTTTCAGAATTCCCTAGTCACCTAGCTGAAGAATTCTTAAGGTTAAAGTCTGCACATCTTAAAGCTGCCAAGGATGAGAAACACTGAGCTAAACTCCTTATGGGAAAAAACATATTTTTACCATTTGTTTTGGTTTAAATACAAAGTCATTTTTATCATAGAATATAGCAACTATAATATAAAATAAGGCAGTAGAGATATATACAATATTTCATCCAAAACAATATTTATTAAAATATTAAATCAAAACCTGTAATTTGGTTGTATTTTTATCTTGTTTTTAAGTAGTGCTATCAGTAGAATCATGAATTTGAGATAGGCAGTAATAAAAATTTAATAATACTTGTGAAACCTCTGAAAGAATATTGGGAATTAAGCAGAAACCTACTGTCTGAAATATAGCATTTTGAATGCTTACATACAGTATGCTGCATAAATACATTTTTTATCTTATGTTATCAGCCTAGATTTTCCATATTTTTTTTGCAAACTTTCCACTTTTTTTTTTTTTTTTGCTAAATTACTTTATGTTTCTTCAGACCCTATTTCCTGCAGTTTCTACTTTAGTCCACCATTTTACTGGTGGTTTATCTCTGGCCATTTTTCTGGTCTAACTGTGAGCACAAGTATTTCTTGCATTCCTTTTGCAAGAATTTTTTCTAATATATGGATTTGTATAAGAATATAGCTGTTCAAACTAGTTATATCACTTTTTTTTAATTCTTTGTCTAGGCTATTGACAGCTGTGCAAAATATAACAAGGTTATCCTGTGAGCAGGGGAAAGTGAAACTTTGGGTTCATTGATTTAAAGTTTCATATTGTTTTTGCTGTGTCTCTGTTACTAACCATGATAGATTGTTTCATTGGTCTTCATAATGATTCAAAACTTCTGCAACAAAGAATAAATAAAGGAACTCTCTCTTTTCTCTGCCATCAATTCCAAGGGTTGTCAGAACCTATTGTTTAATATTTGGTTTCATCTCCAACTAAGTACTCTTAGTAACTTATATGAGGCTTTGTTCCTTTCTACCTCTTGTGCCAGCCTCTCAATAGAGGCAGCAGGTTTTAAGAAATAATAGATTCTATTTTCTGGAAAGAGATGAAGAAATATTTCATTTGAACCAAATGCTTTCGAAATATTGGAATACAGGTAGTCTACCTGTGACCTTGGAATGTCAATCAACAATCATTCCTAATTATGGCAATACTGTCCTTGGAATTATGGCCATCCCAGCACCCCAACACGATTGCATTGTGAGTATTTGGCAACCCATTTACATTATGATTAGTTGCCAGTTGTCTTGCGCCCTTCGTAACCTTCCCTGCCAGCTTCCCCAGAAAGTCAATGGGGAAGTCTGCAGGAAAGATCACAAGTCACTAGAGCAGGGGAGAAATCCAAAATTTTCCCCTACTGGTTCTGTGGGCATGGCTTGGTGAGTGTGGCAGGGGAAGGATATTGCAAAATCTCCATTCCCACCCCTCCTGGGGGAAGGATATTACAAAATCTCTATTCCCACCCCACTCTGAGGCCAGCCAGAGGTGGTATTTGCTGGTTCTCCGAATTACTCAAAATTTCCACTACCGGTTCTCCAGAACCTGTTAGAACCTGCTGGATTTCACCCCTGCACTAAATGTCTCCTACTAGTGCACCTTCCCCCAATCCCCAGAGCTGTTGTTTAGCTATTAGTTGTTTAGCTAAATAATTTGTAATGGAGACAAAATGATATTTATTTATTTATTTATTTATTTTATTAAACTTGTATGCCACCCTCTCTCCCAAAGGACTCAGGGCGGCTCACAATGATAAAAAACACATAAAATTCAGTATTCAAATATAAAAACCAATAAAATCCCCTTTAAGAAAACCCCCTTCAGTCCAATCCGGCCAGGCCAAATAGCCATGTTTTGAGGTCACAGCGGAAAGAGTGAAGGTCAGGGGCCATCTGGAGCTCCAGGGGAAGCTGATTCCACAGAGTAGGTGCACCCACAGAAAATGCCCGCTCCCTGGGAGTCACCAGCCGACACTGTCTGGCCGACGGGACCCCAAGGAGGCCCTCCCTGTGAGAGTGCACCGGGCGATGGGAAGCTGTCACTGGCCACAGATGGTCCGCCAGGTACCCCGGGCCTAAGCCATGTAGGGCTTTATAGGTGATTACCAGCACCTTGAATCTCACCCGGAGGGCAACCGGTAGCCAATGCAGGTCCCGCAGGAGGGGTGTAACATGAGAGTGTCGGGACACTCCCATCACTACCCAGGCAGCCACATTCTGCACCAGCTGAAGCCTCCGGGTGAGAGGCATTGTATGAGAGCCCATGTAGAGAGCCCATGTAGAGAGCATTGCAGTAGTCGATCCAGGAGGTGACGAGCGCATGAGTGACTGTGCACAGGTCATCATGGTCCAGGTAGGGGTGCAACTGGTGCACCAGATGAATCTGAGCAAATACCCCCCTTGGTCACGGTTGTAACATGGTTGTCCAAAGTCAACCATGAATCCAGGAGGACGCCTAGGTTGCACGCCCTTTCTACAGGGGGCAACACCTCATCCCCTATAGCCAACGATGGAATATTCTCCTGGAACCACGATGCCGGTATCCCCAGCCACTCTGTCTTGGCAGGGTTGAGCTGAAGCCTGTTCCTCCCCATCCAGAGCCGCACCGCTTCCAGGCACTGGGACATCACATCGAGGGCATCACTGGGCTGATTTGGGGTGGATATAAAAAGTTGGATATCATCAGCATACTGATGATACCCTACCCTGAAACCATGGATGATCTCCCCCAGCGGCTTCATATAGATGTTGAACAGAAGGGGAGAGAGGACCGACCCCTGAGGGACCCCTTACATGAGGGACCTCGGGGCCGACTTCTGTTCCCCTGCCAACACCGCTTGCGAACGCCCAGAGAGGTAGGAGGAGAACCACCATAAAACAGTGCCTCCCACTCCCAACCCTTCAAGGCACCGCAGCAGGATACCATGGTCGATGGTATCAAAAGCCGCCGAGAGATCTAATAGGACCAGGACAAAGGAATAACCCTTGTCCCGAGCCCTCCAGAGATCATCCACCGGCGGGACTAATGCCATCTCCATGCTGTATCCGGGCCTGAAACCCGACTGGTACAGGTCCAGATATATTGCTTCATCCAGGGCCAATGGGAGTTGAGTGCCACCATGCTCTCAACAACCTTCGCAATAAAGTGAAGGTTGGAGACAGGACGGAAGTTATTCAAAATAGCTGGATCCAGACTAGGCTTCTTGAGGAGGGGTCTCACCACTGCCTCCTTCAAGGCGGCCGGGAAATTCCCCTCACCCAAGGAGGCAGTTATCATTGCCTGGATCCAGCCACGTGTGACCTCCCGGGCTGAATAAACGAGCCAGGAGGGACACGAGTCCAGCACACACATGATGGTACTCAGCTTCCCCATGATCTTGTCCACTTCCTCAAGAGTAACAGGATCAAACTTGTCCCAAATCACCAGACCCATCGCCCCCTTCCCCCACTGACTCTGCCCAGTCAGAATCCAGCCCCTCCCAAATCTGAGGGATCTTATCCTGCAGGTGTTCACTAAATTCCTCGACCCGCCCCCGCATAGGGTTATCCCCCGCTCCCTGATGCAAAAGGGAGTGGGACACCCTAAACAGGGCGGCCAGGCGATTGTCTGTGGACACGATGAGGGCGGAGAAGTGAGCCTCTTCGCCGCCTCCATCGCCACCAGATAAGATCAAGTAAAAGATCTCAACTATGATCGATCAGATTCGGAACGACTGGACCTCCAACAGCTCTCCAGACCTCTCCTCCAACACTTCATCTCCCGGAGCTCCTCAGTAAACCGAGGAGCCAACTGGGATCTGCATTGGGTCAGAGGTCGCAAAGGCACAACCCAGTCGAGAGCTCCGGCAGCCACCTTTTCCCAGGCATCCACCAGAGTCTCAACCGGGGTATGGGAAAGAGAGATAGGTATAGTCCCAAGCTCCCTCTGGAACCCCTCGGGGTCCATTAGGTGCCTGGGGCAGAACCATGTGGCCAGTTCTGCCTCCCAGCAGTGAGGGGCGGCACAATGGAAGCCCAGCCTAAGGAGATAGTGATTGGTCCATGACAGGGGTTGGGTAGTTGGCATGACCCCTCCAAACTCACTACACCACTGCTCCGAGATAAAAACCAGATCGGGCGTGTGTCCCCCCTGATGAGACGGGACCTGTATTATCTGGGTCAGGTCCATGGCTGCCATGGAAGCCATGAACTCCCGGGCCACTCCCGACACCCCACCCAGGGAAGGTAGATTAAAATCCCCGAGCACAATAAGCCTCGGAAACTCAACCACCAACCCCGATATGGCATCCAGCAGTCCGGGCAGGGCCGTTGATACGCAGCTGGGAGATAGGTATTATTATTAATATCTATATATGCACCCAACGGAAACCAAAATGACTTTTTAAAAAAGCTACATAATATAATCAAAGACCTGGAATACAAAACTATCTGCATGGTAGGAGACTTCAATGCAAATATGGACATAGAAAAAGACTATCGGAGTAACAAACAAAGTAAAACTAGAAAGAAAATTCTACCGGAATCTTTCAAAGACATGATCAACGAACTGCACTTACACAACATATGGAGAGAGGCAAAAACACAAACAAAACAGTATACATATTACTCGAACCCACACCAGTCATGGTCTAGGATTGACATGGCCTGGATGACTTCGGACCTCAGAGAGGAAGTAAAAGATATTGAAATATCAGTGAACACCTGGGCAGACCATAATCCCATTAAAATAGTATTGAAAGGACATCGAAAGCAAAGGAGGTGGATGATGGACACGGGAATAATAAAAGATAAGGAATATATACAGATGATTGAGAAAGAGGTTAAAATGTTCCTACAAATAAATACTAAAGAACAGACATCGCTTCAAAACCTTTGGGACACAATTAAAGCATACATAAGAGGTCTTACAATTGCGTATATGGCAAAAAAAAAATAAAGAGAAACAACAGTCAAGGAATAAGTTGTTAGAACAACTCAGAATATACGAACTAGAATTGCAGAAGGAACCCCACAACAAAACAATAAAAGAAAAATTAAATCTTACTAAACATAAAATCAATCTGATTACCCAGACAGAAATTGCACAGAAAATCAAGCTAGCAAAACAGAAACATTTTGAGCATGCAAACAAAACGGGGCTGTGGTTAGCGTATAAACTGAAAAAAGAAAAAGAAAGGAGAACAATATTTCAATTGCAGGACGAAACAGGACAAATATACCATACTAATCTAGACAAAAAATGTATAGTCAAAGATTTTTTTCAAAGTCTCTACAAGAAAGAAGAGATCCGGGATGAAGACATTAAGGAATACTTATGTAAAACAAACATTACAAAATTAGAGGAGTCCCATAGAGAAGCATTAAATAGACCAATTACGATGTCCGAGCTGGTGGAAGCAAGGAAAAAGCAGAAAAATAACAAGGTTCCAGGCCCAGACGGAATACCAACGGAGTTTTACAAAAACTGTCAAAATGCAATGGATGAACTGTTACTCCAAGTTCTCAATGATGCATTATTAGAAGCAGAAATTCCCAAATCCTGGACCGAAACCATTATTACACTCATCCCCAAAGAAGATATGGACCCCACACAAGTTAAAAATTATAGGCCGATTTCATTGCTCAGTGTAGACTACAAACTCTTCATGTTGGTTATAACGCAAAGACTGAAAATAATTATTTATAAATACATACATACAGATCAGAATGGTTTTGTCCCAAGAAGACAGATCAAAAACAACATAAGAACAATTATCAACGTCCTGGAATATTACGAGAAAAGAGTTGACAAACAAGTAGCCTTAATCTTTTTAGACGCACAAAAGGCATTTGACAATCTAAATTGGAATTTCCTCATATTGCAACTAGAAGCCATGGATTTCGGTGTCAAATTTTTACATATGATTAGAAAAGTATACTCCTTCCAAACGGCCAAAATTATGATTAATGGAGATATGACTGAAAATCTGGATATACAAAAGGGTGTGAGACAGGGTTGCCCTTTATCCCCACTACTGTTCATAATTTCATTGGAAATATTACTAACTGAAGTTAGGAAAGATGCGGAAATAAAAGGTTTGAGAACACGGAAAGAAGAGTACAAATTGCAAGCCTTCGCTGACGATGTGGTATTTATAATGGAGCAACCGGAAATAACAGGAACCAAACTTTTAGTGAAGATAGAGGAATATGGAAGAGTCGCAGGGCTTAAAATTAACAAACAAAAAACTAAAGCATTAACAAAGAATTTGACAAAGGTACAGGAGACAAATCTAGAAGATAAATTAGGAATACAAATTGTAAAGAGAATAAAGTATTTAGGAATCTGGCTTACTGCTAAAGCAATAACAATTAGAGAAGACAATTATAACAAATTAATGAAACAAATTAGAAAAGATCTGGAAATGTGGAACAAATTACAACTGTCATTTCTAGGGAAAATCGCATCCATAAAAATGAATATACTGCCTAGATTACTCTACCTCTTTCAAGTAACCCCAATCTGGCCAGGAAAGAACTTTTTTAAGGACCTTAATAAAATAATAACAAAATTTATTTGGAATGGGAAAAGGGCCAGAATCAAAATAAAGTGTATGCAAGATATTCGGGAAAAAGGAGGTTTAGGCCTACTGGACTGGGAGTTATATTACAAAGCAGCATCGCTAAAATGGATAAGGGATTGGATAGATCTCAAGAATAAAAGAATGCTACTACTAGAGGGCTTTGAATTACAACGCGGATGGCATGCCTTTTTGTGGGAGGGAAAGGACAAGCACCATGGATATTTCCAGCAACATATTATCAGAGAATCACTGTACAAAACATGGCAAGAGATTAGAAAGCACTATACCAAAATTCCATGATGGTTATTGACAATGGAAGCACTAATATATCCCAACGCCATGGATATAGAGAAAGTGAGGAGTTATAAAGAATTACTGAACAGTGAAGGAGAATTACAAACAAGACAAGAATTACAAAATCAGGGTATAGACATTGATTGGTGGCCATATATGCAAATAGAATCAAGATACAAAACTGATCGGGCACAATTCAGATTCCCAAATGAACCAAATGAACTAGATAAAATATTACAAAGTACAGATGAGAAAATGATTACCAAAATTTATAAGTACCTACTAAAATACAAATTAGAAGAGGAGGTTGTCAAAGAGAATATGATAACATGGGCCAAAAATATAGGATATACTATTGAACTGGATAAGTGGGAAAATTTGTGGAAGATAAATTATAAGATGACATTGTCTATACCCTATAAGGAAAACCTTTACAAAATGTTCTACCAATGGCACCTCCCACCGGCGCGCCTGGCCAAGATGTTGGCCAAATACGTCTCCAATGTGCTGGAAATGTAAATCACAGAAAGGGACATATTATCATCTCTGGTGGTCATGCCGAAGGGCAAAACAATACTGGCAACAAATTAAAATAACGATTGAAGAAATCACAAAACAAAAACTGGAAATGAGGCCGGAAATCTTTTTATTGGGAATAATCACAGCACAATACACCAAAGAAATAAAATATCTGATCATCCATATCCTCACAGCAGCATGTATACTCTTTGCCCAACATTGGAAATCTGAACAGTTACCCACAGAGGACAAAATAATAGCTAAAATTACAGAATGTGCAGAATTGGATAAGCTCACAAAAGAAATACAAGAGAAAGACGATACTGATTACTATTTAGTATGGCAAAGATGGTACAGCTGGCTGGAGGCAAAAATAGGAATATAAAGATATTTTTTGACTATTCAATAGAAATACATAGAAGTAAACAAGTAGTCAATTATATATATACATATATAACCATGTAAATATGTGAATGTAGATATAGATACAAATAGAAATATGAAAATAACCCACCGTTGTAGTAACTTCTAAGAGTCAGTCATTGGACTGAATTGATGTTTGTCTGTTTTGTATGTTGTTTTAATGTATCTATGTTGGTTTGTTTTTTTTATTATTAATAAAAATATTTAAAAATAAATAAATAAATAAATAAAATAAAATCCCCGTGCACAATAAGCCTCAGAAACTCAACCACCAACCCCGATATGGCATCCAGCAGTCCGGGCAGGGCCGTTGATACGCAGCTGGGAGATAGGTATGTAATCAACAGGGCCAACTGACCTTGCGGTCCCCATCTCATTAGGAGGGACTCACATCCGTCTACCTGCGGAGCAGTGACCTCCCGCGGACCATGGGTCTCCCTAATAACAACCGCCACACCCCCTCCCCTGGGTCCTCAGCCGGTGTAGCACCCGAAAACCCAGCGGGCATAGTTCGTTCAGAGGGACCCCTCCCTCTGAGCCCAGCCAGGTTTCCGTAATGTAAGCCAGGTCCGTGTCTTCCTCCTCGATCAGTTCATTGATGAAGGGAGCTTTGTTAACCACGGACCTGGCATTAAAATAAACCAACCTAAGCCCAGAGGCCCTCTCTCTCTGACCCCCAGGGAAACAGGCGGTATTCAGGGGGCCGGAGTGGGCCACCGCATACAAAAAGTGGGGGCGCGCCCCCGACCACCGACACTGCCTCCCGTTCATCCCCCCATGGCCATTCCCCATCGCAATGGGAATCAGAGCCCTTCCCTCCCTGGAGTCCCAGGGGGCCCCACCCTCGCTCCAACCACATCATGACCCTCTCCTGACCTGGACTGCCCACAACCCATGGAAGCCCCCCCGCCACCCATAGGGTATCATAACCCCACCCCCTCCCCAATCCCCCTAAAAGCCTAATTAAAAAAGAATACAAAGAGCTTTTAAAAACAATAACACCCTCAATGCCACCTCTCGGGATCCCAGGATCCGTCATTAAGGTACTTTTTAGCTAGGCCGATAGGCCACTTCCAGGAATGGGGGGCATTCCTCAAAGCGCATAAGTCCATTCTCGTGTATGTTTGAATACCGGCGCGACAATGGTGACGCGGGAACAGATGGACTAGGCCAAAGCTACCCCAACCATTGGGAGCCTCCTTCCAGGTGCCCTCTCATGACACCCTGGGGGATACAGATGAACCAGCATCGCTGCTCTCTCACCATGGTGAGGTCCCATAATCCGGGAGCCCAGACCGTGTGGTGTTGTTCTTAAGCCAGGTGGTCAGTCATCTAGACTGGTCGCTGGTATCCATCACAATGGGCCATGGCGGTAGCCATTACAGCTGTGTTAACCGGCGATGCAGCAGATTGGGTGGCGGGATTACATCGCAACCATGCTAGAGAACTGGTGGACGTGGGTAGGTTCTTAGAAGCTCTCTGGTCTGCTTTTGAGGATGACTCCAGTGTACAAATTGCGGAAGGAGATCTTGTAGCCCTCAAACAGCGGGGTGTTCCTGCAAAAGACTATGTACGTGATTTCCGGAAAATTGCTAGTCGCTTAAGGGACTGGCCCGAATGGATGCTAGTCCAGCAATTTCGGATGGGGTTGGACTGTGAGTTACGTCAAGCCTGTGTGTACCGAGGCCTGGCTCCGTGCCTAGCTGTTTGGTTTAAAGCCGCTATTGAACTGGACATTACCCTCTGGGAGTTTAGGCCTCGGTCGGAAGTTAATGTGGGACAGAGACGGGTTCCCATGGAGAGGGCCTCAGAAAAGCCGCCAACCACACGGGTTCAAGTACCTCTGCCCAGCGTCGTCCCACCTGAAAGGTCTCAGCGACCGGCGTTTCGTTGTTTTCACTGCAATTAGGTAGGACACAGAGCGGCTGAATGCCCTGTACCTCCGTTATGAGTACAGACCCAAAAGCTGGCTACGGGGGTAGCGACCAGAGGCCGACCACAGCAGCCACAAGAACATACACAAGCACTTCAAGGACCAAAGTCCGTCATAGACCATCAGGCTCGTGATATTTCACCAACCACTGTGGCGGGGAAATTCCCGGTGGTATCGGGCGACAGTGATGACGACGAGCCGGAGGACCCTATGGTGAGCAAAACTGTGCTCCCTTTTGTCATACCTGTGGTGCTGAGGAATCCCCGAAGCACAACGGGTTTTCAGTATGGTGCTTTAATAGACACTGGATGTCCCTGTTGTCTGGTGCGGAGAAGTGTGGTGGGTACTCTGGGCTTACAGATAAAAAAGCTAAAAGTTCCTGTGAAGTTCGAACAGATGGACGGGTCGTTATTGGGGGGGGCACCTGCTAACCATGTAACCGAACATTTGTTGTTGGCGATAGGTGAACATCAAGAGTCCATCCAGTTTATTGTGGTTGAAAAAATGATAGAACCAGTTATTCTGGGTCTCACATGGTTAGATAAATGGCAACCTCACATCTGGTGGGAGGGGGGTTATCATAAGCTTAGAATCCCTTTGGGACCTGCTGTCCCATCCCCTGCTTCTTCAGTGGGACAGTCGAGTGAGGGACAGGACAATAGCTGTGCCTCCACAGAGGTGCCGCATACACCGGACTTTCCTATTGTTTACCAAGACCTTTCAGCCGTATTTAGTGAAGAGGAATGCGAAGTACTACCCCATCGGACTACGGATTGCGCTATCGAGTTGGTGCCTGGGGCTAAGTTACCGAAACCTCGAATGTATTCCATGACCCAACAAGAATTAACCGAGTTACGACAATATATCGACAAAAATTTAGCTAGAGGTTTCATCATCCCTAGTAGATCTAGGATGGCCACCCCAGTTTTCTTCAGGGAGAAGAAGGACGGCGGGGTTCGGTTATGTGTTGACTTCCGAGATTTGAACGGAGTATGTATAGAACATCTATACCCCCTTCCGCTTATGAAGGATTTGTTAGCTGCGCTATCTACAGGACGGGTCTTTACAAAACTCGATTTAAGGGAAGCGTACTACCGAGTACGTATCAAACAGGGCGATGAATGGAAGACCACTTTCAACTGCCCTCTTGGTAGCTACCAATATAGAGTTATGCCGTTTGGACTTCAAGGCGTTCCAGCGGTGTTCATGCAGCTTATCAACGAAGTTTTGCATGAACATTTGTATAGAGGAGTTCTTGTTTATTTATATGACATTCTAATATATACGCGCACCTTGGAAGAACACGTCGTGTTAGTCCGTCAGGCCTTAGAGAAGTTGTTAGCTGCTAAACTGTTTATAAAACTCTCGAAATGTGAGTTCCATAAATCAAAAATAGATTACCTCGGGTATAGGATCTCAAGCGACAGGATAGAAATGGATCCATGTAAAGTCCAAGCTATAGTTGAGTGGCAAGCGCCGAAAACCAGGAAACAACTCCAAAGTTTCCTTGGTTTCGCGAATTTCTATCGCCAATTCGTCCCCGCATTTGCCACTATAGCACTACCGTTAACAGACCTGTTACCCACTAAATCCACTGTGATAAAACCAAGACCAAACCAGTTATTGCAATGGACAGTTCAATGTCAAAGTGCGTTTGAACAGTTGAAATATCTTTTCACCAGAGAACCGGTACTTAAACACCCTGATCTGTCTCGTGAATTCATCGTTCAAGCCGATGCTAGTGACGTTGCTATGGGAGCTGTGTTGCTGCAAAAAGATGAACAGGATAGGATACGCCCTTGTGCTTATACATCACGCAAATTAAACACCACAGAGCGAGGGTGGGCAATGTGGGAAAAGGAGGCCTTCGCTGTCCGTTGGGCTCTACTTACGTGGCGTCACATCCTGGAAGGGGCTACTATCCCGTTTGAAGTATGGACAGACCATAAAAATTTAGAGGCATTACAAACGCCTAGACGTCTGTCTCCAAAGCAACTACGCTGGACACAATATTTCCGAAGATTCAATTTCAGGCTCAAATATGTGCCAGCAGGAAAGAACTTCCTGCTTTCTCGACGCACTTTCTCGTATGCCACAATATAACAGTAAGTGTGAGGAAGTAGTGGAATCTCTTATACCACCCATTGAGAGTGGGCATGCGGTTGCAGCAGTGTTACGGAAAGAAGAGTCCTTCTTAACGAATCTTCGGATAGCTATCAGCCAGGATACGTGGTTAAATCAAAACCAAACGTCAATAGTCCTACGAGATGGATTAGGGTGGAATGGGGATTGTTTATACATTCCAGAACCGCTTCGGGCTACAGTCTTACGCCAGTGCCATGATGCCAAACCAGCAGGTCACTATGGTTTCCTTAAAACACTTCACCTGATTAGACATCAATTTTGATGGCCACAAATGCGTGGTGAAATTGAACGTTACGTAAAAATGTGCCCAACATGCGCGGCAGCAAAACCATGGTCAGAGAAACCACTCGGTCGATTACAATCGGTGGCTGATCCTAGTCGTCCGTGAGAGGAGGTGGCGATGGATTTTATAGTGGACCTTCCGCCCAGCAATGGACATACCGTTATTTGGACAGTAGTAGACTTATTTTCAAAGCAGGCGCATTTTATACCCTGTCGGAGTTTACCATCTGCCCGACGATTAACAGACATGTTTATACAACATATCTATCGCCTTCACGGGGTCCCGAAGCGTATTATATCAGATCGGGGTGTCCAGTTCACCGCCAAGTTTCGGAGGTCTTTCATTCATAGGATAGGGTCTACTCAAGGATTAAGTTCAGCCTTCCATCCCAGTACAAATGGAGCAGCCGAACGGGCTAATGCCACGGTGGAATGATATCTACGTTGCTACGTTTCGTATCAGCAAACTGATTGGTCCACCTTACTCCCATTCGCTGAAGTCGCGTACAATAACATCAGCCACCATAGCACGGGATTTTCTCCTTTCCAAATCATCTATGGAAGAGAATTCCCTGCCATACCTGAAGTAGAACCTCCAGCTACAGGTGTATCTACGCATTCCGGTTGGGCCGAGAAGATCCGACAAACATGGCCAGTGGTAAAAACGGCGCTTCAAAAAGCAGCAAATGAATACAAACTTTATGTCGACAAAAAAGCCGACCCCAAACCGTTTTCTGTAGGGGATCACGTGTATTTATCAACCAAATACTTGAAATTACGATTACCTAGTAGGAAACTAGGTCCCAAATACATAGGTCCTTTTCCTATAACACGTGTGATCAACCCTGTCACTGTCATGCTTAAGCTACCTTCACTGTGAGGAAAAATACATCCTGTTTTTCATAGCAGCCTCCTTAAACCTGTCAAGGAGGAAAGACCCGCACATCAGCCTGTTTCCCCGGGACCGAGTCATTCAGATCAATATGAGATAGATAAAGTGTTGGATTCACGTCTACGTAGAGGCAGGTTACAGTACTTAGTACGGTGGAAGGGTTATCCACTTGCACAAGCTTCTTGGGTGGCAGCTCCAGACATTCATGCCGACCGGTTGCTCCATCGGTATCATCGTAAATATCCAAATAAACCAGGTCCCAGTGGGTAGAACGGTTGCTATACTAACATCTTTATTTTGTTTCCTGCAGGTGGACTCCTGGTAGAGAGGAGCCTCCTGTCGAGCCTCGGTTGGGTCTCGCCATCAATGGGGAGGACGATGAGGAGGGGGCGAGCTGCTGGACTCTCCAGGGGCGTGTCATCAGCTGTTTGAGAAGTCTTTACCACTCGCGCACAAAACGAAGCAAACGCTTTCATCGGAGATCGGGGGGCATGGAGTATGCAGATGACGCTGCCTTCTGATGTAACAGAGGCACGCTCCTCCTACAGGCCAGCTAGGGGAAGGAGGGATGATGTTGACTGTTTGATTGCAAATTGATTTATTGCACTCCTCCTACAGGCCAGCTATGGGAAGGAGGGGGTGATGTTAACTGTTTGATTGCAAATTGATTTATTGCACTCCTCCTACAGGCCAGCTATGGGAAGGAGGGGTGATGTTAACTGTTTGGTTGCCAATTGATTTTTTGCTGCGTATATAAAAGGCGCTACACTGCAATTGCGTGTAGCGCTAAGTTTAAACCTTGTTGCCGGCTTGTGCCTTTCTCCTGCCTGTGTTTGCTGTGCCGAACCTAATTAAAGAAATTGCAACCGCTTTATTCCGTTCTGGTGGTGGCTTGTTTCCAGTGCAGTTGGGTGGACTTGCCAAGAATCTGCTTCTAAAATTTTTGCTGGCAATCTTTTATTTATATAAATCACTACCCCATTCTTTTTCTCCGAATTTGAGGCTATAAACTGTGCTCCTAATCTAGGATTTATCAAATATTTTTAATCTTGTGTTCTAATATGAGTTTCTTGTAAACAAATAACATCATTATTAAATTGTCTCAGATAATAAAATATCTTCCTTCTTTTCTGTGGTGAATTCAGTCCATTTACATTCCAAGATAAAAACTTAATTGTCATTTGTAGTCTCCTGAAGCGTTAAGAGCATTTGCTGAAGTTTCTGTTCCAGACTGGTAGTTTTCGGCTTAGCTCCTCCCATAGCTTCGGATTTTTGTGCTTTACCATTGACTCCCTTCTTATCTTGCGATAGCTTAGATCTCTGCTGTTGTTGTTTCTCTAGAATTTGTTTATAAGATGCTTGAGTTATACGCTGGTCTTTAACTTTATACGACATCAACTTGAGATCCACTGCCACTTCTCTTGTATTTTTGGGTGGTCCACCTAAAGCCTCTAAAGGAAGATCTAACAAGGGTTCATCCAAAAAAACCCCTGTTGCTCCTTGAGTTTCCATTGCCTCCACCTCCATCTGTTTCCGCTGCTCTTCAAGCTCTTGTTCAAATTGCTTCTCTTTCTCACCCTCCTCTATACCTAACACTGAAGATGTACGTGGAGATGTTGCACCAGGTTTAAAAACATTGAAGTAAAAATCTTCCACTTTTTCAACAGTATTCAATTGATATCTCTCACCTTGATACCTCAATATTATGCCAACTGGAGCATCCCATCTAAATGGAATTTGTTGTTTCTTTAATTCAGTCACCAAAAATCCAAAGTCCTTTCTATCTCTTAACATCTTAGGCGGCAACTCTTTGTAAATCCCAATCTCCCTTCCATTCACTTGAATAGTAGAAACAAAAGACTTTTGCAAGATATCATTTCTTATTCTTCTATCTGTAAAGTAGATCACCACATCTCTAGGCAGTTGCCTTTGCCTTGCTACCCAAGAGTTCACTCTATAGACCTTGTCCATCTTGCACAAAATCTCCTCAGGGCTAACCTTTAGCATCACAGCCAGGGCATCAGCACAAACCTTTCTCAAATCTTCTCTGTTATTTTCTTTTATTCCTCTCAGTCTTACAGCAAACTCCATGAATCTAAATTGCATCATTGTCACTTCATTTTCAATCCTTTGTGCTTTATTGTCAACATTAAAAATTTTATAATCAGCTTCCTTCATTTTAGATTCTACTTCTGAACTAAATTCTTCCACTTTTTTATCAATCTGGACAACTACTTCTGACAAGCCAGTCACAACTGTCAGTATGTCACGCTTCATCTTGTCATACTTTTCTTGAACCACCTCCTTAATTTCCTGTTGAGATTTTTCAAATTTCTGGTCCAAAACTTCATTTTGATTCATCAGAGCCACGGCAATAAATTCCTTCAAATCTTTAAAACCAGTCTCTGTGCTTGGCTCTGAGTCTGCAAACTTAAGGGCTGCTCTTGTGACTTGTGAGTGGGGGAACCCCCCCCCCCTGCAGCTTTGGCTGGCTTTGTCTGCTTTGAAGCCATTCTGCCACGCAGACTGATTCTTTCTAAGAAGGAAGTCCTCCCTCCCTTTTCACCACAGAATCCTTTCAAAATTTTCCCCAGCTTTAATCAAGTCTCTAAGGGAGAAGGAACAGATCAAAATCACTTTAAAAAGAACTTTTCCCTTTTCTTCTAGCCAGCGCTGTTACTTTTAGATACTTTGTATTGTATTAAACACTCAAGCAATTCCACTTTCGCTTTCAGCTTTTCCTACCGCTGAAGCCGGACGCCATTTTAGCAAACTTTCACTTTCCAATCTTAAGTTCAATCACAGGGCTAGTATAAATACTTGCAGTTTTGAGTTTCAAGTCCAGATTCCACCCTGTTTATTTTTGATAATTCTCTTGGCTTTCGCTGGTTATGTTGGTTGCGTCGTCTGGCTCTGCTGAAGCAGAGTTGTCCCCGGAGTCCGGAGCCTCAGCGAGCTGGATAGGGAGCCTCACCCTGCTTCCTCCCCAGTAGCAAAAAAGACAATCTGGGGACTTCGCAGGGGGCTCTATCTGGTCTCGCTGGCTCTCCTTGCGTTTCCTTAGGAACTCGGAGTTTTTCAAGCTTCCTCTCAGCTGTAGAGGCGGCTCTTTACAGGCGGCGGGGCTGGCGGTCTTGAGGAGACTGTCTAGCAACGACAGCGGCGCCAACCGGAAGCCCATATCATATCTATTCTTGACCAGGACATGTGTTCTTATTAATCAGTTTCTAGTATTTCAGTCCAAATAATGTTTTGTTCTTTGAGATTTTGTTCAGCACATTGAACTGTTTTTTAAATAAGTAAGCACATAATTAATGCAGAATATCAGCAAATAGCCCGAGCCTTCAAAGATGAAGTGAGGAAAGCTAAGGCTCATAATGAACTAAGGCTTGTGACAAAAGTAAAAAAATAACAAAAAAAGCTTCTTTCAACATGTTAAAAACAAGAAAAACATCAAGGAAATGATTGGTCCATTAGTGGGAGAAAGTGGCAGGAAGGTGACAAGCAACAGAATGAAAGCAGAACTATTTAACTCATTTTTTGAATCCATCTTTACAAAAAGAGAAAAAAACTGTCCAACCTATCAAAAACAGCATTGCAAAAAACATATTAGGGACATAAGTTAAAATAGGGGGAGGGAATGGTAAGTGAGTACCTGTCTACCCTAGACGAGTTCAAATCACCAGGACCAGATGGATTACACCCAAAGGTTCTGAAGGAACTAGAAGACATGATCTCAGAACCACTGACCTATATCTTTCAAAGATCCTGGAGCACCGGGGAACTGCCAGAGGACTGGAGAAGAGCTGATGTAGTTCCCATCTTCAAAAAAAGAAAAAAAAAATAGATCCAGGAAACTACAGACCTATCAGTCTGACCTCAATACCAGGGAAGATTATCTGGTATTATCAATACCTGGAAAAGATAATCGAACAATGAAATCAGTGAACACCTAACAGCAAACAAAGTAATAACCAAAAGCCAACATGGGTTTGTCAAAAACAGATCATGCCAGACAAATCTTATTGCATTCTTTGACAAAGTGACAAAATTAGTTGACTAGAGTGTTAGATGTTTTGTGCCAGCCATGGCAGTTTCTTAAAAGGCCACCAGATGGGAGCAAAGAGGCACCTTTGATCCCATTGGTGGGCAGCCCCATTGGGGAGAGTTAATGGCCCTCCGGCCCCCTCACACACTTTGGTAAGGGAGGGGCCAGGGGCCCCTATAAGAACCCCTGCACAGGGGCTGCTCTTTGTGCTTTTGTTCTAACTTCCTACAGGACTGATCCATGGGCTCAATCCAGGCATGGATGCCTCCATGCAAGAGAACTCATTTTCTCTACTTTATTTCTAAATAAAGATTTAACTTGATTGCATCTTTGCATGCTGCCTTTTCTTGGAAGCGCCCTCAACGAACCATCAATCTTTGTGAGATCCCTCACATAGAGGAATGCTGACAATATAATTTACTGGGACTTCAGTAAGGCATTTGATAAAGTAGACCATAACCAACTACTAGATAAAGTAGAAAAATGTGGGTTAGACAGCATCACCACCAGATGGATTCGAAACTGGCTGACCAACCGTACTCAACGTGTAGTCCTCAATGGAACTGCATCTACATGAAGGGAAGTATGCAGTGGGATACCCCAGTACTCTTCAACATCTTCATCAATGATTTGGATGAGGGGATAGATGGGGAACTCATCAAATTTGCAGATGACACCAAAATGGCAGGAATAGCCAACACTCCAGAAAATAGGCTTAAGATACAGAAGGATCTTGACAGACTTGAACATTGAGTGCTATCTAGCAAAATGAAATTCAATGGTGAAAAAAGTAAGGTTCTACATTTAGGCAAGAAAAACAAAATGCACAGGTACAGTATATGTGGTACCTTGCTCAATAGTAGTAACTGTGAGAGGGAACTTGGAGTCCTGGTGGACAACCATTTAAATATAAGCCAGCAGTGTGCAGCAGCTGCCAAAAAAGCCAACAGAGTTCTAGGCTACATAAACAGAGGGATAGAATCAAGATCGCATGAAGTGTTAATACCACTTTATAATGCCTTAGTAAGGCCACACTTGGAATACTGCATCCACTTTTGGTTGTCACCATGTAAAAAACATGTTGAGACTCTAGAAAGAGTACAGAGAAGAGCAACAAAAGCAAGAGGGGACTAGAAGCTAAAACATATAAAGAATTTGTCTTGGTGCATACGGTCTCGGAGTACATAAAAGAAAAGATAAATTCGTCAAGAATCATAAGGTACAACACTTAATGATAGTCATAGGGAAACAGTCAATATAAATCTTAAGGATACCAGCAACAAGGTTACAGTTATACTGTCATAAGCATGAGGAGATGGGTGATAGGAACAATGAGAAGATTAATAGTAATGCAGACATAGCAACTAGTTTGACAATGTTGAGGGAATTATTTATTTAGCAGAGTGATGGCGTTCGGGAAAAAAATGTTCTTGTGTCTAGTTGTTCTGGTGTGTAGTGCTCTATAGCGTGGTTTTGAGGGTAGGAGTTGAAACAGTTTGTTTCCAGGATGCGAGGGGTCTGTAAATATTTTCACAGCCCTCTTTTTGACTTGTGCAGTATATAGGTCCTCAATGGAAGGCAGGTTGGTAGTAATTGTTTTTTCTGCAGTTCTAATTATCCTCTGAAGTCTGTGTCTGTCTTGTTGGGTTGCAGAACCAAACCAGACAGTTGTAGAGGTGCAGATTACAGACTCAATAGTTCCTCTGTAGAACTGTATCAGCAGCTCTTTGGGCAGTTTGAGCTTTCTGAGGTCGCGCAGAAAGAACATTCTTTGTTGTGCTTTTTTGCTGATGTTTTTGATGTTAGGTGTCCATTTTAGGTCGTGAGATATGGTAGAACCTGGACATTTGAAGGTCTCTGCTGTTGATACTGTGTTGTCTAGGATTGTAAGCAGTGGTAGTGCGGGAGGGTTTCTTCTAAAGTCCACCACCATTTCTACAGTTTTGAGTGTGTTCAGTTCCAGATTGTTCCAGTCGCACCACAAGGTTGTTCAACCTCCCGTCTGTATGTGGATTTATCATTGTCTCGAATGAGACTAATCACTGTTGTGTCATCTGTGAACTTCAGTAGTTTAACAGATGGATCGTTTGAGATGCAGTCATTGGTATATAGAGAGAAGAGAAGTGGAGAGAGCACACAGCCTGGGGAGGGGGGTGCTAATTGTACAGGTATCTGATGTGATTCTGCTTAGCTTCACCTGCTGCTTCCTGTCTGTTAGGAAGCTTATGATCCATTGACAAGTGTGTTCAGGTACCGCTAGCTGGTTTAGCTTAGTTAGAAGAATGTCTGGAATGATGGTGTTGAATGCTGAACTAAAATCTACCAAGAGGACCCTTGCGTAGGTCTTTGGAGATTCAAGATGTTGTAGGATGTAGTGCAGAGCCATATTAACAGCATCATCTGTTGATCTATTTGCTCGGTATGCAAATTGCAGGGGGTCTAACAGTGGATCCGTGATGGTTTTCAAGTGAGACAGCACTAGCCATTCAAAGGTTTTCATAACTACAGATGTTAAAGCAACTGGTCTGTAGTCATTCAGTTCCTTGAAGGTGGGATTCTTCAGCACTGGGATGATAGTAGAGTGTTTGAAGCAAGAAGGAACATAGCACATCTCTAGTGATTTATTGAAGATACAGGTGAAGATGGGGGCCAATTGGTCAGCACAGATGTTTAAGGAAGAAGGAGTTATCTTGTCTGGGCCTGGAGCTTTTCCTGGTTTTTGTCTGTGAAATAGATCTTGCACTTCCTTTTCTATGATCACTAGGGGTTGTGAACCCAATGGGATAGGGTCAGTTGTAGGAGGCTTGGCTGTTGTTAGTGTGTCTGAGATGTGGGTTGTGGAGATAGGTGGCTGTAGTTTCCTTTCAAACCTGCAGTAAAACACGTTCAGGTCATCTGCCAGTTGTTGATTTCCTTCAGCCTGGGAAGGAGGTTTGCTATAACCGATGATATTTTTAAGAGTTTTCCACATGTTTGCTGGTTCATTTGTTGAGAACTGATTCTTTAGCTTTTCAGAATAGCTTTTTTTTTGGTGCTCTGATCTCCCTTGTTAATACATTTCTGGCCTGATTGTACAGCATTTTATCACCTTTTATCACCTCTTTGGAACAACGTAGCTGCTTAAGTTTAGCTATGAACCAAGGTTTGCTGTTACTGTATATTTGCAAGTTCCTGGTTGGTACACATAGGTCTTCACAGAAGCTGACATCTGGTGTTACAGTATCTGTGAGTTCATTTAAGTCTGCAGAGATACTTTCAAAAACATTCCAATCAGTGCAGTCAAGGCAGGCCTGTAGCTTTATCTTTGCCTCCTCCGTCCAGGTCTTCACTGATTTAATTGTTGGTTTTATGGTTTTAAGTCTTTGCCTGTAAGCAGGTACAAGGTGAATCATGCAATGATCAGAGTGTCCCACAGCTGCTCATGATAAGGACCGATAAGCATCTTTTAGTGTTGTGTAGCAATGGTCTAAAGTATTCTTGCCTCTAGTGGGACAATTGACATGCTGAAGGTATTTTGGTAGTTCTTTCCTTAAGTTTGCTTTGTTTAGATCTCCCAAAATAATGGCCAATGAATCGGGGTATTTGGCTTCAGCCTCCAAAATCTGGTCAGCTAGAGTTCGTAATGCCTTGTTTACACAGGCTTGTGGGGGGACATAAACAGCAATTAGTAGAAATGAGGAGAACTCATGTGGATAGTAAAATGGTTTACAGTTGATAAGTAAAGACTCTTAAGTTTTCATCACAGAATTTATATATTATAGTTATATCCTGAGACCAGCTGTTGTTGATATATAAGCATAAGCTTCCTCCCTTCTTTTTACCTGATGATTCACTCACACTGCGATCACAAAATCTCCAGAACCGTAAAGCCTACAAACTTGAAATTTGGCATGTATGTTCCTCTTGGCTTCTAGGTGCTTGCTAAGAAAGGGTTTTTCAAAATGACTATCAGATCATTCGTATTTCTTATATTATTATTAACGTGCTCTGATGCTAATTAGTTAGATGTTCTACTCCCCCTCCCAACCTGAAAACAACTCTGGAGAGAACGGGATAGGATAGGAGAGGCTTCTGTGTGGCAACCCTAAAGGAGAATAGGGGCTAGGACAGGAGAGGCTTCTGTGGGGCAAGGCTGGCTTCTGTGTGGCAAGGCTAAGGGAGAGAAAAAGATATGATATGATTGACTATGAATGTAATATCATTTGAATAGCATCATATATTCTAATACCTACTTAAATTTCCTATAGGATATCTACAGACTTTATAATTCAGATTCTTTTGTTTTGATAGTATAACATCTCTTGAACTTATTGTCACATGATGTTATGATGTCTGTTGGTGTAAATGGATTTTATGAAGTAATCAGTATTACAGGCTGCTTCCTGTTTTAACCAGAATTTTATTATTTACATTCATAGTCAATTTACATCTTATGACCACATACAAACAAGGTCTGTCAATTAGATTCTGTTCTCATAAACTGTCTGATAGTATATGTAGCATTATTGAACATAGTGTAATTTAATTGAATCAATTCTTCACATAATCTATCATGCTGCAAGACCCTTACAGGTATTCTTCTAAGTCTACAATATCTGTGTGTATGGGCATGAAATGTGCTGTTTTAGTCAGTTGCATTATTAAATAGTATGTTGTATAATGACTGACTACAGCACAAGTTCAAAAGATAAAGGTAAAGGTTTCCCCTGTCCAATCATATCCGATTCTAGGGGGCAGTGGTCATCTCCATTTCCTAGCCGAGGGAGCCATCGTTGTCTAAAGATATTTCCATGGTCATGTGGCTAACAGGACTATATGCCAAGGCACATGGACACTGTTACCTTCCCATTGAAGTAGTACCTATTTATGTACTCACATTTTCATGCTTTCAAACTGCTAAGTGGGCAAGAGCTGGGGCAATTAAAAAGAGCTCACTCTGCCATGTAGTGCTTGGGTCTCGAACACAGGCTATCTGCTTTCTAGCTGACAAGCTCAGCATCTTTAACTGCTGAACCATTGCATCTCTTTGTTCAAAATATATTGAATGCAATAACATACATATCAATTTTAGTTATTTCAATCTTGCATGCATGGAGTCCTTCCTTCCTTCCTTCCTTCCTTCCTTCCTTCCTTCCTTCCTTCCTTCCTTCCTTCCTTCCTTCCTTCCTTCCTTCCTTCCTTCCTTCCTTCCTTCCTTCCTTCCTTCTTTCCTTCCTTGTCCTATGTTGTCATTACACTATTATTCTCTACATTTTCCCAAAATCCTAACCTGGTTTACATTCTTTTTTGGTCTTGCTCTGTAATGCCAGAAGAGGTTAGATAATAACCCCTCCCTTTTTTTCCCCTTTATAATATCAGTGCCTTGAATAGTATGTATTACATAATTAGTGATGGATAAAGACCTTTCTATTGTACTGCTGGGCTATTCCACTGAGCTATTCCAGTTCACCACTGCTGCCTGTTGCCGCCACCGCACCAACCTCTCCCCACCGCTGCCACAGCCCAGTCTATGATGCAACATTCGCTCCATAAGACGCACTGACATTTCCACCCACTTTTGGGGTGGGGAGTACATCTTATGGAGCAAAAAATACGGTACTTCTGCTGATGTTATTTTGTCCATGCCAGCATATATGTTGGAACATTGGACTCCTCCACTGCCGTGAGAGGACAGTGGAGACTCTTCCGCTTATGGTCAACCTGCCTTTTTCAGGACAATTTGGACTATCATGGAGCCCTGGGCCATACCTTATCACTACCTCAGAGCTTATATGTACCGAAGGGCACAGCTTCTTGCACTGCGAGACTCCCCCCTCTCGCAAGCCTGGCCCTCCACGTTATCGAGGGCCTACCTCAATGACGGGTCTTGGAACCCAGAGAGGTGGCATGCGGCGAAGAGGGGGTTGAGGGGTTTTTTATGTAAATTTTTGGAAAAAAATTTAAGGGGTCCCAGGGGGGGGAGGCAAAATTGGAACTAGGGTAGTGGGTTTGGGGGATAACCCACCAAGGGGAAGGTCAGGCCTGGCCACTATACGCGGCGGGGGGGGGAGTTCCGGAGGAAATGGAGGGGGTCGAGCTTGTCGAGCTTGTGTTTTTACCATCGGTACTGTGAGGGGGAGGGGTAGATATGGCGGGAGTAGGGGGCCATATCATGTTAAGGGAGCGCGCACCCGCTGTCTCCATGCGGTAGCGTGCTCCGGCCCCCAAGGCTCCACTCGTTCTCCAGGTTGCACAGACCCTCAGGGCCCGGGCCTTCGGCTGATGTTGTGCAATGCCAGGTCCGCAGTAAATAAAGCCCCCCTCATTTGTGATCTTGTTCAGGAGGGGGGAGCGGACCTGGCAGGTATTACGGAGACCTGGTTGGGCCTGGAGGGAGGGGTCCCTCTGGTAGAAATGTGCCCACCAGGCTTCCACGCATTCCATCAACCGAGGTCTCAGGGGAGGGGCGGGGGAGTAGCGGTTATTATTAGAGAAGGTTTTAGGCCGAGGGAGACCACTGTTCCTCAAACGGCCGGTTGTGAGACCCTCCTTGTGAAGTGGGGTCATGGGGTTCAGATGGGTTTGCTGATCACGTACCTGGCTCCCTGCCACGTGGCAGCAGCCCTGCCCGAGCTACTCAATGTTATCGCCGCGGTGGCGGTTGATACCCCCAGACTTATGGTCATGGGGGATTTCAACCTGCCGTCCGTGGGTGAGACGTCTGAGGTGGCTCGGGAGTTCATGGCTTCCATGACGGCTATGGATCTGACCCAGTTAATTCATGGCCCTACGCACATGGGGGGAAACACACTGGACCTGATTTTTGTCTCTGGACAGTGGCTGAGTGATCTCGAGATAGGGGACATAGTCATCGAGCCCTTGTCATGGTCGGATCACTCTCTCCTTTGCCTTGATCTTCGAACCGCTGCTCCCCGCCGCAGGGAGGCGGAACCGATAAGATGGTACCACCCCAGGCGCCTGATGGAACCTGATAGGTTCCAGACGGAGCTTGGGCCAATGCCTGAGGTCCTGGCTCATGCCTCGACTGGAGACTTAGTGGCCGCCTGGGATAGGGCGGCCGCTGGAGCTCTGGATCGAGTCGTGCCTTTGCGGCCTCTGACCAGGCGCCGATCTCACCTGGCTCCTTGGTTTACTGAGGAGCTGAGGGAGATGAAGCGCCGGAAAAGACGCCTAGAGAGTAGTTGGAGGGCCAGTCGCACTGAATCTGACCGGACACTGGTAAGATCTCATATTAAGAATTACCTAGTGGCGATAAAAGCAGCAAAATGTACTCATCTTGCTGCTCTTATTGCGTCATCAGATAACCGCCCGGCCACCCTGTTTAGGGTGACCCGCTCCCTGCTCCACCAGGAAGCGAGGGAGGACCCCTTGGAGGGGAGAGCCGAGGACTTTGTTCAGTATCTGTATGACAAAATCACTCAGATTCGGGAAGATCTGGACTCTGACTGGGTAGATCCAGTGGGGATGATGGAGGCAGGTCCTGAGAATGTTATCTGGGATGAGTTTGACTCTGTGACCCCTGAGGACGTGGACAGGATTCTGGGTAGACTGAATGCGACCACATGTTTGTTGGACCCGTGCCCCTCCTGGTTAGTGCTGGCTTCCCGGGAGGTGACGCGAGGCTGGCTCCAGGGGATTATAAATGCTTCATTGAGTGAGGGTGTCTTTCCCGCCGCCTTGAAAGAGGCGGTGGTGAGACCTCTCCTCAAGAAGCTTTCCCTGGACCCGGCAATATTGGCTAATTATCGTCCAGTCTCCAACCTTCGCTTTGTTGCGAAGGTTGTTGAGAGTGTGGTGGCACGACAGTTTCCCTGGTACCTGGATGAAACGACGTATCTAGATCCGTTCCAGTCGGGCTTCAGGCCTGGGTACAGCACGGAAACGGCATTGGTCGCGTTGGTGGATGATCTCTGGAGGGCTCGGGACAGAGGTTGTTCCTCTATCCTGGTCCTATTAGATCTCTCAGCGGCTTTTGATACCATCGACCATGGTATCATGCTGCACCGGTTGGAAGGGTTGGGGGTGGGAGGCACCGTATTACGGTGGTTCTCCTCCTTTCTCTCCGACCGGTCGCAGTCTGTGTTGACAGGGGGGCAGAGGTCGACCCCGAGGCCCCTTATATGTGGGGTGCCACAAGGATCGGTCCTCTCGCCCCTTTTGTTCAACATTTATGTGAAGCCGTTGGGCGAGATCATCCGTGGTTTCGGGGTGGAGTACCATCAGTACGCTGATGACACCCAGCTGTACATCTCCACCCCAGACCACCCCAACGATGCCCTTGAAGTGATGTCCCGGTGCCTGGAGGCCGTACGGATCTGGATGGGGAGAAACAGGCTCAGACTCAACCCATCCAAGACCGAGTGGCTGTGGTTTCCGACATCCCGATATAGTCAGCTGGTGCCATCGCTGACTATTGGGGGCGAAGCATTGGCCCCCACGGAGAGGGCTCGCAACTTGGGTGTCCTCCTGGATTCACGGCTGTCTTTAGAAGAACACTTGACGGCCGTGACCGGGAGGATTTTTCATCAGGTTCGCCTGATTCGCCAGTTGCGTCCCTTTCTGGATCGGGACTCGTTACGCACGGTCACTCATGCCCTCGTCACCTCCCGTCTGGACTATTGTAACGCTCTCTACATGGGGCTCCCCTTGAGGAGCACTCGGAGGCTCCAACTGGCGCAGAGTGCGGCCGCGCGGGTGATGATGGGAGCGACGTGGCGCTCCCATGTAACGCCTCTCCTGCGCGAGCTGCACTGGCTCCCGGTGGTCTTCCGAGTGCGCTTCAAGGTTTTGGTCATCACCTTTAGAGCGCTCCATGGCTTAGGACCTGGTTATCTACGGGACCGCCTGCTACCACCAATAGCCTCCCACCGACCAGTACGCTCCCATAGAGAGGGGCTCCTCCGGGTGCCGTAGGCCAAACAATGTCGACTGGCGGCCCCCAGGAGGAGAGCCTTCTCTGTGGGGGCACCTACTATCTGGAACGAGCTCCCCCCCGAGATACGGAGGATTCTGGATCTGCGTACCTTCCGTCGCACGCTGAAGACGTTCCTATTCCAGCAAGCCGGCCTGACCTAAACTTCTCCTCTTTTAAATGGGAATTTTAAATTTGGTTTTAAATTATTGGGGTTTTAAATATGGTTCAGCCAAATTTATCTAACTTGTTTTATTTCTATTTTAAATTTTGTATTTATATGTTTTATTTCATGGCTGTTCACCGCCCTGAGTCCTTCGGGAGTAGGGCGGTATACAAATTTAATAAAATGAAAATGAAAATGAATATATAAATAGAATGTATTAGAAAAGGTGCAGTTGTCTAATGAGTTTCTTGACCATTCTTCCATAATAACTTGTGAAATGTTTGGGAATTGTTGCATGAAAACTAATTAAATCATCTTAGTTTGAGGAAATAGGCATCACTAAGGATTATAAAAAAGGAAATACCAACAGACACAGATAAAAAGCAGGTAGGGAATGAATCTAATGCAATACTATAGAGATCCTTTGATAGAAACCTGTTATGAAAGGCATTTTCCTAGTTCTCTATACAGACTGAAAATGTGTTTGTCAAAAGCTCTACAGAAGAGGTAATATGTGTATAAAATTACATTTTTAACAGCAAGTAACACTATTAATAGGAGAGGAGAGCATTCTCCATGATCAGATTGAAGTCAAGTTGTCTGTGTTCTTTTTCTTTTTGTGTTAACACAAATTAACACAAGAGTTTTCTTGCTAAAATCTACAAATTAAAAAAATTATTTCAATCTTATTAAATGCATTATTTAGAAAACATTAAGTTAAATCATGAATACCATGAATATTTCATTGAGAGCATGTTGCTGTAGTGGTTAAGGCTTCAGTCTGGAAAGCAGGAAACCATGATTTCTTGATCCACATTAGGCACAAAACCAACTGGGTGATCTGGACCAGTCATTCTCTCTCAGCCCTAGAAAAAAACAGTAGCAAATCACTTCTGAAAACCTTGCCAAGAAAATTCCAGGGATTAGTTCAGGTTAGCTTTTGCAACAGTTTAGAAAACAAGTAGGCATTGCTTGGTCTACAATTACAGTGATTACTAGGTAATGTATGAGATCGATGTACAAAAAACAGAAATTCTATTGATTCTAAACTCAGATTTCTGTTTGCAACTAATTTTATTTCTGCTTCCTTAATTTTCTGTATAAATAGAAAGTTAAATACACACAATGACATGTAGTACTTGTCACTTAATGTGGTACTTTTTTGTAAGTGTGCATTATTCTCCAAGTGATATCAGATAAAATTGTTTATATTGTCTATCTAAATAAAATAGCAAAAAGGTAAAATGTTCAATTGTGATAGAACACAATTTTATTCCATCACCTTTCCTATCACTTAGCAGAGCAGGGAGGAGGAGAGGAGAGGAGAGGAGAGGAGAGGAGAGGCAAGTTTAATGTGGACCATCTAGGCAGCCCTGTTTGCTGGTGGAAGCAGCATTCTGGCATGACAGACCAGCAAACGGGAGCCTGCAGAGCAAAGAGCAACAGCAGTGCAGCAGGGAGGAGAACCAGCAGCAAGGGGCAGCATAGCGAACTAGAGCCTGAGAGCAGCGCAGAGAGCAGTAGTGAAAGTGATGGTGGAGCAATGGTGGAATCAGTGGTGGTGGAGCATTGCAGCACAGTGAACTGGTGACTGGAAACAGCAATGGAACAGTGTGGCAGACCAACACGGGGGGGGGGGCAATGACGCGAATTGAAAAGCAGGGAGAGCTGAATATCTAGTAGTGGCAGGCGAAAAGCAAGTAGGAAGAAAGGATAAAAAGACAACAACTACAGAACACAAGGCAAAAAAAAATCAAAGCCAAGTAGACAATAGGAACATATAAAGGGAGAAGAAAGAGATAAATAAATCTCACCAGAAAGTAGGAAGGGAAAGGATCACAAGAAGGCAGGGAGAAAAGGGATAATTATAGAATATTCCATTACAGGATGAGAATCAATTTAAGCCCCACCCACTGAAAATTTTAAAATTTGACCTTTTAAATGAACTTCTAGAACTTTAAAATTTTAAACTAGACATTTTTTCTTAAATTTTGAAAATTTTAAATAAATAATCTGTTGGAATAACAAATTTCTAAACTGGACATTTTTCCCGTTCAAAAATCTGTGATAAAACTGTCTACATTTTCACAACAAAAAATTTAACCCACTCATGGACAAAGAAACTGATACTATTGCGATATGCAAAACATGTTCCATGTATACATTTATGCCCATAGAAGACCCAGACTATATATGTATCAAATGTAAACTAATTAATTTACTAGAAGAAAAAGTAAAAGGTCTAGAAAAAACTTTAACTACTCTGAAACTCAACCTACAAAATGTGAAACCCCAAACCTCGCAAGAAGAATATGCCCAAATTGAACATAATAATGATCAAACAACGTCTAAAATAATCGAGCCCTTAGAAGACAGATGGACATATGTCACTCATAGAAAAAAACAATGCTAATACAAAACCCCTGTCCAACCCACTCTGAAGCAGCCCCACTGGTGCTGAGCAATCAATTTCATAGATTCCCTGGAAGAGTTTTTTTTTTCTTGATAGCCTCAGTTAAAAAAAATCTTTGAAAATATTATTGTTACAAAAAAAGAAATTGTATCCGGTTTGATAGACTTGAGCAATATGCAGATTAAATGTGAACTATATATAAATGAAAAAGCAATATCTGTTTATGCTGCTTATTTGTAATTTATATAAATTATTTACAACATAAAAATAGAATGCTCCCCATCCAATGGTTGAAATCATGATGAATTTTCATTCTGTATCATTCATATAACTAGAATTCTTGTAAATAAAGTTTCACTCAGGATTTTAATCAAATATTTTCTTCTCCAGATGAAAGTTTTGATTGTATTGTTTGTAAATTGTAGTAGCAATAATAGTTGTACAGGTCTATGAAAGTAATGATTATTTTTTCTGATTGTTGCACTTAATCTCCTCTCCATCTAGTTGTCCATTGATGAGCGTATCAGGCAACTGCATGAGGCCCACCGAGATTTTGGCCCCACTTCTCAGCACTTTCTTTCCAGTAAGTAATATCACTTCAGTTGTTGTTGCTGCTGATAATTTACACAGTGATCCTTATCAGTGGTTGGTTTCAAAAATTTTCACTACTGGTTTGGTAGGCATGACTAGATGGGGGGCATGTAATTGAGTGGGCATGGCCAACTTGACATCACTCATGCCCACGCCCACTTAATCACATGACCCCCCCCACCTAGTCACACTCAGGAAAAGGTAGGAAAATTTTTGGAATTTCCACCTATCTACCCCTGCCCCCCCTTTACCACTCACCCCTGGTTCCCCTCCTTTAGCGGCCCCAGTCCTAGCCTCGCTTCCTCACCACCACTGCTGGAAAGTGGCTGGCAAAGAAGCTGGCTGCAGGCCACTGAAAAGTACCGGAGGTCATGGAAAAAGCTGCTGCAGTCCCCACCATGTTCTTTGCTTGGACTTGCAAGGCAATGGGATGCACATGTGCGAAGAACATGGTGGCAACGAACATGGCAGGCGGGGCAACCGGGGGGATCAGTTCGGGAGCGTGGCTAGCTGCCCATCACTACCGGTTCGTCGACCTTGGCCAAATTTCCGCCAACGGTTTGTGCGAATCGGTGCAAATCGGCTGAATGCCACCTCTGATCCTTATATTTTGAAAAGCCTACCACAGATAAGATATTGTGCTGTTTTTATTGTATGTATTCTATTAAGTGAATTCAGCAATTCAGATTTGTTTTGAGTTGAAGCATTCTGCATCTCTGCACTGGGTCCTTAAGCTCTTCCTGTCATGTGCTAATGCTGGTTGGACTCAAAGCCATCTTAAGAATACTACAAGCTACCACACACACTGGATAATTTTTCTGCTGCTATTTTGTCACAACTTTCCACAGGAGCTTTAACAAATGACATTTGCCTTCCTTTCTATGATTTCATTCCACTGAATATGCATACTTTTAGTAGAGTATATGTATACATTGGTGTATAGGTATGCATAAACACGCAACCATATATACTATAAAATTCATATAGACAAAGCTAAAAAATAAAAATGCAGACAGAACAATGAACTTTAAAATCAACATTCCTTTATCAAGCAATTTCATGCTTATTCAATGAATTCTGTTTCCGCTAACATTATAGAAACTCTTCATTCATGGTTCTGGTAGTGCAGTGGTTATATTTGGCTTATATGTAGAATATCACTGCTTTGAAACTCAGCTTCAATTACTATTTTTTTTCTTTACCTAAGTTTGTTTTTGTTGTGATGAAAACTACCTCAGATGGACTTCCAGTTGGCGATTCGTGGCGACATGGCATTGTAAGAGCGATCACTGCTCTTCAACACCGTTTTCTCACCGTGTTTTGGAGATCTCAAGAGGCGAGAAAGCCTGGAGAGCTTCTCGGACAATAGAGGGAATCCGAAGAGTGGAAAAGCGAGGTGCAACCACCTTCCGCTTGAACGGAAACCTCTGTCTAACCGGCACGGGTGCATCTGCTGATTAATGGCAGACCCGAAGCCACGGTAGCCAGCAAACGACGGGAAGCAAGAAATTGGGGCGGCTGATGTGGAAAGAGGACCTAAACGCCAATCCCTGGTGACTGTGGGGATTGATCTCAAGGGAGTGTTGCCAGCCATGCAAGCAATGCAAGCGACCTTGTCAACGATACAGGATACCATGCTTAAAATGCAAGAAAAGATGACAAATAATCATGCAGAACTGAAGACAGATATCCATGCCATTGACCAAAAAATGAGTGAGATCCAAGAATCCATATACAATAATGAACAAAAAATAATAAAGGTGGAGACCAGGATGGAACAGAATGAAAGGAATCTTGACTCTATCGATCAGAAGCTGATGGCACAAAATAGGGAATTAGAGGACTCTATAATCCAGTTTGAAATGGATAGAGCATCTTTCTATCTACGTTTCCAAAACATAGTGGAAGACAAGGACGAAGATCTGGGCCAAGTAATGGTAAACCTAATAGCAGAAATATTACAGCAAGACAAGGATGATATCGTAAAAGAGGTGGATGAAGTCTACAGAGTGCAAACTAACTATGCTAGGAGAAATAAACTGCCTAGAGAAGTGCAAATTAGATTTGCAAGGAAGAAAGTTAAAGATATCCTATATAACATTGTGAGAGAGGAACCTGTGACCTATAAAGGGAAGGAGGTGATAATCCTGAAACAAGTCCCCAAGAGAGTGAGGGATTTGAGAAGAGATTACAGGTTCCTGGCGATACAGTTAAGCAAGAGGAATATTCCCTTTAGATGGATCTTACCGGAGGGAATGCTGATCACTTCACAAGGGAAAAAAATTAAAATAGACAGCCTCATCTCTGCACAAGAATTTTTGGATCAGCTGAGAGGTGCAGAGGAAGACCATAGTAGTAAGGAGGAGCTGGAGGTGGTCTCCCAAGAGGAAGAAAGCGTACAACAAAGGAAGTCTAAAGAAGGAACACCAGAGGAAAAAGAGACAGAAGAGAAGGAGATCAAAGAGACTAAGGGAAAGAAACAAAATCGCAAAGAGCTGTACGAGCAAATAAGAACTAAACTAGCTTAGTAGAGAGATGGGGGGGATGGAAATTATTATCTGTTAATGTTAATGGCTTAAACTATGATAGGAAAAGAAAACACATATTTTCGAAATTAAATAAACAAAATGCTGATATAATATGCCTCCAAGAGGTTCATATAAAAAGAGAAGAGGGGAAATACTTAGAATTTGATAAATTTGGGATGACCTTTACCTCCTTAGCCGAAAAAAAAGGGGGGAGTAGCACTATATGTTAAAAAAGGGATCACCGCTGAACTTAAATATACCGATATGAAAGGAAGAATACTGGCAATTGAGATTATGAGGGGGAATATCCCAATATTAGTAGTAGCTATTTATGCTCCAAATAGAAACCTGGCAGAGTTTTACAAGAAATTGGGTGATAAAAAAAGCATGGAATACAGAAATATTTGTGTACTCAGGGACTTTAATGGGGTAGTAAACCAGGATAAGGATTATAGGAGCGGTAAAGAAAAAAAGAAAATGAGGGAAAAGCTGCCAAAAGCCTTCTTTGCTCTAGTGGATGAACAAAATTTAGTGGATATATGGCGGGCTTTACACCCGAATGAGAAGCAATTTACCTTCTACTCGAACCCCCAGAAATCTTGGTCAAGGATTGACATGATGTGGGTCAGTAGAGCCTTGGGGATGGAAATCGATACAGTGGAAATAACCCCAAATATATGGGCTGATCACAGTCCACTGGAGATAAAGTGGAAAAACCCACAAAGGAAAAAACAGAAGAGATGGAGGTTAAACACCCAAATTCTGAGAGACAAGGAGTTTACCAAAAAACTTGGGGGAAAGCTAAAATCATTTTTTGTGGAAAATGAAAGTCAAGAGATGTCTCAAGCGATTGTTTGGGATACAATGAAGGCATATTTAAGGGGGCTAGTAATATCGCATAGCATACATAAGAATAAAGAGAAAAGGAAGATGCAGAAGGATCTGGTAGATCAACTAGGAGAAGTAGAAAAGAGACTACAGCAGAACCTGGGCGATGAGGTAGTAAAAGAAAATTGGATGACAATAAGACACAAATTAAACCTATTGGAGCAAGAGGAATTGACATGTAAAATTAAACAATCTAAACAATATTATTTTAAGAACGCAAATAAACCGGGGAGGTGGTTATCGTACAAATTAAAAAAGGAGAAGGAAAAGGGGATTAAACATCAATTGGAAAACCTGGATGGAAAAATATTGAACAAAGAGGAGGAAAAATTGGAATTGGCCTGAAAATATTATGAAGCTTTGTATAAGGAGGAGGAAACCCCAATGGAAAAAAATTAAACAATATTTGGAAAAAGAGAAACTCCCTCAGATAAAAGAGGAAGAAAGGGAGATGCTTAATGGGGAGATTACGGTGGAGGAATTAAGGAGGGTAATATCTAAATTAAAGAATAATAAAACACCAGGCCCGGATGGTCTCCCAGGAGAACTCTATAAAAATAGTGATCTGGAGGAAATACTCATACCAAAATTGTTGGTAATATGTAATGAGGCTTTGAGAGGATCCAAGATCCCAGATTTGTGGAGGGAGGCGTACATTAGTCTTAAAAGAAGGTACCGATTCGAAACAAATAAAGAATTATAGGCCTATCTCCCTACTCAATACAGATTATAAAATATTTATGAGTGTTATCGCAGGAAGGATGAAGATAATATTGAATAATTGGATTCACTCTGATCAAAATGGATTTCTCCCGGGAAGGCAGATTAAGAACAACTTGAGGGTCGTGATAGATGTTCAAGAATATTACGAAATACATTCTGAGAAACAAATGGCACTAGTCTTCTAGATGCCCAGAAGGCATTTGATAATTTAAATTGGGGATTCATGATCCAGCAAATTAAAGAGATGAACTTTGGTGAAAATTTTGAGAATGCGATTATAGCAATATACGATAAACAAAGAGCAAACATTTTATTAAATGGTGACATGACAAAAACCTTCCAGATTAGCAAGGGAGTGAGACAAGGCTGCCCGCTGTCACCGCTTCTATTTATATTGGCCTTGGAGGTTCTCCTAAGAAGAATTAAACATAACAATGAGATAAGAGGATTGAAAATTAGGAGCGAAATATTTAAAATTCAGGCATTTGCTGATGATGTAGCATTAATTATGGAGGAACTGTTAGTAACGGGACAAAAAGTCTTGAAAGAATTAGATGACTATGGGAAACTATCTGGATTTAAATTGAATAAAACCAAAACCAAAATGTTAACCAAAAATATATCAGAAGGGCAAAAGAGAATATTAGAAGAAACTCTGGGCCTGCAAATAGTCAAAAAGATAAAATACCTAGGCGTCTGGATAACGGCAAGATGTTCGGCCTTAAAGGAAGACAATTATACACCATTATTAGGGAAAATTAAGCAAGACTTGGAACAGTGGGGGAAACTACAAATATCACTGCTAGGTAGGATAGCTACCATAAAGATGAGCATCCTACCTAAATGGGTATATCTATTTCAAACTACGCCAGTTAATATAGATAAAAAATTCTTCTTAGATTTGAATAAGGCCACAAGGAAATTTATCTGGGGAGGAAAAAAGCCGAGGATTGCACTTCGAACATTGCAGGAAAAAAGGAACAGGGGTGGATTTGGGCTCCCAGTGTGGGAAATATACTATAGAGCTGCCAACCTAGTGTGGCTAAAGGATTGTGCTACATTAGGAAATAAAAGAATTCTGACACTGGAAGGCTACAATCTGCAGAAAGGCTGGCATGCTTTTCTGTGGGACAAAAAAAAGGGGCAGAGACGTATTTCCATAGGCATAAAATTAGAGATGTATTATTCCGGATCTCGAAGGAAATTAGGCATATACACTATACTAAAATCCCAAAATGGACCTCCACAATGGAGGCAATGATCTATTCGAATATGCTAGGCATGGAGAAAATGTTTAGATTCCAGGATATCTTAGATGATAGAGGTAATCTTAAAACGAATGAGGACTTGAAGGAGCAAGAGATCCACATTGACTGTGGCCCTACCTACAAATTAAATCATGGTACAAAAAGGATAAGGAGGAATATTGTATAGAATTGGGGACCAATGGATTTGACAAGTTATGGATGGGAGTAGAGAATAAATTATTAGCCAAATTATATTCGTATCTGCTTGAATATGACAGGGAAGGAGAAATAGTTAAAGATCAGATGATTGCCTGGGGGAAAAATTTTGGTCGCAACATAAATTTGGACGAGTGGGAAGAAATTTGGAATAATAACCTTAAATTGACAAGGGCAGTAACATACAAGGAGAACCAGTACAAAATGTTGTATAGGTGGCACTTAGCGCCATCCAGGATAGCAAAAATATATCCGAACGCAAGCCCAAAGTGCTGGAAGTGTGGCCACTGTCAAGGTACCTTCTACCATATGTGGTGGACGTGTCCTGAAGCGATGAAATTTTGGAGAATAATACAAAAATGGATCCAAGAAGTAATAGAGGAAAATATCAATTTGGCACCAGAGATCTACCTCCTGGGAGTACTAAAAAGGGCATATAGGAAGGAAAAGAAATATTTAATCATACACATGATCACAGCCGCTAGATTAACATATGCAAAACACTGGAAAGAGAAAGGATGCCCAACGGAAGAACAGATAATCAGTAAAATACTAGAATGCACAGAAATGTGCAGATTAACACATGTGCTAAATGAGAAGGAGGACTCAGAATTCTACATGGTATGGGAAATGTGGTATAGATGGTTGGAAAATAAATGTAAATGTTGACATGAATTAAGAAGGGTAGTATCAAACTATGTATGTAACCTATATATCTTAAGCAATAACATGCATTATAGTGTATATTGTAGTAGTTTATAAGTATTTCATATCTTAATTTTAAAATATTTATGTAATCTATTAGATACCACTCATATAAATATATAACATGCTAAACCAAAAACATTGAATTGTACCATTATGTTATTCAATAAAAAAGAAAAAAAAGAAAAAGAAAATTACCTCAGGTGACTGGAAAATGATAAAACAGTGTACCAGTACATTTGTTTTTAAAAAGCCCAATGGAATATATAACTCAGGGAAACAAAGATAATAAAAACATTCTGCAAGGTTTGCAGCAGCGTTTCTTTGTATATTAGGCAAATGTTTATGCACTATACTACCAGGATGTCATTGTCAACAGTTGCTGCAGACTGGTAAATTGATCCAAATGAAGGATAATTCCTAACTCTGTGGCAATAGTTGACTGAAGAGGAAAGATCTATCTTCACCCTATTTTATTACAGTAGTGGCCAAAATTGTGGAAACTTTGGGAAATTGTATTTTCTAAAACTAGCTAATAACAACACTTTTTTTTGGAGTAGTACCATAAAATTATATATCAATGGAAATATAATTTAATCAAGAATGTAATGCAATAACTTTTATGAAGGATTTGCTATTAGAATAGCAGTTACAGTATAAAGAAGTGAAACACGTAGAAAAAACGAGATATACAAAAATTATCACCATGTCATTTAATAGTTGGGTAACCTTTAGCATGAATTATGGCCTTACAACGTCTTTCCATAGAGTGAACCAAGTCTTTTAGTTCTGCAGCTATTATAATGTGAAACCAAGATTGAATGATTGCTTCTATTAACTGGGTTTTATTGCTGGGTCGCTTCTGACTAACAAGTTTCTTTTGTCGGCTCCATAGATTCTCAATTGGGTTAAGGTCTGGGCTATTCCTAGGCCATTCCAGCAGTGGAATATGATTATCTTGAAACTTCAAAAAAAAAAGTGGTGTTATTAGCCATCAAACATCAAAAATACACTTTTCCCAAAAGGTTTTCACAATTTTGGCCGCTACTGAACAATTATAGGAGAGGAAAGAGCAAAGTTATGGTTAAAGAATTGTATCACAAGAAGCAGAAGGAAAGTCTATAGTTTCTTGCTTAACATAAAGAGTAAAACCAGACAATAGAACATGAAAAAAATTCCCAAAGTAAAAGATATTGCATATTGATGAATCAAAAACATTTCACTGCTGTCACACCAAATCTGTGATGTGTAACTAATGGGTTTGGTTAGACTTGAGAGTGCAGTATATTAGAACTGTTGTTAAAAAACATTTTAGCAGATATGTGTTTTAAAGGAAATCTTTTTAATATCTCTATTTTATTATGACACTTTTTGGGGGGAGGAAGATCATAGGTTACCCCCTTCCCTATCTAAATTGTTTTATGACCTATGTACAACGGACTGGTACCTATGAAGTAAACTCTCTTTTATGAACTGGAAATTTTACAGTAAATTATTTGTATTCATACATATGATTGTCTTTTGAAGTAAATAAATAGATATATGTTAATTTGTACTACTTAGGTTTTAAAAAGTATTTATTTATAGCATAGAGTTCAGACAAATAGAAAAACTAAATAGTAAATTATCAACAGAATTGTTCATATCCATGGAAGGTGGCAACTTTCTAATCTTCTGAATTATGGCATATTTAATTTATATTGAACTAATTCTTCCATCAATTATTAATCACATTTACTTTATCCTTTAGGAATTTAAAACAGAGTGGTTGAAATGAAAAATAATAACTTGTCACAGTATCTTTTCAATCCCCATACTCAATACTCTTGACATTGTATGGAACTGGCTTTCTTAAATCTAGAATCACTTCTATCCATACTTGTAGAATTCCATAAGTAGAAAGAATAATATTACCCCATAATTATGTGCATATATATATCTATATGCTTATTCCAGAAAGAGTATATAATACCTGATTACAAAACATTGTTCTACCTGACAAGCTCTTAGACGATATTTCTTTTTACCATCAATTAGGCCACTAACTTGTAGATGTGATGCTATTCATTCATTCATTCGTTCATTTTATTTTGGTCATTGACCAGCAAAACAAAAGGACACAATTGATTAGAATTTTAAAAGCTGTAAAATAATATAACAATATATAAAATTGTAAGTTTAAGAAATGTGGCCATAAAAATATAAAATGTGATACAATTTATATAAGACAACTAAATTATTATTTGGAATAACAGAATTATAAAATTGCCTATCTGAAATATATAGAACCATTATAATACTATCAGTTATGGAAAGTTTTCATTAATATTATATTTAGAGAAACTATAGTAATTTAATGTAGTAATATATAAGGAATGATTATGGTTTCAAAACTAAAAGTTAGAGTCCAATTATAATAACTATATTGTTAAAATATTTCTGATAGATAATGAAATTAAATCAAAAATAAGATTCATCTTTGCATGCGCGAAGATGGCGGCGACCGGGTAGCTCCCGGGAGAGACGGGGTGGTTTTGGGCCATGCCGAGGGGTCTAAGGGTCGTTAAAAACATCCACGACCCTAGCCCCGGCGAGAAGAGCTCCTGCCCAGCCTGGGAGGGATTTTACGCCCTCTGGAACATCGCGGCTGGAGCGGGAGCCGGCATTTGGAGAGGCGCGTGGAAGCGCCGTGTGAAGGAGATGGCAGCAGTCGACCATGCCGAGGGGTTTAAGAGCCGGTAAAACATCTACGGCCCCAGCCCCCAGTGAGAAGAGCTCCTGCCCAGCCTGGGGAGGGCTTTTACGCCTCCCGGAACATCGCGGTTGGTGCAGGCGGCCAGCGTTGGAGAGGCGCGTGGAAGCGCTGTGTGAGGGAGAATGGTGGCAAGGATGGCAGCAGTCGGGGAGTTAATTTGTTTGAAACTGCTCCCCCTGATATTCAGGCTGCTCCCCCTGACATTCGGGCTGTGGAGGCCTCTCCCTCTCCCATGTGAAGGAGAAGGAGTGACGGAGTGACAGAGACGATGGAGCCAGGAGGTGGGTGGTGGGATGTTGGATGATGGGCCACCCTCCCCCCCCACCACTGGAGGTGGTGGATCCAAGGCAGTAGCAGCGGATGACCGTAGCCAAGATATGACAGCATGATGGTGGCCAAGATTAACTACATGGCGGAGGAGGTGATGTTGCTATCCTCCTCTGAGGATATTGCTCTCCCCCCCCCCCGGCAGGACTGCTTCCAGAACAATCATGCGGGACCTCCCCCTTATTCTTCATTTCACCTACGCCTTAGCCGGATAGAGAGACTATGGGGGAGCTGAGGGATCCATTTCTACTCCAGCGAAGGAGCTGTAGTAACACCCCTGGTATGACTATCTCCAGTGAGACCAGCCAGCATGAGAGGGTGGCTTGATCATTGCCCCGTTGGAGTGGAAAGGACATTGGACCTTCTCCCTGTCGTGAGAGGACAGTGGAGTCCAGCTCTATGAAATTCTATGAAATTCATCTATACCCTGAAGGGTCTCTCTGGACTATGAACCCTGGACTGGCCCTCTTTTCCACCTTGGACTCAGACGTACAATGACGTACAAGAAAGCCGACCTGCTAGCATTGTGAAACTCCCCCCTCTCGCAAGTTTGGCCCTCCAGTTTATTGAGGGCCCACCTCGATAAGGGGCTTTGGAACCCCGAGAGGTGGCATGCGAAAACTAGAGGGTTGAGGGGTTTTATATCAAAAAATTTTGTAAATTTTTTAAGGGGTTCTAGGGAGGTGGAGGGTTTGATTGGAATATGGGTCGTGGGTATGGGGGATAGCCCACAAAGGGGAGGGGCGGGCCTGGCAAGGAAGCACAGCGTGGGAGGTGGGGATCTCGGGGCCGAGGGGGGTGTCATAGTTTGTCCAGATAGTGTTCTGAATATCATTACCGTGAGTGGGAGGGATAGGTATGGCGGGAGCAGGGGGCCATATCGAGTCAAGGGAGCACGTACCCGCTGTTTACAAGCGGTGACATGCTCCGGCCCCCAAGGCTCCACCCGTTCCCCAGGTTGCACAGACCCTCAGGACCTGACCCTTCGGCTGATGCTGTGCAATGCCAGGTCCATAGTAAATAAAGCCCCCCTCATTTGTGATCTTATTTGTGAGGGGGGAGCGGACCTGGCGGGTATTACGGAGACCTGGTTGGGCCAGGAGGGGGGGTCCCCCTCATTGAAATGTGCCCACCAGGTTTCCTCGCATTCCATCGGCCGAGGTTACAGGGCAGGGGCGGGGGAGTAGCGGTTATTATTAAAGAAGGTCTGAGACCGAGGGAGGCCACTGTTCCTCAGACGGCCGGCTGTGAGTCCCTCCTTGTGAAATGGGGTCATGGGGTTCAGATGGGTTTGCTGATCACGTACCTGGCTCCCTGCCACATGGCAACAGCCCTGCCCGAGCTACTCAACGTCATCGCCGCGGTGGTGGTTGATACCCCCAGGCTTATGGTCATGGGGGATTTCAACCTGCCGTCCATGGGTGAGGCGTCTGAGGTGGCTCGGGAGTTCATGGTTTCCATGACAGCCATGGACCTGACCCAGTTAATTCATGGCCCTACCCACATGGGGGGAAACATGCTGGATCAGGTTTTTGTCTCTGGACAGTGGCTGAGTGATCTTGAGATAGGGGATACTGAGCCCTTGTCATGGTCAGATCACTCTCTCCTTCGTCTCGACCTTCAAACCGCTGCACCCCGCCGCAGGGAGGCGGAGCCGGTAAGATGGTTCCGCCCCAGGTGCCTGATGGAACCTGATAGGTTCCAGATGGAGCTTGGGCCATTTCCCGAGGCTCTGGCACACGCCTCGACTGGAGACCTAGTGGCCGCCTGGGATAGGGCGGCCGCTGGAGCTCTGGATCGGGTCATGCCTTTGCGGCCTCTAACCCGGCGCCGATCTCATTTGGCTCCTTGGTTCACTGAGGAGCTGAGGGAGTTGAAGCGCCAGAAATGACACCTAGAGAGTAGTTGGAGGGCCAGTCTTTCTGAATCGGACCGGACACTGGTAAGATCCCATATTAGGAATTACCTAGTGGCGATAAAAGCAGCGAAATGTAGTTATTTTGCTGCTCTTATTGCATCATCAGATAACCGCCCGGCCACCCTGTTTAGGGTGACCCGCTCCCTGCTCCATCAGGAAGCACGGGAGGACCCCTTGGAGGGTAGAGCCGAGGATTTTGTTCAGTATCTGTATGACAAAATCACTCAGATCCGGGAAGATCTGGACTCTGACTGGGTAGTCTCAGGGGGAGGGACTGGGGCAGGTCTTGAGAATGTTATCTGGGATGAGTTTGATCCTGTGACCCCTGAGGATGTGGACAGGATTCTGGGCAGACTGAACACGACCACTTGTTTATTGGACCCGTGTCCCTCCTGGTTAGTTCTGGCTTCCCGGGAGGTGACGCGAGGCTGGCTCCAGGGGATTATAAATGCTTCATTGGGTGAGGGTGACTTCCCCGCCGCCTTGAAAGAGGCGGTGGTGAGGCCCCTCCTCAAGAAGCCTTCCCTGGACCTGGCAATGTTGGTTAATTATCGTCCAGTCTCCAACCTTCATTTTGTGGCGAAGGTTGTCGAGAGTGTGGTTGCGCAACAGCTTCCCCAGCACCTGGATGAGACTACATATCTGGATTCGTTCAAGTTGGGTTTCAGACCCGGGTACAGCACGGAAACGGCATTGGTTGCATTGGTTGATGATCTCTGGAGGGCTCGGGACAGGGGGTGCTCCTCTGTCCTGGTCCTGTTAGATCTCTCAGCGGCTTTTTGAAACCATCGACCATGGTATCATACTGCACCGGTTGGAAGAGTTAGAGGTGGGAGGCACTGTACTACGGTGGTTCTCCTCCTTTCTGTCCAGTCGGTTGCAGTCTGTGTTGGCAGGGGGGCAGAGGTCGACCCCGAGGCCCCTCATATGTGGGGTCCCACAAGGGTTGGTCCTCTCGCCCCTTTTGTTCAACATTTATGTAAAGCCGCTGGGTGAGATCATCCGTCGTTTTGGGGTGAAGTACCACCAGTACGCTGATGACACCCAGCTGTACATCTCCACCCCGGACCACCCCAATGATGCCCTTGAAGTGATGTCTCGGTGTCTGGAGGCCGTGCGGATCTGGATGGGGAGGAACAGGCTCAGGCTCAACCCATCCAAGACTGAGTGGCTGTGGTTTCCGATGTCCCGATATAGTCAGTTGACGCCCTCGCTGACTATTGGGGGCGAATCGCTGGTCTCCACGGAGAGGGCTCACAACTTGGGCGTCCTCCTGGACTCATGGCTGTCTTTAGAAGAGCACTTGATGGTCGTGACCGGGAGGATCTTTCATCAGGTTCGCCTGATTCACCAGTTGCGTCCCTTTCTGGATCGGGACTCCCTACACACAGTCACTCATGCCCTCGTTACCTCCCGCCTGGACTATTGTAACGCTCTCTACATGGGGCTCCCCTTGAGGAGCACCCGGAGGCTCCAACTGGCACAGAGTGCAGCCGCGTGGGTGGTTATGGGAGCAACATGGCGCTCCCGTGTGACACCTCTCCTGCGTGAGCTGCACTGGCTCCCGGTGGTCTTCTGGGTGCGCTTCAAGGTTTGGTTACCACCTTTAGAACGCTCCATGGCTTAGGACCTGGCTACTTACGGGACCGCCTACTACCACAAACAGCCTCCCACCGGCCGGTACGCTCTCATAGAGAGGGGCTCCTCCAGGTGCCGTCAGCCAAACAATGTCGACTGGTGGCCCCTAGGGGGAGGGCCTTCTCTGTGGGGGCACCTACTATCTGGAACGAGCTCCCTCCAGAGATACGGAGGATCCCAGATCTGCGCACTTTCTGCCATGCTTTGAAGACACTCCTATTCCAGCAGGCCGGCCTGGCCTAATTTTCTCCCCTTCTTTTAAATTTTTAAACTGAAATTTTAATTTGTTTTAAATTACTGGGAGTTTTAAATCGTCTCGGGCAAAAATTATTTAATTGGGTTTTAATCATGTTTTAACTTTTGTATTTATGTGTTTCATTCTGTGCCTGTTCACCGCCTTGAGTCCTTCGGGAGTAGGGCGGTATACAAATTTAATAAAATGAAAAATGAAAAATGAACTATTGACAGTAAGGACATAAAGCATTTCTAAAAAGTAGAAACTAAATGGGCATGTTTATAAACACAAAATATTTAGGAGTTATTTCAGTAGAAATTATAGTGTATTGTACAAACTATGGATTAATATTTGGCTGAAATCAGGAATAAGATGGTATTGGAAGACAGACAGACCTTCTTGGAGAGTTATAACTTTCCAAAATAAAGCTGAATTCATGGAGAGAGAGGCAGAAATTAGTTGATTTAAGAATTCTCTAAAACCTCTTAATAGAAATTATTTCAAATTTGTTCAGAAAATCCTTCATTCTGATTAACACAAAAAGATGGAGATTTAAAGATAAGCACCAATCTAATACATTTGGCTAAGAGGGGAGCCAGTCCAAAACCAGTAAGTCACAATGGAGCAATAGGCAGAGAAGAATCTGTGCGTGCAATCAAAAGCATAATCTCAGCCTGTCAGGGCAGGCTTGGCTGGAACAAAAACAAAGCCAACACGAAGCAACCACAAGAGCAGCTGGAACTGTGTCTTTATTTCCTCCATAACAGGCAAGCCACAGAATACAGTGAAAATGCAATAAGCTATGTGAAGTCAGCGCTGGGAGCATCTGCCTTCCAGCACTGCTTTTATTCTTAATGCCCCACCCCCCAGTCACCCAGCAGTTAATCTCCACTAATCCCCAATTTCCCTGTGGCTAACCCCAACCCCAGCAGCTAACATGCAGCATAGGTGGCCATGGTTTGAGTCAGGCAATGTCCCTGGTGGCCTTCCAGGCCAGCGTCACTGGTTGCATCTCAGCTGCCATGGATCCAACCGTGACTGAACATCCAGGCCTCCGTCGGTCCTATCAGCTGTGAAGCGACGGCTCGTCAGCTGTGCAGCAGCATCCCTGTACCTCTGGTACCGCTGGGGAACAGCAGAGAGGCACAGGGGTTTTCTGTCACTGCTCAAGCCCTCCGTGGAGCACTGGGGAACAGCTGAGAGGCACAGGGGCTCTTCGGCACCTCCCACGATCTCGGAAACGTGCCGGTAAGCTTCACCTCCATCGGCCATTGCTGCTTCTGCCGCTGCAACTGCTGGTGCCCTCACCACATTGCCCCCCCACCCCAGTTGTGGCAAGCCTGTGGACTGGGCTTGACAGGTGGCTCCCCTCTACCAGAGGTCCACCTGGAAGACAGAACAAAATGCATTAGCCCTCTTGCCACGACATGTGCCAGTGCCGCCCCCCCCCCAGTTTGCCCAGATGATGTTGGTGGAATTGCTGCAGCAGCCTGTTGGCATTGGGTATCTAGGATGCGTCTGTGACTTGTATCCCTTTCACCAAACCAAATATTGGAGCCTGCCCTTATGCAACCAGGAGTCTAGGATGCTGCCTATTTCATAATGATCTGCCCCCACGGCCCAGGGAGGTTTGGATATAGGTTACGGGTTATGAGTTTCTATGGGCTTCAACAGGCTGCTGTGAAATATGGGGTGTACCCAGCCCAGTAGGGAGGGGAGCTTCAATTCCATGGTTACAGGTTAATGACTCAAATGATCGGGAACAGGCCCAGGTATTTTTGCTTTTTGCATGGCACCCTTAGTTTGATGTATTTTGTTGAGAGGTATACCGGATCCCCAACTTTAAAGGATTTTGGCATTGCCCATTTTTTGTTGGCTTGCTTCTTCTATGTTTCAGCCGCTTTCTGTAATGCTTTTTGACTGAGCCCCAGACATCTGGTATTGTAATTGCCCACTCTTTCAGGGTTTTGGGGTTTTGAGGGTCATGGCTCCACTCAGGTATGGCTACAAATTCAATCCCATTAACCACTCGAAAGGGGGTGAATCTGGTGCTCCCATGAACTGCATTATTGTAAGCCATCTCCACAAAGGGAAGGAGGCTCACCCAGGTTTTCCGCTGGTAGTCAATGTAGCATCTCAGATAGCATTCAGTCATGGTGTTAATTCTTTCGACAGCTCCATTGCTGCTAGGATGGAATGCAGAGCTTAGTCCCTGGGTGGAGCCAATTAACCGGGTGAAATCATGCCAAAATCTGGCGGTGAATTGAACCCCCCATCTGAGATGATAATAATAATAATAATTTTTTTATAATAATAATAATTTTATTTCTATACCGCCCTTCTCCCGAAGGACTCAGGGCGCTGTACATCCTATTTAAAAACACAAGACAAAACAAAGATTAAAAATTTAAAATAATTAAATAAATTTGGCTCAATTTAAAACCCCAGAAATTTAAAATACCCCAATTTAAATTTATTATGTTGATAGCCCGGCCTGGCGGAACAACAGGGTCTTCAGTGTGCAGCGAAACACCCGGAGGTCGGAGATCTTACGTATTTCCGGGGGCAGTTCATTCCACAGGGCTGGGGCTCCCACAGAGAAGGCCCTCCCCCTGGGTGTCGCCAGCCGACATAACTTGGCCGATGGCACCCTGAGGAGACCCTCTCTGTGGGAGCGGACTGGCCGGTGGGAGGCTATTGGTGGCAGAAGACGGTCTCGAAGCTACCCGGGTCCTATGCCATGGAGCGCTTTAAAGGTGGTAACCAACACCTTGAATCACACCCGGAAGACCACTGGGAGCCAGTGCAGCTCGCGCAGGAGGAGTGTCACGTGGGCACAACGAGTTCCACCCATAACCTCCCGCACGGCCACATTCTGGACCAGTTGGAGCCTCCGAGTGCTCTTAAAGCGGAGCCCCATGTAGAGAGCATTACAATAGTCCAACTGGGAGGTAACAAGGGCGTGAGTGACCGTGCGCAGGGCGTCCCGGTCCAGAAAGGGCTGCAACTGGTGAATCAGGTGAACCTGATAAAAGGCCCCCCTGGCTACGGCCGTCATATACTCTTCTAAAGACAGCCGTGCATCCAGGAGGACACCCAGATTGCGAGCCCTCTCTGTGGGGGGCAAAGATTCACCCCAATAGTCAGCGATGGCACCTGCTGACTATATTGGGGCGCCGGAAGCCACAGCCACTCGGTCTTGGAGGGGTTGAGTCTGAGCCTGTTCCCCCCCTCTAGACCCGCACGGCCTCCAGGCAGCGAGATATCACATCAAGGGCATCATTGGGGTGGTCTGGGGTGGAGATATACAGCTGAGTATCATCAGCGTACAGATGACACTTCACTCCAAAACCACGGATGATCTCACCCAGCGGCTTCACATAAATGTTGAACAGGAGGGGCGAGAGGACCGACCCTTGTGGCACTCCCCATGCGAGACGCCTTGAGGTCGACCTTTGTCCCCCTGCCAACACAAACTGCGAGCGGTCGGAGAGGAAGTAGGAGAACCACCGCAGAACGGTGCCCCCATTCCTAACCCCCCCAACCGCTGCAGCATGATACCATGGTCGATGGTATCAAAAGCCACTGAGAGATCTAATAGGACTAGGACAGAGGAGCAACCCCTGTCCCGAGCCCTCCAGAGATCATCCATCAACGCGACCAATGCTGTTTCTGTGCTGTACCCCTGCCTGAAGCCCGACTGGTACGGGTCTAGATAGATAGCTTCATCCAGGTGCAGGGGAAGTTGTCATGCCACCACGCTCTCAACAACCTTCGCCACAAAACGAAGGTTGGAGACTGGACGATAGTGGACTAATTCAGCTGGATCCAGGGAAGGCTTCTTGAGGAGGGGCCTCACTACCGCCTCTTTCAAGGTGGCAGGAAAGGCACCCTCACTCAGAGAAGCAGTTATAATCCCCTGGAGCCAGCCTCGTGTAACCTCCCAGGAGGCCAGTACCAACCAGGAGGGACACGGGTCCAATAAACACGTGGCGGCACTAATCTTACCCAGAACCCTGTCCACATCCTCAGGAGTCACAGGATCAAACTCCTCCCAGATAACATTCTCAAGACCTGCCGTCGTCTCCTCCCGTGGACTCATCCAATTGGAGTCCAAGCCATCCCGAATCCGAGCGACTTTATCGTGCAGGAATTGCACAAAATCCTCAGCACGACCCTGCAAGGGATCTTCCCGCACTCCCCCCCGAAGAAGGGAGTGGGTCACCCTAAACAGGGCGGCTGGGCGGTTCTCTGCAGATGCGATAAGAGTGGAAAAAATGTTAGATTTTGCTGCTTTTATTGCCACTAGGTAGGTCTTCATATAAGACCTCACCTGTATCCGGTCGGAATCGGATTGACTAGTCATCCAAATGCTCTCTAGGCGTCTTTTCTGACGCTTCATCTCTCTCAGCTCCTCAGAGAACCAAGGAGCCAATTGAGATCGGCATCGGGTCAGAGGCTGCAAAGGCACGACACGGTCCAAAGCTCCAGCGGCCGCCCTTTCCCAGGTGGCCACCAGCTCTTCAGTCGAGTCATGTGTTAGAGTCTCAGGAAATGGCCCAAGCTCCATCAGGAACCTTTCAGGGTCCATCAGGTGCCTGGGACGGAACCATCTGGTCGGTTCCGTCTCCCTGCGGTGGGGGAAGGCGGTAGGAAAGTCTAATTGGAGGAGCGAATGATCTGTCCATGACAAGGGTTTGATATCTAGGTTCCCTCTACCAAGATCATTCAACCACTGACCAGAGACAAAAATCAAGTCCAGAGTGTGTCCCCCTATGTGAGTGGGGCCTTGAACTAACTGGGTCAGGTCCATGGCTGTCATGGAAGCCATGAACTCCCGAGCCACCTCTGATGCCTCACCCACGGATGGAAGGTTGAAATCCCCCATGACATCCCCCAATAAGTCTGGGGGTATCAACCGCCACCCCGGCAATGACGTCGAGTAGCTCGGGTAGGGTCGCTGCCACATGGCAGGGAGCCAGGTACGTAGTCAGCAAACCCATCTGCACCCCACGGCCCCACTTCACACAAAGGGACTCACATCCGGCTATCTGAGGAACAGTGGTCTCCCTCGGACAAAGACTTTCCCTAATAATCACCGCCACTCCCCCACCCCTCCCCTGGGCCCTTGGCTGATGAAATGCACGGAAACCTGGTGGGCACATCTCGATGAGGGGGACCCCCCCTCTTGGCCCAACCAGGTCTCCGTAATACCTGCCAGGTCCACCCCCCCTCCAAAATAAGATCACAAATGAGGGGGGCTTTATTAACCACCGACCTGGCATTACACAACATCAGCTGCGGACCCTGGGCCTGAGACTCTGCACAGCCCAGGACACAAGTCACGCATTGGGGGCCGGAGTGTGCAATCGCTGACACTTGATATGACCCCCTGTGCCCGTCATACCTGCCCCTCCCACTCATTATTTCAATTACACAGCCCTTCCTGTCGTCCCCCTGCTCCCCAGTTAAATTTCCTTTCGCGACCCCTCTGCTGCAGCTAATCGACCCATCATCCCACTCAGTCGCTATCTGGACCCCCCCAGGTCCGCTTTTACAACCCCCTCCCTCCCTCCCAGGTCCCCTTAAAATTTTCCTTAAAAATTTAGCTAAAAAACCCCTCAACCCCCTCTTCGCTGCATGCCATCTCTCGGGGTTCCAAAGCCTGTCATCAAGATAGGTCCTTGATAACGTGGAGGGCCAGGCCTGCGAGAGGGGGGAGTCTCGCAGTGCAAGAAGGTCGGCTTTTTGGAGCATCAACCGAACCAAAGATAGGAAAGGAAGGCCAGTCTGGGAGTCTATCATAGTCCAAAGGGATAACTGAGCATAAAAGGTCACAAAATATCCATTTATAGGGCTGGACTCCACTGTCCTCTCACGACAGGGAGAAGGTCCAATGTTCTTTTTCTCCAACAGAGGCTAATAGCCAACCATCCTCTCATGACGGCCGGTCTCGTTACAGAAAGTTATTGGGAACAATGTTCTGTCCTCTCCGTTGGGATATAGAGAATCCCTCAGCTCTCTCAAATGGTGCTCAGTCTCTCCTACCAGCGAGGGCATGAGTGGAATATGGTAAGGGTCCAAAGTGTCCAGAGTGTAGCAGTTCGTAAACCCCTCCCCCCGTAAAGGAGGGGGGAAGGCAGGGAGAGGGAGGGGGGAAACAATATCCCCAGAGGAGGGTAACATCTCCTCCTCTGCCAATCTATAAGTCCAGGCCTCCTCGCCTCAGCTTCTTCTCTTCACCCTCAGCAAACTACCATTGCAGTATTCTGCGGCAGACGCCATCACCGGCGCTAGTGCCACCCCCCCATCCCAGCACCATAAATAGATGCATCTGTGTGGGGGGGCAACCAATGCCGCTAACTAGCCTCCATCGCCAGCACTGCCTTGTCTCTATTGCTTTGAGTGTGGGGGGGGAGGAGGGGGGCATCGCCGCACGGCTGTTCATACTACCGCCGGAGCTGCCATCCCCCTCCAAGCCCTCTTCTTTGATGGAAAATAAGGACCGCAGCCAGATGATTCCCTGCGGCCACACCAAGCTGCTCCCACCATCGCTGCTACCGCTGCTGCCGCTGCTGCCACCGCCACCGCCATCATTGCCTTCTCGGCACTCTGATGTTCTACGGTGCCGCCATCGCCGCCATATGATATGTCAAGGTACCCCATGGAGCTGGTAGATATGCTTAATGAATAACTTTGCTAGTCTCCATGCTGATGGGATTCCCCCACATGGTATAAAATGGGCCTGCTTCGAGAATAAATCTATTACAGTCCATATGACCATTGTTCGTTACTATCAGGCACCACAAAATCCATGGTGATTTCCTCACATGGACGAATGGGATCAGCCACGGTCTGCAATAGGCCGAGCAGTTTTCTGGGCCTTACTTTCATCATCACACAAATCAGACACTTTGGACGTATTCCTTGATCTCTGCCCGTATATGAGGCCACCAGAATTGTTTGGTGAGATGTAAGGTCTTAAGGAAACCAAAGTGGCCAGCCAGCTTGATGTCATGGCACCGCTGCAGGACCATGACCCGAAGGGCAGCTGGGATATATAGCTTGTCCCCCTTCCATGCCACTCCGTTCCGCCTTGTGTACATCACCTGATTCTCCTTTAGCCATGGGTCATTTACCAAAGCTGTTTCTAGCTCCTTAGTGAAGCGCTCACCAATGTCAGCCCCAGTCACCCGGCCCACCTGTTGACATGGTGGGATGATGGCCTGTACCACATCCTCCCTGTGGCTATGGTACTGGGGCATACGTTAGCTAGGAAGTTCCTCCCAGCTGGGACATACTTGAGGGTGAAATGGAACCGTTGAAAATATTGTGTCCACCGGACCTGTTTTGGTGATAGGCGTCTTGGTGTTCGTAAGATTTTCCTCAAGATTTTTATGGTCTGTCCACACCTCAAATGTCTGTTGGGCCCCTTCCAGAAAGTGCCGCCATGTGAGAAGCGCTCACCATACCATAACGGCTTCTTTTCCCCAGATGGCCCAACCCCTTTCTGTTGGTGTCAGCTTCCGGGACATGTAGGCACAGGGCTGTAAACGGCCAGTGGTGTTCAATTGCAACAAAACCGCACCCATGGCAACGACACTGGCATCAGCCTGAGCAAAGAATGGTTGTCCGGGATCAGGATGTTTTAGTATGAGCTCCCATTCAAAGAGGGCCTTCATTGCCTCAAACACCCATTGACATTCCACCATCCAGGAAAGGGGTTGGCCTAGCCGGGGTTTGGTATTGGTCTGCTTTGTTTGTAGTAGGTCGGTTAACAGCAAAGTGACCCGTGCAAAGGATGGGACAAATTGTCGATAAAAATTGGCAAAACCCAGGAAGCTCTGTAATTGCTTCCTTGTCTGGGGAGCTTGCCATTCTAGAATGGTCTGAACCTTATGTGGATCCATCTCCATCCCTTGGCTATAGATACAGTAGCATAGATAATCCAACTGGGTTTGGTGGAACTCACATTTGGAAAGCTTTATGTACAACTTAGCCGCTAGGAGCTTCTGAATCACCTGCTGCACTAACAGGGTTTGTTCCTCCATAGTGGTGGTGTAGATCAATATGTCATTGAGGTATACAAGGACCCCCTGGTACAAGTGTTCATGCAGCACCTCATTGATGAGCTGCATGAACACCGCCGGGGCCCCTTGTAACCCAAACGGCATCACCTGGAACTGGTAGCTCCCCAATGGACAGTTGAACGTGGTTTTCCACTCATCACCTGGGCGGATACTGACCCGATAATACACCTCCCGTAAGTCTAACCTGGTAAAAAACTGGCCCTTCACTAGGGTCACTAACATGTCTTTCATCAGTGGTAAGGGGTAGAGATGCTTCACACAAACACCATTGAGATCCCGGACACAACACAACACAATACAAAGACCTAAGCTTCTGTCTTTTTTTCCCCGGAACAGCACAGGTGCTGCTAAACAGGACCTACTGGGCTTGATGAAACCCCTCGCCAGGTTCTTATCTATATACCTTCTTAACTCGGCCATCTCTTGTGGTGTCATCGAATACATCCAGGGTTTAGGCAGTCTTGCCCCAGTATCAACTCAATGGTGCAGTCTGTGGGTCTATGAAGGGTCAGGATCTCATGTTCTTCCTCACTGAATATGTCTGTCAGGTCAGCATAGACCTGAGGGAACACAGGGTCCTGGCTAGCCTGACACCAATGCTTGTCATGGTTAGCAAGCCCCACCACCCACCCCCATTCGTGTGGTGGTGGATGACTATCCATAGCTTCTGGAATCCCCCCTCCCACCATATCATGGGGCCCCATTTGTCCAGCCATGCTAGACCCAATATCAGGGATTCATTGTGGTTACTACAATGAATCTGTTCTGTTCTGCCCCAGCTATGGACCCCAGAGAACGCAGCACACACAAAGTCTGTACAAACCTTAATTTACTAAATTAAATCAGTCTTTTTCAAACAAAGGCTGTTAATTAAGTTTCTTAACAGCCTACAAGAATCCAAAGAATAAATAATTGTAATCTTACTATGGTTGGCAGAAAACTCAGAAGCAATTTGCAGAGAACTAAGATCAAGACGCGAAGGAGAATGAACGAAGTTATTCCCTGCAAATTGCCTCAATCGTCATCCTTCCTTAAATAGGCTAAGGGAGTGGACAATTAGCCCCAAGCCTTACTCTCGAGGAGATCTCATCCTGAGGAGCCACTCCTGCCTTTTGGCAGCTCTGTGTGCCCGTGCATCGAGAAGAAGCTCCTCCTCTTCTTCCTCTTCACTTATGGGAGCTTCTGGAGGTTTTGAAGGCCCTGGCTGAATTCCCACCTCTGGCACCACATCTTCTCCAGCCTCCTCATTGTCCGACTCGAGTGCCAGCTGCACAGGCTGCTGACACATCACCACACCAGCCTCCTCACTGTCAGAATCAGCTACTAGCTGCACAGGCCATTGACGGGCCACAACAGAATCTGATGAGTTCCCAATGTTCCCCCATCTCTAGTCTCACTGGCTCCATGATATGGGTAGCCGGTGCCGCCCCCCCCCCCCCGGAATCAAGCTGTCTACCTGCTTGAATCTAATGGGCTTAGCCAGTCTTTGTACACCTATACCCAGCTCATTGACTACTTTGTGATTGATGAGTCACCGGGTACAAATGGAGTCAATTAACGCCCCGTATCAGGCCCCTTTTCCTGTGTGTGGCTCCCTTATCATAACCGGGATGGTAAAAGACTGAATGGGATCAGTTACCATTGGGTTACCATTGGGTCCTTGGCTCCATTGTCATCACTGTCGTATGCCACCAGTGGTGCCTTTGCCGTTGGAGGAGAACCATCCTCCTGGGCCATCAGTGGGGTGTTCATCGGCATCATGTGGACAAACCCTCTAGTTCATTTGGGGTTTGCTGGATTCAACCTGAAGTCTTTCTAGGTGTACTGGCTGGTGAGGGGAGTTTTGGTGGCTGCTGTGGACCCGGCATTGTACATTCTGCTGCCTGGTGACCCAAGAGGTTGCACCGAAAGCAGCGTAGCAACTATATATGTAATTATTTTAATTATAAGCTTTTTAAAGTTAGATAACATCTCCACTATTATAATGGAGTAGAATTAGCTACCATTGCCCCATTTAGACATTTAATGTACAAAAGAAATGTTACAATACTTTAAAACTTATATCTTTCATGTTTATTTTTAATGCAATAATAAATAAAAGCATAAGTTGTTACGAACACAAATTCCTAAGTAAAACATTCACTCAAGTTTTTGTTTTTTTTTAATTTGATTTATATGCCGCCCTTCTCCAGAGACTCAGGGCGGTTTACAATGCGTTAAGCAATAGCCTTCATACTTTTGTATATTTATACAAAGTCAACTTATTGCCTCCACAAACTGGGTCCTCATTTAACCTACCTTAGAAAGGATGGAAGGCTGAGTCAACCTTGAGCCTGGTAAGATTCGAACCTGCAGTAATTGCAGGCAGCTGTGTTAATAAGAGGGTGCTTTAAACCACTGTACTACCAAGTTCACTATAAAAATGGAAGCAAACACTGATTCTGTAATACAGTATAAAACAATTAGAAATAACAAAGAGAAATTTCGGCTATTAGATCTTTTTATAGTTAAACAAGTTACAGATAGCCTTCTATTTACAACTGGTCACCTAGAAACTGTTTGAAATTGTGGATCTACCTTGGAGCATCTGTCAGGTCTCATAGATCCCTATCGGGACACTGCTATTTATGGGTGGGGAGAGGCTGGATGCATTCCTCACTTTATAACCTTTTTCCTGTTGCATACGTATTCTCTACTTTGATTTACCTTCCTGGAATTTTAAGGGGGAATGGCTAGAGGGCCATCTGTTTTGTCTCAGTACCGGAGCCTCCAGCAAGTGATGCCTGAGAACAACTTCTTATCATCTTCTTAGCCTGAAGTTCTCAAAACAATTTAGCAGCTGAAGATTGGCTTACCCTGCACCAGACTGAGGGGAAGGGTTTCTATCCCTTTTAACCTAATGGATACGTGCAGGAATCCTCACATCCTATCTTCTTTGTCTTGCTATCACTTTCTCCCAATAAAAGTTTCCTTTTGAAATGCCAGCCATTTCAAGAGTTCCACTTTCTTGAGGAGGGAGGAGAGGCAAGTCCTTACATTAGGCATGATCTGCAAAGTGGTCAACCTGGAGAAGCATCGCTCTACCAAGGGGACCTTGCATGCCACTTCCAATCAGGGCAGCGAGCACGGAGAGGGAGAATGCTGGGGCGAAACCTCCACCACTATCCAGCCAAACACAGACTCCAGCGTCCCTACCAAAGAACCAGCTGCCCTGGAAAATCCCTTGAAGCCGAGGTGGTCGATCAGAGTGGAGAAGAAGGACAGCTGGGAGAGGAGGACCAAAGGTATCACCCTCACTCATGGCAGCCAGCAGCAGGGCTGGAAGTGCAAGCTGAAAGCCCTGTTGGACCACGAGGACCTGGCCAAAGAACTGGTCCGGGATCATGCATTTCATTATGGAGGCATTTGAGAACCTGAGACCCAGGGGCGAGCTGGACTTCTGGGGTGGAGGAGGCAAAGCAGCTGCAGCAGCCAATGGTGTGAGGGCTGATACCCTGGTCCCAGCCACTGGCGGTCAAGTGAACAGAGCAGATGGGGCAGCCTCCACACCAGCAAACCCACTGCATCTGGCACTGCTTCCCCCAAATATCCTGGGACTGGTGAGAGCCCCCCAACTAGAGCGGAAGAAACCCCCCTGGGCACCAAGTACAATGGCAACCTGCAACAATTGGGTTACTTTCTGGCTCATGTTCACATGTGGAACAGGGATATGGGCAAGACTTCCAAACCCAGGATGCTCGGGTTAGAGTTGTCACCGTGGCCCTGGAGTGGGCAGCATCTAGATGGATGGCAACCCTCCACAATGCTGATGCCCTGGAGCTCCGGAACATCAACCATTTTATGATGGTGCTCTGCTGCAGGTTTGAGGACCCACTGGTAAACCATAAAGCCCGCAGTCACATCAGAATGGTGAAGCAAGGCCTCTAGTCAGTGACCAAATACACCAAAGAGTTCCGTGACTTCACTTGCCACATGGACTGGCCAAAAGACATCCTAGTAAGCTGGTTCAAAGATGGGATGAATGATGACCTCTACCATGCCTGCCTAGCCCGTGGAGTCCTGAATCGCCTCCATGAATGGTACATCCTGGCAGAGGAAGTGGAAATCGACTTGGCCAGAAACCAGTTCCAAGCTGGGAGAATCTGGAAGAGATTGCTACCCCTAAAGGAAGCAAGAGCCCTTCAAGCTTCAAACTGCCCCTCCAAGATTGACTGCTTGCTTTAAGTGCAGAAAAGATGGGCATCATACAGCTAAGTGCTGCTTGAAGACACCAGCCCTAAAACCAGACTGCTTGTCAAGCAGGAAGCAAGCAAAAGTCACCCCACATGGGAAGGACACTGCATTAAGAACTGGGGAAGTCGTGGAGTTCCATCCCTTAGCAAAACTGGGCGAGAGAACTCAGGGCCCCTCCAAGGAAAACCCTGGCCTTTTTGAAAGTGACTCTGAAGATGATCCACTGGTAAGTGAACTGATTGAACTGGTCACATTGCTCCTAAAACTATTCATTCCTAGCTGGGAAAAACAGGTGAGGCTCTCCACCCTTCTAGACTCGGAGTGCACCAGGTGCCTGATAAATCCAACCCTGGTTGGGAGATTGGGCATTCTCCTGTGAAAGCTAAAGACCCCAATTGCATTCTGTCAGCTAGATGGGTCAATAGTGGGCAAGGAGCCAGCCACTTTTGCTATGGAGCCCCTGGAGATAGCCATGGGGGGGGGGCACAACAAGAGACTCACTTTCATAGTGGCACCAGGAATGGAGTGGTCAATGGTTCTAGGGCTCACCTGGCTGAAGTGGTGGAACCCTAAAGTGAACTGGAAGGAGAGGACCCTAATATTCCAGTGGGGAGTAACCGGACCAGATGACTGCAGGGAGGAGGAGGGGGAATACCTGAAGAAACAGCTGCTGCAGGGAAGGGCGAGCCGCTGCAGAGCATCCCTTGGGAATACAGAGACTTGATCAAGGTGTTCAGTGAAGAGGGTTCACTGAATCGCTTTCAGTGAACTGACAAGCTTTCCCTCCCCCCCATAGCCCCATGGACTGTGTTATCGAAATACTCGTGGGGGCAAACCTACTGAAGCCAAAAAAGTACTGCATGTCCTCAACAGAGCTCAAGGAACTATGGGCATTCATAGATAAAAACCTAGCTTGGGGTTTCATCCAATCAACCCAACTCAAAATAGTGGCCCCAGTGCTATTCCAAGAAAAGAAAAATGGGTCTTTGTGCTTATGCATGGATTACAGAGGTCTGAACGCTGTTAGCATGGAAAACATGTATTATCTTCCCCTAATGAAGGATATGCTGGCCCACCTCTCCAAGAGGAAGGTTTTCTCGAAGTTGGATTTGGGGAAGCCTCATACATGGTCAGGATTAAGGAGGGGGACAAATGGAAAACTGCCTTCAATGAACCCCTAGGGTGTTTCCAATTCAACATACTCCCATTTGGCCTGCAGGGCACCCCAGCAGTTTTCATGCAGCTAATAAATGAGGGGCTCCATGAGCTACTCTACAAGAGCATTTTGGTGTATTTAGATTTATTATTTTATTTTATTTTATTTTATTTCGAATTTATATACCGCACCTTCTCCCGAGGGACTCAGGGTGGTGTACAGCCAGATAAAAACATACAATACAAACATTAAAAACAATTAAAAGGATATATATTAATTTGGCCCTAATTTAAAATAACAAACCAATTAACTTTTTAATCTACACCGAGACCAAAGCAGAGCATGTAAAACTTGTCTGAGCAGTCCTAAACAAACTCCACACTGCAAAACTTTATGCAAAGCTGTCAAAATGTGAATTTCACAGGGAAAGGATAGACCAGAATCTCCCAGGAAGAAGTGGAAATGGACCTGGAGAAAGTGTGGGCAGTGGTCAAATGGGCCCCTCCCCGCATGTGTAGACAGTTACAAAGCTTTCTGAGCTTTGCTAATTTCTACAGACAATTTATCCTGGTGTTTGCCAAAATTGCATTCCCCATCACTAACTTGTTAAAAACCAATGTTATCATCAACATCACTGCCACTATCAGAAGTATTTTTGATATACCACTATGACTGTAACTATTGTAAACATTATAAGTATTACTAGGATTGTACATACTAAATTTAGTGGTATTATTCTTATGTATATTGACAACAGTATATATGGTGCTAGACCAATAAATTAAATATAGTTAGGTTTATATTAATAGAATAAGTCTGATATCTAATGACTAATATTAATAATCCAAGTAACGAGCAGTGGAGGGTGAAAAAGTGGTGGGAGTGTTGGTTGGAGTCCAACTTTGCAGAAAAAATTCTAAAGATGTCAAGTACTACGAATTTAACTAAAGTAGGGGTAGGGAGGAAGCAAACTGCCCAGATATCATCAGCCACATCTAGTCCATCAATGCAGAGATCAATAGAGGATATGGTCCAAAGGGAGTGGTCCAATTCACTTAAAGATCTGCAGGCCATGTTGCAGTCAATGCAAGAAGCTATGACTAAAAACCATGACAAAATGAAAAAAGAGATAGGAGAGATAAGAAATGATACAGGAGAACTTAAAGAAAAAATGCAAAAGATGGATGATAAATTTGATTTTTTCCAACAGCAAATTACCAAAAATGAATAGAAACTGCAGTTGATGGAAGAGAGGATGGAGAGAGAAGAAAAAAGAGTGGATGAAATGAGTGAAAAATTAATTCAGGCAAATAAGGAATTAGAGGCTACAGTTATCTTTCTCGAATCAGAGAAAGCGGCACAGTACATACACTTCCAGAACATCAGAGAGGAGAAAGGAGAAGACCTGCCGGATATTATGGCAAAACTAATAGCGAAAGCACTTGGAACAGAAAAGGCGGAAATGCTAACAGAAATAGATGAGACCTATAAAATATACACAAATTACGTGAGGAGACACAATCTACCAAAAGAAGTATACATTAAGTTTGTGAAGAAATCAATTCAGGGTGAAGTATTGCACAGGACAAGGGATGACCCAATAGAATACAGAGGGAAACAACTGACAGTCCTAAAGCAGGTCCCAAGAAGAGTCAGGGAGCTGAGAAGACCATACCAGTTCCTAACATCAATGTTTATTTATTTTATTTTATTAGTCATATTTCTATGCCGCCCACTTTCCGAGGATTCTGGGTGGCTTACACCAAAGACAGTATACTAAATAGCATATTGCCCCCAACAATCTGGGTCCTCATTTTACCCACCTCGGAAGGATGGAAGGCTGAGTCAACCTTGAGCCGGTGAGATTTGATCCGCTGATCTGCTGAACTAGCAGTCAGCTGAAGTAGCTGCAGTACTGCACTCTAACCACTGCACCACCTTGGCTCATCAATGTTGACCAAATATAACGCGAACTTCAGATGGCTGATACCAGAAAATATAATTGTTACCTGGCAAGAAAAGAGGTATAGAGTGCACTCTTTGGACAAAGCAGAGGAATTTTATAATCAACACTTTGGGAGCGAGGAACCAGAAGAGAGGGAAAGAGCAGAAGAAAGAGACCAAAGAATACCTGTTGTGGAAGAAAGGGAACTACATCTTAGAAAGAAGGAAAAAGAAAAAGGGGAAAGAACTGAGAGTAATGGGGAAAGGCCTAAAGAATCAAGAGAGACCAGGATAACAAGAACGACAAGATCAAGATATAAGATATGAACAGAGGAATGCAAGAGAAAAGTAAGATTTTATCACTGAACATTAATGGATTAAATTCTCCCGCGAAAAGGAGAAAGACGCTTCATAAACTACAAAGCTACCATCTGGATATAATAGCACTACAAGAAGTGCACATAAAAGAACAACACAAACAAGTATTGGAGTACCACAAATTAGGGAAATTATTTGTATCACTGTCACAACAAAAAAGAGAGGGGTAGCATTGTATATTAAGGAAACAATACTGGCCAAACAAATTTATAAAGATGAAGAGGGTAGGATTTTGATCATGGAAATAATATTAAATCAAAAGCAGATACTATTAGTAGAAGTCTACGCCCCCAATGGGGGACAGGAACAGTGTTATAACAAACTGCACAATATTATTCGAGACATAGAATGTGACAATCTCTGTATGTTAGGAGATTTCAATGCAATAGCAGACAAAGAATTAGACTATAGAAGCAACAAATTTAAAAAAGGAATTAGAAGAATTTTGCCTAAAACTTTCTTCAAAATGGTAGATGAATTAAATTTACAGGATACCTGAAGAAAGAGAAATCAGGGAAAGAAACAATATACATATTATTCTAATAGACATCAGTCCTGGTTCAGACTCGACATGGTATGGATGTCAATAGAATTAAATGCAGAAGTGAAAGAAGTAGAAATTGACATAAATACATGGGCAAATCATCCTAATGAGGGTCTGTTGAAAAGGACAAAAAAAAATTTGGTAAAATGGACCCTAAATAGGTCAATCCTAAAAGAGGAAAAATCCAGGCTGACAATGGAAAAACAAATGGACTTTTTAAAAAAGAAAACAAGAAAGAAGATACATCCCTTCAAAATCTATGGGACACTGTGAAGGCATACATGAGGGGAGTCGCTATATGACAAATAAAAATAAAGAGAAGAAACAGCAACAGAAACACCTAGAAGAAGATTATAGAAGAACCGAAGCAGAGTTGGAGAGGGAACCTCAAAAAAGGGAGCTAAAGCAACAAATGTACTTAATTAAACATAAACTGAATACGCTTGAGAAGGAGGAGTTGGCGAGAGACATAAAAAAATCTAACCAAAATTTCTTTCAGAATGCCAATAGACCAGTGAGGTGGTTAGCATATAAATTGAAGAAACATAAAGAGAAAAGATGAATGAGATATACAATGCAGTGTTAAATGATGCAAAGAATCCACTATCATGGGTAGAAGCATGGTACATTGTTACATTGATTCCGAAAGAAAACATTGATTTAACTTTAATTAAAAACTATAGGCCTATCTCGTTGCTGAATACAGATTATAAAATATTTATGTCAATAATAGCTGAAAGACTGAAAAGGTTTTTAAATTAGTTCATACACAGATTAAAGGATTGGAAATTAAAGGATAACGTTGTAAATTGCAAGCTTTTGTGGATGATTTAGTTTTCATTCTAGAGCAGTGATGGTTAACCTTCTTGGTGCTGAGTGCCCAAAGTGTGCAGACACACATGTGGGTGCACGTGTGCATGCGTGAATCCCCAAAATGCAATGTGAGTGTCCCCTGCGCATGTGCCCCACCCAGTGGTGGGATTCAGCCAGTTCGCCCCACTTCAAGAGAACCGGTTAACTTTCTAGCAGTTTGGCAAACTGGTTGTTGGAAGAAATCATTAGGGCAGAGGACCGGTTGTTAAATTACTTGAATTCCATCACTGGCCCCCTCCTTCCACACCCCGTTTTGGCTTCAAGGTTGGTGCAGGAGGCCTTCCAGGCCCAAAATGGGGCACAGGAGGGCACATGCGTGCAAACCCCCAAAATGCAATGCGAGCGCCCCCCATGCATGCACCCCATGCATGCACCCCTCCCCCATGCATGCACATGTGCATTCCCACACCCACGCATGCGTGGCAGAGATCCAAAAACCAACTGGCTGGAGGGAGGCGCACACGCATGCATGGTGCAGCTGGGCTGGGCGACGGCTGGCGTGCCCACAGAGAGGCTCTGTGTGCCACCTGTGGCCCACATGCCATAGGTTCGCCATCACGGTTCTAGAGAAACCATTGCAATTGGGTTTGAGGCTCATGGAGATACTGGAGGAATACGGAGAAGTAGCTGGACTGAAAGTAAATAAGGAGAAAACCAAAATGATAGCTAAGAATATGACTAACAAACAGAAAGATGATTTGACCAAGGGAATAAATATTCAATTATCAAAAAAGGTGAAGAATTTAGGGATCTATCTGATGGCAAGGTGCATATCGATTAAGGAGGACAATTATATTAAATTATTAAATCAGATAAAGGCAGACTTGGAAAGATGGAAAACCATCCAACTCTCCTTTATGGATAGAATAGCGACAATCAAAATGAGTGTTCTGCCAAAATTACTTTTCCTTTTCCAAAATATACCTATAAAATTAGAGAGAAAGTACTTTGATAATCTGAATAAAATTGTGTTGAAACTTATATGGCAGAAAAAAAGTCAAGAATTAAATTGAAACTACTTCAGGAGGCCAAAGAAAGAGGAGGGTTTGGTTTGCCCGATTGGGAATAATATTACCAAGCGGCAGCGACCACCTAGGTCAAAGAATGGCTAACCCTAAGAAACAAAAGATTATTAACACTAGAAGGTCACTATATTCAAGCAGGATGGCATGCATTCCTCTGGTATGAAAGACATAAGGCACATCAATACTTCCAAAGACACTATAAAAACAGCCTCTATTGGGGATATGGAACAAAATAAAAAAACAGAATTATAGGGAAATACTAATCTGGCTCTCCACCCTAGAAGCGGTGGTATATCCAAATCTTATAAACTGGGGAAAAATTGTAACATAAAGATATATTAGATAAATAGGGGGGATTAAAATCAAGACTGCAACTAAAAGAACAAGGATTGGAATTAGAATGGTGGTCATACTTACAAATTCAGTCAAGTTATATGAAAGATATGAGAACATGGGGCATCAACAGAAATTTAACAGCATTAAATAAACTTTTATAGTGGACAGAGGAGAAAATGATCAAAGCAATGTATAAATTTTTACTAGAATACAAAACGAAGGAAGAGTGTGTTAAAGAGATGATGGTGGTATAGGCAAAGAACTTTGGGTACAATATTGAATTGGAAAAGTGAGAAAAATTGTGGGGAAAGAACAGGAAATTAACTCTGGCTGCATCATACAAAGTGAAGTTATATAAAATGTTCTATAGGTGGCACCTACCACCAGCCAGGCTAGCCAAAATGTACAAAAATTTATCACCTAAATGTTGGAAATGTGACCAAATACCGGGCACCTCCTACCACATGTGGTGGACATGTAAAAGAATATTGGCAAAGGATTCAAAGGTGGTTGGAAGAAATGTCTGGGCAGAGATTGGAACTCAAACCAGAAATATTCTTATTAGAAATTATTAAAGAAGATCTAAGTAAAGGGTTAACATATTTAATACTGCATATCATAACAGCTGCAAGAATAGTTTATGCCCAACAATGTAAGACTGGAAACATACCTAAAGAAAGGGAAATAACAAAGAAAATATTTGACTGTGCAGAACGTGATAGACTGACCCTAGAACTGAAAAATAAAGGAGAGACAGAGTACTATGAGATTTGGAATAGATTTTATCAATGGTTAGTCTTAAGGAATGGAAGTCGGAATTGATAAGAACAAGGATGTGTAGATTGAAACAAGAGGCAATATATGTAATATATTATGTAATTGTAATTGTAAACATGTAGAAGTGGTTAAGTATGTGTATATAATTAGTAAGTAGAAATGTATATTGGATACATAAGAGACTTGTGTTACACTTTGTATGGCGGAGATATTGCCAAGATGGTTCCACCATGTCCATTTTTTTAACAATAAAGGTTTAAAATAAAAAAAGACCCCATGGAAACTATCCCCAAAGCAAGTATGATGGCCCCAATATGTCAAATGCTTTGATTTCACCCTCAAATACCTTCCTGGGGGAAAGAATTTCCTAGTTGATGCCCTGTCCAGACTGCTGTAATATAATACAAAATCAGAAGTAGTCAAACCCCTGTTCCCAGCCTCTCCCCTAGTAGCCAAAGTAATAACCAGAGCACAACCAAAAATAGATCCCCCAATGGACAACACCATGACTCAGGTGTTTAAGCAAGCTCTTCTCACAGATGAATGGTTCCAGGCCCATAAAGACACTTGCTTACTAAAAGACGGCCTGGCATGGCTGGGAGGGAAGTTGTACATCCCAGCTAGCCAAAGATTGGACCTTATGAAAAACTGTCAGGACTCAAACTTAGTTGGCCACTTCAGATTTGTAAAAATGCTACACCTAATAAAGAGGCAGTTCTGATGTCCATCTTTTAAAAAGGATATGGAAAGCTACATGGCCAGCTGCACAATCTGTGCAGCAGCAAAAAGAAGGCAGGGAAAAACCCTGGGACTATTACAAGCAGTAGCTGAGCCTTCAGCACCCTGGAGAGAGATCTCCATGGATTTTATCATAGAACTGCCTGAAAGTGCAGGAAACGCTGTCATCTGGGTGGTGACTGACTTATTCTCCAAGCAGATCCACTTTATACCATGCCAGAAAATCCCTACCGCAAAAGCCCTAGCTCAGATATTCCTGCACCATATATATTGTCTGCATGGAGCTCCCCAAAGGATTATCTCTGACCAAGGGGTTCAGTTCATGTCAAAATTTTGGAGGGCTTTCCTAAGCCCCCTGGGTACCAACCAAGGTCTAAGTTTGAGTGACCATCCTCATACGAATGGTGGGACGGACGGACGAAATCAGTACTGGAACAGTACCTAAGATGCTTCATCAACTACCAACAGGATGACTGGACTGACCTTCTGCCCTTTGCAGACATTGCCTACAACAATGCAGTCCACTCCAGTACTGGTTTTACCTCATTTAAAGTTGCTACTGGTCAGGACTTCAACCCAATGCCAGAGCTACCTGTGGAGGAGTCTACAATACACTCCCTTAAAGAGCAGATATAGCAACTGTAAAACACCTGGCGGGTAGTAAGAAAAGTTCTCAATGAAACCAGAACAGCCTTTAAAGCATAGGCTGACAAAAAGAGAGCGGACCCCAAGCCATTAAAAGTAGAAGATAGAGTACACTTGTCCACTAAGTTCCTACAGTCCTTACAACCCTCAAAGAAACTAGGACCTAAATTCATAAGCCCTTTCCCTATTAAACGCATCGTAAATCCAGTGACAGTTGAACTATTGTTTCCAAAAGCCCTCAGGCAAGTACATCCAGCATTTCACTGCAACCTCCTAAAGCCTGAAGTGACATCTCTGCTCAGATCAGAGCAGGCAACCCCACCACAACCTATCATGATTGAGGGAGAGCAACTCTTTGAAATCAAAGAAATACTTGATTTACACAAACAACATGGGACCATATAGTATTTAGTATCCTGGAAACACTTGCCCCCCTCTGAAAACGAATGGGTAGCCAAAAAACATGTCAGAATATCTAGGCTACTAAAGAAATTCTATACACAATACTCTGACAAACCTAACTAAAACCTTTACCCTGTTTGTCTCCTTGTGTTTTCTTCCAGGTGGAACTCTCCTTCTCCTAGGGGGGCAGCATGTCAGGCCCCATGCTATTGGGACACTGCCATTCATGTGGGGAGTGGGGCTGGATGCATTTTTCACTTTAAAACCTTTTTCCTGTTGCATGCCTAACCTGTACTTTGATTTACCTTCCTGGGAATGTAAGGGGGGAGGGAATGGCGATGCCTGAGAACAACTTCTTATCATCTTCTCAGCCTGAACTTCTCAAAACAATTTAGCACCTGCAGATTGGCTTGCCCTGCGCCGGACTCAGTGGAGGGGTTTCTATCCCTTTTAACCTAATGGACATGCGTGGGAATCCTCAGAATCCTTTTTGTCTTGCTATCACTTTCTCCCAAATAAAAGTTTCCTTTTGAAATGCCAGCCATTTTAAGAGTTCTACTTTCTTGAGGAGGGAGAGAGGCAAGTCATTACAGCTTCTTACAATCAGGTCTGCCTATTGACTGAATTTCAGATGCTCAACAACATGATTGCAAGTATTCCTGTTTGCAGTGCCCCATGATCATATAGCTGTGTTTTATGACAATTTTGTTGAATGCCAGCATTTATTTCTGGTTTTCAGCAAAACCACACCCATAGCAAACCATTCGTTTGCTTAACAATTGTGGCATTTGCTTAATGACCCCAACTGTCACTGTAGGAGATGACCAGGCTGAGGCTGAGGAAAAGGTCAAATGCACTATCAGTCCTGAGTCACTGCGTGCCCACAAGATATCTAAGTCCAGACCACCTTGAATGCCTCTTAATTCCTGCTCATTTCCCTTGACCATTAGTACAGTAGCTCAGATTTCATAGAGAGTTTAAACTTACAATAAATCTTTATAATCATTTGAACTGCCTGAATCTCTTGATTTCCCCAGTGCTTGACAGCCACTGTACAGCCACCAGAAAAAGTATTGTAAAATTTAATTGGTCACGTAACTGATTCATTTTACGACCATCATGACTAATGACTGTGATGGGAAGACTCCAGTACAGTCATAACTTGAGAACTACCTATATAAACAGAATTATAGAATACAAATGTAAATCACATGATGTGCAATATACTTGTCATGCCCCCATCGGAGTCTGAATCTGCAGCGGAAGATGAGCTGGAACAAGAACTGACAGCAAGTGAGAGGGCAGCTCCATTGGCCTTGGAGGAAACTGGGGAAGATCAGAGTCAGTCCAGGCAAGGCTTTTCGGAAGTAATAAGGCCTGCAGGCAGGGAGGAACACAGGCAGAATGAACAAGAGACAGAGCTCAGATGAGGAGCAAGAACCACTGATGCAAAGGCTCAGAGAGTGCAGGAAAGGTGTGATCAGTGCAGACGGAGCAGGCCACTCATGAGGAGAGTGCCCCATCCAGCTTCACCAGGCACTCCTGGGGAATGAGACTTAAGGAGATGCCATGGGGAGGGGCATTTGTTAGGAACAAACACTGACTTCCTGAAGTGTTGTGTGCCGATGTTTGAACTTGCCAAGAGTCGTTGCATTCCTTGTTGGCATTCTGGACTAATTATCTGGATCAGGGGTGGGTTCTACTTACCTTTACTACCGGTTTGCAATGGGGCCGCGCACAAGCGCAGAAGCTTCTGCACATTTTCATGACATCAGGGTCAGTGGGCGGAGCCTCCCGCCAGTTTTACTACTGGTTCTATAGAACCTGTGCGAACCGGGGGCAACCCACCACTGATCTGGATCTTTTGCTCCCTGAACTCCTTGCTTTGCTCTTGTTTTGCCAAATACATTTGGGATTTATTGCCATGCAGCCTTGGTGCAGACAGTGCTGGGCTGGACTAATTGCAGACAGAGGCTGCTTCAGGTTTGTGGGGGGGTTTATTATCACTCTGCTCAGGGACTTGCCAGAAATGTGGGAGCGTTTGGAGGAGATTCGGAGCAATAAAGGGTGGTTTGAACTGCCAGCTGTTTGTGTTATCTCTGTGCCATGCCCTGGGTCATCACAATAGCAATAGCACTTAGACTTATATTCCACTTCATAGTGCTTTACAGCCCTCTCTAAGCAGAGTCAGCATATTGCCCCCAACAATCTGGGTCCTCATTTTACCAACCTCGGAAGGATGGAAGGCTGAGTCAATCCTGAGCCTGCCAAACTGCTGGCAGCCGGTGATCAGCTGGTGATCAGAAGAAGAAGTAGCCTAAAGTACTGCACTCTAACCACTCTAACCACTGTGCCACCACGGCTCATACACAATACCTCTTTCATGGCATTATTATATTCATAACAATGTAAAATCACCACTGCCAGTTATTTACCTGGTGTTGGCCTCCATTCGTATCAAGTTCTCAATTCTATTATTATTACAGCTAGATGGTTAGAATAGCTTTGGAATTTTTATTCACCTATCAAGTCCTTCCCAAGGACCAGGAATAGGGAGATATTGTTCTTTGTTTCTGTTATTTAATAACTGAAAAGATTTTGCATTTATCTTTGCAAGTGAATAAACTCAATTTTACTAAAGTTAAAACAGAACACATATTAGTGCTTCCTGTCTTCATGGACAACTGGGTAAAGAGACTTACATCAGTGAACTAATATTTTAATCATAAAGATTAAGGTAATAATAATGAGTAATAATAATATTTGCTTTGAACTTGAACTAAATACATTTGTGATGATTTTATGTTCCATTTTTGTTTTTGTTTTTTTAATTAACAGCTTCTGTTCAGGACCCATGGGAAAGGGCCATATCACCAAACAAAGTGCCCTACTACATCAAGTAAGTATTAAACTCTCATAATGCTTAACTTTTGGGAGCTTATCAGGTAATTAATTTAATTTGCTTTGAAACCACAAGGGTCCATTTAATGATACTGGTTCTTACTTCAGTTGCCGTCTATTATCATCATGAGCAGCAAAGTAATTATTTAAAGAAATAAAGTTGTGAAGATAGCTTGCTGTTAAAACTCAACCATGTTTTCATTATACAAATCCAGTAAACATTTTTCAGTGGTAATCAGCCTATGATTAGGCAGAATGTAGTATCCACATTAAACTGGCTGTCATGAAAGATCAACAAAATGTTAGTTAATGCATTATGACTGCATTTTTACTACCAGAAACATTATTATTTTTTCTGTGTTAAGATATCAAACTATTTTGGCCAAACTTGTACACATTGCATTTTGTTTTGTTTTGTTTTGTGGACAGATGTCCTGTAGCATAGGACAGAATGGTGTTTGGAAACACTGAGAGCATGTGGTGCATTTCCAGCTGAGTAGAGTCTAAACAGCATGCAAATATCTTTTTTTGCTAACACTATGGTTAGGAGCAGAATCTCCTGAACTAACAATTTTATATAAGCTTTATTTTTAGAAAAAAAGCTACTTTTTAAATCTGTTTATTGTATTTGGAATAAAATTATACTAATATTAAAAACATATTTTATAAATTGAATATGCAGAAGTTTAAATGAGGTTATTTTAGAATGTTGTTTGGTATTTTGGGGCGGGAGAGTTGCAGAAAAATAATATGCTTCCTGATAAAATGTTTTGGCCATAAAATGGATCTATCAATTTATCTAAGCAATCTTTTAACTCTATAAATGAAATATATATTTTGGATTCTAGATGATATAATGTTGTTTTGATTATGAAAAACAGATGCTACATAGATTTCTTCCACATTTATAGTTTTATGTCATTAAAGGTTGCTGAAAATAAAAGATATAAAAGATTTTAATTATATCCAGCCACAGCATGACACAGACCTAATCTCAAATAAGGGAATATATTTTTCAAATTGTTCTTTGAGTATCCAAATAGTTATTTTAAGATTACAATTTATATAGAAACTGTCATTCTGTCTTGCCATTTACGATTTTCAGAGGTGGGCTTCAGCTGGTTCTCACCGGTTTGGGCAAACCGGTAGTTAAGATTATGTGCAGTTCGGCAAACCAGCAAATGCCACTACTGGCTGGCCCCGCCCTATCCCTCTCTGCCCCTTCTCTCCCAGACACTCCTTATTTTGCCTCGCCTGCTCTTGGCCAGTGCTTAGAGTCATGCCTTCAACCCTGCTGCTTTCTGCTCCTTCGCTCTCTCGCTTGCCCAGACCATGCAGTCCCCTCGGCCCAGCTGATCTCCATGCCTCACCCGCTTGCCTGCCTTCGCCGTGGCCTACCATGTCGGCCACACGGCCCAGCTGATCTCCATGCCTCGCCCACTCTGCTCACCACAGCTGCCCACAAAGGTAAGGCACTTGACCAAAAGGCTGCCTCGGGGTGCACAGAGCGAGGCTCAGCCACCTTTTGGGCCTGGCTCTCACCATCCTTCCACCCACATGCCGCCTGCTCACCCTCCACCTTGGCAGGGTGTACCAGTTCCTGCCTCTCATCTTCTGCGGGGCCTCTGCCCGCATGCTGCCTGCTCACCCTCTCTGCCTCGGGTTCTGCATTTAGGCCGTGATGGGGAGATGCGCTGCCTATGTGTGTGTATATATATATATACACACACACACGTGTGTGTGTGTGTGTGTGTGTGTGTGTGTGTACAGTTAATATTTCGGGTTTCTTCCCGTGTAATTGTGAACATATCCCTAAAAGGGTAGAAGTGACGTTTCGACAGAATCTCATCTGCCATCATCAGGCTTATGTGAAGGGTCTTTTGCAGTAATATATATATATATATATATATAATTTCTCATAAACACATTTACATGTACAGTCATTTCCATCATTTTTCATTCATCTTTTCTTTTAACTTTCATTTTTCATTTTTACTTTTTCAAGACTGCTCTTTTACCCTTTACCTTTACTCCAACCTTTCTTCTTCTCCTCCCCTTCTCTTCCTTCCTCTCTCTTCTCCTACTTCCTTTGTTCTTTCTCTCTTCTTTCCTACTTCCCCTTCTCTTCCCCCACTCCTCTCTTCTTCCCCCTTCTAACCTTCTCTGCTTTCTCCTCCCTTTTCTTCCTCTCCTTTTCCCTTTTTTCTTTCTCCTCTCCTCTCCTCTTCTCTCTTCTCCCTTCCTCTCTCTCTACTCCTTCCCCTCTCTCCTGTTGTTTCCCTTTTCAGTTCAATCTAAAGTGGTATTTGAGCAGCCCCGATTTTCTAATTATCTTTATTCTCATTTCAATTTCTTATTCAATTATTATTTATTTTTATTTCATCATTTGCGTACATTTTTATAATATCTCACTTTTTTCCCTTTTACCCCCCTCCCCTTTCTCCTTTTACTTGACATCATCTGGAATTTATTTTTCTAATTGTTTTCTCCCATCCATTCTCTATTTATTTTATTTCTATATCCTTATTCATATTTCTTTTCTAACCAATCATAACATTTATCCCATGTCTTGAAATACATCGACACCTCTTTATCTTTTATTCTCAATGTTAATCTATTCATTTCTACACATTCTAAAATTTTCTTTATAATTTCTCCTTCCAACGGGATTTTATCTGCTTTCCAGTTTTGTGCAAATACAATTCTAGCCGCTGTTATTATATGAATAATCAAATATGTATCTTCTTTGCTATAATTCTCTGGTAAAATTCCCAATAAGAATATCTCTGGTTTTAACTCTATATGTTGCTGCAACATTCCCTCTAACCATGTCAATATTTTCACAGTCTATTGTTTTGCTTCTTTACACAACCACCACATATGATATTATGATCCCGGCAACTGATGACATTTCCAACACTTAGCTGATTTATCTTTAAACCTCTTAGCTAATCTTTCTGGTGGCATATGCCATCTATAAAACCTCTTATACAGGTTTTCTTTATAGGCTGTTGCCATTGTTAATTTATAATTTCTTTCCCAAAGTTGTGCCATTTGTCCAATTCTATGGTGTATCCAAAATTCTTTGCCCATGCTATCATTGTTTCTTTTACTTCTTCATCTTCTAATCTAATACGCAGTAAATAATTATATAATTTCTTAATCATTTTCTCATCTGTTCCTGTCAATATTTCATCCTGTTCTGATTTCCCTAAATTAAAGCCATATTGTCTATGATCTGCTTCATATCTTGATTGTATTTGTAGTCTTGTATACCAATCTATCTCGATCCCTTGTCTCTCTAGTTCTTGTTTTTGTTTCAGTTCTCCCCCATCTGTCAAAATGTCTTTATATCTAACAATATTCTTCATGTTCACAATATTTGGGTATGTCACCGCTTCTATTGTAGAAAGCCACATTGGAATATTCAAATAATGTTTTTCTTTCACTCTCTCCCACACTGATAACAAACCATTTCTTATATAATGTCTCTGGAAATATCCATGTATCCTTTGTTTCCCGTACAATAGAAAGACATGCCAACCCAGTTGTACATCATGACCCTCCAATGTCAATAGTCTTGTATTCCTTAATAATATCCATTCTTTAATCCATGTTAACGCTGCCGCTTGATAATACAATTCCCAATTCGGAAGGCCAAACCCACCTCTAATTTTTGCATCTTGTAGCATTTTTATGTTGATCCTTGCTTTCTTTTCTTGCCACACATATTTCCACGTTATTTTCTTCAACTCTTCAAAATATTTTTTCTCCAGTTTTATTGGTATAGTTTGAAATAAAAATAATATTTTTGGTAATACATTCATTTTTATTAGTGCTATTCTTCCCATTAGTGATAATTGCAAATTTCTCCATTTCTCCAGGCCTATTTCAATTTGTTTTTTCAGTCTATGATAATTGTCTTCCTTAAGCGTTGCACATCTTGATGTCAGATAGATGCCCAAATATTTCACTTTCTTCACAATTTGAATGTCCAGTTTCTCCATCATCTCCTTCTTTTGCTTTTCTCTCATATTTTTAACTAATATTTTTGTCTTATCTTTATTAATTTTCAGACCTGCTACTTTCCCATATTCTTCTATTTGTTCTTTTTTTTATTGAAAAGTTTTAAAATATTTTTACAAACAAATTCCCCCCCTCCTTCCTCCCCCCACCCATTCCCTTCTCCCCCCCCCTCCAACTTCCCAAAACAAAATACAGGGTATAGCATTTAACAAACATAATCAAACATAAACAAACTAACTATAAGCTCTTAACTCCCTCTCACACTTTAACTCCCCCATACATACCAAAATGTAAAAATATAAGAATTCACCTAAATATTTCATTCATAAGCTATTTGCAACTTTCTAGTCCCATATTTATTTTGAATATAATCAACCCATCTTCTCCCTTCCAGTACATATCTTTCATTTGAACGATCCTTCAAATATGCAGAGATTTTAGCCATCTCCGCCAAATTAGCTACTTTTAATGTCCATTCTTCAATAGTAGGTAGATCTTCCTTCTTCCAATACTGCGCCACCAAAAGTCAGGCTGCTGTTATTAAGTTCAAAATCAAATTAATCTCTATAACCGTACAGTCTGTAATTATACCCAATAAAAACAACTGTGGAGTAAATTTTATCTTCTTTTTAAGAATATTTTGTATAATCCACCATATCTTAATCCAAAATGCCTTAATTTTTTTACATGTCCACTGTATATGATAATACGTTGCATCATCACATTTACATTTCCAACATGTGGATTATAAGCTTGGATACAAACAAGCTAACTTTTTGGGATCTAAATGCCATCTATAAAACATTTTGTAAAAATTTTCTCTCAAGTTTTGAGCTTGGGTAAATTTTATATTTCTGACCCATATTTTTTCCCATGTTTCCATTGTTATTGGTTCCTCAATATTTTGTGCCCATTTTATCATACAGTCCTTCACTAGCTCAGTTTCTGAATCTATTTCTATCAATGTGTTATACAACCTTTTAATATGCATTGGACTTTGATCCCTAATTTGTTTTATCAAATTTTCCTCATTTTGCAAGATACCAATTTTTTGATCCTCTTTCCATCTAGTGTACAACTGTCCATACTGAAACCAAGTTTGAATTATCCTTTCTTCCTTTAATACCTCTAAAGACTTTAACTGCAATGTACCTCTTTCCATAATAAGAAGCTCTTTGTAAGTAATCACATCTTGTTTCTGTTCTACACTTATATTCTCTATTATATGTCTAGGTATTACCCATATAGGTAATTTATTATTTAATTTATATTGATACTTTTTCCATACACATAGTAATGCATTCCTTAATATATGACTTTTAAAATTCTTGTCCACCTTTTTATCATATAGTAAATATGCATGCCACCCATATAACAAATCTTATCCCTCAATATTCAATATTCTCTCTTCTGTTGAGTTAATCCAATCACTAATTGCTGAGAGGGCAGCTGCCTCATAATACAATCTTAAATTAGGCATTTTAAGACCACCTCTTTCACGTATATCTTGCATTATTTTTTGTTTTATTCTCAGTTTCTTTCCTGCCCACACAAAATTACTAATGCCCTTCTGCCATTCATTCAAATTTCCATCTTTTTTCAACACTGGCATCATTTGGAAAAAGAATAAGAACTTTGGTAAGATATTCATTTTCACTGCAGCTATCCTTCCCAACAACGATAGTTGCAATTTTTTCCAGTTTTCCATCTCTTTCTGTATTTTTTGCCACAACAATTCATAATTATACTTATATAATTTCGCATTTTTTGTCATAATATAAACCCCTAAATATTTAACCTTCTTTATTATTTCAAATCCCGTTATTCTTTCTATTTCTTCTTTTTGACTTGTAACCATATTTTTAGTTATTATCTTTGTTTTCCCTGCATTTATTTTAAATCCAGATACCTGTCCATATTGATTAATTATATCCATCAGACCTATAACCAATTGTACTGGTTGGGTCAAAGTCACAACCAGGTCATCTGTGAATGCTCGTAATCTGTAATCATCATGCCTAATTTTAATTCCCCTTATTTTATCTGAACCACATATTTTATTCAACAAAAGTTCCAAAGTCAAAATAAACAATAATGGAGATCTATGAGTTCAGAAGGGTCATGGGAAAGCTACCTCCATGGCTGGAGGAACTACTAGTCCACTTCTTCAGAGAAAGCCTAGTCAAGCAAATTAGCCAAGCCACCATCTATCGGGACAGTCCCAACTGACTCTGACTGGTTTCGAGTAGTCATAAAAATTGACCAGTTTGTGCACCAATTACATGCCTAATCCCAGAGAGAGAGGACAATCTGAGTGGAGACCACTTGGCCGATGGGATGCCGCAGTAACTCAACCGGCCTCAAGACTAACCCTCCCCCGAGGCCAGATGAAATGCTCCAGATGTGGAGGGATGGGTCACTTTGCATTGGTTTGCACAACTCCAGCTCTGAAACCCAAGCCAAAGCCACCACCCAGGTCACGACCAGAACGAGGCCCCAGGTGTGCCGCCAACAAGTCCCGAAAAGCCCTCCAGGCTGTAGAGGCCCTTCCCCACCTAGCTGAGGGGGGGGGGGAAACTCCAGCTGACCAATCGCCAGAACCCTATGACAGTGAGGATGAGTGGGAAAATGACCCGATGGTGAGGGAACCTATCCATCCTTTCATCTTCTCGATACATCTCACAGCCCCAAAAACAGGGACTCAGGGGACGTTCGAAGCCCTAATAGACTCAGGCTGCACTAGATGTTTGATTAACTTACCCACAGTCCTGAAACAGGATCAAAGTGAAGAAATTGGCCCATCCAATTAAGTTTGAGCAGGTCAATGGGTCCCTATTGGGGGGAGCCCACACCACCCACCTGACCAAACCAGTGAGGCTAGAGCTAGTGGACCACTGGGAATCAGTTCGATTCGCAATAGCTCCCAAAATTACAGAGACCATCATACTGGAGCTCTCATGGCTAGACAAGTGGGGCCCAACCATCTGATGGCAAGGGGGAAACCAGAGACTGAAGATAGCAAGAGATCCCCAATCCCCTCCGCACCAGCAAATAGAGGCATTGCCCACACAGGAAATTCCCCCTTAGAACCACACCAGAACAACTGGCAGCCACCTCTGAACAAACCCCAGAGGCCAAATGGATCCCTGGAGAATACCAGGACCTCGCTGAAGTGTTCAGTGAAACTGAGTGTGATGTCCTACCTCCCCACCACGCAACGGACTGTGCCATCGAAATCATCCCCAGTGCCAAGCTTCCGAAACCCAAACTGTATACCATGGTGCCCCAGGAAATGCAGGAAATGTGCAAATACATAGACAAAAACCTAGCAAGAGGGTTCATCAAGCTGGCCAAGCCACGAGTCATGGCCCCAGTCCTATTTACAGGGCAAAAAATTGAACTATGAGATTATGCGTGGACTTCAGGGGGATAAACAGTGTGTGAATGCACAACATATACCCCCTCCCTCCCATGAAGGACATGCTGTCCCACTAAGCCAAAGGAAAGGTCTTTACTAAACTAGACCTCAGAGAAGCATATTACCAAGTCCAAATCAGGGAGGGAGATGAATAGAAAACAGCCTTAAACTGCCCCCTAGGAAGCTTTCAATTCAAAGTAATGACTTACAGGCTGCAGGGTCCCCCAGCAGCGTTTATGCAGTTAATAAATGAAGTACTGCATGAGCACCTCTACAAGGAGATTCTCGTCTACCTGAGCAACAGCCTCATCTTTACTGAGACCATAGAGGACCACATACCCCTAGTCCGCCAGGTGCTTGAAAAGCTTTTGGCCGCAAACTTATACATCAAGCTGTCAAAGTGTGAATTTCGTTGCTCGCAGCTAGACTACCTGGGATACCGAGTGTCAAATGAGGGAATAGAGATGGATCCAGACAAAGTACATGCCATCCTAGAGTGGCAGCCCCCTCACACCCGCAGATAGTTACAAAGTTTTCTGGGATTTGCAAACTTTTGCAGGCAATTCAGCCCCTCCTTTGCGAAAATTGCCAAACCCATGACAGACCGCTTAGAAACAGGGAGCCCAAGAATGAAGCCCCACCTGGAGCAACCCCTACAATGGGACCTAACTTGCCAAGAGGCATTTGAAATACTAAAAAAGCTCTTTGCAAAAGTATCTGTAGTGAAACATCCTGACCCTGAACAACCCTTCATCATTCAAGCAGATCCCAGTGACATGGAAGTGGGAACTGTATTACTCCAAAGGAACTACCAGGGAAAACAAGTCCTCTGGGCTCAATACTTCAACCGATTCAGCTTTGTGCTACAACACATCCCGGGGGGAGAAATTTCCTAGTTGACGCCCTCTCCCGCATGCCCCAATACAAATGCAGGCGGGAGGAGGTAGTTGTTCTGTCCCCGTCTCACACACGCACACCAACAGTCGACCAAGAGTTAAAATAAACCAGCAGACAAGAATTTCCTTTGATAACAGAATTGGCAGCAACCCAATGGCTGCTTGCCAACAGTTTTTTACTTACAAAGGGAGGTTTATCTCCTCCAACCGAAAACATCAAAGTCCACAAAAGCCAAAGAATAGTCAAGTCAGCACAGTCACTCAGGCACTCGCCACTTCCTGCCTGGACTACAGCAACGCTCTCTACATGGGGCTCCCCCTAGGGTGCACCCGGAGGCTCCAGCTGGTCCAGAATGCGGCCGTGCAGGGGATTATGGGGGCGACGAGGCACTCCCATGTGACACATCTCCTGCGCGAGCTGCACTGGCTCCCGGTGGTCTTCCGGGTGCGCTTCAAGGTGTTGGTGACCACCTTTAAAGCGCTCCATGGCTTAGGGCCGGGGTACTTACGAGACCACCTTCTGCCACCAATAGCCTCCCACCGGCCAGTACGCTCACACAGAGTGGGCCTCCTCAGGGTGCCGTCCGCCAGACAATGTTGGCTGGCGACCCCCAGGGGGAGAGCCTTCTCTGTGGCGGCGCCCACCCTCTGGAACAACCTCCCCCCAGAGATACGTACAATAACAGACCTCCGGATTTTTCGTCGGGCCCTGAAAACCTATTTATTTCAACTAGCTGGGCTGGCTTGAGTTAAATTTTAAATTGATTTTAAATTGGGTTGTTTTAATTTACGGCCAAAATATTTAATTATTTTAAACTGTTTTTAAATTTTGTATGTTCTGTTTTTTACTTTGGCTGTTCACCGCCCTGAGTCCTATTTGGAGAAGGGCGGTATAGAAATGGAAATAAATAAAATAAAATAAAATAAAATAAATAAGTCCAGTCCAAAAAATCAGTCCAAGCAGAGTATATAACAAAGTTCCAGAAATGCAGAATGACTTGCTAGCTTTAAGTTTTGTCCATCACAAAGCCTGAATGGCCACCACACCCCCTTTTATCCCCTGTGGGGTGTGGTCCAGTGACTCATCTTAATCTCTGGCACGCCTCCTTCTCTGCTGCGTGCGCTTGTCTTTCCGAAGCCATCGGGGATCCAGCCAAGACTTATCTCCGTCACTGTCTAACTGCGGCTGCCTGGAAATGCCTGGCTTCTGGCTTATCTCTTCTCCTTCGGAAGACACCTGACGCATTGCCAGAGAGGAAGGTCCTGGAGAGGGAGGCCTTGCCAACTCCTCTCCTTCAGTTTCGGAGTTTTCTCTCTCCAATAAGACGGGCTCGGGGGTCGGAGTCACAAAAGTAATAGACACCATCATTCCCGTTACCCAAGCTGTGGCCCAAGTGACCACCCACTAACAACACCACAACCGGCAAGGCCAACTTGCAAACAATTTATTTATTTTATTTTATTTTTATTTTATTTTAATTAGATTTATATGCCGCCCTATCTCCATAGGACTCAGGGCGGCTCACAACAATTAAGATATACAATCTCAATCCAAGTAAGAAACATGTTAAAATACATATTAAACGCATATTAAAATACATTAAAAATCAAAACCCCATCAGTCCAGGCTGGGCAGTTTAAACAGCCATGTTTTTAGTTTGTGGTGGAAAGTGCGAAGGTCAGGGGCCAACCAGAGCCCCTGGGGGAGGGGTTTTTTTTTTTTTTGAAAAGTTTTTTTTTATTATTTTTTAAAACATGAAACATAAAATACATCTTTTTAGAGCAAGGATTTGATCCGGTATAAAGTAAATACAATTACTCACATTCCCTCAACCAATTTTGTTCCAAATTTTATCCATTTACCTCTTTAAAAAAAAAGAGAGAGAGAAAAAAAAAGAAAAAGAAATCTTATTCTAAACATTTAGATTTTGAACATTCCACTATGTCACCCTAGATTCTAAACAATTATTTCCAAATAGACATCATTCCAAATCTTTGTCATTTTAACAATCAATATTTCATATATATTCCTCATTTCTAAGACCCATTACATTGAGTCTATATTGTACCTCTTTTAAATGGCAATTAGCATCCATAATCTTGACAAAGAATATTTTCCTCCTCTCTTAATTGTTTCTAAGTCAATCAACACTTCCATCTAAAATTTGTCACTCCCAAAATACTTTATTTTAAAGTCTAATATTTAACTGATTCATAATAGCTATTTCTCAACAGTGTTTTCCGCCACTTCTATCTCTATTTATTTAACTGGTTCAGAGTTTGGCTTAACTATTCTCCAGTGTTGTCTCCTCCACTTCCTCCTGAGTTTATTTTTTGGCTGGTTCGCAACTTAATCAATTGCTTTCCAGCGATGCTTTTCTCCACTCCTGACCTTACTTATTTGAGCTGGTTCACAGTATAATTTTAACTGCATACCAATGTTATCTCCTTCAATCCTCCTAAATCTATTATGAAACTGATTCGCAACTCAAATAGTTGCTTCTCAGCAATGCTTCCCTCTGCTCCAACCTCTATTTTTAACTGGTTCACAACTGTATTTCAGTTGCTCTCCAGGGATATTTTCCTCCACTCCTAACTTTTTATTTTTTGGCTAGTTCACAGTTTTGCTTTAACTGTTACCTAGCGTATGCTTCCCTCCACTCCTAACTCTAATGGCTGGTTCACAGCTTTACTTTGGTTGTTTTCCAGCCCGTGCTTTCCTCCACTCCTAACTCTTGTTTTTATTTTTAACTGGTTCCCAGTTTTGCCTTAACTGTTCTCCAGTATGATGCTTTCCTCCACTCCTACCTTATTTGTAAGACTAGATCACAGCTTTACTTTCACTGTTCTCCAGAATCATGCTTTCCTCCACTCCTAACTTCATTTGTTTAACTAATTCATAACATTTTATTTTAATTATTGTCCAGCTTTATGTTTTCCTCTATTTCTACATCTCTTATTCAATTATTTAACTTTAAATTAATTTGCAATATATTACTCATATTCATTTTTAAATCCATTCTCCTCCGTGTCTTTAACTGATTAAAAATAAAAAAGTATATTGACAAATATCTTAGCTCCTATTCTCTCCTAGGCTTTCTCCCATGCCATATTTATTTCCAATGAATATCAACATTTTAAATCACTTTAAAATCAATTTTCTACAATTTTTAAGTCTGTAATTAATTCTTCTTAATATCCAGCACCTTAGAGAACATTTTCTTCTAAATTATTAGGTCTGTAGATAGAGCTTAAGAATTCCAAGTTTAAAAAAGTATTAAAACATCCAAAAATCGTAATTTTCAATCATTTATACTCATTTTTTCCAAGTCAAGTTGTTGTATATTCATAAAATTAACTTAGATAAAAATAATAGTGAAGAAAGAGAGAATAGTAACAATATTAATAATAGTTAAAAGAAAAACAAAAGAAAAAACAAGAATAAAAATAGGAAAGAGAATAGAAATATAACAAAAGAAATTTAAAAGAGAATTAGAAAAAATAGAGAGGGGGAAAGGGACAAAAGAAAAAAAGAAAAAGGAAAGAAAAAAAAATAGAATTGGGAGAGAGCCCAGAGAAGAATGAAAGTATCTCCTAAAATTATTCAAAGATCAAACTCCCAGACACCATTACATCCATTTAATTCAAACTATAGTATTTTGTTATCTTGTTACTTTATATTCCATTTTTTCCCTTCTCCAATCTATCTGAGTATATTTATTTTCCATTTCAATGTCCTCAAAATTGTAAGTTCTATAAAGTTAATTCTGAATTGACTATTCCATATAGGGTATCATCATGTTCTTCTTTTGTTGCCATGCCCTTTTTCTCTTGTTGTCATGCTTAATAAATCAGTTTTCATTATTCCATTTAGTTTCTTCTTTCTAATCTTCAATATCCTCCAATAAACAGATTATATGTCCAAAGTCAAGCCTCTTGAAATTTTTCTCAAAATAATCCACTTTAGGTAACAAGCAACAAAGTTTCTCTTTCAAGTAACAAGCAGTCTGGAATTTACACTTTCATTTTTCAGCTGGCAGCCATCTTTTCTTTTAAAAGCATATTTATTTCTTCTTCTCCTTCCTCTTTCTCAAACATAATCCAATCTTGTTTAGCCACAAAAAATAGCCAGAAAAATAAAAAAAGAAAACCAAATCTGTAATAAAATCATTTCCAAAAAGTCTATAATTAATGCTATCTGTCAACAGGTCTTTTCTCCACCATTCATTTGAGTCTTGTTGCCCTGATGTTTCTCAGCCACTGTTAAGGCTGGGGCACACTTTTTGTAATCCAGCATTTTATGGGCAGTTCTCGCCTGGGCAGAAGTCAACTCACCCGGCTTTCAAACTCCTTGCTCTGCTCTGCGCTTCTCACTTCTCCTCCTCTCCTCCAGCACAATCTTTGTTCCCGGTTGCCGCAGTTTCGGGACTGCCACCATGGCTGTTGTTCCACTGCCACCAGCATGAAGGGAAAGCCTCCGGCCCCGAGGAACCTGCCCGTTCCTCTCAGCCACCCAAGGGGTCCCTTCTTGTCCCCTTGTCCCTTCAAGACAGGGGAGGTCTGAAGACCTGTCGGTGGCAGCTTGGCAGATGGGGTTTTGGCAGAGCTCCGCGGAGCTCACTATTTCCCCGTCTGGATCCCCGTGGCGCCAACCGGAATCTTGCCCCTGTGGGAGTTATTATTATTTATTTAATTTGTATACTGCCCTTCTCCAACAGGACTCAGGGCGGTGAACAGCCATGGTAAAAACATAACATATAAAATTTAAAAGCAATTTAAAAACATTAAATAATTTGGCTATCCTATTAAAACAACCCGGGTTAAAACAAATTACAAATTACAAATTGAAGGGATGGGATCAAGCCAGCCCGGCTAGGTGAAAAAGATGTGTTTTCAGGGCCCGACGAAAAGTCCAGAGGTCTGGTATCGTGTGTATTTCTGGGGGCAGGTCGTTCCAGAGGGCAGGTGCTGCCACAGAGAAGGTTCTCCCCCTTCTCTGAGTCCAGGAGGACACCTAAGTTGCATGCCTTGTCTACAGGGGGTAACACCTCGCCCCCTATAGCCAAAGATGGAACCTCTTGATCGGATCGAGATGCTGGTACCCACAACCACTCAGTCTTGGCAGGGTTGAGCCGAAGCCTGTTCCTCCCCATCCAGACCCATACCGCTTCCAGGCACCGGGACATCACGTCGAGGGCATCACTGGGCTGATTTGGGGTGGATATAAAAAGTTGGGTATCATCAGCATACTGATGATACCTCACCCCAAAACCACGGATGATCTCTTCCAGCGGTTTCATATAAATGTTGAACAGAAGAGGCGAGAGGACTGACCCATGGGGCACCCCACAAGTGAGGAGCCTCATGGCCGACCTCTGCCCCCCCCACCAACACTACTTACGTACGACCCAAGAGGTAAGAGGAGAACCACCGTAAAACAGTGCCTCCCACTCCTAACCCCTCGAGGCATTGCAGCAGGATACCATGGTCAATGTTATCGAAAGCCGCTGAAAGATCTAATAGGACCAGAACAGAGGAATAACCTCTGTCCCAAGCCCTCCAGAGATCATCCACCAGCGCGACCAATGCCGTCTCCGTGCTGTATCCGGGCCTGAAACCTGATTGGCAGGGATCTAGGTAACCACAAAACTGAAAATTTAAATTTAACCACAAAACTGAAAATCAAACTGGAAGCAGACCCCTGGTTCCGTGACAAGCAACACATCTTGATAAAAAGGGAAGACCTAGCATGGAAGGGGGTGAAACTCTATGTCCCCAAATCCCTATGCACCTCAATCCTCCAGAGAAGCCATGATGTCAAATCGGCAGACCACTTTGGATTCCTAAAAAGTTTACAATTAGGAATTGTAAAATTGTGAGGAAACAATTTTGGTGGCCCGGCATGAAGAAACTGTGGACAGTTATGTAAAAAGCTGCACCATCTGTGGCACTATGAAAAAGAGACCAGGAAAAACCCGTGGGCTGCTGCAACAGGTGGCAGAGCCAACGAGACTATGGGAGGAAATCGTAATGGACTTTATAGCTGAGTTGCCAAAGAGTGGGGGGAACACAATGATCTGGACTGTGATTGACTTATTCTCCAAGCAGGCACACTTTATACCCTGCAGCAGACTACCTTCAGCCCACCAACTAGCCATATTCTTCCTGAAGCACATCTACCACCTGCATGGAGTACTAAGCAGAATAATCTTGGACAGAGGGGTCCAGTTCATGCTAAATTCTGGTGGGAGTTTTTGTGGTCCATTGGGTCATCCCAGGGCTTTAGCTTTGCTTTCCATCTGAGTATCAATGGCGGGGCAGAGAGACTTAATGCCATGGTAGAACAGTACCTGAGGTGCTACGTGAACTACCAACAGTCCAATTCTTCCATTTGCAGAGGTTGCTTACAATAATGCTGTTTACAGTAGCACGGGATTAACCCCTTTCAAGGTAGTAAGCAGGAATACCCAAGGGAACCCCCCTCTTCAGTCAGTTTGACCTATTGGCTGTCAATGCTAAAAGCAGCATGGGAAAATGTCAAGAAAGTGCTAGCTAAAGTGGCACAGACCTATAAGCAACAGGCAGACAAACACTGAGCCCCACAATGGCTGTTTCAGTTGGAGGAGAAGGTCTACCTCTCCACAAAATACTTAAGGCTAAAGCTCCCCAGCAAAAAAATGGGACCTAAATTCATGGGGCCATTCCCCATAGTAATGATTATCAACCCAGTCACAATGCAATTGAAATTGCCCTAATTGCTGGGGAAAATACATCTGGTATTCCACAGCAGCCTCTTGAAACCAGTGGTCAGTCGACCCTGAGACCACTACCCCATGAGCCCCCAGATCCAGTGGTCATAGGGGGCCAAACCCATTATGAGGTGCAATGCATCCTCGACTCTAGGTGGCACAGGGGGCAACACCAATACTTAATCAAGTGGAAGGGCTACCCTCTATCAGAGGCGTCTTAGGTAAAGAGCAGAAACATCCAAGCTGATGTCCCCATAACCAGATTCCATGAAAAGAACCCAATCAAGCCTGATGGGGGATCACACCCTTAAAAGATATACCTGTACTCAAATTGTTTTTGCTCTGCACAGGTTGCCTTCAGGAAGTGAGGGAGGCCAAATGTAAACTCATGAAGCTTTCCTGACCTGCTCCTGAGTTGCCATAGGCAGGGGGAAGGGGAATCACACCTTGCCACTGCATCGAGGTATTTGCACCTCAGTCAAAACAAAACATATCCTAGCTGGTCGAAGTCAAGGCCATCTCCACAGAGACCCACAATGGCCAGAGGGAGTGACTTCTATGACCCGTGAAATTGCTTCCTTGGTGAATGTGACTGGTGACACACCTTGAGGAGAGGGGGAAACAGGATCAGAGACAAGGCGCAAACTGGGTGAAGTCAGCTGGCTTCACCTAGGTCCGTGATGGCGAACTTATGGCATGCGTGCCACAGCTGGCACGCGGAGCCATATTGGTGGGCACGCCTGCTGATTTTTGGGAAGTCGGGTAGCGGGCCATTTCCGGCCTCCGGAGGGCCTCCAGGAGGGTGGGGAAGGCCGTTTTTACCCTCCCCAGGCTCTTAGAAAGCCTCTGGAACCTGGGGAGGGTGAAAAATGGGCCTACTGGGCCCACTGGGCCATCACGTGCCAAAAGTGGCGGGGTTGCATGCGGATGCACGGGGGGAGGCCATGTGCATGCGTGATCCCCCCCCCACACACACTTCCCCTGCTTTTGGTATGCAACGGTAAAAAGGTTAGCCATCACTGACCTAGGTCATGCCAACATGGTGCTTCTAATAAACAACTGGATTTTTCTTGCACAATGGCTTGAGGTTCCTGATTTTATTAGGGCATTGGTCAGAATCCTGACAGTTAGTTTATCTTAATTCTGTTTTTATACCTCTATTTTGACATCACAATTAATCTTAATAAAAATGCAGAATATAAAACAAATAAACAATATTTATTTAATTTAGCTGAATGGATGAATATTTACCTTATTAAATTAATCTATTACTATTAATCATTTGCTTTTCCTAGGAAATGTGGAATTCTTTGGAAATTACAAAATTGCAAAAAGAAAAACATATAGCCATCTTCTTCTTGCACATAGTATTTACTGTTTCCGTTCTCATTTTGGTATTGTACACATGACAACAGTGTTACCGTTCTCAATATGGTTCTGAACTATATATTTTAATTTATCTATCCAAAAATAAATGTAATTATTTCATATTTTGTAATGTAACAAGATATTTTGCTGCTTCAGTAAAAGTAATCTGTTATTTAAACAGCTATTTGTAACAAGTATTGCTTAGACTTTTAATTATGCTTTTCTAGCATAAAACAAAAAATAACATTTTTTGTTATTTTAACATTTGAAATGATATAAGAAAAGAGAAAAAATTATATAAGGAAGAAAAAAAATGGGAAATACATTTCCAAAAAGAACAAAATTTAACAAGAAAGTATAATTAATAAACTGAGTTATGATGTCAAAAACATTATAGTTTAACAGTTAAAATATCTATATAGTTTCTCTTGTTTTAGTTAGCATTTTTTAAATTTATTCATTAGGATATAGCACTAGAAGAGGGTTTAAGGCTCACCGTTGGGTTCTTTAAATTTAAAAAGATTAGAGTAGACAATCAAATGAAAAGATCTGTCTTCTATCACTGTTTGAATCTCAATTATAAAGTTAATTTTCAGTACATATTATAAAGAAAACACAGAGCTATAGGAACATTTTTTATTTATAACAAAAATCATTTTCTTTTGATTGATGGTAAGTTCATTACTCTGTATAATTATTAAGTATTTGTAAATGTTTATTTCATGCCAGGACAAGCTAACATTTGCTCATCAGTGGCCAGAAGATAATGGGATTCTTTTTCCAATTTTGTGAAAGGAAATATGTATCTACTAATTAGATCTTTACATTTCTAAAAAGTCTTTAGTAGCAACCAAAGTTTTTCTTCCATGTCTAAAATTATAAAAAACATGTTAATTAGCATTTAAGAAATTTACTATAGATTTGTATGTTTTTGTATATGTGATTTAATAATCCCTCTTTTAGTCTTAATCAACTCTGAATCCTTAACCCATCTCATCTGCCAAGATAGTGATATAACAGGATATGACTTTAGGGTAGAAAACCTACCCTCTCTACAAGACCAACCCCATGTATTATTCCTAGAGCATTCCATGCAAGACAAAGCAAAGAAAGATGGTGTCCTCTTATATCTAAAAAGGAAGTCCATGCTGGATGCAGTATGAAACCCTCATCACCTTACCTTGAATAAAACATTTGCTTCTGTGCAGGTGAGGGTTTCTACCTACTCTTTCCTCCAGAACAACAGACCTCTGCATTGGACATGTTAAGTGGCAAAGATACGAAGGACGAATAAAACAATATCTTGAAAATGTCCAGTTCAGAAGAAACCAACACCTCTTCTACCAGTCACTTGATGAAAGTCAAGTTCATACTAATGTTCACCCATGTAAAGAAAAAACTTTGAACTTTTGGAAACAACTGTGGGAAAACCCAGTGGAACATGATAAAACTGCCTCCTGGATCAAAGATATTCAAAAACAAGCAACACAAAACAAAATGGAGAATATTGTAATAACAACTGATATGGTTGCACAACAAGTAAAGAAGGTGAAGAACTTGAATGCACCTGGCCTGGACAAACTGCATAGATACTGGCTAAAACATCTGACCAGACTCCATCACCACATGGCCACTCAATTTGATGAAATGCTTCAAAATGCAACAAGCAAAGAATGGCTAATAGATGGTCGAACATACTTGATAATAAAAGATCCAGAAAAGAGCACAGAACCAAGTAACTACTGCCCAATCACTTGTCTGTCAATGACGTTCAAACATTTTACAAGAATACTGGCAAATTCAGTATTCAATCATCTGATGGAAAACAGTTGGTATCCAGTAGAACAAAAAGGAAATTATAAAAAAATCAAGAGGAACAAAAGATCAGCTGCTCATTGACAAAAAGGTACTAAAAATGCAAATGAAGAAGAACAAATTACATATGGTGTGGATAGATTACAAGAAGGCATTTGACTTGTTACCCCACAGCTGGATTAACACCTGTCTGGAAAACTTTGGAATCAGCAAAAATATTTGTACATTTTTAAAAGCAAATATGCAAAAATGGAAAACAATTCTAACAGCAAATGGGGAGAACATTAGTGAAGTCAACAACAGACAAAGAATCTTCTAAGGGGACTCACTTTCGCCACTACTGTTCAATAGCTCATTAATTCCACTGACAATAATCCTATGAAACACAAAACTGGGATACCAAATCTTAAGCCAACATGGCAAGATACTATACCATACTATATTATATACTACATGGCAAGATACTATACCATACTATATCTACTATACCAGTGGTGGGTTGCTACCAGTTCACACCAGTTCGGGTGAACTGGTAGCTATAATTTGTCATTGGTCGCCGAACCGGTAGCTGGCTGGCCATGACCCTGAACCAGTTCCCTGGTCGCCACTCGCTCGCCCCACCCGCTCACCCCGCTTAGTCACTCCTCACCTCCTGGGCAGCAGAGCACACTGTGTATAAGGATCGCCTCTCCTTCCAACTTAAGAAAGTACAAACTCTTGAAACGTGGTTGTTCAAAAGGATTCTTTTATTAAGCAGAAGTGACAGCCATCCAGCTAAAGCAAGATCTGAATACCCTTAGGCAAAGCAGTAGGATTAAAGTGGTAGAGACCCCTCCCTTTATGTCAGAATGCAGATTTTAGCCAATACAAAGTGTGAAGATGTTTTCTTTACTATTTCCTATGAGAACCCAAACAAACATGCATTCCCACCATTTACTTTAAAGTGAGACAACCCACATGGCTATCATAAAAATTCCTGCAGGTAAAGGAGATCTCAGGGCTCTTTGGTGCCAGGATATAGGTTGTAAAGTATATGTTGACACAGGCGATGCTAGGGAATCGAATTCAAGTGTCCCCCCTCCTCCAACTGAATGGCAGTATCACTTTTAGGGGTCTGACACTGTGTGGCACTCACGCATGCATACAGTCTGCTCTGCAGCTTGCCTGCCTAAGCTGCCTTCCCATGCGGTGCCTTCCCAGCGCTCAAACTGAGCTGCCTCCTCCTACCTACAGGTAAGCATGCAAATTGTGCTAGCCCCCCCCCCCATCCCCGTCTCTTGCTGTGTCCTCCCCACCGTCCCCACTGGGCTCGTGTGGCTGGGTAAGCTGCCACCACCTGGCCCGGCTCCATTCCAGCCCGCGCTGCCTGTGGCCTAGCTTGCTGCAGCCCCCCCCATTTCCCCCGCCAGGTTCACGACCTTACCTTCTTCTTTTCACGGCTGGTGGTAGAAGGGAAGGCAAGCCAGCACCCACGAGGAACTGCTCCTCGGCCCCAGCCATGCATTTTCAAGCCCGGGGTATTGCAATAGCTTTTCATTCCAAGCATCCTGGGCTTGAAAATTCATGGCTGGGGCTGAGGAGCAGTTCCTTGTGGGCGCTGAAAGTACCGGCCTTCAACCTGGCTGTTTTTCTGTACCTAGCTTTCCGGATGGGTCCCCAAAGCACAGTGCTGCGAAAATCTCTCTCTTCCAGCAAGAGAGTGGGGGAGAGAAAACAGGTCACCGGAGAACATGTGGAGGGCTCCATGTCTGTTGCTTCTGTCCCCTGCTGCTTCTTGCTTGGAAGAGAAAGTCTTTTGGAGCACTGCACTTTAGTTGGACTCTTGTAAATCCCATCCAGAAAGCCAGGCAGAGAGAAACAGGTTGAATCCTTTTTCTCTCTGGCGCAGCACTTTCCAGACTTACCAGGGCCCAAAGCACAGTGCTGCAAAAAACCTCTCTCTCTCCCAGCAAGAGAGCGGGGGAGAGAAAACAGGTCGCCAGAGAACATGAGGAAGGCTCCATGTGGTTTTCATGTGGTCTCCAGGTCAGCGGATGCTGCTTCTGTCCCCTGCTGCTTCTTGACTGGGAGAGAAAGTCTTTTGGAATACTGTGCTTTAATTGGACTCCTGTAAGTCCTGTCTGGAAAGGCTGCGCTTTGCCAGGGCCCCGAGGATCACCCACCTGCCACCTCCTGGAGCTGTTGGGAAGGTGATGATTGTGGCAGATGGGAGGTGGCAACAGCGGCTGACTTGGGATGGAAACATGGAGAAACACCCAGCAAAGCAACTGCCTTTTCCTCTCTGACTTCTGTTAGCAGAGAGAAGAGACAGAGGTGGCAGCAGTGGCAGTGGAATGCTTTGCAGCCGACGTGGTTACCCGGGCGGGCTCCTTTCACCTGGCTCTCCTAACAGCACCACCATACCACACATTCACAAGGACGTCTCCCTCGAGAGGCTTCAGAGGCCGAGCCTTTTTTTTTCCCTCCTGGCATCGACTCAAGGCACTTTGTGACATGGAGGTTTGGGGAGGGAAGTGGGGTGGGGATTTGGTGGGGTGGGAGAGAGAGGCGAGCCACCTTTAATTTGCTTCGCGTGATGCTGATGCGGCAGGGCAGAAATGAGCCGCTGCTTAGTGGAGTCCTGGGAGAGGAAAGAGAAAGCATCCCTGAGTGGACGTGGCATTTTGGTGAGGTCTTGCTGGACCTCTGCGGGGTAAGGGCAGCAGCAGCAGGAGCAGCCAAGGCAATGGGTGCTGTTTGTTGTTCCTTGCCACGCTGTAAAAAGCAACCCTTGGCCCAAAGAGGTAGCGGTCCAACGAAAATAAAGGCGTACCCGGCATCTAGCACTGGGGATGGCCACTTCAGTATCTGTCGGAGGCTGGAGACTTTTTTTTTTTTGTTCACTCCGTGTTCCTCCTTCATGCAAAAAAAAAAAAAAAAAAAAGCCCAATCTGATCTGGAGCTGAATGTCATTGGAAGCAATGCTGTCAGCCTGGACCATTTCATTTCAGTCTTTAACTGGGCAATAAATTAAACCTCCTCTCATAAAACAGATGCAACGTGGATTGGTTTTTTTGGGTTTTTTAGCGACGTAGATTGTTCCCCTAGCCAGGGGTCTCCAACCTTGGCAATTTTAAGACTTGTGGACTTCAACTCCCAGAGTTCCTCAGCCATCTTTGCTAGGTGAGGAACTCTGGGAGTTGAACTCCACAAGTCTTAAAGTTGCCAAGGTTGGAGACCCCTGCCCTAGACCACTTTAGGAGCAAAGTGATGGGTTTTGCTGGCATTTCAGGAGGAAGGGAGGGAGAGGGGGGAAGAGAGAAAGAGACAGAGAAAGAGAAAGAGAAAGAAAGAGAAAGAGAAAGAAAGAAAAAGAAAGAAAAAGAAGGAAAGAGGAAGGGAGAGAAAAGAGAGAGAGAGAGAGAAAGAAAGAAAAGAAAGAAAAGAAAGAAAGAAAGAAAGAAAGAAAGAAAGAAAGAAAGAAAGAAAGAAAGAGGAAGGGAGAGAGAGAGAAAAGGAAGAGAGGGAGGGAGGGAGGAAGGAAAGAAAGAAGGAAGGAAGGAAGGAAGGAAGGAAAGAAAGAAAGAAAGAGGAAGGGAAAGAGAGAAAAGAGAGAGAGCGAAAGAAAGAGAAAGAAAGAAAGAAGAAAGAAAAAGAAAGAGGAAGGAAGGGAGAGAGAGAGAGAAAGAAGAGGAAGGAAGGAGCACAAACCCTGGCACTAGACATGGCTTCAGAAGATGCTTTGAAACAGGACAGCAATCTAGGGCTGGAAGGGACCTTGGAGGCCATCTAGTCCAACCCCTTGTTCCAGCAGGGAACCTTATATCATCTGGATTATTTTGGTGCCTATAACAGAGAGGAAAATTGCCAGAAAGGAGAAAGAGTTTACTAGGACAAGGCTGCCATGCAGAGGAAGGCAGAAATAGTCCTTGACTTATGACCACAATTGAGCCCAAAATTTTGGTTGCTAAGCAAGAGGTTGTTAAGTGAGTTTCACCACATTTTACTCAATCCATGACTTCTCCTGGCTCTAACAGTCATGTGCAAACTAAGGAAGAACATGTGAAGGTGTGTGTAATGTTCTAAATGTACAGAAGTTATAATTAAATGTGTGGCAGAAAGTGGACTCTGGGTGTGTTTTTCCAAATGTAGTAAGTGAGGTTGAATGTGTATAGTTTTAGAAGAGCTTTCTCTCCCTCCCTCCCTCCCTCCCTCTCTCTCTCTCTCTCTCTCTCTCTCTCTCTCTGTGTGTGTGTGTGTGTGTGTGTGTGTGTACACATATACATACAGTATATATAGTAGATAATGTATCTTTTTGTGTGCCTATACACAGTCTATACTATGTAATATGTATGTACACATATGGCATATATACATAGGATTAAATAGTATATTTTGAATGTTCAGTAGTAGTAAATAAATAGACAGGGAAATTGTATCTCATTTGAAGTGATGAGAGGCCAGGCACCCTAACCCTAACCCTTGACATGAGTGACGTCAAGTTGGCCATGCCCACCCAGTCACATGACCACCAAGCAATGCCCACAGTCACATGACCACCAAGCCACACCCACCAAACAAGCCACGCCCGCAGAACTGGTAGTAAAAAATTTTGAAACCCACCACTGTATACATGGATGATTTAAAACTATGCAAAAAGCCCCACTGAACTTGAATCAATATTCAACACAGTTCAACTGTTCAGCAGCGACATCAGAATGAACTTTGGACTTGAAAAATGTGCTTTAATATTCATGTAGCGAAGAAAAATGGAAAAAATAGAAGGAATAGAACTGGGAAATGGAAGCATTGTGAAAGCATTAGCAAAGGATGACGGTTATAAATACCTAGGCATAACATCTTGAATGGAAAAGTCAAAGAGTCAACGCAAAAGGAATACATCAGGAGGGTCCGCAAAATATTAAAATCGAAACTGAATGCTGGAAACATAATTAAAGCCATTAATACACGGGCAATCCCAGTGATATGCTATTCAGCTGGAATCATCAACTGAACTGTGGCTGAACTAGAAAATCTGGACTGGAAAATACATAAACTTTTGAATATGTACCACGCTTTACATCCATGAAGTGACATCGACAGGTTGTACTTGCCAAGAAGAATAGGGGCAGAGGGCTATTACAAATCCATCAAACTGTAGAAGAAGAAAAACGAAGTTTGAATGATTCTGTGAACCAAAGTACAGAAAAATTGTTGCAGGCTGTGAAAACGGAGAACATTACAAAACAGAAAAAAAGACAGACTATAAGGAAAAACAGCGGGATGACAGATTAAATGGATAGAAAACCAAAGCTTTGCATGGACAGCACTTGAAAAACATTGAAGAAAAATGCGATAACAACTTGACATAGGCATGGCTTAAGATGGGAACCTTCAAGAAAGAAACAAAAGATTTAATACTTGCTGCTCAAGAACAAACACTACAAATTAACACCATAAAAGCAAAGATACAAAAATCCACTGACAATCCAAACTGCCGACTTTGCAATGACAAAGTTAAAACACTTAATATGCAAGTGCAGCAAAATCATACAAACTGATTACAGACCAGTGGTGAAATGTAAAATGTGTTACTACCGATTCTGTGGACGTGGCTTGGGCGGGGCGGTAATGTGATTGGGTGGGCATGGTCAACTTTTTTTTTTTTTACTTTTAAAAGCATTTTTTCTACAACCTCTTCGGCTGAAGAGGTTGCAGAAAAAAATGCTTTTAAAAGCCTCTGACGATCAGGCAACTCAGCTGGGATCGTCAGAGGCTTTTAAAACCCATCCTTAATTTTTTCCGCACAAAGGGAAGATGTTCCTGCCACAATTAAGCTTTTTCTGGCCAAGTTGTTAGCATAACTTCTTTATGGGCCCGGCTCAGACCCTGATCTTCGTGTTTCACACCATTGGAATAAATTCAATCCAAATTTATTAGAGCAATTCTCCAGGTGCTGCATTGTGTCTCAAATGTACTTCTGTGCCTGGAGACAGGATTCTTCAATTGATGTTTCTTTTAGGCCAGTTTGGTCTCTCCTGTACTCAGTAAGCCTTCTTGATATACTAGCAATAGCATATCTTCTTCACTACATTCTTCCAATACCCTTTTTTTCTTCTTCGACTTTTTCAGCACATGTACTTGCAACATTCCATGTCCACCTATTTTAGTTGATAAGTAAAGTTTCAATATTACTGCATATTACTTCTCTAAATCCGACTTGCTCTTCAGTGATCAAGTTCTCAAGATACAGCCATTCCTTTAGTTTATCTTGGAGGTGTTTGGCATAGAGTTTGCTGATTATATTTAGTAGACTTATTTGTCTGTAATTAGCAGGGTCATCTCTCTTTCCCTTTTTAAAAATTGGGACTTAATTATAATTTGTCACTCCAAAAGTAATGAATATATAATTAATCAAAAACAGAAATTCATCATTGCAATGAATATTTTTTTTCAGAGTTAGAATTCAAGTTATAACTTGGCTAATCATGATTAATTTGAATTACAAATTTTATTAGGATCATTTTTCAGTGGTCTTTGACAATGTTGTGTGCTGCAAACTTTTGCTTTGTTTTGTTTTTACAATCTCTTTGTGAACACAGTGACATCTTTTAAAAATTCAGGAGGTTGTAAAGATAACTAGTGAAGCTTGTGCTAAGAGTGTTAATACATAAAGTGATTACTAATCTTAACTGATCACATGCTATCTCCATTTCTCTACTAGCACCAACATAGAAGGTATAGATTTGGAATGCTATAGTTCAACCTATAGATTTAACAACTTTATTTTCTATTTTGATATTTGACATTCGTTTTTGGGGTCCAATATAATTATTTCTTTACTTTGAAATAATGGGTGTGAGTAGAAATGCCCATTTAGCAGTGGGATATGCTACACAAAGCAAATGACTTAAATAAAAACATCTTGCATATTTTTCATAAAATATTCTAATATTTTTCCTTTTAAAAAAAATAGCTAAGTATCTTGTCATGTAGGCCTTGTCACAGTCTGCAGACCTGTAGTTTTTGCATCAATGTTCCTCATTATACTAATTAAAGTGGAACACTGTGCCTTTGTGAGTCATTAATGGATTTTCATTTCATGAGTGACATTTGCAGAAGGAAGAACAGGCAGTTCATATGAAGTCCACAGGCAACTGTGTTAGAATTAGCTTTACCATAGCAACAGTCTTCCATCATTAGTATTCAGGTCAACAGAAAATGTTTTGGTGTGCTTTTGTTTGCAAATAAAAGGTTTTTCTCATACATTTGTACTAAAGGCAAAAACCGCAACAAATCCTAGCAAAATATGTTTCATTTAAAATAGTGTGGAAGTTTTGTTTTAACAATTTCTTTTCCTCAGCTCCTGACTTACACTTTGTTTTCTTTATAGCTGTGTATATCTAATCTTGCCAGTTGCCCTTATTCAGTGGTGGGATTCAACTGGTTCTCTGCCCTAATGACTGGCTGGGTAGGTGTGGCCAGGTGGTCATTTGACTGGATGTGCATGGCCAGCTCGATGTCATTCATCCCACCCAGCCCCGCCTCCCAGCCACTCGCCTCAAAGGCAGAGGTGGGATTCAGCCAGTTTGGACTGGTTTGGGCTAATTCCACCACTGGCTAGCCCCACACCCGCCCATTTTTCTGTGCATTTTGAAGTCCACAAGTCTTAAAGTTGCCAAGGTTAGATACCCCTGAGCTAGATGTTCTGATAGATCAGTGTTTTTCAAATTTGGCAACTTTTAAGATGTGTAGATTTCAACTTCCAGAATGCTGTCTGGTCAATTCTGGAAGTCCACACATTTTAGGATTGCAAGTTTGAAAAACCCTGTCAAAAATGGGCAAATTAAGATCCTTTTTAGGGATTTGGTCTCCTTTAAAAAAACCCCAACATATTACAGATTATCCTGAGCAGCATATCTATGAAGGAAGTCTCTAAGAGAAACATGCTTTATACATAAAAATATAGAAAGGCATCTAAGGATCACTAATCTCCCCATCTTCATGGACCATAATTTATGAGAAGAAGTTCACAATGATCTCAACAGAAGTTTTCCTCATCTCTGCTTTGCCTGAATATGTATTATCTATGCTCTGTCATTGAGCTGTGAACATTCTGGCCCTATAAATAGACACAAAGTTTTCTCAATCAAAGGAATTGTCCTCCATTCTCTTTATTTATACTATGGGATCCAGAGATGGGTTTCAGCAGGTTCTGACCAATTCTGGAGAACTGGTAGTGGAAATTTTGAGTATTTCAGAGAACCTGTAAATACCACCTCTGACTGGCCCCGCCCCATCTATTCTTTGCCTCCTGAGTCCCAGCTGATCGGGAGGAAATGGGGATTTTGCAGTAACCTTCCCCTGGAGTGGGGTGGGAATGGAGATTTTACAGTATCCTTCCCCTGCCATGCCCACCAAGCCACACCCACAGAACTGGTAGTAAAAAATTTTGAAACCCACCACCGATGGAATCCTAAAAATAGAGACAAAATTCTCCTAATCATAAAACTGTCCTCCTCTGGTTTTATTTATATTCTGGATTAGTCAGATAATGTGGAAAAGCTGAGCCAGAGAGATTCATGGACAGACATTATTATTAATCTGATTTATCCTAGAACTCTTATCACTGGAAAAAACGAACTTTTACACTAATACTTAAGATTCCTTTCCTACCTCACCCCATTACTTTTGGGGGGGGGCTCTTGGTTTTCCTCCCTCCTTTCCTTGATTTCTTTCCAAAGAGTCTGCTTGTTGTCCAACTAAATGTGCTAGAGACAGATGTGTGTTTTAAATCACAAACTGTTTTGTAAAGAGATGTACTGATATGAGGAAAAAGTCCAAGTGGGTGGAAGGATTTTTGACCCTCTTTCAAGCTTATTTTCTTGGAATTGGTTCTGAAACTGGACATAAAGTTTATTCATACAGAAATTATAACTGGAGCAAAGAAGGAAGCAAGGGACTTTAGAAAGACAACATTATAGCAATTCAAGTTTTTAATGAAGTTTTCTTGTTTTCCTTATTTTCATATCTTGGCTTTAAATCAACCCAAAGACATTACATTTGTTCAACATAATCTATATATATGGGGTATGGGAATTTATATATTTTTTTCACATAGTCCAGGTGTTACTGTGCTTAGTAGTGATAACCATTCAACAGAAAGTCATCTGTGGTCCAAGTCTCTTGCACCAAAATGATATCCTTATCTATCAGACAATCAGGGTAATTTAAGCCTCTAAAACAGTACCACCCAGCTACATTCCATGACATTATACTTAAGGTGTTTTTCTTGTGCTGGTCCTCATAATGTTAGTACGGGGCACTTGTTGGAAGATAATTATGCCGGGTACGGTTGACACCAAGAAATAGATATTGTTTGTTCGTTAATGCATTTAACCCAGAATTTGGCATATTTTGCAAGTCTCTAAGGGGACATCATCCTCAACATCAAGGGTAGCCTCCACATTTGTGTGGGGCACTGAGGCATGCCTCTATCTCTGATCTCCAGCTGGTAGCATTTAGCAATTGTCTCAGCAAAATCCACGTCCAAGTAGATTTATGTCCATTTTTGGAGGGAATTCATTTTTGGGGGGAATAGCTGAGAATTCATCTTGTGAGAAGATGTTGTGGGAACTTCTAAGTCAAATGAAGATGGAAGCTGGATTATATCCTTAGTGTTTGTCGGTTTAGGGGGCACTGTGTGATGAAGCCCTTTGTCTTTCAGCTGTTTCTCAGAGTTTGGGTCAATCAGTGCAGATACCCCACTGTCAGCCTGTGTGACATTACCTTTTTTTTACTATTGAGGTAGGCAGATTGTTGGTTAAATATATTGTCACAATGCTGAGCGATTAGTGGAGCCAAATTAAATAGAGGCTTTGTTGTAGATTGAGTTGTTGTCAGAGCCTCTTTTAGATCATCCAATCTTTGAATAATATTAACTTGCTCAGGTTTCAGCAATGCATTGAATAAGTCAATCAGCATTTCTTCTGGCACATCCTCAGCAGTTTCTGCAGCTGTGCGTAACACAGTTTGCACATCATTCCATAAGCTAGAAGTAAAGACAAACAGAGGCCCAGGAAGACTGAAGGGAGAACTGGGTATTTTTATTTCTACCAACTTGAGAGCAGAGCCCACTTTTATTGCCCGTTAAAACATATGGCTATGGCCTTTCTCCTCAAGATGGACTCAGTCCTGCTCTTAATAATTCATATTTATCTTCTGCCATCATTAAGAAAAGCTGAAATCACTGCAGTATGGATGGAGTTGGAACATTATATTAGTAAACTCCACATCGACCATCCAAAAGCCAGGGTCTTACTAGGGTGAGACTTCAATGCTAGATTGGGACCAGATGATTATACACTGTATACAAAATATCATCATTATCCACTATCAGAGGTTCCCATAAGAACCAGCTCCTCCCTCACACAACTCTCTAAAGACAAGAGAGCAAATTTCACCTCTGTCTTGCAAAGATGGCAAATAAACGCAACCTTTTTATATCCAACAGTTCTTGGACTGGCGACTATCCTGGCAAGATTACATTTATGGCAGGGTCCAAAACCAGCACCATCGATTATATCCTAACTTCTATGGACATTACATTACATAGAAAATTTTTAAGTCCTATCTTACCTGGAAAGCGATCATCTACCTTTATGTATATACATGAAGCCCTTCATCCGGCAGATGTCCTTTGGGGACCAATTTATTCCTGCAATTTCTCCAGCAGGCCCAACAAGATGTAGGGTCAAATGGTCCCAACAACTTGACCAGAAGATGAGGAGAGCTCTATCAGAAGACAATCTTCAAAAACTTTGCTCAGCCTTTATTACAGCCAACCCCTCCCAAGATTTACTAGAACTATATAAAAACATAGTTCATAGGCTACAACCATTGCTAGTACATGACAGAACTTCTCAGCTAAGAGGCCTTGTATCGCTTCCAAACCATGGTTTGACACGGATTGTGCAGAAGCCAAGAAAGCTCTCACCTTGGCTTATAAGATGTACAAAAGCGAGACTGGGAATGGTAAGAAAACAAGTCTTAAACAACTTATGACACTCAAAAAACAATATAAGCAACTGATTGCTCTTAAGAAGAGACATGACACAAGGTCCTCCTGAGAACAGCTTATTGCGGCAGCAAAGCAAAATAACTCTTCTATATTCTGGTGTCTAATAACTAGTCATTCTGACAGAATTCATACCCTATTAGACGTCCATATACTTCCTACAACCTGGGAATGTAGGAGGTATTTTTGGAGAATGTATGAAGACCCCTCCAGCAAGAGTATAAGGCAGTGACGGCGAACCTTTCTGGCATTGCATGCCAAAAGTCCAAGCATGTGAGCGCTCTCGTGTCTCATGCTCTCATGTTCTCGCGCTCTCGTGCTCTTGTGCTCTTGTGCTCTCGCGCTCTCGCATGCCAGCATGTGTGCATGACCCCCCCCACCACGCTGCCCATGTGCTCCACACTCTGCATGGGCACATGCACCCTGCACTGCACATGCATCTGCACTGCGCATGTTCGTGCCACCCATGCATGTGCCCTCACTTTTTCCAAGAGGGCCAGCGCGCCTCTTACCAGAGGACAAACAGTTACCAGCCTGTTCCCTGGCAAGACAGCCATTTCCCAGCTGGCGGCAGCGCTATCAGTCCCACAACCTCAGTAGCGCCATGCGCCACCAGGGGAAGCTCACCCCTCCGCCTTGGGCCCTGCATGCAGCCAGCCACCAGAAGATGTGTCACCCAGTGCAGCACTCTTCCCTGAGGGCTGCCTGCTCACCCACCCGCTGGTTGGACTGGTCTGGAAGCGGCGCTTCACCTTGCGCCCATCCTTGTCCTCCTCCCACCTAGCCACTGGCTCCTTGACGTGAACAGAGGCTGCTGGTTGGAGTAAGGGGAACTGCAGTGCTGGGCTGCTGCAGCTGCGAATACCAAGCATAGCTAGAATTGGAAGAAAAGGCTGCGTGGCTCTGGAAGAAAGAACTGGAGCAACACCCGGCAGTTTGGATGAGAAGGCGCAAATGAGGCGGCGACTGCTCTTACTGGTAACTGAGCCCACCACACCAATTTGCGGCCTCAGTTACCAACGAGAGCAGCTGCCGCTTCGCTCACGGGTGCAAAGTAGTATGCTGCTTCCAGGCCAGTTTGGTCAGGGACCTGAGAGCCACGCAGGCGGTGTAAGGTAAGGCGGCTCTGCCTGCCCCTTCTCCAGACAACCCGGGTGAAGGGAGGTCGGCTTCTGCTCCTGGCCCAGGAGGGGCCAATTTGCAGGCTCAGTTACTGGTGAGAGCAGCCACCATCTCGTTCGCAAGTGCAAGGTCACGTGCTGCTTCTAGGCCAGTTTGGGCAGAGACCTGAGAGCCATGCAGGGACGGCTCACCAGAAAGAACTACAGCAGAGCCTTGCAGCTTTTATCTGTCCTGATTCCAGAAGCGGCCAGGGGAAGTGCGTAGGTCAGGACTCGGTTGGCAAAGCGGGTGCTGCACAGGGGGCATAAAGCAAATCGCTGCCACCCGAAAACACTGTTGCCGCGATCTCAGCAAGCTTCCGGAATCAGGCTACAACTAAGGCAGTAACTGGGTGGGGAGGAGGCCAGGCAAGAGTTCGGGGTTGCAGTAGAATGAGCAACCAAAGCCCATCTCTACGGTGCACCTGCCTCTCCCCCCCCCCTTCTTAGAAGAAGAGCCGCTTGCTGGCCCTGTGCACCCGAGGGAAGTGCCAGGTGGCTATTTTGAAAGGGTCAGGAGCAGTTTATGCAAGCCACAGGATACAGCCTGAGCCTCCTCGATTGGGGCGCCTCCCTGAGAATTGCTGCCTGGCCTGGCCCAGGTGTTTGGAAAAAGAGTACACTGCTGGAAGGGGAAGGGGAAAGGAGGAGGAGGAGTGGCCTTACCCAGAGACCAGCCACATAAGCCTTGCGACAAAGGGTGGAGAGGCAGGCGGACTTAGGGAAAGCTCCGCTGTTTCTGACTCCAGATGCCATTAGATATGTTGCTGCTCCTGCCAGCTATCTTAGTCAGTTGGAGTCAGCAAACCAGTGGAAAGCATTTGCACTCGCACGGTGCCATGCACTTCCATTGGCAGTCCTGTACGGCAAGTAAAAAAAGATACCATTCACTGAAAGACACTGTCTCTGCGGCTCAGGAGAGGTGGAGACTGTGGCTCACATGCTTCTTAGATGTTCTTTTTATATGGAGATTAGGAAAAAACATATTCTGCCAATAACTGCTAGGTATCCTGGCCATTCCAACACTACCTATCTTCAGTGGCTGCTTAAGGATGAACAGTCCATATCTAGAGTGCAGGTGGCTAGATTCTGCGTAGCAGCACTAGGGATTTGTGCAAACATGTGTCTTCTCCACATATCGATTTTATAAAACAATTGTGGCAAACCCTTTGCACTGCTTAGTCATTTTCCTTTTAGCATTAAATCTACAATGGGCCACACAGTTTAGAGATTGCAACTATCGTATACTATGTATAATTGACACTGGATTTTATTATAGATTTTAGTTGTTATTTATTATTTTATAGTAGAATTTTTAAGTGTATATATACTGAGTGTATCTGGTCTAAGACTGTAATAATAAATTGTTGTTACTGTGCTTAGTAGTGCAATTTATACTATTTCATATGGTTGTGTAATAATCCAAATTCAGAAGGGGGAATATGCTTTGGGGTGAAGGCTCACTTTCTGTTTGCCAACAAATGTTTAAAAGATTTGTGCAGCGGGGCAGAAAATAGCACAATGGATGTGAGGTATTGAGAGGTCTGAAGTGTGTGCCCACACAAGCTACAAATTCCCCTTCCCCTTTCAAATCCAGATTGTTGTACAGCTTCAGGAGAGGTAATTGAAATTTTGAAATCTTAATTTTTTGGCCATTTTTCAGCCGTTTTCAGGCTGATTTTCAGGCCATTTTTCGAGCATTTTTCGGACCATTTTTTTGGGCTATTTTTGGCCATTTTGGAGTTTCAATTCAATTCAATTTCAATTTTATTCGATTTATATGCCGCCCCTCTCAAAAGACTCAGGGCAGCTCACAATACATTTAAAATCCTAATAAAAAACATTAAAAATAAAAAACATTAAAACATTAAAACTCATTCATACCATTCATGGCCGGATCTCGCCAGATCGCAAGAGCGGGTTATGGGGGGAGGGTGCTTTTTGGCCATTTTCAGCAGGGTTTTTGGGCCATTTTTGGGCCATTTTTCAGCCTGTTTTTGGGATGTTTTTCAGGGTGTTTTTTGAAATGTTTTGGGGGATGTTTTTGGCCATTTTTCAGGCCATTTTTGGGGCCATTGTCGGCCATTTTTGGACCACTTTTCAGCCATTTTCAGGCCATTTTTCGGGCTGTTTTCAGGCTGTTTTGGGGGCAGTTTTGGCCAGTTTTGGCCATTTTGGGGGCTGTTTTTGACCATTTTTGAGCCATTTTTCAGACTGGTTTGGATGTTCAGTAGTAGTAAATAAATAGAGATAGAAATTGTACCTTGTTGAGGCCTTTGACTCAATTTCCCTCTCTATTTATTTACTACTACTGAACATCCAAAATGGCCCAAAAATGGCCTGAAAACAGTCAAAAAGGCCTGAAAACAGCCTGAAAATGGCCTGAAAACGGCCGATAAATGACCCAAAAAATGCCCCAAAAAACTTAATGTCCGGTTTCAGAACCAATTCTGAGAAAATAAGCTTGAAAGAGGGTCAAAAATCCTTCCACCCACTTGGACCTTTTCCTCATATCAGTACATCTCTTTGCGAAACAGGTTGTGCTTTAAAACACACATCTATCTCTAGCACATTTAGTTGGACAACAAGCAGACTCTTTGGAAAGAAATCAAGTAAAGCAGGGAGGAAAACCAAGAGACATTCCCCCCAAAAAAGTAATGGGGTGGGGTAGGGAAGGAATCTTAAATATCAGTGTAAAAGTCCCTTTTTTCCAGTAATAACAAACCCGAAAAACGGCCAGAAACGACTGAAAAATGGACCGAAAAATGGGCAGAACACTGGCTAGCACTACAGGGCTAGCCAGTGGTGGGACTAGCTGGTTTTCCAAACTGGGCAGAATTTTAACAACCATTTCACCTGAAGCGGTCTGAAGCCCACCTCTGCCCTTATTCATTGTTCGCATGTGGCTTCCCAGCCCAATCTGTTAAAAATGGTTGTGCCTGGATGGACACATATATACTTGTCTTTTCAGGGACAAAGCATTATGAACTTAATTTATGATCAAACAGGAAAAATTGCTATAATTATTATATATCTGAAGAAAACCTGATCAATAAATAGTTTATGCATGTATGTAATTCTGTGATTTTTGAGATGTTGTTCTAGGAAAAAAATTGGCTAGTTCTCAAATGTGGATTTGGACAAAGAATTCCAACTGTGTTTTAGGATTCTTCAATATAGTCCAAATTTACATTCTGGGTTCTTCTTCCTATTCTCTTCTAGCCTTTACAGGTAAAAGTCAAGATCTGTGCTATTAGAAGAAATGGGGAAACATTAGATACTTGATGTCAGAAGAAATGGAATTTAGGCAGAAAATAATCTAGAAGAATACAAAGAAGACCATTGCCAATTCATGTTCCTTTTTCTGTGAAGCTAAGCATGTGTACATGCTTAGCTTCAGCTGATGTATCTTGTCTTCCACTTCAACATTGACAAACAAATACATAAACATGTCTCTCCATCCTCCATTTGCCAATCTATAGCTATCAAAGCAATGGGAACATCTGGATAATGGAGTAGATTTGCTGTGCCTATACATGCATTAACAATATGAAAAGACCAGTGGTGGGTTTCAAACTTCTCTTTTTCAGGGCTACCTCTGTGTGTGTCACTCAATTCAGATATTTTATAAGAAACAACATTCTTTTTAACTTAATTAGGTTTCTTGATAGCAATTGCAATCTCTCTAGCATTTGTAATTTTTCTATTTATGTGCATATGTGTATGTATGTGTGTGTATGTGTGTATGTATGTAAGAGAGAGAGAAATTGATAAATTTATTCAAGTTTTCTTTTTTCCAGTACTGAATTATCTGATTTATCTGATGAAACTCTGCAGCCTTCCATTTGGGAGCATATTGTTCTTTGTGCATGCAGCTGCTTATTAAAAGTACAGAGTGGGTAGAGGGAAATTCAAGAAATATGCAGATCCTTTACCCAAATACTACTACATAATTTCCATAATTAAAAAGAAAGCTTATTTGGTTTACACTGCTTCTGTATTACTATCTTGTATCATTAGATAATCAAAAGAGAGATTTATACGAAATAAACATAGTTGTTCTTCTTTAAAAAAGATTTTATTGATTTTCTGTTGTTTACATTTTGTTAGTGCTTAATAAACATTGTGTTGTCTGGGTTATTTAATTTGTTTAACAATACAGATTACATTCTTAATCTCTACCTCTTTTTTCCAACCACTGGTAAAATAAAGTCCATGTTTGATTATATTCTGTTTTCTTTCTATTTAATCTTCAGGGTAAGTCTGTCCATTTCTGCACAGTCTAGTATCTTCCTAATTAGCTCTTTGTCTCATGGTGGTTTTTTCATTTTTCCAATATTCTGCAAATATAATCCTCACTGCTGTTAAAACAGACATTTTTTCCTTGCCAGATAAATTTCAGGATCAGTTTATTCAAATCATCAAAGAATTTCTTTTCAATTTTTATAGGTGCTGTTTGGAACAGGAAAAGCAATTTTGGTAGAATATTCTGCAATTCTTCCCAACATTGATAGATGGAGATTTTTCCATTTTTCCAAATCTAATTTTATTTGCTTGAACAATTTTATATAATTGTCTTCTTTTATCGTTGCACATCTTGCTGTTGAGTATATTTCCAAGTATTTAACTTTCTTAACTGTTTGCAAGTTCACTTTTTCTGCCAATTGTTCTTTTTGTTTTTGTGTAGTTTTTTCTCTATTTATTTTCAATCCTGCTACCTCTCCAACCTCCTCTATCTTTTTTAATAGTTTAGGAATTGTCTCTAATGGTTCTTCTACAATAAATACAAATCATCTGCAAATGCTTGTAATTTATATCTTTCCTCTCTTATCTCCATTCCTTTAATTTCTGGATCTTGCCTAATATTCCTATTCACGACTTCCAAAGTCAATATAAATAATAAAGGAAATAGTGGACATATTGTCTTAGTCCTTTCTTTATATTGAAATTCTCTGTGTGGTCCCCATTTATAATTACTTTGGTTGTTTGTTTATGGTATATTGTCTTAATTACATTTATAATTTTTTCTCCAAAGTCCATACAGTTTAGTTGAGGTGTCATACTGTAAATTGACAGCTTACAATATCAAAGGCTTTTTGAGCATCTAAAAAGATTAATGGCATTTGTTTTCCTGGATGCATTTCATAGCATTCTAATGTATCTAGGACCATGATGGCAAACCTGTGGCACACATGCCACAGGTGGCACGTGGAGCCCTCTCTGCGGGCACGTGAGCCATCGCCCAGCTCAGTTCCACTGCTTCCCGCTGGCCAGCTGATTTTTGGGTCTGCCCTGCAAGCTGGAGACGCATGCACTTGCGTGGGGAGACCTACCTTTCTCCTCACTTCCTGCTGCCTGTGCCTTCCCAGATCTCTGGAGATTCCCCTCCCAGCACTGTTTTGGGAGGTGAGGCTTTTTTCCCTCTCCCTCAGCTATTTTGGGAGGCAAAGGCTTTTTTTCTCCCTTCCAGCCGCTTTGGAAGCTTCTCCCCCCAACCGTTTTGGGAGGCAAAGGGTTCCCAAAACAGCCCTTCCAGTGGTGTTTTGGGATGTGAGGCCAAAAGGGGGGATTGCGCACACATGCACGGGGGGAAGCGGAGGTCATGCGCGCATGGGGGGGTTGCGTGTGCATGCAGGGATTGTGCACATGTGCAGAGGGGTGGGGCATGCGGGAGGGGCATTGCATTATGGGTGTGGGCACGTGCACACGAACGATAGCATGCACGCACAAGCTTTTGGACCCGAGGAAAAAAAGGTTAGCCATCACTGATCTAGGATAATCCTTAAATTGTGTTTTATTTGTCTTTTTGGTAAGAAGCCATTTTGATCTGGGTGAATAAATTCAATCAGATTTTTTTTTTTAATATGTTTTATTGGTACATTTTTTTCTTTAAAAACGTAAAAAATTCCATTCCTATCTGAACAGCATGTTGTCTGGGCATAATTAATTTTGAGTAAAGGTACAACAATAATCATAATCATGCTAGTAATCTTAATAAACATATCAATATTAATCATAAAAAAATAAAAAAATAGTTTGTCCATCTTACAATATTTTCAATACAATTTTTTGTTATCTCTTTGAATTCTTTTTAAATTCTAACCTCTGTTTTTGTTAGTTAATCATTGGTAAAATATATCCCATGTTAAAAAGTATACTGTTTCTTCCTTTTCTTTTATCTTAAGTGTCAAACTATCCATCTCAGCACATTCTAATATTTTTTTTAAATTATACTTTCATCTGTTGGGATCTCTTCATTTTATTTATTTTATTTATTTATTATTTATTATTTAAATTTCTATACCGCCCTTCTCCTTTCGGACTCAGGGCGGTGAACAGCCAAGAATAAAACATTTGTACACAAAAGTTAAAATAGTTTTAAAATAATTAAATAAAGTTTGGCCCCTAATTTAAAACATTTCAATTAAAAACAGTATCAATTTTAAAAACCAATATAAAATCAGGCCAGCCCAGCTAACTGAAAGAAATAGGTTTTAAGGGCTCGACGAAAAGTCCAGAGGTCTGGGATCACTCGTATCTCTGGGGGTAGATTGTTCCAGAGGGTAGGCACCATCACAGAGAAGGCTCTCCCCCTGGGAGTCACCAGCTGACATTGTCTAGCTGACGGCACTCTGAGGAGGCCCTCTCTGTGGGAACGAACTGGCCGGTGGGAGGCAATTGGTGGCAGAAGGCGGTCCCGTAAGTACCCCGGCCCTAAGCCATGGAGCGCTTTAAAGGTGATCACCAACACCTTGAAGCACACCCTGAAGTCCACCGGAAGTCAATGCAGCTCGTGCAGGAGAGGAGTCACGTGGGAGCGCCCCATCGCTCCCATAATCCCCCGTGCAGCCGCATTCTGCACCAGTTGGAGCCTCCAAGGGCACCCCAAGGGGAGCCGCATGTAGAGAGCGTTACAATAGTCCAGACGAGAAATGACAAGTGCTTGAGTGACCGTGCGTAAGGAGTCCCGATCTAGAAAGGGGCGCAACTGGCGTATCAGGCGAACCTGATAGAAGGCCCCCCTGGCCACGGCCATCATATGCTCTTCTAAAGACAGCCGTGCGTCCAGGAGGACGCCCAAGTTGTGGGCCCTTTTTCCATTGTTGTGCAAATACTATTCTTGCTGCTGTTACTACATGGAAAATTAAATATGTATTCCCTTTATTATACTGTTCTGGTATTATCCCCAGCAGAAATATTTCTGGTTTCAAATCTATGTGTTGTTTTATCATTTTTTCTAACCAAGTATATATTTTAGTCCAATATTTTTTTGCCTTTGGGCATGTCCACCACATATGATATATGAACCTGGTATCTGATTACACTTCCAACAATTAGCTGATAAGTTTTCAAACATCTTTGCTAGCCTCGCTAGTGGTAAATGCCTTCTATAAAACATTTTGTATAAATTTTCCTTATAGGCCATTGACATTGTTAATTTACAATTTATATTCCTGTTGTGGCCCATCAGCAGCCTGTGCAGTTAGTAGCTGATTCCAACAGCGCGGAGGCTGGTGTGGTGCTGTGCCAGCAGCCTGTGCAGTTGGCACTCGAGTCAGACAATGAGGAGACTGGAGAAGATGTGGTGCCAGAGACGGGGATTCAGCCAGGGCCTTCAGAACCTCCAGAACCTCCCATAAGTGAAGAGGAAGAAGAGGAGGAGCCTCTTCTCGATGCACGAGCGCACAGAGCTGCGAAAAGGCAGGAGTGGCTCCTCAGGAGGAGGTCTCCTCGAGAGTAAGGCTTGGGGCTAATTGGCCACTCCCCTAGCCTATTTAAGGAAGGGCGACAACTGATGCAATTTGCAGGAAACAACTTCGCTCACATCCCTTCGCGTCTTGATTTCAGAAAACGTTTGATTCGGCTCTTGTTTCTTTCTTATCAGTTTTTCTTGCCAATTGCTTCTGGGCATTCTGCCAACCACAGTAAGATTACAGTTATCTGAAATATTGTGCCTCAGAATTGAGTTATTATTCTTTGGATTCTTGTCGGCTGTTAATGAAGTTAAATTAACAGCCTTTGTTCAGAAAAGCCTGATTTAAATTAGTAAACTAAGGTTTGTACGGACTTTGTGTGTGCTGCGTTCTTTGGGGTCTGTAGCTGGGGCAGAACAATTTCTGCCATTTGTCTAGTTCTGTTGAGTAACCAAAGTTTTTAGCACATCTTATCACTGTTTCTTTCACTTGCTCTTCTTCCATTTTAATACTCAATAAGTAGCTATAAATTTTTTAAATTAATTTTTTATCTGTCCCTAGTAATATCTGGTCTAATTCTCTTGGTTCTTTATAGAAACCATACATTCTTGCATCTTTCTCATATTTTGATTGTATTTGCACATATGGCCACTATGCTAGATCGATCCCTTGATTAATCAATTCTTGTTTGGATTTAAGTTGCCCTTTTTCATTCAAAATGTCCTTATATCTTACAATTTATTTCTATATTAATCACATTCGAATGAATCAGTGCCTCCATCGTGGAGAGCCAAATTGGTATTTTTATAAAGTGTCTTTCTTTAATTTCCCCCCATACTAACAGTAGTGCATTTCTAACAAGGTGCCTTTGAAAATATACATGCATTTTATTTTTCCCATACTATAAAAAGGCATGCTACCCCAATTGGAGATCATGTCCCTCCAAAGTTAATAATCTTTTATGCCTCAGGTTTACCCATTCTTTCACCCAGACAAGTGCAGAGGTATGGTAATATAGCTCCCAGTCTGGCAAGCCAAGGCCATCTCTCAGTTTAGTATCAGTATGTAGCAGTTTCAGTCTTATTCTTGCTTTTTTCCCTTGCCAAATATATTTTAGCATCATTTTGTTTAGTTCTTTAAAAAAATATTCCAATTTTATCAGAATTGTTTGGAATAAGAATAACAGTCTCGGCAAAATGTTCATTTTTATTGTAGCTATTCTTCCTATCAACGATAGCTGCAGATTTTTCCATTTCTCCAAATCTTATTTAATTTGTTATAATAGTTTCATATAATTATCTTCTTTTATAGTTGCACATCTTGCTGTTAGCTGAACTCCTAAGTATTTAATTTTCTTAACTATTTGAATATCTACCTTTTCCACTAACTCTTTTTTTTGTTTCTCTGTGACATTTTTAACTAGTATTTTAGTTTTCTCTTTGTTCATTTTCAGTCCTGCAGCTTCACCATACTCTGCTATTATTTTTATTAACTTGGGTCCAGAGTCTTGTGGTTCTTTTAAGATAAATACCAGGTCATCTGCAAATGCCTGTAGCTTATCTTCTTTTGTTTTTATTTCCATTCCTTTTATTTCTGAGTCTTGTCTAATGTTTCTATTACCGTATTTTCCGGCGTATAAGATGACTTTTTAACACATGAAAATCTTCTCAAAAGTCGGGGGTCATCTTATACGGCGGGTGTCGTTCTCCTGTAACCAGGCAGACCAGCCCGAAAGGCTCTGACGAGCCTTAAATGGCTCTGACGATCCAAGCCCTGACGATCTGCTAATCAGGCAACTCAGTTGGGATCACCAGAGCCATGGGGAAGGGAAAAACTTTTCCCTTTTCACATGGCTATGACGATCCAAGCCCTGACGATCTGCTAATCAGGCAACTCAGTTGGGATCGCCAGAGCCATGGGGAAGGGAAAAACTTTTCTCTTTTCACATGGCTCTGACGATCCAAGCCCTGACGATCTGCTAATCAGGCAACTCAGCTGGGATCGCCAGAGCCATGGGGAAGGGAAAAACTTTTCTCTTTTCACATGGCTCTGACGATTCAAGCCCTGATGATCTGCTAATCAGGCAACTCAGTTGGGATCGCCAGAGCCATGGAGAAGGGAAAAAGTTTTCCCCCTCCAGCTTGCTTACCTTAGCTGCTAATCGCAATGCTTGCCTTGCTTCGCTTGCCTGAATCCATTCCATCAGCAAGCCACTCCCTGCCTGCAATCAAGCAGGCAGGAGTTGTGGACTTCAACTCCCAGAATTCCTCAGCCAGCAAAACAAAGCTGGCTGAGGAATTCTGGGAGTTGAAGTCTACAAGTCTTAAAGTTGCCAAGGTTGGAGACCCCGGTTCTATTGGGTAAGTTTTTTTCCCCTTTGGGATCTTAAAAAAAAATAGTTAATTGGGGTTTTTTTTAGTTGTTCTTTTTTAGACCTAGCCATTTAAAGTTTAGGAAGTTTTAAATGTAGCTTTCATATAAAAATAAAAATAAAATAAAATAAAATAATATTTGTGCAGCTTTCTGAGATTTAGTATGTTTTTGTAGTGTTTCACTCTAACTACACAAACACACAAAATCTCACAAAGCTGTATGTGGAATTTTGTGTGTGTAAAGTGTGAAAGTTGGGTTTTTGGGCTTTTTGTGGCTGTGTGAGGTTCCTGCTTGTTTCAGGGGCCATTTTGGGTCTAGCACAGCTGCTTTTACATTGTGGGTGAGCCAGTTGTGTTGTGTTGTGTTGTGTGTGTGTAAAGTGTGAAAGTTGTTTTTTTGGGCTTTTTGTGGCTGTGTGAGGTTCCTGCTTGTTGCAGGGGCCATTTTGGGTCTAGCACAACTGCTTTTACATTGTGGGTGAGCTAGTTGATGTTTTTTAATTTTTATTTGGTGTGCGTTGGAAGAGGGGTGGTCTTATACGGCGAGTATAGCCCAAACCCTATGTTTTAACAGGAAAATTTGGGGGTCGTCTTATACGCCCAGTCGTCTTATACGCCAGAAAATATGGTAAGTACTTCCAATGTTAATATAAATAATAGAGGGGACAACCAACATTCTTGTCTCATGCCTTTTCTTGTGTTAAAGTTTTTGGTCACATCCCCATTAACCATTACTTTTGCAGTTTGCTTGGAATATATTACCTCAATCATGTTAACAAATTTCTCCCCAAAGTCCATATGTTTTAAGTGTAATAACATAATTGCCAATTTACATTATCAAATGCTTTCTTTTTTAAATTTTTTTTATTATTTTTAAACAAAACATAAAACATAAATCCATCATCCATTACAATTGCATTCCATGTGTCAGTCGGTTACAAATCTTTTATTCTTCCTCCCCATATTCATAATTAACAAATTATCTGATTTAACTATGGCTTTATCATTTCATAAAAATTACTTTCAAATATTATAACATTCATCTTATATTTCATATTTCATTTCCATGTTTTATTATCTAGCCATTGATAAAATAAATCCCATATCTTATAATATTGTTTATCTTCTTGTTCTCTAATTTCAAATGTCAATTTACTCATTTCAGCACATTCCATTATTTTCTTAATAACTTCATCTTGCGTTGGTATTTTCTCATTTTTCCAATTTTTAGCAAACACAATTCTAGCTGCTGTTAAAACATTCTCAATCAATTTCAATTCTCTATTATATATTTCTGGCATCATCCCTAATAAAAAAATCTCTGGTTTAAAGTCTATGTGTTTTCTTATCATTTTTTCCAGCCATGTGTGGATTTCAGTCCAGTATCTTTTAGCTTCTACACATGTCCACCACATATGGTAATATGAGCCTGGTATCTGATGACATTTCCAACATTTTTCTTATTTGTTCTTGAATATTCTGGCTATTCTCGCCGGGGGTAGATGCCACCTATAAAACATCTTGTACAAATTTTCTTTGTATGCTGTTGACATTGTCATTTTATAATTTTGCAACCACAATTTTTGCCATTTCTCTAAATCAATCCCATAACCAAAATTTGTCCCCCATGCAATAATTGTTTCTTTAACTTGTTCTTTTTCCGATTTTACCTCTAATAAGTAACCATGCAAATTTTTAATTACATAGTCATCAGAACCTGTTAAGATTTTATTATCAAGTGCTTTCTGTGCATCTAAGAATATCAATGCCATTTGTTTTTCTGGATGCACTTCAAAATATTCCAATGTGTTCAAAATGATTCTCATGTTATTCCTAATTTGCCTTTTAGGTAAAAATTCATTCTGGTCTGAGTGTATAAATTCATTCAGGAATCTTTTTAATCTTTCTGCAATTATTGAGGCATATATTTTGTAGTCTACATTTAATAGTGATATTGGCCTAGAATTTTTTATTTGCATTAAATCTGATTCTTCTTTCGGTATTAGGGTAATATTTGCTTCCATCCACATGCTTGGAATTTTGGCCTCTAACAGTACTTTATTATAAACTTCTAACATTGGCAAACCCAAAGTATCTTGTAAACATTTATAAAGCTCTGCCGGTAGTCCATTTGGTCCTGGTGTTTTATTATTTTTTTGTCTCTTGATCGCCTCTGCTAGTTCCATCATTGTTAACTTTTCATTTAACATAACGTTCACTGTTTCAGGTAATTTGGGTAATTCAGCTTTCTCCAAATATTGTTTTAGTTTGTCTTCTGACACCTTCTCTTGTTTATATAGTTTTTTTTAGTAATTCTGGATTATTTTCTTTTTAGTTTCATTTTGATAGTGAAGGATTCTCTTTTCATCTAGCAAGCTGTGTATCAATTTCTTCTCTTTCTCCTTTTTCAATTTATATGCTAACCATTTTCCTGGTTTGTTCATATTTTCAAAGTAATTTTGTTTTGCTCTTTTAATCTTTTGTGCTAGTTCTTCCATTTCCATTAAATTGAGTTTGTGTTTTATCAGTCCTATTTGTTTTTTAAATTTCTTTTTTGCCCTTGTTTCTGTAACTCGGTTTCTAGTCTTTTGTTTCTTCTGCTGATCTCTTTTATGTTTGCCTCTTTTTTATTATTACTATTGGTTAATCTTTAGTGAGATTCACAGCCTTTGAGGCTGGTTAATAGCTCAGCAGCTCGAGTCCTAACCAAGGACTTAGGAACTGTTAAGGTATCGTCGGAGGATGTAAGCTGTTCCGAGTAAGGTGGTTTTTTGTAGAGTCAAAATGTTCAAGTCCGGCAAATTTAGAATTTCTAAATAGCGGGGTAGCCCTTTGGGTATTGCTCCAAGGGCTCCAATTACAATCGGGACAACACACGATTTCTTTTTCCATAGTCGCTCAACTTCAATTTGCAAATCCCGGTACTTTGTGATTTTTTCTTGCTGCTTATCTTCAATCCGTGCATCACCAGGTATTGCAATGTCAATGAACCATACTTTTTTCTTTTCAACTATTGTTATGTCAGGTGTGTTGTGGACCAAGTGCCTGTCAGTCTGAATCCTAAAGTCCCACAAGATTTTGAGTTTTTCATTCTCTAAAACTTTTTCAACCTGATGTTCCCAGTGGTTTTTGCTGTACTCAAATCCAAACTTCTGGCACAATTTCCAGTGAATGATCTTAGCAATACGGTCATGGCGTTGTAGGTAGTCAGTTTGTGAAATTTTGCTGCACCCACTGATCAGGTGGTTGACTGTCTCATCTTTCTCATTGCAGAGGCGGCATTTGCTGTTGGTGGTAACATGTTGAATTTTTGCCTTCATGCAGTTTGTGGCTAGGGCTTGTTCTTGAGCTGCCAAAATAAAGCTTTCTGTTTCTTTTTTCAGTACTCCTGATCTTAACCAGTTCCAAGTTAGTTTCTGGTCAGCTTTGCCTTCAATACTTTTCAAGTATTGGCCATGCAGAGCTTTGTGTTTCCAATTTTCAGCTCGCTGCTCAATTACTTCTTTCTTATATTCTGCTTTTGTTTTAGTTGTCTTTAAAAGGCGTCCTTTATTTACTTCCTTTTTTTTTTAATTTGATTTATATGCCGCCCTTCTCTGGAGACTCAGGGCGGCTTACAGTGCGTTAAGCAATAGCCTTCATACTTTTGTATATTTATACAAAGTCAGCTTATTGCCCCCACAAACTGGGTCCTCATTTAACCTACCTTAGAAAGGATGGAAGGCTGAGTCAACCTTGAGCCTTGGAGAGATTCGAACCAGCAGTAAATTGCAGGCAGCTGTGTTAATAACAGGGTGCTTTAAACCACTGTAGTACCAAGGCTCTTTAATCATCACTTCCTTAATCATTGGTTCTTCACTTTTCTGGATGTAATCATTCAAGCTGCATTTTTCTTCTTCCACAGTCTGCTTTACTTGTAGGAGTCCTCGACCACCCTCTGCTCTTGGTAAATATAATCGGTCAACATCACTTTTAGGGTGCAAGGTATGATTCATTGTCATAAGCTTCCTTGTTTTTCTGTCCAAATTGTCTAACTCCATCTGGGTCCAGTCAATTATTCCTGCAGAGTATCTAATCACAGGTATAGCCCAGGTATTTATGATGTTTCCTCCACTCAATTTGGACATTAATATCTTACGAATTTGCCGAATGTACTTGGCTGAAGTTAATTCCTTGACTTTATTATGCATTAAGTCAGAGGCTTCTAAAATCCCCAAGTACTTGTAGCCTTCTTCTGATTTTACTGCCTTTATCATTTCTTCATTCTCTAGTTGTATTCTATCCTCTTCTATGATTTTGCCTGCTTTGGTTGCTATTGTTGCACATTTGTGAATTCCAAACTGCATACCAATGTCTTGGCTGAATTCTTTTGTGTTTTCAATTAATAAATTCAGTTCAGCTTTTGTTTTAAACAAACAGCTTCAAATCATCCATGTACATCAAGTGCGAGATTTTCAGTCCTTTCTTTGCAAGTTCGTATCCACAGTTCATCTTCTTCAAAATGATTGTCGGTGGTAGCATTGAGAGTATAAAAAGTAGGGGTGAAAGGGAATCGCCCTGGAAAATGCCTCGTTTAATTTCAACTTCACCCAGTTCTTCTTCATTAGCCATAAGTTTCGTTTTCCAGAGGTTCATCGAAGATTTCATGAATTTTTGTATGTTGCTGCTGATGCCTAATATTTCCAGGCATTTCTTGATCCAGCTATGGGGAACTGAATCAAATGCTTTCTTATAGTCTATCCAAGCCATGAACAGGTTGGTTCGTCTTTTCTTTGAGTTCTTTAGGATTAGCTTGTCGATCAGCAATTGATCCTTTGTTCCTCTTGAGTTTTTGCAGCATCCTTTCTGTTCTACAGGAAGCAAGTTATTTCTTTCCAGGTATCCATATATTTGGTTTGCAATGATACCAGTAAGAAGCTTGTATGTTGTTGGCAAACAGGTGATTGGCCTATAGTTTCCAGGGTCCTTTCCTTTTTCTTTATCTTTTTGGATCAAAAATGTCCTTCCAGTTGTCATCCATTCATCATTTTCAGGTGTTTTTAGGATCTGGTTCATCTGGGTTCCAATCTTTTATGCAGACTTGTAAGTGCTTTTAACCAGAAGCCATGCAGCTCATCCGGTCCAGGTGCACTCCAGTTCTTCACTTTTCTTGACTGTCTTTGCACCATTGCTTTTGTTATTTTCACGTCTTCCATTTTATGCACTTTAATAGAGTCCTCAACCTGTTTGATCCATTTTGCATTTCTGTTGTGCTTCTTGTTGTTTTCCCACAAATTCTTCCAGAACTTCAGAGCTTTCTCTTTATCAGGCTTTTCATTTGTTGTTACTCCGTTTCCATTTTCTAAACTCTTATAAAACTGGTGCTGATTTGCTCTGAACTGTGAGTTTTCCTTGAACTGAGTTACTCGGTTTTCATACCTTTTAATCTTTTCAGTGATGGCAACAACCCTCTGCTTCAGCTCTTCAATTACTACCGCAATCTCCTTATTCCTCAGATCGTATCTTGCTTCTAGGCTGCTTTTGACCTGCTTGTTCTTTAGCTGACCTTGCCTTAGGTTCTTCAAGTTGCTCAAATCTCCACGTACTTTTTTGATCTTCAATTCTAACCGAATTTTCCACTTAGGCTTCCCCTTCTTGCCTCTTTGGTTCTTTTGTATTTTCAACCCCAGTTCTTTGGTGGTTATGACGGCTGCTGCATACATCAGTTGGTTTGTTTCAGCTAATGTAGTGGTTCGAATAGTTTGCACAGCCTCATTGACCTTTTTAAGTACATTTCTCAATTCTTTCCGGTTCACTTGGTTCAGCTTTGGCAAACGTGTTCTTTCAGCATCTTCCATTTGGTGCTTTATTTTTCCAGCTAATTGAGCACTATCTGTTGGTGTTTGTTCTTTAGTGCTTCCTTGTTCTTTATCTTCATCCATTTCAGTATCCTCTTCTTCCTTTTGTTCCTCAATTTGCTTTTGAGTCTGGAAATCATTCTTGATGTTACTCTTCTTTGTTGTTGTATTCAGACCATTAATTGCTTTCTCTTCTATTGCTATTAATTATTTTGTAGTGAAAAATTTGTGGTTTAGGATTACACGTCGTTGGTCCATTAACCTTTGTTCACTGGTGTCACAGTCCGTATGGTTCATCTTCCAAATCTGATACATTCTTTTTGGAAATCCATGTTTTGCTGGCTCAGACTGATAGTAAGCTTCAATAATAGAGGTGTTTTCTTCCCTGGTCCAGATTTTTCGCTTTTTGGGTTTTTCTTCCAGTAGCTTGTCAGCTTCATGCCCTGGTTGCCTAGCAGAGGGAGTTGAGCCCTGTAACTCATTTTGCGTAGAATGCCCAGGAGCCATAGCATCCAACGGAACCCTTGTTAATCCGGGCGACAGTTCAGCCGGCATAAATTTCATTTTTTCTGTATTCACCAGGTTTGAATGGGTTGTGGAGCAGATTTTGTCTGGCCCTTCACCTAAGGTCTGTCTGATATGGTTGCACCTGTTCAGCATAGCCCTTAGGATCACTAGAGCACGCAAGCCCCTCCACCACGACAAGGTAGAGCTCCTCGGAGGGGTTCCTCATTATTATTATTATTATTATTATTATTATTATTATTATTATTATTATTATTATTATTATTATTATTATTATTATTATTATTATTATTGCTGTATAGATGATCACTAATCCCCAGATATATGTTTTTGCTGTATCCCATACATTTAGTAGTGAAGCCTCATCTTTTATATTCTCCTTGAAAAAGAAATCCATTTCTTTCTCCATTATTTGTATAAACTCTTTATTATTATTTTTATTATTATTTTGTTTTTTTATTAAAATAGTTTTTATTGAATATTTTACATTTTTAAAACCAAAAGCATAATAGAAAAAGACAAAAAATGAAAAAAGATGAAAAGGAAAAAGAAAAAAAAACATACACAAACACCAAACAGTAAAATACAAAACATAAATAACATTATATAATATTTTACAACTTTCTGCATCGACAATTATCTTTACTTTTAAATTCAATCATCCTAATCATTCTCTTATTCTTGTATAACAATATTGAACATTCTTATAAACTAAATTGTTATACATACTTACATCCTATTTATTAACATAGTCAATATTTTATCCTTACCAGTATTCAATACTCTTATTCCAATTGGTCAAATTTCGATTTACATTCTTATTTCTTGTTTTGATTTCTATTTTCTAGCCACGTATAGAATCTATTCCACACTTTATAGTAGTCTGAATCATCTCTTTCTTTAATCTCCATTGTCATTTTATCCATTTCAGCACATTCGAGGAACTTTTTAATTACTATTTCTTCAGATGGTGTATTGATCTGTTTTCACATTTGCACCAGAGCAATTCTGGCTGCCATTAGTATATGCAAAGTTATGTAGTACAAATTTTTCTCCATTTTCTTATCAATCATTCCTAGAAGAAGCAACTCCGGTTTGAAATCAATCTTTTGGAGTGTAATCTCTTCTAACCACCTTCTGATTTTATACCAAATTTTTTTAACATTGGGGCACATCCACCACATGTAGTAGTATGTTCCTAATTTATGGCCACATCTCCAACATTTAGGTGATAGGTTGGATAGGCCAATCTCGCTGGTGCTAAATGCCATCTATAAAACATTTTATAGCTGTTTTCTCTATATGTTACTGCCATAGTCAATTTATAATCCCCCCCATAATTTTCCCCATTTTTCCAATTCTATAGTGTGTCCAAAATTCCTAGCCCAACTTATCATCATTTCTTTAACTGTTTCTTCTTCCAATTTATATCATAATAGTAATTATAAATATTTGTAATCATTTTTCTCCCTGGTCCTAATAATATTTTATCTAGTTCCAATTGTTCCCCGTTTATGCCAAATTGTTCCTTATCTTTTTTAAATCTAGTTTTGATTTGTAAATATGGCCATCATTCCAGATTTATTCCTTGTTTTTTCAGGTCTTGTATTGATTTCAATTCTCCTTTTGTATCTAGTAATTCTATATATCTCACCATTTTGTCTAAATCTGTGGTATTTGGGTGTATCATTGCTTCCATTGTAGACAACCAAATTGGGAGCTTCATATAGTGATTATTTTTTATTTTTTCCCAAACTTTCAGTAGGGCATCTCTTAACATGTGTCTTTGAAAGTAGGTATGTGATTTAATTTTCCCATCCCAAAGAAAGCCATGCCAACCAAGCTGGAGGTCATGGCCTTCTATCGTTAGTATTCGTTTATTTTTGAGTTGTATCCAATCTTTAAGCCATGTTAGGGATGCCGCTTTGATGTCATTTTATTTAATTGTTCAAAGAATTTTTTCCCTAATTGGTACTGTTTGAAATAGATAAGTAACTTGGGTAATATGTTCATTTTGATTGTTGAAATTCTGTCAATTAATGATATTGGTAGTTTAGTCCAATTGTCCAAATCTTTTTGTATTTGTAATATAAATTTATCATAATTATCCCTCTTTATCGTGGTACATTTTTCCGATTACCAAATTCCTAAATATTTAATTTTCTTTGCTCTTGAGATTCTCAGCTTCTCCTCTAGTTCTTCATTCTGTCTGTTGGTTAAATTCTTAGTCAATACTTTAGTTTTGTCTTTATTAATTTTAAATCCTGCTACCATGCCAAATTGGTTTATATCTTGTAATAAAGTAGGTCCAGATTCTAAAGGTTCCTCAATAATGAATGCCAAATCATCTGCAAATGCTTGGACCTTATATTCTTGTGATTTAATTTTTAGTCCCTTTATTTCCGAATTGTCTCTAATTTGTGACATTAATGTCTCCACAGACAGAATGAATAACAGAGGTGATACGGGGCAACCTTGTCTTACTCCTTTAACTATCTCAAAGCTTTCTGTTTGTTCCCCATTTATTATTATTTTTGCCCTCTGTGTAGTGTATATGGCTCTAATCATTTCTATAAATTTTTCTCCAAAATTCATTTTTATCAACTGATTTATCATAAAGTCCCAATTTAAGTTGTCGAAAGCTTTTTGTGCATCCAAAAATATCACAGCTACCCTTTTTTCAGGGTGAGCTGCATAGAATTCTAAGATGTTGATGATAATTCATATGTTATTTTTTATAATTCTGTTGGGTAGGAATCCATTTTGATCTGAATGTATAATTTTAGTATAATTTAGTATAGTATACACTATAGTATAGAGTATAGAGTATATTGTTTAGTATAATTTTGATTCTATCTGCTATTATAGCCATAAATATTTTGTAGTCAGCATTTAGCAATGAGATTGGCCTATAATTCTGAATCTTCTGTTGTTCGTTATTGTTTTTGGGGATGAGAGTTATTAAAGCTTTCGTCCAGGATTCTGGTATCTTGGCCTTTCCCAGTATTTCATTATATGTTTCTAATAACAATTATTCTAACGGTTCTTGAAATTTTTTATAAAATTCAGCAGGGATTCTGTCCGGGCGTGGAATCTTATTATTTTTGCTTTTGAATTGCTCTTTAACTCCAGTTTCGTTATTTTCTCATTTAATACTTCTTTTGTTAAATCTGGTAATCTGAGAAGATTCCTTTTTTGGAGATACCTTTAGATATCTTTCCCTTCAATTTTTTCTTGACTATATAATGTTTGAAAATAATTTACTGCTATGCTTTCCTTTTTTTCTTTCTGGAAGTACAACATACTGTTTTCATCCTCTAATTGTTTTATTAATTTCTTTTCCTTTTCTTTTTTTAATTTATGGGCCAACTATCTTCCAGGCTTGTTGGCATTTTCAAAATAATTTTGTTTAACTGCTCTATTTTTTTGTGCTACTTCTTCTTCGGTTAGTAGTTGTAATTTATGTTTAATTTTTTTTCTACTTTGGTTTTTTGATTTTGAGGTTCTTTCTGTAATTTAAATTCTAATTTTGCCAATTTTCCTTGGAGTTCTGTAAGATGTTTCTTTTTAATTCTGTTTTTCCTTATTATATATGCTATCGATAGACCTCTTATATAGGCTTTCGTTGTATCCCATAGATTTTGAATGGTGGTTTGTTCATTCCAATTTTCTTTTAGAAAAGGGCCTAATTCTTTTTCTATATGTTAAATAAAATTCTTTTCTTTCACTGTGCATAAATAACTACAATTAATATTCTTTTTTGTTTTATTGAAACTTCAATCATTAGTGTCCTTCCCTCATTATCTGCATAAATTTGTTTGGGGTTTAACCTTTTCTTTATATAAACTACTATCCCTCTTTTCTTAGATTCTGCCAATGCTACAAATAATTTTCCTAATTTCGGGGATTCCAAGAAGCCACTTTTCCCTTTTGTGATATGCACTTCTTGTAAGCATACTATTTCCATATTCAGTTTTTGAAGTTTAGTAATTATTTATCTTCGTTTTATCAGTGCATTCAATCCATTTATGTTAATTGATATTAAATTCACCTCCTCCTCCATTAAATTACTTATTAGTCCTTCTGGCTTTTTTTTTAGTTTTATTTCCCTTTGCTGTCTTGTTCTTACCTCTTCTCTGTCCTGGTTTTCCATAGCTAAATGCTCTCTTGATTCTTGGGCTGGTTCATTTTCTTCTATCTGTTGTTCTTCCTGACTCTTTGTTTCTAACTCCTCTCTACTGTCTAATTCTTCCCCAAAACATTGCTGATAAAATTCCTGGGCCTTTTCTACCATATCCACTCTTATTTTTTTTTATGTTCCCAGGTTATCAGCATACCCTCTGGTATTAACCAGCAGAACATTATTCTATGTTTAATCAGTTTAGAAGAGAGGAATTGATTGTTCCTATGTTGATCACAGATTCTTTTTGGTAATTGTTTAAGTATTATAATTTCTTTTCCATTATAAGTCAATTGGTCTTCTCTTGTCTTTCTATAAATTTCATCATGTACTGATTTCTTTGTGAACCTAACATGAATTTCATGTGGTAGTCTATGTCGTTTCACATAATTTGTGTATACTCGATATACTTTGTCAATACTATTTCCATAGTTCCTGTTTATCCATGTTCAGGGGCTCTGCTAGAATTTCCACTATGAGTTTATAGAGATCCTCCTCTCTATTCTCTACTATGTTTTAAAATCTTAGGTAGTGGAAGGATCTCTCTAACTCAAGATATATTATTGTTTCTTCCAACTCCTTATTCGCCACCATCCATCTCTCCTCCACAGCTTCCAATTTCTTTTCGGTTCTTTCTGCTCTTGCCTCTACTACTTTTATTTTTTGTTCATTATTTGCTATTGATTCCTGAATCTTTTCCATTCTGTCATCTAATTTCTTTATGTCTCCCTTCACCTCGTACATTTCTCCTTTCATTTCTTCATGATTATTATTAATAGATTCCTGCATTTTCAACATAACCTCTTGAATCATGTTCAGTGAGGTTTGCATGTTTTGTACAGTTGATGTTGATCCTAATTTTTCAGTGATTGGCATATCTGTTATTAATTTCTGACCTGCAGGTGAGGCCGTCATAGAAATTGTCTTTTTTACTGTTTTTGTGACAACAGTTGTATTTGACATTTTAATTTTTTGGAGGAGCCCATTCCACAATACCATATATATCTAATTTACTACTCCAGTCTGTGTCTATATCTCTTTCTATCTCTAGTCTTTCTTCCTAAGCTTATTATAATACAAATACAATTACAACCTAAATCAATATCGTATAATTTATCACTTAATCACAACTAATTGTATCAATCTATTTTCTATATCCAATTAATTGTATAAAGCACCATTCTGTATTTACTATTTATAATCAATACTTACTTAATCAATAATCTCAGTCAACAATTATTTTTGAATCTAGTAGTAAGAGAAACATAGATGTATTTAAATTATTTAACAATATCTAAAGAGAAAAGATAAGAGGGACCAATAAGTAATAAAGAAGGAAAGGGAAACCAAAAAGTGTAACAAAGAGTGTAACTATGTTTAGTATTATTTATATTAAATCTTAAATATCAAGTTCCAGGATTATATTAAGTATTAAATTTGAAGTTCTTACTTTGATCCATTCGCCATCTATGCACACCCTCAAAAACACTTTCTCACAGTCTCAGTCTCAGTTCCAACTTTCTGTTTGATTTTCTCAACAATCCAATCCCTCTCAACACTGTTGTAAAGCACTTTCACTCTCTGTCTGTCTTCCTTCCGCTCCCACCACTGAGGCGCCACTTTCTTACTCTTTGGAGACTCACTTTATTCCTCGTCTGCAACCTCCACAATTTCACTGAGATAGTTCAGATATTTCACCACTTATAAAACTCCTTTTGTCAATACTTCTTGTTGCTTCTCAATGTTCTGCTTTCTCATTATATATTTGGGCCATGACGTCTCCAGACCTTGCTCTGATAGCGGTTTCTTCCATGCCGGATTTGGGGGATTCCACCCTCCATGGTGGGGGATCGTCCTTCTCCCCACCCTCTGAGCTATCCCCTTTCGATCGCTGTCCTCTCCAAGGTTCAGCTTTACCGTTACTGGCTTCCAGACATGAAAAATCGGGCAAAAGAAGTGGAGCCTCCAATCCTTTGCACCACACCAGCGTGACAGTAACTCCAGAAAACTCTTTATTATTTAATATGGCTTGATTCAACATCCACCTCATTTTTTTCCTTTGACCTTTCCATTTTATTTTCATTGGGTTTTATCTGCTCATACATTTGTTTCAATTTCTATCTCCTGTACATTTGTTCTTAATTTCAGTGTCATCCATGTCATCCACATTTTTCTATTTTTTCTAGTAGTAGGTTATGGTCTACTTTATCAAATGCTTTACTGAAATCTAAGTAAATTATATTGACAGCATTCCTCTGGTCCACTAATTTTGTCACTTTGTCAAAGAATGCAATAAGATTAGTCTGGCATGATCTGTTTTTGACAAACCCATGTTGGCTTTTGGTTATTACTTGGTTTACTTCTAGGTTTTCGATGATTCGTTGTTTGATTATCTTTTCCAGAATCTTCCCTGGTATTAAGGTCAGGCTGATAGGTCTGTAGTTTCCTGGATCTATTTTTTTTCCTTTTTTGAAGATGGGAACTTCATCAGCTCTTTTCCAATCCTCTGGCAATTCCCCTGTGCTCCAGGACCTTTGAAAGAGTTCAGGGGTTCTGAGATCTCATCTGCCAGTTCCTTCAGAACCTTAGGGTGTAATCCATCTGGTCCTGGTGATTTGAATTTGTCTAATGGCAAGGTGTCCACTTACCATTTTCTTTTCTATTTTAACTTCTGTTCCTAATCTGTTTTTTGTGGTGCTGTTTTTGATAGGTTGGATTGTTTTTTCATTTTGTGTAAAGACAGATGCAAAAAATGAGTTAAGTAGTTCTGCTTTCTCCCTGTTGCTTGTCACCTTCTTGTCACTTTCTTCCAGCAATGGGCCAATTGTTTCCTTGACTTTTTTCTTGTTTTTAAAATGTTGAAAGAAGCTTTTTTTGTTATTTTTTACTTTAGTCACAAGCCTTTGTTCATTGTGAGCCTTAGCTTTCCTCACTTCATCTTTACAGGCTCGGGCTATTTGCTGATATTCTGCCTTAGTTATTTGCCCCTCTTTCCACTTTTTATACTTGTCCTTTTTGTCTTTCAATTTGTCAGAGAGTTCTTTATGCAGCCATGCTGGTTTCTTTTGAGATCTATTATTTTTCTTCTTCATTGGTATTGTGCTAGACTGGGCTTTTATAATCTCACTTTTCAAAATTTCCCAAGCTTCTTGAGTTGTTTTCCCCTTGAGGATTCTCATCCATGGAATCCTTCACAAGCTCTCTCTAAGTTTATTGAAATTAGCTCTCTTAAAGTCCAAGACTCTAGTTTGACTTTGTTCTACTACTTGTGTTTGCATAATGTTGAATTCCAATATTGCGTGATCACTTGTCCCCAAGGTTCCTGTAGCTTCAGCACCTTCTATCATTTCATCTCTGTTAGTGAGAATTAAGTCCAATATTCTCTACTTTTTGGGAAACAAAGTTGTCTGCTAAGTTTTTTAGGAACCTGTTGGATCTTCCACTTGGTGCAGAGTTTGTCTCCCAGTTGATGTCAGGGTAGTTCAAATCCCCCATTACTATTGTGATGTGCTTCCTACGTACCTTAGTTAGCTGACTAGCAAAAATTTCATCTACTACTTCTGTTTGGTTGGATGGCCTATAGTATAGACCTATGGCAATGTCATTTCCCCCCCCCCCCACTTTAATATTGACCCAAATGCATTCAAGATAATTTTAATCATTGTGTCAGATCCCTAAAAGTGATACTGCCATTCAAGTGAAGGAAGGGGGGACTTGGATGGCCTGTGTCATCAGATATTTTACAACCTATATCCTGGCGCCAAGGAAGCCTGAGATTCCCTTTACCTGCAGGAATTTATATGATAGCCATGTGGGTTGTCTCACTTTAAAGGGAAGTGGTGGGAATGCATGTGTGTTCGGGTTCTCAAAGGAAATAGTAAAGAAAACATCTTCACACTTGTGTATTGGCTGAAATCCGCATTCTGACCTAAAGGGAGGGGTCTCTACCACTTTAATCCTACTGCTTTGCCTAAGGGCATTCAGATTGTGCTTTAACTGGATGGTTTTCACTTCTGCTTAATAAAAGAATCCTTTTGAACAACTACGTTTCAAGAGTTCATACTTTCTTAAGTTGGAAGGAGAGGCGATCCTTACAGAAAGCACAATCTGCAAAACGGTCAACCCAGAGAAGCAATCTTTGCTCTACTGAGGGGACCTTGCAAACCATGTCTGAACAAAGCAGAGAGCTGGGAGAAACCAATTGCTGGGGAGAGACAGCAACCGCCACCCAGTCGGATGCCTGCCTCGTGCGACCCATCGGAGAGGATGAGGTAACCCTGGAGAATCCTGAAAAGCCCCGCTGGTCGATTGGCATCGGGAAGAAAGATGGCTGGGATGAGAGAACCAGAGGAGTCACCCTCAACCGTGGCAACCGAAAACCGGGGTGGAAACTGGAACTAGAAGCCCTTACTGACCAGGGGGGGCTGACCAAAGCACCCCTGAGGGAGGACTATCTGAAGAGGCATATAACCCAATTGGTGATGGAGACTTTGGGAAATCTTAACATCCGAAGGGAGCCAGGACAACAACCAAAGAGCACTGAAAGGGCAGCAGTCATGGATGATGCCAGGGGAGGCACCCCCCTCCTGGAGGCCACCTATCGAGCAGATGGTGCAGCAGCTACGGGAGAAGACCCAGCAAACCCTCCCCCCCCAGGCAGCACGCACACGGGCGCCCATTCCCAACCAACCCCGGGCTCCTCAGCTGGAAAGAGAAACTCCCCCTCTTGGGGTGAAGTTTGATGGGAATCCGCAACAATTAGGATTCTTTGTGGCACATGTGCTCACCTACATGCAAGAGTATGGGCGTGATTTCCAAACCCAAGGCTCCCGAGTGCGAGTTGTGACCCTAGCCCTAGAGGGTGCCACAGCCAGATGGATGGTGACCCTACATAATGCCAACGCACCAGAACTGCGGAATTTCGACCATTTCTTGATGGCCCTGCGACGTCGGTTCGAGGACCCACTGGCAGATCGCAAAGCACGTGACCGCATTAAGGTGGTGAGGCAAGGGCGACGGCCAGTAGCAGAGTATACTGAAGAATTCTGGGACCTCGCGTGTCGTGTGCACTGGCCGGAAGATATTTTGGTGAGCTGTTTCAAGGATGGACTGAGTGATGATCTATACAATGCATGCGTGGCCCGAGGGTCACCGAATGACCTACATGAATGGTATGTCACCGCCGAAGAAGCTGAGATCAATATGGCCAGAAACCAGTATCGAGCGGGGCGAGCATGGAAGAAATCCTCACCCCAATGGAAGCAAGAGCCCCACAAACCACAAACCGCATTCTCCCCGAGATCTTCAGCCTGTTTCAAGTGTGGAAAAGAAGGGCACCGAGCTGCAGAGTGTTGTTCGCAAACACCCGCCCGGAACCACCCACCGGGGGAGGGTCCTGGAAAACCGGGTCGGCGTGGGAAGGAGACTGTCCTGAGGAGCAGGGAGACCATAGAAGTCCCATCCTCTCCCCTCTTTGGGGAAGAAACCCTGGCATCTGAACAGGAGGAATCACACTCGTTCGGAAGCGATCCAGATGATGAACCACTGGTAAGCAAACCAATTAAACCGCTTACCCTCCCCTTAAGACTATTTATCCCAAACCAGGACAGGGAGATAAGTATCCCCACCCTAGTGGATTCGGGGTGCACCCGTTGTTTGATCAGCCCAACCTTAGTAGGGAAGTTAGGGATTAACGTAAGAAAGCTGAAAACCCCCATTGCTTTCTGCCAACTAGATGGGTCAATAGCAGGAGGGGAGCCAGCTTCCCTGGCCACCGTGCCTCTACATATAGGCATTCGAAGCCACAAGGAAAGGCTTACCTTTATAGTGGCACCTGGCATGGAATGGCCATTGGTTCTGGGCCTTGCGTGGCTAAAAAGATGGAACCCACAAATCAATTGGAAACAAGGCATCATAAAATTTCAGAGGAAGGTGACTTTTGCTGAGTATCCACATAAAGGACTTGAGGGGGCAGAGAATCGAGAAACAGCCATGCCTGGTCATGCCACACCAACTGAGGGCATACCCATAGAATACAAGGATTTAGCTGAGGTTTTTAGCGAAAAAGCCTCAGATGAGCTCCCCCCCCCACCGTGCCACTGACTGTGCAATAGAAATCTTACCCGGCGCGAAACTCCCTAAACCCAAGATGTACAGCATGTCACCGAGGGAGTTGGAAGAGCTGAGAACATTCATTGAGAAAAACCTAGCAAGGGGTTTCATCGAGCCAGCCCGACCAAAAATTGCAGCCCCAGTGTTGTTTAGAGAGAAAAAAGATGGTTCAAAACGCTTATGCGTTGACTACCGGAACATTAATACTATCAGTGTGCGGAACGTGTATCCTCTCCCCCTTATGAAAGATATGTTAGCACACCTCGCTAAAGGGAAAATTTTTTCAAAGCTGGACTTAAGGGAGGCTTACTACCGTGTCAGAATTAAGGAAGGGGATGAGTGGAAAACGGCATTTAACACCCCCCTCAGCTGCTACCAATTCAAGGTGCTCCCCTTTGGGTTACAAGGAGCCCCTGCAGTGTTTATGCAGTTAATAAATGAAGTGCTGCATCAGCATTTATATAAGGGGGTTCTGGTCTATTTGGACGACATTTTAATCTATACCGAGACCAAAGCAGAACATGTAAAACTAGTCAGGGCAGTTTTAAACAAACTCCGTGCTGCCAAACTTTATGCCAAACTTTCCAAATGTGAATTCCATCAAGAGAAAATTGACTATTTGGGATACCGCATTTCACACCAGGGGGTTGAGATGGATCCTCTAAAAGTGCAGGCTGTACTTGATTGGGACCCTCCACGCACACGTAAACAGTTACAGAGCTTCCTGGGGTTTGCCAACTTTTACCGCCAGTTTATCCCTGCATTTGCTCAGATTGCTCTCCCCATCACCAAGCTCTTAAAAACAAAGGGGGAGGACAACCCTAAACCAAAGCAACCATTGAACTGGACTATGGAATGCCAGGCAGCATTTGAAAAACTTAAACGGCTGTTCTCAGCAGAACCAATTCTAAAACACCCGGACACAGAGAAACCATTTGTCATACAAGCAGATGCCAGCGATGTGGCAATAGGAGCGGTCCTGCTTCAGAAGAATGAGCAAGACCAACTACAACCCTGCGCTTACACATCCAAAAAGTTGAATGAGACTGAGCAAAGGTGGGCTATTTGGGAGAAAGAGGCGTATGCAGTTCGTTGGGCATTGTTAACCTGGCGACACTTCCTAGAAGGCAGTAAGACCCCTTTTGAAGTCTGGACTGATCATAAAAATCTAGAAGCCCTAAAGACCCCAAGGAAACTCTCCCCAAAACAAGTACGATGGGCTCAGTACTTTAAACGGTTTGATTTTACTCTAAAATACCTCCCGGGGGGAAAAAACTTTCTGGCGGATGCGCTATCCAGAAAACCGCAATACATTCGTGCAAGGTCAGACGTAATCAAACCTATAGTACAAAACAGTCAACTAGCTGCTAAAGTAGTCACCAGATCCCAGAAAAAACAAGAAACAGTGACAGACAATGACATCACCCAAAAGTTTAAACAAGCATTGGCCACTGATGAATGATTTTTGAACAACAAATCCAGCTGTCTGATGAAAGAAGACTTGGCTTGGGTGGGGGGGAAGTTGTATGTCCCTGCAAGCCAAAGACTATGCTTAATGGTACGGTGCCATGACTCCAAATTAGCTCGACATTTTGGGTTTGTGAAAACTTTACACCTGATTAAAAGACAATTTTGGTGGCCATCACTAAAAAAGGACATAGAAAGCTATGTAGCTAGCTGCCCCATTTGTGCAGCAGCAAAAAGACGCCAGGGGAAATCCCCAGGTCTATTGCAGAAGGTAGCTGAACCTGCAGCGCCTTGGAGAGATGGATGTTATGGATTTCATCGTGGAATTGCCAAACAGTGAGGGAAATACTATTATTTGGGTTGTGACAGACCTATTTTCAAAACAGGCACATTTTATACCCTGCCAAAAGATCCCAACTGCTAAAAGTTTAGCCAAATTATTCCTAATACACATTTATCGACTTCATGGTGCTCCACAAAGGATCATGTCCGACAGAGGGGCTCAATTCACCTCCAACTTTTGGAGGGCGTTTTTGGGCTTACTTGGTACTGGCCAGGGGTTGAGCACCTCTTTTCATCCGTGTACTAATGGAAATTCTGAAATTTTGAACTCGGTACTAAAACAATATTTAAGATGTTTCATTAATTTTCAACAGGATAACTGGACCGAACTTTTGCCTTTTGCTGAAGTTGCGTTTAATAATGCTGTACATTCAAGCACTGGTTTTACCCCTTTTAGAGTAGCAACAGGCCAGGATTTCAGCCCCATGCCTGAACTACCCACAGAAGAACCCACCATCCCCTCACTTAAGGAATGGATGGATAATTTGCGAAACACGTGGCCAGTGGTTAGATTAGCCTTACAGGAAGCTAGAGAAGCTTTTAAGATTCAAGCTGACAAGAAAAGGATGGAACCCAAACCTTTTCATATTGGAGACAGAATATACTTATCTACAAAATTCTTGAAATCATTACAACCATCAAAGAAACTAGGGCCAAAGTTCGTTGGACCTTTCCCCATCACTAGAATCATAAATCCAGTAGCAGTTGAACTACTTCTTCCAAAGACACTCAGGCAGATCCACCCAGTATTCCATATCAGTTTACTCAAACGAGAAGTAACCTCATCCCTCAGACCACCTGCATCTACACCATCTGTTCCCATCATGATTGAAGGTGAACAACACTTTGAAATCAAGGAAATCCTTGATTCTAGGATCCACAGAGGGAAAGTCCAATACTTAGTTGCTTGGAAACATTTACCATCAGCACACAATGAATGGGTCGCTAAACACCACGTTAGGGCTCCAATCTTACTGAGAAAATTTCACTCCCAATACCCTAACAAACCTTGTTGATCTACTATCATGAAATCTTGAAATCTTGTGTATATTTGTTTTTGGTTTTTTTTACAGGTGGACCCTTTTGTTTTCTAAGGAGGGTAGCATGTCAGATCCCTAAAAGTGATACTGCCATTCAAGTGAAGGAAGGGGGGGCTTGGATGGCCTGTGTCATCAGATATTTTACAACCTATATCCTGGCGCCAAGGAAGCCTGAGATTCCCTTTACCTGCAGGAATTTATATGATAGCCATGTGGGTTGTCTCACTTTAAAGGGAAGTGGTGGGAATGCATGTGTGTTCGGGTTCTCAAAGGAAATAGTAAAGAAAACATCTTCACACTTGTGTATTGGCTGAAATCCGCATTCTGACCTAAAGGGAGGGGTCTCTACCACTTTAATCCTACTGCTTTGCCTAAGGGCATTCAGATTGTGCTTTAACTGGATGGTTTTCACTTCTGCTTAATAAAAGAATCCTTTTGAACAACTACGTTTCAAGAGTTCGTACTTTCTTAAGTTGGAAGGAGAGGCGATCCTTACACATTGTTGTGCTCTATTTCTGTAGATATGTAATTATTTCTTATATGTAGTGCAACTCCGCCTCCTCTTTTATTTAGTCTATTTCTTTTAAATAATTTATATCCCTCTAACTGTATGTTCCATTTGTGGGTTTCATCCCACCAAGTTTCCGTAATGGCAACAATATTATATCTGCACTCATTTACTTGAATTTCTAATTCATTCTGTTTATTCCTCATACTCTGTACATTGGTGTATAGACATTTGAGTCCATTTTGATTGACCCTATGTTTACTGTCTACATAACCTGTGTTGTGCCTGACTGCTCCTGATGTCTTTCTGAATAGAATGTATATTGGTTTTTCTCTAAGTTCATTTCTCTCCATGTATCTTGAAGTGATAGTTCTTCTATCATTTTAATGAAGGTCCTAGGGAGTGTTTTCCGTGCCTTTTTACCTACTTTCCTACTTCTATAGTCCAGTTTTTCATCCACAATTGCATTGAAGTCCCCTAACACACAAATATTTTCCTAATCCATTTCAGTTATTTTTGTGTGGAGTTGTTTATAAAATTCTTCTTGTTTATTATTTGGAGCGTATACTGTTATCAAAATACTTGTTTTTGGTTTATTATTACCTCTACCATCAAATTCTCCCTTCTTCATCTGTGTATATTTGCTTGGCATTTATTGTTTCCTTTAAATATAAGACCATCCCCCTTTTCTTATGTTGTGCTAATGAAAAGTATACTTTTCCCATTTTGGGGTATTCTAAAGCCTACTATGTTGTTTTTGAATATGAGACAGATTAAGTCAAATTTTAATTTTTGTAGTTTTGTGAAAGTTTTTTCCTTTTCATTGGTGAATTCCATCCATTTATGTTAATTGATAGCATGTCTATTTCTTCTTCCATCTTCTCACTTGTATATAGGTTGTATTGTTCTAGTTGGTCTTATTTCTCTCTGTTCCTTTGCTTTTGCTCCTTCTCGTTCTGTTTGTTCTGTTTTCTTGGACTCATTTTCTTCCTGCCTTATAGTCTTTTCCACATTTGCTAATTCTCTTTGTTCTTTGCATTCTCCCTCCTCTCCCCTTCCCTGTTCTTTAGTAGTTCCAAAATGACATTCATAGAATTCATATGCTTTATCTAATGAGTCCAATCTATATCTTTTTTCATTCCAAGTTACCAAAATTCCCTCTGATATCAGCCATCTAAAATTTGCATTGTATTTAATCAGCTGACCTGTCAAGAATTGATATTGTCTTCTTAGATTTCTTACACTTCTTGGCACCTGTTTCAACACCACAATTTCTTTGTCTTTATATTGCAGAGGTTCATTTCTCGCTTTTTTAAGTATTTCAACTTTTTTTAAAAAAAAAATTATTGATTAAAATACAAAAAATACAAACAAACATACATCCGACAATAAAACATACACAACAAATAAACATGAATCAAGTCTTTGCGACTTCTTTTTCAATCTTGTCATATCGATAGACTATATTTGTGTTCGTATCTATATATCAATGTATTTATGTATAAAATAATATATATGTATTTGTATTTTTTCGAATGTATCTTTTATATTTCTATTCCTAATACATCATCTCCTCGGATTTTCTTAATCTGTGTATTTAATTTACTATATTCCTTAGTTAGTACTCAATTGTTATCCATGGGTTATGTCCTCTCTTTTGTATCCCTATTTATTTAATTTCCTTTCTTTTTCTCCAGCCAATTATACCATACTAAATAGTTTCTTCCTTTTCCTGTATTTCTTTTGTAAGTTTATCCATTTCTGCACATTCCATGATTTTGTTAATTATTTTATCTTCTGTTGGTGTATCTTCATGCTTCCAGTTCTGGGCAAAAACTATCCATGCAGCTGTTAGTATATGAATAATTAGGTATTTTATTTCTTTTTCATAATGTCCTGTGATTATTCCTAACAGGAAGGTTTTTGGTCTCAATTCTATTTTCTGGTGTGTGATTTCTTCTATTTGTATCCTGATTGCCTGCCAAAACTGTTTTGCTTTCTGACAAGACCACCACATGTGGTAGTAGGTTCCTTTCTGCAATTTGCATTTCCAGCACGTTGGGAGGTATTTGGAAACATTCTTGCTAAACGAGCAGGGGGGAGGTGCCACCTATAGAACATTTTGTACATGTTCTCTTTGTAGGGTACAGACATTGTTAACTTATAATTTACATTCCATAGTTTTTCCCATTTTTCCAGTTCAATGTTATATCCAAAATTTTTTGCCCAAATTATCATATTTTCTTTGACCACTTCTTCCTCTAATTTGTATCTTAGTAAATAATTATAAATTTTGGTTATCAATTTATCATCTGTCCCTTGTAAAATTTTATCAAATTCATATGGCTCTTTTTGGAATCCAAATTTTACCAGGTCTGTTTTGTACCTGGATTTTATCTGTAAATATGGCCACCAGTCAATGTCTGTACCCTGTTCTTTCAGTTCTTGTCCTGACTTTAGTTCCCCTCTGCTGTTTAATAAGTCTTTATAAGTTTTCATTTTATCCATATCCACTGCATTGGGGTATATCTGCACCTCCATGGTCGATAGCCATTCTGGAATTTTATCATAGTGTACTTTTTTAACCTCTTGCCAAGTTTTGAATAGTGCTTCTCTAATAACATGCCGATGAAAATATCCATGCTGTTTGTCTCTTCCCTCCCACAGAAATGTGTGCCAACCTCTTTGTAAATCAAAATCTTTCAACATTAATATTCTTTTATTTTTGAGTTCTATCTAGTCTTTTATCCAAATCAGTGATGTAGGTTTATAGTATGTTTCCCAATCCAGTAGTTCTAGTCCCCATTTCTCTCGTATATCTCATAAATGTTTTATTTTGATCCTCGCTTTCTTCCCTTGCCAAATGCAATTTGCAATCATTTTATTAAAATCTTTGAAGAAGTCTTTCCCTGGCCTTATTGGGATTACTTGAAACAAATATAGGATTCTGGATAGTATGTTCATTTTAATAGATGCAATCTTTCCCAGGAACGATAATTGTAACTTGCTCTACATTTCTAAATCCTTTTTAATCTGTTTTGCCAATTTGTTATAATTATCCTCCCTGATTGATGATCCTTTGTTGGTAAGCCAGATTCCTAAATATTTTACCTTTTTTACTAATTGTATTCCCAATTTGTCCTCTAGTTCTTTTTCTTGTTGATTTGTGAGATTCTTCGTTAGTACCTTTGTTTTTTGTTTATTAATTTTAAGTCCAGCTTAATTAAAAAAAAATTAAGTATTTCAACTCTTATCATCTTCTTGACAAATCTGACATGAACTTCTCTTGGGAGATTATGTCTTCTTGCATAGGTTGTGTGTATTCAGAATATTTCATCAATTTCTGCTTCATTTCCTGCTTTGTAATTTGTAAGCATTTGCCAGCAATTCTATCATTATATCAGGTAGGTCTGCTCCTTTTTCCTCTTCTATGTTTTGGAATCTCAAGAAGCAAGTGGCCTTTTCCATTTGCAATGAAGTCATGTTTTCCTCCAATTCTTTATTTTCCTGTGTAAGCCTTTGATTCATTTCCTCCATTTTTTTCTTGGCTTGTTCTGATTTTTCCTCTATTACCTGTATCCTTTGTTCACTTTTTTTCCTATCATCTATTGGAAATTTCCTATTTTTTCATTCATGTCGTGTAACATTTATTTTACCTCTCCCAACTCACTCGTCACCTCATTATGATTCTTTGTTATTGCCTCCTGTAATGATTGGAACATCACCATCACATCTTTTTGAAATGAATTTGATTTCTCTGCTTGTAACATGCTCTATTGATCTTTGACTTGATGGACCTGATGCTGCAGATGATGGTGCAGACGGTGTTTTCTTTCCTACCTTGCTTAAATTTGGATTGCTTGCCATTGTCAGGGTTCCAAGTAACACCCCCAATGAAAGAAGACTCCCAGTATAGAAGTTCCTCAAAGTTCCACTTTATTAGAGATGTCATATTGACACATCTGGGAAAACCCAAATCCGAAAGCTTCCAGGTTCTCCTGACCCAAAAGAAAGTCCTTTCCCCTGCACCCACATGTCCATCACATGGTCCAATCAATCCACCATCCCAACTGGAGATGCCTCCCAGTCATGCCACTCCAGGTGGAGGCTGAACATCCTTGACTCCCAGAGAGAAGAATGTTGTTATAGCTAGATATCTCTACAACTCCATGCAGTCACCCCTCCCAATTTTCCACAGCACCAAGTGTGGCAGCTCTGAAGATCCAAAGAAAAAGATGGCCTCCAGGGCTGACAGGCTGCCCCCCCCCTTAACCAGTGATCGTGTCCTGCAATGAGAGGAACATAAGGGGTTAATTCAAGTAGTCCCTAATCACCTCTCCCCACCCCCACCCCCAGGGAATTTGGCTTATCAGGGAATTTGTCACGGAACTGCTTTATTAATCTCTCTGCCTTTACATCCCAGCTTTCAACTCAGGTAGCTTCAGACAAATGGTACCCTTTCCAATGCACTAGATATTGTAATCGACCTCTGTATAATCTAGAGCAGTGATGGCGAACCTCTTTGCCATTGCATGCCAAAAGTCCGAGCGCGCAAACCCTCGCGCACTCTCGCGTGCCAGCACCCATAATGCAATGAGTTCCCCATTTGCGCATGCGCACATGACCCCCACCATGCTCCTAATGTGCATGCACCTCACACTGCACATGCACACATGCAACCCCCACTGTGCATGTGTGCACCCGCCATGCATGCGCCCCCACTTTTTCCAAGAGGGCCAGCGCGCCTCTTACCAGAGGACAACCAGTTACCCTGGCGAGACAGCTGTTCCCAAGCTGGCAGCAGCGCTCTCGGCCCTGCCTGCCAACTCACCAGCGCCCCATTCACCCATCCCAGCAGAGGCCTTTTGCCCATGCTGCTCTGCGAAACACGCAAGGAGGCTGCGGTTGCTGTCAGCCGAGCCCGCCTGCCTTCTCCGGTTTGTGGGCGGCTGAGGCTTGCAATGAATGGTGCAAGCAGGACTGCAGCTCCGCCCCGGGCTGTAAATGTGCCTTACAGGAGCGGAAGCTCGGGAGTGTTGAACCCTCCTGCCTGCCTTACGATGGGCCTTTCCAAGGCAGGGCAGGGCTCTCCAACCTTGGAGTTCTCAAAGTCCACAAATCTTAAGGTTGCCAAGGTTGGAGAGCCCTGTTCCAAAGGGCACCTGCAACCTGCGAATGAAGGAGCTGGACTTGTGGCTGTGCCAGGCGTCCCATCCCCCCCACCCCATTCGGCTCCCTTCCCCCCAGCCGCCCCCTCCCGCCATCGGGCTCGGCACCTGCAATTGCCGCAGGTGGGAATCATCTGCGCTGCCGGCGGATCCCGGGTTTCCTCCTCGCTGCGCTCTGAAGAACCCAGCAAGGGAGCACCAGGACCCTGGCCACGCTGCGCTTTCCCCTGAGGCAGCCCCAGCTGGACTGCTGCCCGGCCTGGCGAGCAGAGAGCGAAGGGGTAGCGTCTCCGGCTGGCCGGTACCTTCTCTCTGCTTGGAGGACCCGCTGCTGTCTTTAGGAATGGTACTGAGCCAAGCTGCCCCGGGAGGAGCGGCCGCGAACCGGCGCTGCACTCTTGGCCTCCGACTGAGGGAGTCAGCCCTCTCCATGCGAAAATCCACAGCAACACTCAGGGAGAGGCAACCCGGTGCGAAGCGGCAGCCCCGAGGCTGGACTCAAAGCTTGCCAGCCTTTTGGGGAAAGTGGAGTTCCGGTTCCCGGCTGCGCCTGCTGGTTGGGAAGCTTGGGTCCCGAGCAACGGCGGCTCCTGGCCTCGCTGGCGTGGGGCAGAGGGAGCATGGGGGAGTTTGCGAGGGCTACTCGGAGGGACCTTTGGGGAGGTTTCAGCAGCCGGGGGGAGATTTTCCTGGAGTGCGCATGTGCAATGGGTGGCTGCTCTTCCAATTTCTGGCACACCCGTGCACATGAAAACCAGATGACTGGCATACCAGAACCCAGAATAACAACGGGCGATGGCTCTGTGTGCCACTTCCGGCACGCGTGCCATAGGTTCGCCAACACGGATCTAGAGTCTAGGATTTTCTTAACCTCATAATGGGTCTTCCCCTGCACCACTATAGGTTTGGGGGCTGCTCAGGTTGGTCGTCTCAACCTTGAATCAACTGGTGGCTTTAGCAAATTGCAGTTAAAGACAGGATACAGTTTCCCTAGTATGCATGGGAGGTTAAGCTGAACTGTCACTGGGTTAATTACTTTCACTATTGGAAAAAGTCCTAGAAACTTAGGTCCCAGCTTTTTACTGGGCAATTTCAAGCTAATATATTTGGTTGATAGGTAAACCCGATCTCCCACATGGAAGGGGGGTTGGAGATATTGGTGTTTGTCCGCTTGCTTTTTATGAGCCTCAGCAGCTTCTGCCAGTGCTTTCTTGGTGTCTTCCATGCCCTTCTTTAATGACTCCATCCATTCAGTTAAAGTTATGGAGGAGGGTGGGTCTCTGGGTAGCTCAGCCATGGAACAAAGTCCATGCCACTGGTGACCTTAAAGGGAGTTAATCTGGTGCTGCTGTGTACAGCATTGTTGTAAGACACTTTTGCAAACAGCAACAGGTCTGCCAGTTCTCTTGTAATCCACATAACATCTTATATATTGCTCCACCATGGCATTTGCTTGTTCTGCAGCTCCATTCATACTCAAATAGAAAGCCGAGCTAAGTCCCTCGGTCAATCTTTACTCCTTTGCTTGACACTCAGTAGCCTGGTGGCACTTCAGCTCCTGCGATCATTGGAGGAAACGGATTATCTAGACCCTTTTCAGTCTGGCTTCAGGCCTGGCTACAGCATGGAAACTGCCTTGGTCACGCTGATGGATGATCTCTGGCGAGCCTGAGATGGGGGTCATTCCTCCATCTTGGTGTTACTTGACCTCTCAATGGCTTTTGATACCATTGACTATGGTATCCTTCTGGGACGACTAAGGGAATTGGGAGTGGGAGGCACTATGTTACGGTGGTCGGTCACAGTGTTGGTAGGAGGACAGAGGTTGACCCCTAGGCCCCTTGTTTGTGCAGTGCCTCAGGGCTCGGTCCTATCTCCCCTCCTATTTAACATCTACATGAAGCTGCTAGGTGAGATCATCCGACAATACGGGGTGAGGTATCAGCAATACGCTGATGATACCCAGCTGTATATCTCTACCCGTGTCAATCCAGTGAGGCGATGGATGTGATGTGCCGGTGCCTGGAGGCCGTGAGGGTCTGGATGGGAGTCAACAGGCTCAGACTTAACCCAGACAAGACCAAGTGGCTGTGGGTATTGCCTCCTAAAGACCATGCTGATTGTCCATCCTTGGTTCTGGGTGGGGGGGGAGAAATTGTCCCCCTCAGAATGGGCTCGCAATTTGGGTGTCCTCCTAGATTCACAGCTAAGATTAGAGCAACATCTGGCAGCTGTGGCTAAGGGGACTTTTGCACAGGTTCTCCTGGTGCACCAATTGTGACCCTACTTGGATCGGGAGGCCCTCCTCACAGTCACTCATGCCCTTGTCACCTCACGGTTAGAGTATTGCAACACACTCTACATGGGGCTACCCTTGAAGTGTTCGGAGACTACAGTTGGTCCAGAATGCAGCCATGAGTGCTGTCGTGGGTGCACCTAGGTACACTCACATTACACCAATTCTCCGCGAACTGCACTGGCTCCCTATTCAAGGTGTTGGTTATTACCTTTAAAGCCCTACATGGCTCAGGGCCAGGGTATCTTCAAGACCGCCTTCTACCACATAGCTCCCAGTGATCGGTAAGATCCCACAGAGTTGGTCTCCTCAGGGTCCTGTCAGCTAAACAATGCCGGTTGACGGGCCCACGGGGGAGGGCCTTCTCTGTGGCTGCCCCAGCTCTCTGGAACCAGTTACCTCCTGAGGTCTGGACCATCCCCACCCTATTGGCCTTCCGAAAGTGGTGAAGACCTGGCTCTTCTGGCAGGCCTGGGGCCATTGATCTCGCTGTTGCGATCTGGCGAGATCCGGCCATGAATGGTGTGAATGGGTTTTAATTGTTTTTAATGGTTTAACTTTTAATGTTTTGTATATGGTTTTTAAATGCATTGTAAGCCGCCTTGAGTCTTCGGAGAAAGGTGGCATACAAGTTGAACAAATAAAGAAAGAAAGAAATAGATAGTCTAGGGAGGTTTTATGGAATTCACATTTTGACAGTTTCGCGTAGAGCTTTGCGGCTAGGAGTTTTTTCAGTACTTGCCACACTAGCTTTATGTGTTCCTCTAGAGTTTCACTGAATATGAGAATGTCATCCAGGTAAGTTTCTGAAAGATGCCCTAATTAATTCATGAGCCATGAGCCAAACTTCAAAAGAAATACAGTCATTTGTTAGGAGCACCATTTTGGCAGTATTCGGATGCAGTTAGAACTAATCCCACATAGATTTATGTTCCCCTATGACCCTGTCTCTCCCCTCCTCCCTGGCCATGTCATAAATCACATTCTCCAATTAACCACTTTGGCTGGCTGTGAAACCCAAAACTCTCCTACTGATTGCGGTAAGAAAGTATCTGTGGAATGTAGTTTCAGTTAGGGAAATCAATCAGCTCCATCAGTTCTTCCTCCTTCCTGTTCATGGCAACTTGAAAGCTTTGCAAATTGACATTTGGCTCCCCTCACTTCCTGAGGGCAACCTGCGCAAAGCAAAACAATTTGAATACAGATGTAGAGTTTAGGGACATGACCTCCAGCCCGGCTTGTTTGGATTTTCCACGTGAAATTTGGCTATAAGGCGATCAGTCTGGATGTTTCGACTCTTTACCCAAGATGCCTCTGATAAGAGGTAACCCTTCCACTTGATTAAATATTGGAGTTGTCTCCTGTGCCACCTTGAATTGAGGATTCGCTGCATCTCATAATGGATCTGGGCCCCTATGACAACGGGGTCCAGGGGCTCACGGGTAGTGGCCTCAGGGTCGATCTGACCACGAGTTTTAAGAGGCTACTATGTAATACCTGGTGTATCTTCCCTAGTAGTCAGGGCAATTTCAATTGCACCATGACCGGGTTGATTATCTTTACTATGGGGAATGGTCCCATAAACTTTGGCCCCAGTTTCTTGCTAGGGAGTTTTAACCTCAAATTTTTTGTGGAGAGGTAAACTTTCTCCCCCAATTGAAATGGCCATTGGGGAGCTCGGTGTTTGCCTGCCTGTTTCTTTTAGGTTTGTGCTGCTTTAGCTAGCTCCTTCTTGACAATCTCCCAGGTTGCTTTCAGTGTCGCCACCCAATTGGTCAAGCTGACTGAGGAGGGGGGCCCCCTTCGGTACTCAGGCATTGGGATGAAGTCCATGCCACTCAATACCTTGAACGGGGTTAGCCCCGTGTTACTATGAACAGCATTATTATATGCGACCTCAGCGAAAGACAAGAGGTCCGCCCAATTGGACTGCTGATAGTTCACATAGCATCTCAAGTACTGCTCTACCATGGCATTCAGCTTCTTTTTTCCCCCATTGGTGCTCAGATGAAAGGCTGAGCTAAGGCTCTGGGATAACCCAATGGACCGTAGGAACTCCCTCCAGAACTTAGCCGTGAACTGGACCCCTCTATCTGAGATAATTCTTCTTGGTACTCCATGCAGGCAGTAGATATGTTTCAGGAACAGTTTGGCCAACTGGTAGGATGAGGGTAGTCTGCTGCAGGGTATGAAGTGCACCTGTTTGGAAAACAGATCTATTACAGTCCAGATCACTGTGTTTCCCCCACTTTTCGGCAACTCCACTATAAAGTTCATTGTGATCTCCTCCCATGGTCTTGTTGGCTCTGCTACTGATTGTAGCAGTCCAGGGGAGGTTTTCTGGTCATTTCTTCATTGTGGCGCAACTTTTCACATAACTGTCCACATCTTTTTTTATGCTGGGCCACCAGAACTGCCTCTGTGCTAAGTGTAACGTCTTTAGGAATCCGAAGTGGCTGCCGGTTTAACATCATGGTTCCTCTGGAGGATCAGGGTGCATAAGGATTCTGGGACGTAGAGCTTCGTCCCCTTCCATGTGACGTCATCCCTTTTTGTCAGGATGTGTTGGTTGTCTCGGAACCAGGGGTCTGCCAGCAGTTCAGTTATGAGTTTTGCCATTAGATCGCTTGTTGGTTGGTCGTGCCAGTCACGGCATTGTCATCTGGTGGTTACATGAGCCATTATTTGTATAGGGGGAATGATGGTGTCCACTACCTGCTCCCATTCACATTTGTACTGGGGCATACGGGAGAGGGCGTCAGCTAGTAAGTTCCTCCCCCCTGGAATGTGATGTAGCATGAAGTTGAAACGGTTGAAGTATTGAGCCCAACGGACTTGTTTGGGCAATAGTTTATGCGGGGTCCTGAGGGGCTCCAGGTTTTTGTGGTCAGTCCAGACTTTGAACGGTTTCTGCCCCCCTTCCAGCAGGTGTCACCAGGTTAGCAGTGGCCATCTCACCGCAAATGCCTCCTTTTCCCATGCTGCCCATCAGCTCTCTGTGTCCGTGAGCTTGTGGAAGGTGTAGGCGCAGGGTTGTAGATCTCCTTGACTATTTCTTTGGAGTAGCACTGCTCCAACTGCCACATCGCTGGCATCTGCTTGGATGACGAAGGGTTGTTCAGGGTCAGGATGCTTCAACACCGGTTCCTTCGCAAACATTTCTTTTAGTGTTTCAAATGCCTCTTGACAGATTAGGTCCCACTGTAGAGGTTGTCCCAGGCGGGATTTTGTTCCTGGGCTCCCTGTCTTTAGGAGGTCCATCATGGGTTTGGCAATCTTTGCAAAGGAGGGGATGAATTGCCTGTAGAAGTTCGTAAACCCTAGGAAGCTTTGTAGCTGTCTATGGGTGCCAGGGGGTTGCCAGCCTAGGACGGCTTGCATTTTGGCTGGATCCATCTCTATTCCCTCATTTGACACTCGATAACCCAGGTAGTCTAGCTGTGCATGGTGGAATTCACATTTTGACAGCTTGACATACAGGTTGACTGCCAGAAGTTTTTCCAGTACCTGGCAGACAAGGGGTATGTGGTCGTCCATGGTCTCAGTGTAAATGCGGATATCATCTAGGTAGACGAGAACCCCCTTGTAGAGGTGTTCATGCAATTAATAAATGAGGTGCTGCATGAATACCGCTGGGTCTCCCTGCAGTCTGAAAGGCATCTCTTTGAATTGGAAGCTCCCTAGGGGGCAGTTGAATGCTGTTTTGCACTCATCTCCCTCCCTGATGCATACTCGGTAGTATGCTTCTCTGATGTCTAGTTTGGTGAAGACTTTTCCTTTGGCCAGGTGAGATAGCATGTCCTTCACGAGGGAGAGAGGGTATAGTGTCAGCACTTCAAGTTGCATTTACTCTAGTGCTGACATAAGAAGGAGAAGTGGAGGCATCTGTAAAGGGACGTTTGACTTTTCACCTACTTATTTTCCCTGGAGATAATATCCCCAAGGAGATGGGGTGGGAGGGGGGAAATTCCTTTGAGCTGGAGCGGTAGATTAGGGGTAGAATGACTTGGAAGATGGCCAATGAGTGCAGGGGAGTGGGGAACGGAAAGGGAGGGTTTTGGGTCTGGAAGTCAGTGTTGGCTTCGATGAGTCAGAGGTAGAATGTCGTGCTTAATAAATGGGAATTTTTCTTCAAAGACTTTGTTTGAAATGCAATTTATTTGAGACGACCTCGAAACCTGACAGTATAGATTGTGTACACACATGGTATTGATTCCTTGAAAGTTCACACACAATCTCATAGTTCCATTTTTTTTTCTTTGAAGAGGACTGGTGCCGCGACCGGTGGTTTGGCTGGCTCGATGAACCCCCTTTCTAGGTTTTTGTCTTTGTAATTGCGCATTTCTTGCATTTCCCAGGGTGTCATGGCATACAGTTTGGGCTTGGGTAGTTTTGTCCCGGGGATGATTTTGATGGCGCAATCTGCCTTGCGGTGGGGCAGCAGGCCATCACACTCGGCCTCACTGAATACTTCGGCAAGTTCCTGATATTCCCTTGGGATCTGTTCAGTCTCTGGGGTTTTGTCGGATGTGGTTACCAGTTGTTCTGGTGGGCTCTTTTGGAGGGCTCCCTGAATGGGCGGTGTTTCTGCTCACTGGTGTGGGGGGGGAGGGTTGGGGCCCACTTACTATTCTCAGTCTTCAGGTACCCCCTTGCCACCAGATGGTTGGTCCCCACTTGTCTAACCAGGAGAATCCCAGTATGCCTGGATCTGTCATTACAAATTGAATTACTTCCCAGTGATCCGCTAGCTCCAGCCTCACTGGTTCAGTCAGATGAGTGGCATAGGCACCCCCCATTAGGGACCCATCGACCTGTATGAACCAGATTGGGTGGGTCAGTCTTTTTGCTCTGATCCCCAGTTTCAGGACTGTGGTTAGGTTGATCAAACATCTAGTGAAGCCTGAGTTTATCAGGCTGAAAAGCCCCCTAGGTCCCCGTTTTGGGGGCTGTGAGGCATATTGGGAAAACAATGGGGGAACTGGTCCCCTCACCATTGGGTCATTTTCACCCTCGTCCACACTGTCATAGGATTCTGGCGACTGGTCATCGTTGCCTGGGGTTCTCCTCACTTTGGCTGGGTGGGGAGAGACCTCTTCAGCCTGGAGGGCTTTCTGGGATGTGTTGGTGGCCCGTTTGGGGCTTCGGTCGATTTGTGCCCGGGGTGGTGGCTCTGGTCTAGGCCTCAGGGCTGGGGTCATGCACGCAGATGCCATGTGGCCCTTCTCCCCACATCTGTAGCACTTCAGCAGACTTCAAGGGAGGGCTGGTTTCGGGGTTTGCCGTGGTGCTGTGGTTCCCCATTGGCTGGGCGATTTCAGGTTGGTTGCCCCCTCTCCTTCGTATCTGGTTGCTTTCTCATGTTGATGGTGTGCAATCCACTGTCGACTTTTATTGCTACTCGGAACCACTCAGAGAGCTGGTTCGGGAGGTCCCAGTAAGTTGTTACCTGGGCAATTGCTTGTTCTGAAAAAGTTCACTAGCAACTGCTCTGGTAAAGGGGGTAGCCTCCCAATGACTCTCCTAAATTTGTGGATGTGCTCTTTAATGGGGCAGCCCCTCTGCTTTAGATAGCTGAGCTCATCTTCTGCATAAGGGTCTTCATCCACCTCTTCGAATCTGGCCTCTAGCAGTCATAGGAAGTCATCTGTGTCTTGCAGTTGTGGGGCTCTCCTCTTGTGGAGGGCTGCTAGCCATTCCCTTGCATCCCCCTCTAGCCCCTCTGCGATGGTATTCACCATGGCTCTGGGGGATGGGTAGAGATGTCCATAACATTCTAGGTGGATCTCAGCTGAGTCAAGGAATAGAGCTAGCTGGTCTGAGTCCCCATCAAACTTTCCTCTGAATTACGGCGGTTCATTCAGCACTGCTCCTCTCTCCCCCTGTTGGCCTCTGCATGATTGCATTTGATGTAGCTGGCCCTCTTCCTCAGCTCTAGTTTGGAGGGAGAGAGGGGTTTGTCTGCCCTGGGCAGCCTGCCTGCTGTGTGGAAAAGACACTGGTTGCAGCCTCCTTCTGATGGGTGGAGAAGGGGGGCTGTGTTCCTGTCTGCTTCTCCTCACTTCAAAGGGATCCACTGCTCCTTCCCTCTCCTTTGGCCTGCATGATGGCCCCTCATTGGGAAGGGTGGCCCAGTCAAATTCCTCCGGTGGCTGCTCTCTGGAACTGCCCAGGGGCTTTGGGAGCCTGGCTTGTTTCCAGTCCAGCCTCCACTCCACTCTTCCCAGCTCGCTCAGGGATCCCTCCCTTTTTTCCAAGCATTGGGGTGGGGGAACTCAACCTTAGCTGCTTTAGGGATTAACTTGCACCAATACTCATCTCTTCTTGCTTCCGCCGCTGGAGCAGGCATTTCAGCTTTCATGTCTGAGGGAGGCTGCACTCTGGCTGCAATCAGGCTCTCTTCAGATAGCCCATCTTCGGCCATGGTTGCCTGATTTTCCCTGATTGGAGAGTCCAGGATTCAGGAAACCTGGTGATCTTGATAGATTTTAAAAGTAGTTCTAACTGTCTGTGAAGTTTCCAAAAGATGCCCTAATTAATTCATTAGCCATGAGCCAAACTTCAAAAGAAATACAGTCATTTATTAGGAGCACTTATTTCGGCAATATTCGGATGTAGTTAGAACTAATCCCACATAGATTTACGTTCCCCTATGACCCTGTCTCTCCCCTCCTCCCTGGCTATGTCATAAATCACATTCTCCAATTAACCACTTTGCCTGGCTGTGAAACCCAAAACTCTCCTACTGATTGTGGTAAGAAAGCATCTATGGAATGCAGCTTCAGTTAGGGAAATCAATCAGCTCCATCAATTCTCCCTCCCTCCTGCTCATGACAACTTGAAAGCTTTGCAAGTTGACACTAGGACCCCTTTGTACAGGTGCTCGTATAGCACTTCATTAATCAGCTGCATGAAGACTGCAGCGGCTCCTTGTAGGCCAAATGGCATGACTTTGAATTGGAAACTGCCAAGCAGGGAGTTAAATGCACTCTTCCATTCATCCCCTTCTCTAATTCGTATGTGGTAATAGGCTTCTCTTAAGTCTAGCTTGGTGAACACCTTGCCCTTCGCTAGGTGGCTTAGCATGTCCTTCATGAGGGGGAGGGGGGAGGTGTTCTCCATGCACACGTCATTAATTCTACAAAAATTCACTCAGAGCCTCATCCCTCCTGTCTTTTTTCTCCTTAAACAGCAGAGGGGCTGCCACTCTGGATTTTGTTAATTGGTGTCGATGTATTTTCTTAGTTTGGCCATTTCTTTTGGGGTCATAGAGTACATTTTCTGTTTAGGCAACTTTGCTGCCAGCACAAACTCAATTGTGCAGTTGTCAGATGTGAAATGAAGGAGTCCACATATAGACAATGGTTAGAAACTTGTTTATCCACATCGGCACATACTGACAACCACAATCAAAGAAAGGAGAATATTGTTGGAGCTACTGCTCCATGCTCCCCACCACCTTATAAAGCAATCAAACCTGTTTAGCAATCAACCCTGCCTCACTCCCCTCATTAACCACTTAACCCAGCCCCACCCCCACCACGTGCTCCTGGCAAGCCGCCCACGCAATCAGGCCTTAAAGTAAGATAGTCCAACAAACCCCCACACGCGATCCCAGGTTCCATGTTCCTGATATCCCAGTAGCACTCCCACTCTAGTCTCCAACTGTTCCCCGGCAGCCTTGGGCACCCTTGAGGTATCCAGTCTATCCTGTTGCTGCCGCTTCTTATCCGGGCTCCCTGCAGCGATAGTGCCTCTCAGCTGATCAGGGGAAGCTGCAGTGAGCCCAGTGATGTCATGCAGAGGCACCATCCAATTACACCAAAGCAACAGCGCCTCCCAGCTGACATGCGCCTCTCAGCTGGCTCATTGTGGCATCAGTAGACCCAGCACTGGGTGGAGAGGTCAGCCAGATCAGGGAGGCGGTGGCTCAGCCGGTGGCAAGGTGGGTAGGGCGGAGAAGCAAACTGTCATTGCTGTGCTGCCCGCTATCCTGCCGGAGTTGCAGCCCTGGATCGCCAAATGTGCCGGGGCTGACAGCAGTCTGTTGGACGGTGGGGGGGAGGAAGTTGCAGTCCTGCTCACTAAAGACGTCTGACAAGTCTCAGTATTCTTTTGGCACCTGTGGGCTGCCGGGAAGTCCATCTGCAGTTGCTGCCATGCCTTCCAGCCGGCTGGAGCTGTTGGCGCTCTTTGTCTTTTGGCATCTATCTGGTTGGATGGGCAGAGTGGACAGATGCCTAATCTTAGCTTTTGGTAACCATCTTCCCATGTGATGGTCGGGCCCCATTTATCCAGCTAAGCTATACCCAATATGATTTGACTCAGTCATTTTGGGGGTTATGACGAATCGTATGAGCTCTTGGTGGCAGCCCATCTCTAATCTAACAAGATTGGTGACTAAGATGGCAGGGGCTTTGCCTATTAGTGTCACATCATAGCGCCCCATTTGCTCAAAACAAATGGGGCGCACTAGGGGTCTCATGCCTATCCCTAGCTGCTGGACTATGGGGAGGCTGATGAGGCATCTGGTACAGCCAGTGTCTATAACGGCCTCTACTTCCCCTTGGACCTCCATTTTTGGTACTACAATCCGGCTTTTGATAGTGAAGGGGCAGATGGCTTCACTTACCATTGGGTCCTCTTTGTTGCTGCTCCCATTGGTGGAGCTTGGAGGGGTTTCCTGGGCTGGAGTTTCCTCCTCCCAATTGGGAGGAGAGGGACGTTGACAGCCTGCATGGCGATTCTCCCCTTATCCAGTGGTTTCCTCGGGGTTCTTCTTCCCTGGGATGCTGAGGGGGTCCAAATCTGAGGGACTAGGGCAGGGCCCAGGCACTCGGATGCTCTGTGCCCATATTGGCCACATCAGTAGCATTTAATCATCCTGGATGGTGTGGGTTGGGGTGCTTCAGTTTGCTTGACAGGGGCTTTGCAGCCCAGAGTCCTCTTTGCTTCTGAGGTCAGCTTTCGATGGGGATGGATCTCCAGGTCCATGACCACAATTATATTGTACCAGTCCTGTATACGTTCCAGAACTCCTCTGATGCTGCAGGTTTGCCTAAGGTCCGGGTCTAAGGCCTCTGAAGTAGTGGACAAGGAGGTGTTCTGGCCAGTCTCTTAGTTTCCTGGCCAGCCTCCGGAATTCCCACACTAAGTCGGGGACCGGCCCGCTTGCTTCAAGACTTTGATCTGGGCGTTGGCTTCTTGCTGGTGGGTCATGTCTTTGAATTGGGCTCGGGGCAGCTGGACAAATTCATCAGCATCCTCTAGCTCTGGGGCTCCTTCATCGTGTAGTTCGGCTATCCAGTCCGCCGCATCCCACTCATTCATGCCATCCACAATTGCCAAAACAATATCCCAATCAGTCTGATATTGATCCCCATATTGATTGATGTGGGACCAAATCCAATTGAGAAAGTAGGCCAGCTTCCCTAGGGTCCCGTAGAACATTGCACTAAACCATGGAGGAGGAGGAGCCGGCGGGGCCAGTTGTGTGGCAGGTGCCGGTAGCAGGACCGGAGCTGCCATCCATTGGTATTGAACCCATCCCTGACCGGGATATAAGTCCCAGCCAAGAGGGATCTGGTCAGCAGGTGGCAATCTGAGGACCAGTTGGTGAGGGGGGGTGTTGGGCTTTGGTGGTCCCAACGGTTGTCCTTGCAGTACCGGACTGGACTGCCAAGTGGGCCTTGCAGCAGTGCTGTACCATCTCCAGCAAGAGCTGTCATCCTGGTAGACCAGGCCCAACGGGAAAGGCTAAGATGTGATCTGCTTTGCACTGAGTGAAATAAAGCCAACCCTCCACTTGGTGCTGTTGTGGCCCCCTGGCCTGGGAAGGTGAACATGGTCTGAGCCAAAATCCAGCCGGGTGGGCTGGTATTAGAAGGTTGTGCAATGCTGCCCATGCCGAGCTGGTCAAACTGGTCTGGTAGACCTGCCAGAGACTGGCTTCTCATCTGCGGTGGAAAGCCCCACTTTCAGGAATCGCTGAAATCAGCCAGTCTCGATGCTCTCCACTCTGGGTATGCTCCGTTCTGCTCACCCCAATCTGCAGTTCACACAGCCTCACCCCATAGATAGGGATCCAGTTGAGTGGCTTGCCAAGGCTCCAGCTCTTTGGGCCAGGCACCGTGTTGGCATTCCGCTTCAGTGGTCTCTGCTGCCTTCACCACAGATTCAAAAGGGGAGTAGGACTTCCGGTTGGCGTCGCTGGGACACAGACGGGGAAATGGCGAGCTCCGCTGAGCCCTGCCAAATCCCCTCTGCTAAGCTGCCGCCGATAGGTCTGTGGACCTCCCCTGTCTTGTAGGGACAGGGGGACAAGAAGGAATGCCTTGGGCGGCCGAGAGGAACGGGCGGGTTCCTCGGGGCCGGAGGCTTCTCCTTCACGCCGGCGGCAGCGGGACAGCAGCCATTGTGGCTGCCCTGAAACTGCGGCAACCAGGAACAAGGATTGTGCTGGAGGAAGAAGATGAAGAAAGAGCAAAAATCAAGAAGCCGGATGAGTGGACTTCCGGTTTGCGAGCTTCGGCGACGGCGGTGACTTTTTAAAGACCGCCAGCCCCGCCGCCTGTAGAGCCGCCCCGCGAACGAGGTACGGCTCGAAAACTCCGAAATCTGGAAGATTGCAGGAGCAGAGACAGCAGGGTACAGGTTGAGCCCCTGTAACCCCCCCAGGGAATTGCTTCTGGGGGTGAAAACAGGTGTGGCTCCCTTCCAACCTGCGGAGACTCCGGGCGGCGTGGGACGATTCTGCCTTCAGCAGAACAAGCCGGCAGCAGCAAACTTTTAAAGTGAGAGGAATTAATTTTAACAAACAGCGGAAATATCAACTTGAATCCAGAAACTTGAAAACTGCAAGTATTGGTGCTTTGTTGACTTTTTAAATCAAAAGAGAAAGTGAGCGAGTGAAAGTGATTTGAAAAAAAATGGCGTCCAGCGTTTGAGTTAACGAGCTAGTGAAAGTGGATTTGTGAAGCCTCCCTGCTTTGCTACAAAGTTGTAAAATTGCTACAAAGTTGCTCTATCTAAAGAAAAAATTTCTTTTGCTAAAATTTGACTTTGCTTTATTCTAGTTCCACCTGATTAAATCTGGGGGACTTTTTTAGAAGTTTCTGTGGAAGAGGGAAAGGAAAAAGAACTTCCCTCTTCAAAAAAACTAGCTTACGTGGCACGATGGCTTCAAAGAAGCAGGAAGGGAAGGCATCAGGGGGGGGATCCCCCACACATAAACATCAAACGCAACTTCCCCCTGCTCAACAGTTACAAACTCAGAAAAAAGAATTTGATGTGGCAGATTTAAAAGAATTTATTTCTAAAACTTTGGATGATAAATTTCAAGAATCACAACAGGAGATAGATGATAAACTTCAAAAATCACATCAGGAGATAGATGATAAACTTCAAAAATCACATCAGGAATTTTTGCAGGAAATTAATGAAGTTAAAGACATGGTGAAACAGAATCAAATTATGGTGACCAAAAAAATATCAGAAGTGGCGTCTGGCCTGGCAGATTTTATTGGGAAAGTTGATTTTAAAGTTGAAGAATTTAAATCAGAAGTTAATGTTAGGATGAAAGATAATGACTATAAAATTGATGAAGTTGACAATAAAATGCAGAGAATTGAAGATGAGATTGTTATGATACAATTCCGGGCGATGGAATTTGCCATACGGCTTCGGGGAATTCGAGAGGAGGAAAGACAGGACTTGAGACAAGTTTGCTCTGAAGCCCTGGCTAAGATTTTACAAGTTAATCCTGATTTGGTATTTCATAAAATAGATAAAATTTACAGAGTGAACTCTTGGGTGGCCAGGCAAAGACAATTACCCAGAGATGTGGTCATATACTTTACTGAGAGAGAAATTAGAAATGATATCCTGCAAAAATCTTTTCACACTTCTATACAAGTGGGGGGCTCACGGCTTGTAATTTTTAAAGAATTACCTCCTAAAATGCTGAAAGCTAGAAAAGAATTTGATTTTCTTGTTAAGGAATTGAAAAATTTACAGATACCCTTCCGGTGGGATGCACCAGCTGGGGTAATTTTCAGATATAAGGGAGAAGGATATCGGTTGAATACCGTGGAGAAGGCACAACACTTTTACACTACTATTCTTAAGGAAAGAACACCATCTCCACGTACATCTACAGTTTTGGAGATTAAGGAGAGTGAAGAGAGGCAATTGAAAGAACAGTCTAAGCAGGAATTAGAAAACGTGCAAGGTGCAGAAGGAGGTATTCTGAGTGAGCCATTGCTGGATTCTTCTCCAATTTTGGATTTGATTCAGTTGACTGAAGTTAAAGATCAACGTATAACTAGAGCTCAATCCAAGCTACTTAAACAAAAGCAACAACAACAACAGGAAAGACAAGACAAGAAGGCAGTTAAGAGCACTGCACAAGAGATTGGCGCTATGGGAGGAGCGAGATCGAAGCTCTCGGATGAACTTCAAGCATATTGCTCTGCGCTCCAGAAAGAGGCTAATGACCTTTAAGTGTTTATCTTGGAATGTCAATGGGTTGAATTCAGCACAGAAAAGGAAAAAATTATTTACATATTTGAAACAATTTAATAATGATATAATATGTTTACAAGAAACGCATATTACAACTCAAGATCAAAAATATTTGATAAATTCAAAACTAGGAGTACATTATATATCTTCAACTTCGCAGAAAAAGAATGGTGTGGTTATTTATGTAAATAAAAAATTAACAGCAAAAGTTATAGAAGTAGATCAAGATGGTAGATTTGTAGCAATTGAATTGTTTACAGCAAATGGGCAAATTCTTTTGATTGGAATTTATGCTCCCAACCAACAACAGGATTATTTTTACAAGATGTTACATACTAAAATATTGCAATGGGACTACAGATCTATTTTAATTATGGGAGATTGGAATGGAGTAATTGATTCTAAATTAGATAAAAAGAGCTTGGCAAAGTCTAGAATTAGATTACCACAGACCTTTTTTGATATGAAAGAAGATATGGAACTAAAAGATGTTTGGAGAATACATAATCCAAATGAATTGGATTACACTTTTTTTTCTGATAGACATAGATCCTTTTCTAGGATTGATTTTATCTTGTTGTCAAATGATCTACTTGTTAAGACAAAAAGAACAAAGATTTTTCCAAGAACTTTGACTGATCATAGTCCTGTATGGATAGAAATCGAGATGGATAAGGTTGAGAGACGTTCTTGGAGATTAAATGAGAACTTGTTTAGATATGAAAAAAATATAATAGAACTTAAAAAGCATTTGAAAGAATTTTTTGAAATAAATTTGAATAAAGGTACCCCAGTTGAAATTGTTTGGGATGCAAGTAAAGCTTATATGAGAGGGGTACTTATCTACATGAATTCTAAACATAGACTGTTCCGACAAAAGAAAAGATCTGAGTTGGAAATGGAAATAAAGAATAAAGAACAGTTACTTATTAAAAACCCAACAGATGAAAGAATACGAAGTGCTATAAAACTTTTGAAAGACCAATTCCAAATGCTTATGGCGGAACAAGTTGCAACAAGCTTACAATACGCGAAGCATAATACATTTTGCAATGCTAATAAACCGGGCAGATGGTTGGCCTACACATTGAGGAAAAAACAAAGTATGCGGACTATTGACAGTATCGATATTGGAGGGAAAGAAATTTTTCAACAAAAATTAATTAAAGAAGCTTTTGTGGATTATTATACTAAACTATATGCTAAAGAAGAGGTGCAGAATGGACTTATAGAAAAATATTTAAAGGATAAGAGAGTTACAAAAATTACTGATCAACAAAAGGAAAGAATGAATTATCTTATAACAGAGGAGGAGATAATAGTAGCAATTAAACAGCTAAAAACAGCTAAAGCTCCTGGCACGGATGGTTTGACTGCAGTGTATTACAAAACTTTACAAGCTGAAATGGTGGGACAACTTAGAGATTTATTTTGCAATATTCAACAAGGGGGTAAAATACCCCCATCCTGGACAACTGCTTATATATCTTTGATACCAAAGGAACAAGTTGGTCCTAAAAAACCAGAGAACTACAGACCAATATCTCTTTTGAACACAGACTATAAAATTTATGCGAAGGTATTAGCCAACAGGTTGATGCCAGTAATCCAAAAGGTGATTCATGAGGACCAAGCGGGATTTATTGAGGGCAGATACATGAAGGACAATGTAAGGCAGGTAATAGACTTATTGGAATATCTTGATAAGAATAAACAGATTTCTGCAGTACTGGTCTTTTTGGATGCGGAGAAGGCCTTTGATAGAGTGGATTGGAATTTTCTACTAAAGACTTTAAAAAAGATGGGCTTTGGGGACCAATTTACACAGGCGATCTCAGCAATTTATCAAGAGCAAAAAGCACAGATTATTATTAATGGAAGTTTGACGACAGAGTTTAAAATTGAAAAAGGAACAAGACAGGGATGTCCGTTGTCCCCACTTTTATTTATTTTAACATTGGAAGTCTTGCTAAATACAATACGGGACTCAAAAATTTTGAAAGGTATAATGATAAGGCAAGAGGATTATAGAATAAAGGCATTTGCAGATGATCTGGTGGTTACCCTATCACAACCAATGGAATCAACAATCCTGATGAATGACATTATACAAGATTATGGTAGAGTTTCAGGTTTTAGACTGAATTCAAAAAAGACTAAAATGATAGTCAAAAATATGACACAAGATCGTAAACATGAGCTTGAAAGGAGGGCAGGTTTTGAAATTGTACCTAAGGTAAAATATCTTGGAGTTCAGGTTGCAGAATCAAATATGAAATTGTTTCAAAATAATTATGAGGTGTTGTGGCGAGAGGTTCAGAAAGACATGGAGACTTGGAAAAAGCTGCAACTGTCTTTACTTGGAAGAATAGCAGCAGTTAAGATGAACATGTTGCCAAGATTTCTGTTTTTGTTTCAAATGATTCCGGTGCTTAAAAGTGATAAACAACTGAAAGTTTGGCAAACTGGACTTAATAAGTTTGTCTGGAACGAGAAAAAGCCGAGAGTGAAATTGAAAATTATGCAAGATGTTCCAGAAAGAGGAGGCCTTAAACTTCCAAACCTACAGTTATATTATGATGCAGCAGCTTTAACTTTAACAAGTGATTGGTTTGGGGGTAAAAAGGCTGGAATATTGAATGCAGAAAGTTTTGATCTTGAATTTGGATGGCATGCTTACCTATTTTATGATGACAAAGTTGATAAAGTATTTAAAAGTCATATACTTAGAGACTCTTTGATGAGAGTTTGGAAGAAGCACTGACTCAAATGGGATTATAAAATACCGCTATGGCTGGATCTTGGTCATACCTTGTGGAATACAAATATAATGTCACTCGGGGGGTTTTTATACAAAGAGGTTCTTTTTACAGATGCGGGCAGATGGCAGTTGAAGACATTGCAGACACTGTTGGATGAAGGGATTAATTTAACCTGGTTACAATATAATCAATTACAATTGAGATGGAAAGAGGACCAAAAAACTGGTATTATGTTGCATGAGGAAGAATTGGTTAGACATATAAGAGAGAAAGGTCCAATGCATATCAAAAGGCTTTATAATGTTTTGCTAGAAAGAGATTCAGAAACCGAATTAGTTAAAGACTGTATGATTAAGTGGGCACAAAATTTTGAAGAACCAGTGATGTTGGAAACATGGGAAAAAATTTGGGTTCAGAATGTTAAATTTACACAGTCGCAGAATCTGAGGGAAAATTTTTATAAAATGTTTTATAGATGGCATTTAGATCCTAAAAAGTTGTCATGTATGTACCCTAATGTTCAGCCAAAATGTTGGAGATGTGAATGTTTGGATGCTACGTATTATCATGTTTGGTGGACCTGTAGGAAAGTTAAGGCTTTTTGGATAAAAATATGGTGGGTCATGCAGAACGTTTTGAAGAAAAAAATTCAATTTTCTCCACAATTGTTTTTATTGGGCATAGTTAAGGGTTTTACACGGGATGAAACAAAATTAATATTGTATATGATAACAGCAGCAAGATTGTTGATAGGTAAATATTGGAAGAATGAAGCTTTGCCTACTATCGAGGAATGGACTTCGAAGATGGCCAGTTTTGCAGAGATGGCGAAGATTTCAGCATATTTAAAAGATTGTTCACAAGAGACTTATGAATGGGAATGGAAAAGGTGGATAGAATATGTTCAGAACAAATACCAAATTAGAAAGTATCAAATAGCTTTTATTTGAAAACAATGTATTAGAAATATTTTAATATAAAGAGACAAAGAGGGAAAATTATATAGGGGGAGGGATGGGTTCAGGTATATATATCAGTGTTATTAGTTATGAGTACATAATAGGGAAGTCTGGGAGGGGGAGGGTTAGGGAGGGTTAGGGAGGATGGGAAGTTTGGGGAGGGAGGTGGGGGGGTGAAAAAAGGGGTGAAAATGTAATTGTAAAACTTTTGCAATAAAAAAAAAAAAAAAAAAAAGAAGCCGGATGAGTGACACCAACCCAGGCAATAACGTACCTATTTGGAATTATTGGAAAATAAGACCCCAAAATTAAAAGTGGCTGTTGGACTGCGGGGCTTAAAGATTGAAAAGGAAAAAAAAATGGGTAAAAGACCCAAATTGAATTTTGTTGCAGTAAACTTAAACTGGATGATTTGGTATTAATAAATTTCTGAAATTTGACTGTGCCTTTAACTGGAGTGGAGAGGAGAAATGGATATTCCTGAGAATTAATGCCTCTAAAAGAAAATGAAGCTAATGAAGATAGAGAAATAGCCATGGAGTCTGCAGTGATTAAACAGAGAAGTGGATTAAAGAGATTTCCCTTTCTGGGTGGAAAAGAAACATGTTAATTGGCTTTTTACCTTGGATTACTTGAAATTAATATTGGATATAAGGATTTTGGAGATTCCTACTCTGTCCCAGATGATTTTAAGAAAGAAGAAAGAAGAAAGAAAGAACATTTTGGATTTTAACAATGGAGACTGACAAAACTAGGTGTGGCATAGTTAACAAAGACAGGAAGCTGATGCATTACGCTTGGATTAGACATTTTAAAAGTTTTAAAGGGACATACGGAAATTCTTTACTTTGAACTGATGAACCTTGAAATAGAGCACTTTGGACAGAGAGGAAAAGGAAGAAAAGGAAGAATTAAAGTGGATAAATTTAAATGTGACTAACTGAAATGTAAAGTTTAAAAGCCTATGTATCTATGATAAAGTTTAAAAGCCTAGGCATATATGATTTTTGGATAAAAACAGGAAGGGTTGTGAAATAATAAAAATAGAAAATAAGAGGTGGCTATTAAAATAGTGGATGATAACAAGGGGATAAAAATAATAAAAAATGTACTGTTTGATGTAATACGTTTTAATTTTAACTTGCAAACAAATGTTAAACTGATGAATAAGGATTGATTGAACAAAATACAAGATACACAGATGCTAGTGATTGAATTAAGGTAATACAAGTTGGAAATGATGACTATTATGACATATACTGAGATTTAAATTGAAAGAGCAGGATGGAAAAATGATATAAAACAGATAATTATATTACAGTTAAAATGTGTGGGATGGATGCCAACTAGATAAGAGTTTGAGACTCAGTGGAAATACATTGGAAATTAATTCAAAATGCTGGAAACAGCCAAACAAATAGGAGGAGAGTTGGAGGAGACTATGCTGGAAATCAGCCAAACAATGGAGGGAGTTAAGGAGGAGACATGCTGGAAATCAGCCCACAAAATGCTGGAAACAGTCAAACAAATAGGAGGAGAGTTGGAGGAGATTGAGGAACTATTCTAAAATCAACTAATAGTTGGTGTTTTGGAGAGGATCAAGCTGAGGATTAATCAAATAGAATAAGCTGGAAGATAGTTAAATATTAGAGGGAGATATAGTGGAAAATATATTAGAAAATGGATTAAATAAATATGCCTTTGAGAGAAATCTGTGTAATATGTAAACTGGGAGGAAAAACAAAACCTAAGGTAAACTGATTTGAGGATAAGGGTCAAAGGATTAAAATTAGATAAAATGTTGTTTTATAAAATACAATAAAAATGGAGTGGTATTGAATTGAAACTAAGAATAAATGGTGATAAAATTGTAAGGTAAACACTTAATAAGAGGTTAGAATACTTTAAAAATTATTTTGATATGACTTGTATAAGATATAAGGTAAAGAAGAATAAAGATATGTTTAGAATTGTTATGCAGATGTAAAAATGAGTGAAAGTGAATTTGAAACTAATTTTGGATAGATATAATGGATTTATATAAATGAAAATGTGAAATTTGAGGTAAAATTGTTTTTTTTTCTTAAGTTTTGAATTTCTTTTTTATCTTCTTTTTTTTCTTTTTTTGTATAAAAGATGTAATGGAAATTGTGAATTGAGCTTGTGAAAGGAATGTAAGCGTGGTAACCATCTATGAAAAGACGCCTGGAGAGTAGTTGGAGGACCAGCCACTCCGAATCCGACCGAACACTGGTGAGGTCTCATATTAAGACCTACCTAGTGGCGATAAAAGCGGCGAAATCTAGCTATTTTGCCGCTCTTATCGCGTCATCAGATAATCGCCCAGCCGCCCTGTTTAGGATGACCCGCTCCCTCCTCCATCTGGAAGTGCGGGATGACCCCTTGCAGGGCCGAGCTGAGGACTTTGTGCAGTATCTGTATGACAAAATCGCTCAGATTCGGGAAGGGCTGGCCTCTGACTGGGTATGTCCGGACGGGATGACTGAGGCAGGTCTTGAGAGTGTTATCTGGGGGGAATTCGATCCTGTGGCTCCCGAGGACATGGACAGGGTCCTGGGACGGCTGAACGCAACCACATGTTTATTGGACCCGTGCCCCTCCTGGTTGGTACTGGCTTCCCGGGAGGTGACACGAGGCTGGCTCCAGAAGATTGTTAACGCTTCTTTGAGTGAGGGGGTCCTGCCGGCTGCTTTGAAAGAAGCGGTTGTGAGGCCCCTCCTCAAGAAGCCTTCTCTGGATCCGGCTGTTTTGGCTAACTATCATCCAGTCTCCAACCTTCGCTTTGTTGCGAAGGTTGTTGAGAGTGTGGTGGCGCAACAGCTTCCCCGGTACATGGATGAAGCTGTCTATCTAGATCCGCTCCAGTCCGGCTTCCGGCCTGGGCACAGCACGGAAACGGCATTGGTGGATGATCTCTGGAGGGCTCGGGATAGGGGTTGCTCCTCTATCCTGGTCCTGTTAGACCTCTCAGCGGCTTTTGATACCATCGACCATGGTATCATGTTGCACCGGTTGGCAGGGTTGGGGGTGGGGGGCACCGTTCTGCGGTGGTTCTCCTCCTACCTCTCTGACCGGTCGCAATCTGTGTTGACGGGGGCAGCGGTCGACCCCGAGGCACCTTGCTTGTGGGGTGCCACAAGGGTCGGTCCTCTCGCCCCTTCTGTTCAACATTTATGTAAAGCCGCTGGGTGAGATCATCCGTGGCTTTGGGGTGGAGTTCCATCAGTACGCTGATGACACCCAGCTGTACATCTCCACCCCAGGCCACCCCAACGATGCCCTTGAAGTGATGTCCCAGTGCCTGGAGGCCATGCGGGCCTGGATGGGGAGAAACAGGCTCCGACTCAACCCCTCCAAGACCAAGTGGCTGTGGCTTCCGGCGTCCCGATATAGCCAGCTGACGCCATCGCTGGCTATTGGGGGCGAATCACTCGCCCCCATGGAGAGGGCTCGTAACTTGGGCGTCCTCCTGGACGCACGGCTGTCTTTAGAAGATCATTTGACGGCTGTGGCCAGGGGGGCTTTTTATCAGGTCCGCCTGATACGCCAGTTACGCCCCTTTCTAGATCGGGACTCCCTACGCACAGTCACTCAGGCACTTGTCACTTCCCGCCTGGACTACTGCAACGGTCTCTACATGGGGCTCCCCCTGGGGTGCACCCAGAGGCTCCAGCTGGTCCAGAACGCGGCCGTGCGGGGGATTATGGGGGCGACGAGGCGCTCCCATGTGACACCTCTCCTGCATGAGCTGCACTGGCTCCCGGTGGTCTTCCGGGTGTGCTTCAAGGTGTTGGTGACCACCTTTAAAGCGCTCCATGGCTTAGGGCCGGGGTACTTACGAGACCGCCTTCTGCCACCAATAGCCTCCCACCGGCCAGTACGCTCGCACAGAGTGGGCCTCCTCAGGGTGCTGTCCGCCAGACAATGTCGGCTGGCGACTCCCAGGGGGAGAGCCTTCTCTGTAGCGGCGCCCACCCTCTGGAACAACCTCCCCCCAGAGATACGTACAATAACAGACCTCCGGATTTTTCGTCGGACCCTGAAAACCCATTTATTTCAACTAGCTAGGCTGGCTTGAGTTACATTTTAAATTGATTTTAAATTGGGTTGTTTTAATTTACGGCCAAAATATTTAATTATTTTAAACTGCTTTTAAATTTTGTATGTACTGTTTTTTTACTTTGGCTGTTCACCGCCCTGAGTCCTATTTGGAGAAGGGCAGTATAGAAATAGGAACAAATAAATAAATAAATAAATAAATGACCAGATCGAGATTTTTGCTCTTGAAAGTTATGTTTTTATGTTTAAATTTGAAAAAATAAATAAAAAATATTTACAAAAAAAGGGGGGGGAGTAGATGGTTTCGACAGAGACCATCGAACCAGTCCCAGTGGTTCCTTTTGTGGTCGCCATTCTCTCCTCCATTTTCCCTGAGTCTTTACACTGCCCGGTGTCGGGTTGGTGCTCGGGGCTCAGGACGCCGGACAGCATCCCAGAGGTTGGGGAGCTGGTTGAGGTTTTAATAGGGATTCGGGTTAATGTCAGGGTTCCAAGTAATACCCACAATGAAAGAAGACTCCAGGGCTAGAAGTTCCTCAAAGTTCCACTTTATTAGAGATGTCATATTGGCACATCTCGGAAAACCTGAATCTGAAAGCTTCCAGGTTTTCCTGACCCAAAAGAAAGTCAAAGTCCCTTCCCCTGCACCCACATGTTGATCACATAGTCCAATCAATCCACCATCCCAACTGGAGATGCCTCCCAGTCACGCCACTCCAGGTGCACACTGAATGTTCTTGACTCCCAGAGAAAAGAATGTTGTATGGCTAGATATATCTACAACTCCATGCAGCTTCTCCTTCCAATTTCCCACAGCACCAAATGTGGCAGCCCTGAAGATCCAAAGAAAAAGATGGCCTCCAAGGCTGACAGCCATTTCTGCTTGTATCTACTTATGTCTATTAACCAGGTTAAATGGGACCTTAATTTAGTAATATACACCACAATAATCTCCTAGCCCCAAACCAAACTTCTAACCCTCCTGTTTTAAACCAAGGAAAAGACAGTCTTTTCTTTTCCTATTTGCCACCAGTATCACAATCTTATAATTTTTATAATCCACCAGATCAGTCCAAAAATTTATCCTGTAGTAGCGTGGAGTACTTCTTTGCAAATAATTATTTTCCTTTCTTCTTCTCGCAATAACTAGTATCTGTAATCCACAAGGCCCATCAATACCCCAGAACGTTGGAACTCTCAGTTAGCTGTTTAAAGTTCACAGCTGCTTCACAGCTGCTTCCTTCTTCCCTTAGTAGTAAATATTTGTAATCCACAAGACCCACCAATTCCTCAAAACTTTATAAATTTCAATTAGCTGTTGAGTATATTTATAATCCCAAAGCCATTGAAATGTGGAGAAACACAAAGCCCACAGTTTGAAGTAGCCAAAAAAAAAAAAGGAAAAAAGAAAAATAAACAGGAGAAAAGTCATCCACTTGGTCTCAAAACAAATCCAAGCTGTTTCTCTTCTTCACTTTGCTAGCTCAATTTGTAATCCACAATAATTCAAAGCATAGTTCAAAGCCTTTCAATATTTTCACTCTGTATCTCCAAACTTTCAAAGTAAGCAGGTGCTGTTTTGTTTCAAACTCCTTTCTAAAAGTAACCACCCTAGTCATAACAGACTTCTTCTTTCCACTTGCAGTATCTTCTCCAATCATTAGGTCTCATGCTTACTTAGTTTTCTATTTTTACTACAGTATTTATTTTGGAGACAAAGAAAAAAAAACTTTTTAAAGTCTTTTTAAAGTTTTTAAATGTAGGGGAAAAAACCAGAGAAGACCAGTCCAGGCTTTTCACCTGGTTTTGACCTGTGCCTCTTATTTTTTAAATGAAATCAGGCTTTTTCCAGATCTGTCAAAGGCTCAAAATCTTAGTCACAGCTAAGCTTTCGGGAGCGGGCAACAAAACACCCTGCCTCCCCCTTTTGAGTCAAACTCTCCAAGAAAAGAAAAGTTATTGGGGAAAATTCCGCCCAGAGGTTAGAAAAAAGAAAATCTTGCCCAGATCACTCACACTGCTGCTCAGTCCTTCTCAATCACTTCCTCCATGGGGCTGTCCCAGTGTGTTCTGGCTGTAATGGCCATCTTCTTCTCCTGCCGGTTTGAGGGCTTCCTCCAGACCTGCGAGGGGCTGCTTTCCTCCTCACGATCCATGGACTGTCCTCTCTACTTCGTCACCTCTCCAGGGTGACTTTTGACCCCGTAGGGGCCTCCTGATAGGTAGAATTTGGCTGGCTTAGCGGAGGCCCACTAAATCATTACTGTACCACCATGACATCATCCCTGCCCTCAAACAGATTTTTTTTTATTTTAATAATAGCATAGAGATTGGGAAAAAAAATCAGAATTTTTTTCAATCTCTCTGCCATTATTAAAGTAAAGATTTTATAGTCCACATTTAATAAAAATATTGGTCTATATTTTTTTTTCTGTGTCAGATCTACATCCTCTTTTGGTATTAAGGTAATATTCACTTCTGTCCATGTGTTGGGTACTGTATTTTTCAGACTATAAGATGCTCTGAACTATAAGACGCATATTAGCTTTAGAGGAGAAAAACAAGGGAAAAAAACCTGCCTCTGCCTCCCAGCATCCATTCAGTATTCATCTGGCTAGTGCCCTTGCAGCAAACAGAAAACAGCCTGGTCAGCTTCAGCATGTTATCGCAGCCCCAGAACATGCTTCATCAGGGCTCCACTCCATTGCGCTCACCAGGGTCAACTGAGCTGAGCTGCTGCTGCCACCACTGGAGGCTTCACTGCCGAGCAACTGTTTGGTGATTGGATTTGCCTCCCGGAATACCACCAAGCACCTGTTCTAGGCAGCAGGGATCACCATGGCCTGTTTGTTGTGGCCCATTTGCCACAGCCTATTTCCCATACCCCGTTTACCATGGTCCATTCGCCACGACCCATTCACCATGGCACATTTGCTGTGGCCCGTTCAGCATTGCCCATTCACCATCGATCACCACAATCAGCGGCAAACGAGCTGTGGTGAATGGGCTGCAGCAATGGCAATAGCAGCGATAAGCAGTGGCGGTAATCCCCGCCACCTAGAACAGCTGATTGGCACTGCACCAACCCCCTCCCCCCATTGCAATATTTGCTCTATATGACACACAGACATTTCCACCCACTTTTTTGGAGGGGGAAGTGCGTCTTATAGTCCGAAAAATATGGTAGTTTAGCTTCAAATAATAGTTCATCACAAATTTCCTTCAATGGTAAGGTTAATGTGTCTGAAAAGGATTTGTAGAATTCTGCCAGTAGCCCATCTGGGCCTGGGGTTTTATCATTTTTCTGTCTTTTTATCGTTTCTGTTAGCTCTCACATTGTTATTTTTTCATTTAGTATATTTTAAAGATTTTCTGGAACTTTGGGTAGATTGCCTTCTTCCATATATTGTGTTAGATATATTTTCTATATCATATAACTTTTCATAATATTCTTTGACTATTTTTTTATTGTTTCATTTTGAAATTGTATGCTCATGTGCTCATAAACTGTTCATCTTGCAGTTCATTTATCACCTTTTTCTCTCTTTCTTTTTTCAGTTCATACGCCAGCCATCTTCCCGGTTTATTTGCATTCTCAAAAAAAAAATTGCTTTGCCCTTTTGGTTTGTTGGGCTATTTCTTCTGAGACTATTAAGTTCAATTTGTGTTTTATTATCTCCATTTTTCTTTTAAGTGCTTTTTTTTGTGGGTCTCTTTGGAGTTCTAACTCCAATTTTTTGTACTCTTCTTTTAACATCATATCCTGTTGTTTTTTCTCTTTATTCTTTTTAGCCATATAGGTTATAGCTAATCCTCTGAAGTATGCTTTAGCTGTATCCCATACGTTCTGGAGTAAAGTATCTTCTCTTTGATTTTCTTTAAAGAAAAAATCCATTTACTTTGCTGCAGGTTCTGTAAATTCTTTCTCTCTTAATATGGATTGGCTCAATGTCCACCTAAAATTCTTCTTTACTCTTCTCTAAGTCAATTTTACTGGGTTATGGTCAGCCCAAACGCTAGATTCCATCTCAAGTATGTTGGTTCTTAATTCAGGGGATATCCATAACATTTCAATTCTAGACCATGATTTGTGTCCGTTTGAATAAAATGTGTACTGAGTCTTTTTCGAATTTATTTCTCTCCAGACATCCTGTATACAAACAATTTCTTCTATTGTTTTGAAAAACATTTTAGGTAATCTCTTTCCTTCTTTTTCCTCTATTTTAGTGATTTTATAATCTAGTTTTCCATCTGAATTGCATTAAGGTCTCCTATAGAGAAATATTTTGATATTCAATTTCCAATATTTTCTTTTGTAATGCTTGGTAAAAATTTTCTTATTTGTTATTTGGTGCATATATTGCTATTATCAATGTCTTTGGGGGGGGGGGTTAATCATTGTTTCTACCATCAAGATTCTTCTTTCTTCATCTGAATAGACCTGTTTCAAGTCCATTGATTCTTTAATATATAAGGCTACTCATCTTTTTTTTTTTTTTTTTGGTGTTGATGTAAAATATAGTTTCCTCATTTTTGGACATTCTAGGAGTTTATAGTGTTGTTTCTTTGTGTGTGTTTTTTGCAGACAAATTATTTCTGTTTCCAGTTTTTGTAATTGTGTAAAGATTTTTCTTCTTTTGGAAGGGGAATTTAGTCCATTTATATTCATTGAGAGGCTCCCATTTCCTTCCTCCATTTTGCTTAGTTGTATTTAGGGTTTAATTTCCTAAATTTAGTTCTTTTCTGTCTTTGTTCTTTTATTAATCCCTCTTCTTCTTGGTCTATATTTTCTTTCTCTTTCTCTTCTTCTTCACTTTGTATCACTGTCTCTTCTGTTGCTATTTCTCCATGTTTTTTGAGTTCTTTATCTGCTTGTGTACTTTGTACTTTCCCTTCAAAAATGCTTTTGGGGCACTCCAGACACTTGTGTACAAATATTTCACGGCTTTAGAGTTGGAGCCCAGGCCCAGCCCTTGTGCGATCTGCCTGTCCTTTGCTAATTTAGTGGGAATCCCAGCCATGGTGCCACTTAACCGTGCAGCAATCCTCTTGCCTTCCTCTTTGCAAGGAAGCCCCAGCGAAAAGAAGCGGCCCAACGCACGCCCTCCTTCCACACACCAAAGCCGAGCCCACCCACCCAAGTGTGCACTGGTGCTTGCTATCCTGGCTGTCATGACCATGTTGTAAATAATTACATAGGCTGCCACTAAGATGCCAGGGCCTTTCCGCTGCCGGCCGCCAGCCTGCTGAGGCTGCGAGCTCCTGCTCATGGAGCCACTCTATGGCCAGTGGCCACTCCCACTGCAGCTCCCGCTCTTCTTCCCTGGCCAGGCAGCCTCTCTCTTCCTTTCCTTCCTCCCCAGGAGAGCCACGTGACACCGCAGAAAGTGAGGCCCTCCTGGATGACTGCCTTGCTCGCGCCCCTGGCCCCGCACTCTCCTGGCACAGAGCAGTTGAAGCAGTGCCATGGTGACCTCCGGGAGCTGGAGCGGGCACTGGCCAGAGAGCAGATCTAGGAGCAGGAGCCCAAAGCCTCAGTAGGCCGGAGGCCAGCAGCGGAAAGGCCCTGGTATCTTAGCAACAGGCTATCTAGCAATTTACAATGTGGTCATGACAGCCGGGTGAGTAAGCGCCAGTGCACTCTTGGTGGATGGGTAGGCTTGTCTTTGTGGCACGGAAGGAGGGCGTGTGTTGGGCTGCTTCTTTTCAGACAATCCCGGCAGCCCTCTGCTTCCCCTGGCTTCTCTCCCTTCCCTCTCCCGGGTGTAATGGCCTTTGCTCCATTGAATGTACCTTTCTTTGTCTTTACCTGGGCAAAGATTGGAGATGTATATAAGCAGGTGCCTCTTCTCTTTGGGATCCTTACCAAGGACCCCAGCTTGGTGATTTAATGAGAAATATTTTTATTTCTAAGTCGGAGGTCATTGTATAATATACGAGCGTTTGCTTCTCAAAAGAGCTTTCTTTGTCATGTATGTGGAAATAAAGTTCTGGCGTGTACACAGTGCAGTGACGGCAAGTTGGCCATGACTACCCAGTCACATGACCACCCAGCCACGCTTACCCAGCCAGTCATTAGGGCAGAGAACTGTTTGTTAAATTATTTGAATCCCACCACTGGAAAAATCCCATAAAAGATAATAGCAAGTCATTTCTTATTGTTATCCAAAAACTAATTGTGCATGCTCACAAAGTCAGTGCAGGAGCCAAATCAGTTTTAAGATGTCTTCATCTTGTCTTCTTTTATAAGAGAGTTTGTTATAAAACATGCTCTTGTGCTTATGGTCAGCTTCTCTCCAAACGGAGAGTTTTGGAAAATCCATCCAAACAGTGGTGAAAAGAATAGTTTGGGGATTTGTTTTATCTTTTTGGCAAAAGGCCAACATTGAAGTGATTAGAGACTGAAGATATTGGACTAGAACCCCTTGTCTCTAAAGGACAAGAAAAAGTTTCACAATTAGCAGGACTGGGTAGCAGAGGATGCTAAAGTGTCCAAAAAGTGTTTGTACAGTCATCTGCAAGTAGGAGGTATCAGCATCAAAATTAATTCTCATCCTTCTTATTTCTGGAAAAATTATCTATTTAAAGAACAAGTTTTGCACATTGTATTAAGTGATAATATGATTCCTTTAGTTCTGCTTTAGCACAAATGAACCCAATGCTTGTGTTTCACAGTCAATTGTTCAATGTTCAAACCAGTTATGGTTTACTGGAGAAACCATACTCAAATGATTTAATATGATTAATGAACCATCTCAATAATAAATACATTCTTCCATGTTTTCTTTTTATTTCTTTTACTGAATACCATAGTCTGATTTGTTGTTGCTCTTTAAATTTAAGACTATTTTGATAATTAATTAAATTATTTGTGTAAAAAATGGCTTAACAGTTGGCATTTGTGTTTTCATTATTTCTTTAAAAACTTATTTACAAACACCTAATTTAACATGTGTTTAACTTTCTATTAATTAGAGGTCAACAAATTCTTGCTTCTCTCAGAACACATCTCTTGCTTCTATTAATATATAATGAAGCCTGGAATGTAACATCCTTCATACTATGATATGGCTCATTTTCAAAGTCTGATAACTTTCCATATCACCATGAGCTTCATTAATTCTACTTGCTATGTATACAGCCTTTTACACTTCTTATTGTTCAATAAGCAACCTAAATATCAGTTCTGCATGCTACAGTCTGAAGCTAGGGAAAACTAAAGGTTTGAGATTATAGATTTCTCCAATCTATCATTGTCCATTCTTATTGGTGTTGAGGGAAGGGGATCCATAACAGGAAAGTTCAAGATTGTTATCCCTTATATAAGCAGTTCAAAAAATAAAATATCCCAATACTCTTTTACAGGATTTTGATATTATGTTTACTGAAATTGTATTCTATAGCATTAATAGGGATAAATTAGAAATTACTGGACATCATTGTCAAACCATTACTACATATACCTTGAGAAATTGTTCGTCATACTTTAGTATGTCATTTTGGAGCCAATCCAAAAGAAAGGAAAAAAATATAATTTTAATCAATATATTTTGATATTAGTGTACATTGCAGTTTCAACTCAATTTATACCAGTTTCTTGTCAAAGGATCCCATTTGGGATAAACTGGCATACTTGAAAAGTGTTTCTCAAAAACATGGATTCCAAACCTGCACTATTTATTATTTATTTTACTTATATAACCACTCAACTTACAATAGCAACTCCAGGCAGATTATATATAGTAAAAAGCATAAAAACAAAGATATCTCCCAAAAAACAATCAAGATTAATTATAGCATATGGGACACGGTGGCTCAGTGGCTAAAACACTGAGCTTCTTGATCGAAAGGTCGGCAGTTCAGTGGTTTGAATCCCTAGTGTCATGTAACGGGGTGAACTCCCATTACTTGTCCCAGCTTCTGCCAACCTAGCAGTTTGAAAGCACATAAAAAATGCAAGTAGAAAAATAGGGACCACCTTTAGTGGGAAGGCAACAGCGTTCCGTGCACCTTTGATGTTTAGTCATGCCGGCCACATGACCATGGAGACGTCTTTGGACAGCGCTGGCTTTTCGGATTTGAAACAAAGATGAGCACCACCCCCTAGAGTCGGGAACAACTAGCACGTATGTGCGAGGGGAACATTTACCTTTACTTTAATAGCATACTCAAAACATTTCATTTCTAGATAGGTTCATCCAACACTAAGGCCCAATAGCCAGGGGGAAAGGCAATTTTTCAGGGCCTTATGGAAAGCCATTAGAGTTGGAGCCCGCTAGCAGCCTTAGCAAGTAGACCAGACATGACCAGAGTAGCTAATTTTTATTAGTGACATATGCATTACCTAAATTTGGCAAAGAGGAGCTCTGGTGGCTCAGCAGACTAAAGCACTGTTATTAACATCCACTTACATCTGCTGCCTGCAATTACTGGAAGTTCAAATCTCACCAGGCTCAAGGTTGACTCAGCCTTCCATCCTTTCTAAGGTAGGTAAAATAAGGACCCAGATTATGGGGGCAATAAGCTGACTTTGTATAAATATTCAGAAGTATGAAGGCTATTCCTTAACACATTGTAAGCCGCCCTGAGTCTCCGGAGAAGGGCAGCATATAAATCAAATTAAAAATAAAATAAAATAAAATAAATATACTTTATTGTAAAGCTGCATTAACAGAATCTTGCAAACTTGAAAATACAATTCTCCTGCCATTACCTTTACACTCCAAGAACATAGGGAGGGCCCCTGGTGAGCCTCTTGCTCCACCCACTACCCATGCAGCTGCAGGCTACACTGTCTCTTAGCAGTCCCTAGGAAGCATCTCTTTGACCTGTCTCCAATGTCATTCCCACATACCATTACATTACCCAATTTGGAAGGAATGGTGTTGAATGCTGTACTCAAGCTTTAATTGTTGCTGGAATATATAAGCTATTTCTTGATCAGTAAAAAGTTTGTATGCTCAGATATGATATCTAAGCAATTTGCAAAAGACAAGTTTTCTGGCATGGAAAAACAAAATCCAGATATTTAAATACTTTAATCTGTTCCAATTTGTGCCCTATATCAGATAGGATAGCTCAGTTTGTTAATTATCTGTAAGTATGTATCTAAATCATCACATTGAAGTGACCCCTCTGATTTCCATTGATTGCCTATTCAACAATTTCTCAGGTCTATCTCTGAGGAAAGCTTTATAAAATACACATTACATTTTGTGACTTAATTACTATGCTGTATTTGTATATGAATGTGCAACATTTTCAGTGGATATTTTTCTACTTGGAGATAGAATGTTACAGACCAGAAATTTCCAAGATAGTTTAATTTACAAAGAATGGACATGCATATAAAAGATGGGTTACAAAAAGGTTTTGAATGTCTAAAGGAATAACATTTGTGGCTTTGAAAATCATGACATTTCTTTACATTTATCAACAACTATCTCTCCCCCCCCCTTTCTGAATACGAATAAAATTCTAAGTACAAAAAAGGCAAATGGAACTAAGAAAATGTGAATAAAAGCAGGAATGTATTTTTTACAAGTTCTGTGTGTATATTCTTTTACTAAATTAAAATACTGTATGATCAGAATAGCTAAATAAAAAAAATTCAGCTCACAAGTGACACTGAAATTTTTCCCGTTCTAATGAAACATTCATGTATTGATTAAATTTCCATTGGAGTAGATATGAATGTGTATCTGCAAAGCAATATCTTCTCTCTGTCCCCCCCCCGTGCTTTTTAATAAGACAATCTAAAAGTAATTTCACAATTTCTGCTACCAAAGTAAATCTGGTTTTTAACATTATTCTAAGGAATTAATGCATATACAATTATTTTTTTAAAGAATTAATGCATATATAATTAATTTTTATAGTCCAACCTATCAACTCGCAAAGCATCCCTGGCCTGCTCTTGAGTTGCCATAGGCCAAGGGGGATGGGAAACCAGCGAAATGGCATGGCAGCCAAAGACAGAGGCACATTCCATGCTTATCTCTCTCAAGGCTGTATCCCAGGGTTACCTACAGCAGCCTGAGGGGAGTGACCTCTACATCCCACGAAATTGCTCTGTTGGTGAATGTGATTGGTGACACACCCTGGGGGGAGAGGGGAAACAGGGTCATAATTGGGGCATAAATTACGTAGGTCAGAGCTGGCTTCACTTGGGAATGTGCTGATATCAAGCTCCTAATAAATAACTGAATTTCTTTTGAAGCTTGGCTCGAGGCTCATGATTTAATTAGTGCATCTGTCAGAACCCTGATAGCAAGCCAGCTCTCTCAAAACTACTGTATTTTTGGGGGGCTTCCAGTGGCAACGTTGTGGCAGTGCAGAGGAAAGAGGACAGTCTCTCTCCTTTAACTCTGACTTTTTCATGATTGGGGCACGGAGAGCCTGGAGAGCCATGCAAAATAAAGGGGAAGACTTGGGGATAGCACGGTGAAAGGCGATCACCCGCTGCAATGAAAGGAAACCCCTTAATCCTGGTGTGAAAGCATCTGCTATTGCAAGATGGCAGACCTGAGGCTATGACTAGTCACAGACAATGCGGAAGCAAGGATATATTTAACAGACAGTGTCATTGAAGTGAATAAAAATATCCCAAAACTGTAATAGAAGAGAAGACCCTAAAGAAAAGTAAGTCCTTGATTTTTGGTGAAAGAAGGAAGCTCAATTTGTGAGGGAATCCTCAAAGCAAGCGGTGACCCAGCAGGAAGAGCTGTGAGTCAGCAAATTAAAATAACTAAAGATTGAGAGAAGGGAGACAAAGAACTTTGTGGCAAGAGCTTTAGGAGGAGAGGGGCAGCAAGAAAGTGGCTGGGAGAGAATTGGAAGGTGTAATTTGAAACCCATAATGAAGAAAGAGTGAAAATAGAGGAAAGAGAAAAGGGAGATGGTACAGCGAAGAAGAGAGATGGCAAAGTGAGCAAGATGAGATGACAGGAGACAGACAGCTAGAAAGCAGAGAAAAATTGGTGGTCCAGCAGTGAGAGAAGTGAAAAAAATCAAAGGAAAGCAAATTGAGATGGAGCAGGAGCAGTATGTAGCAGAAGATTGGAGAAAGTAAAAGAGACAGAGAGAGGACGAGATGTGGCAGCAAGAGTGACAGGAGTGGATTGGCAGCAGACGGAGGAAGATTGGAGAAGGAAACTGCCGAGTAGGAGGAAAAAAAGAAAGTGAACTGTGTTGAAGAAGGAGAAGAAAGGTTCAGGAGTGGAAGAGAAATGAGGGACAGTGGATATAGAAGAGAAAGAAAAATGAAGAAATGTAGGTTCGGAGAGAAAGTGGGAAATTAATAGGCTGCTAGCTAAATAAGAAAATATTAAAGGGATTAAATGTATAGGCTATGTATAGATATTAATATACAGATAAGAGTTATAATAATAATTGATTTAAAGTTATAAGTATATTTTATTTACAATTAACATATATATATATATATATATATATATATATATATATATATATATATATATATATGTGTGTGTGTGTGTGTGTGTGTGTGTGTGTGTGTGTGTGTGTGTGTGTGTGTGTTTCTTCTAGCCAGGTTTTCCCTACGTAGCCAAGGTTTTTATATATATATATATGCAAGTCTTGGTGTATTCGGATCTTTTCCCATGTAAGATTGAGAGTATCTTGGCAACGTTTTGACATTATATTTATATATATATATAAATTAATTTGAGTATTGTAAAAATAATACTTATAGACATTTATATAAATATATAGTGGTAACAAATAATTAGAGGCTAAGAGGACTAAGTTAGGGTATTAAGAGGGTATTAAGGTATAAAGGTATAAAGAAGAGTTAAGAGAACAAACAGCATTGTATTTAAGGTACTGCCAAGATTGGTTATAAAGGGAATTGAGTATATTTGAATTAAATTGAGAATTAATTAAAAGAGTACTGTAAACTTGAGTAATATGACAAGCACTACAATGACAACATTGAGAACAGGAAAGAAAACAAACCCATCACTGACAACCTCAACCCCATCAGGTCAGAGAACAATAGAAGGAATGCTGGGGACAGAAAAACAGAGCGTAATATCAAACATGCAAACTATGTAGACAACATTATTGGCCATTCAGGAAACGATGATGAAGATGTAGGAAACAATGTCTAAAAATCATATAGAATTGAAAGGAGATATGAATAAATTGGACTATAAGATAGAGACGATGCAACAAACAATTGAGAAAAATGAAGAAAGAATAAAGACAGTGGAAGTGAGGTTGGAACAAATGGAAAAAAGGTGGACATAGTAGACAAAAAATTGATGGCAATGAACAAGGGACCCGACGAATCAATTATCTACCTGGAAATGGAAAGAGCTGCATTCTATCTAAGATTCCAGAATGTAATGGAAGAAAAGGAAGAAGACTTGGGCACTATTATGGCAGGGCTGATAGCAGGAGCATTACAAAGGGATAGGCAAGGAATATTATTGGAGATCGACGACGCGTACTGAATTCATACAAAGTACGCTAGGCACAATAGACTGCCACGAGAAGTTCATATAAGATTTGCGAGAAAGAAAGTCAGAGACATAATTTATAAGATTACGAGAGATGACCCAATGATTTATAAGGATAAAGAAATACAAATGCTAAAACAAGTCCCAAAGAAAGTAAGAGAACAGAGAAGAGACTATAGGTTTCTTGCTGCACAGCTGATTAAAAGAAATATACTATTTAGATGGTTAATCCCAGAAGGGATATTTGGTATCATGGCAGGAGAGAAAGATCAAGATAGACAATTTAGACAAGGCACAAGAACTCTATGATCAGCTGGAGGGGATGGAAGAAGAGAGCAGTAGCAAAGGGGAATTAGAATCTAGAATTCAGGAAGACCAGCAACAGGTGCTAAAAGAAATAGAACTGGAGATAGAAAGCAAGGGAGAAAAGGGACAAAGGGAAGGAGAAGGAGCGGGTTTGAGAACACGACCACAAAGATATGTTAGAATCAATAGAAGACAGAAACCAATATATAAGTAGAATAATGGAAGAAGAAATTAGGCTAATATCGATTAATGTTAACGGATTAAATGCCCCTGCTAAAAGAAAACAAATACTAACAAAATTAGCAAAACAAGGTATAGATATAGTGTGCCTAAAAGTGTACATATAAAAGAGCAGCATAGAAAATGCTTGGAATTCCCGAAACTAGGAACACTATACACAGCTTTAGCAGAACAAAAACAGGGGAATAGCAGTATATATCAGGGAGGGAATAAAGGCTAAATTAAAATATCAAGATATAGATGGAAGAATTTTAATGATAGTGTCAGCGTTCCAGGAAAAAAAACCCCACTCCAAGTAAAGACGTGTAAGCAAGCATTTTCCAAAGTCCTGTTTACTAGAATAGGCAAACTGGCACATCTGGGGAAACCTGAATCTGAAAAGCCCAGGTTTTCCTTCAATAAGTCAAAGCTCCCCAAACCATCCCCCTTTCCACCCAGTCGGTCACATGCTCCAATCAACGTCCGTTCCATCCCAATCCAGCCCCCTGACCACTCCTTCTCCAGATGCGGGATTGCCCTGACCTTGACCGACAGGAAGAATGCTATTATGTCTACCAACCCCCTCTCCTATTTTCCCACACATGAGAAGGTGGCAGCATTGGAGCTTCCAACCTAATATGGCTTCCAAAGCTGACAGGCCTCCCCCCCTACAAAAAAAACTACCTTCTCCAGACAAAACACAAAAGAAGGGGTTAACGCTTAGCACCAATACCTTTAACCCCCTCTTCCCCCCCCCCGAGGATCTTTCGGTTTGTCAGGAAATTTGTCGTGAAACTGTTTCACGAGCGCATCAGCATTTACATCCCAACTCTTAACCCAAGTAGCTTCAGCCAAAGGGTAGCCTTTCCAATGTAACAAATATTGTAAGCAACATCTGTAGAGTCTAGAGATTTTCTTCACCTCATAATGAGTCTCCCCTTGCACTAGCAAAGGCGGGGGTGGAGCAGTTGGCAAGGATCTTAGGGTAGATTCTCTGACCGGTCTCAATAAGCTACTGTGGAAAACAGGGTGTACTTTCCCTAAGATGCAAGGGAGTCTAAGTTGGACAGTCCCTGGGTTAATCACTTTCACTATAGGGAAGGGACCTATGAATTTGGGTCCAAATTTCTTGCTGGGTACCCTCAATCTTAGGTACTTGGTTGACAAATACACCTTATTGCCTATTCGGAATGGTGGTTGGAGGGACCGGCGTTTGTCGGCCTGGGTGTTATATCGTTCCGCTGACTCCACTAAAGCTTTTTTTGTATTCTTCCAACCCTTTCTCAATGAGGTCATCCACTCCGTTAGGGACATAGAAGTAGGTGGCTCTCTAGGCAACTCAGGCATTGGCACAAATCCATGCCCGTAGTTATCTGAAAAGGAGTCAACCCAGTACTGGTGTGTACTTGCATTATTATAAGCCACTTCTGCAAATGGTAGCAATTCCGCCCAGTTCTCCTGTTGATAATTTACATAACACCTAATGTATTACTCCACCATTGATTCAATTTTTCAGCTGATCCGTTAGTCGATGGGTGAAAAGCTGAACTAACTCCCTGGGACGACCCAATGGATTGCAGAAACTCCCTCCAGAACTTAGTGGTAAACTGGACCCTGCAGTCCGATATTATTCTCTTAGGGACTCCATGTAGCCTGTAGATGGGTTTCACAAACAGTTTCGCCAGTTTCTTGGCTGATGGTAGTCCGCTGCAGGCAGTGAAGTGTGCTTGCTTGGAGAATAAATCAATGACAGTCCAAATAACCCGGTTACCCCCACTGTCAGGAAGCTCAACAATGAAGTCCATCGCAATCTCCTCCCAGGGCTTGGTGAGTTCGACCACAGTCTGGAGAAGTTCAGGGGGCTTCCCTGGTTGGGATTTCATGGTGGCGCAGGTGGCGCAGCTCCTCACATAGTCTTCCACATCAGCTTTCATCTTTGGCCACCAGAATTGTCTTCTAGTCAAATGGACGGTTTTTAAAAACCCAAAGTGGCCCCCTAGTCAAGAATCATGACTTCTCTTTAGCACCAGGAGCCGCAGGCTATGGGGCATGTAAAGTTTACTCCCCTTCCATGCCAACCCATCCCTTAGGGTTAGGTCCACCTGGTTTTCTTTGAATCAGGAATCAGTGGAGAGAGCCGCTTTTAGCTCCGCTGTCAACTTGTCTTTGGGGAGATTGGAACCCTGGCACGTTTGCACTCTGGTGTGGGCTTGGGTGGCTGGCTAAGTCTCTGAGATCATGGCATGAACTATCTCTTCCTGTCAGCTGTCAAACTGGGGCTTACGGGAGACAGCGTCAGCCAGAAGGTTTTTACCCCCCGGGATGTATTTCAGGTTAAAGTTAAAGCATTTGAAATATTGAGCCCAACAAACCTGCTTGGGAGAAAGTTTCCTCAGGGTCTTCAGTGCCTCGAGATTCTTGTGGTCAGTCCAAACCTCAAAAGGCTCATCCACCCCCTCCAGGAAGTGTCTCCAGGACAGGAGAGCCCATCGCACCGCAAACGCCTCTTTCTCCCATACTGCCCATCTGTGCTCTGTGTCCGTTAACTTCCTTGATACATAAGCACACATCATTAGATTGTTTCAGGAGTCCCTTTGCAGTAGAACAGCAGCCACCGCCATGTCACTTGCGTCCGCCTGAACCATGAAGGGCTTATTTGGGTCAGGATGCTGTAGGATTGGCTCCACTGCAAATAGGCATTTCAACCATTCAAAGGATTTTTGGCAGTCCATTGTCCAAGCTAAGGGCTGGGTAGGTTTTGGCTTGGTGGGAGACGGGCCGGTTTTTAGCAATTCTGTCAAAGGGAGTGCGATCTCAGTGAAGGAAGGGATGAATTGTCTGTAAAAGTTTGCAAACCCCAGGAAGCTCTGGAGTTGCTTACTGGTGCATGGGGGCTGCCAGTCCAGCAATGCCCTCACCTTCCCTGGGTCCATTTCGATCCCTTGACTCAACACCCTGTATCCCAGGTAGTCCAAGGCCTCCTTATGGAACTCGCATTTGGACAAGTTTGGCTGCAGGAGTTTTTTCAGCACTTGTCTGACCAATTTGACGTGGTCTTCCATATTTTCACTGAATATAAGAATGTCATCGAGATAAACAAGAACCCCCTGATATAAATGCTCATGCAAAATTTCATTGATCAGTTGCATGAAGACCGCTGGGGCCCCCTGGAGTCCAAAAGGCATGACCCAGAATTGGAAGCTGCCCAAGGGGCAGTTAAAAGCACTCTTCAATTCGTCTCCCTCCTTTATGCGAACTTGGTAGTAGGCTTCTCTTAGTTCTAGCTTGGTGAAAATTTTCCCTTTCAATAGGTGGTTCAGCAAGTCCTTCATCAGTGGGAGGAGTAGGTATTTTGTATGCAAATGGTGTTGACGGACCGAAAATCAACACATAATTTTAAGGTACCATCTCTTTTTTCTTTAAACAGTACTGGGGCGGCCATGCTGGATTTCACAGGCTCGATGAACCCTCTGGCTAGGTTGGTGTCAATGTACTTCCTCAATTCAGTCATCTCAGCAGATGTCATGGAGTACATTCTAGGTTTTGGCAATTTGGCCCCTGGTTGTAATTTGATGGCGCAGTCTGTGGGCCGATGAGGGGGGAGGAGGTTACAATTCAGGTTAATGTCAGCATTCCAGGAAAAAAAACCCCACTCCAAGTAAAGACACGGAAGCAAGCATTTTCCAAAGTCCTCTTTACTAGAATAGGCAAACTGGCACATCTGGGGAAACCTGAATCTGAAAAGCCCAGGTTTTCCTTCAATAAGTCAAAGCTCCCAAAACCATCCCCCTTTCCACCTAGTCAGTCACATGCTCCTATCAACGTCCATTCCATCCCAATCCAGCCCCCTGACCACTCCTTCTCCAGATGTGGGATTGCCCTGACCTTGACCGACAGGAAGAATGCTATTATGTCTACCAACCCCCTCTTCTATTTTCCCACACATGAGAAGGTGGCTAGCATTGGAGCTTCCGGCCTAATATGGCTCCCAAAGCTGACAGATAGAACTACAAATTGGGCAGAAATCATGGTTATTTGTGATAATTTACACCCCAAATGAGAATCAAAAAGAATTTTACAGCAAATTACACGAAAAACTTATAGAAATGGAACAGGGAAATATTTGCATGGTAGGAGACTACATGAATGAAAAAAAGGACTATGTTAGCAGTATGAAAAATAAAAAGAAAAATACTACCAGGATCATTTTTTGATATGGTACATAAACTCAGTTTATTTGATCAGTGGAGGGAACTGAATCCAAAAAAAGGGAATACACTTTTTTCTCGAAGCCACATAAATCCTGGTCCCGATTAGATATGGCATGGATGAATGGAGATGTAGGAAATGATATAGAAACAATAAAAATAATGCCAAATATGTGGGCTGACCACAACTCCTTAAAAATAATTTGGGGAGAAAAAAGTTAGGAGAAGGTAGACAGTGAATCCCCAAATTTTAAAGGAAAAAGAATTTATTTTAAAGATTAAAAAAGAAATGGAATTTTTTTTACAGATAATACAAAACAACCAACATCATTACAAAGTATATGGGATATGGCTAAAGCGTACCTAAGAGGTATAGCGATAGCTTATATAGCCAAAAAAAAAAAAAAAGGAGAAAAACCAAATGCAAAATACACTGCAGGAGGAGATTAAAAAATTAGAATCTAAATTACAAAGGGAGCCCCAGAATGAAAACATTAAAGGGAAAATGGTTCTGGCTAAACATAAACTAAATATAGTGGAGCAAGAAGAAAGGGCAAGGGAATTGAAAGCAGCAAAACAAAAAAATTTTGAACATGCAAACAAGCCCCGGAGGTGGCTAGCCTATAAATTAAAAAAGGATAGGGAAAAAAGATTGATTCAGGAATTACAGGATGAAAATGGAGAATTACATTATAAAATGGAAAAAAAGAAAAAAATAATCCATAATTACTTTGAGGAGATGGTTACAGGAGATAACAGGAGAACAAATTGAATTTAAGCCTGAATTATTTTTATTAGGAATAATTAATCAAAAGATAAAGAAGCAACTCCAACATATCATTTTACATATAGTAACAGCAGCATGAATTGTTTATCCCCAATGTTGGAAACTTGAAAATATATCAGCCAATGAGAGGATTATTCATAAGATATTAGAATGTGTCGAGATGTATAAGCTCACATTAGAAATAAAAGGCAAGGAAGAAACAGAATTTTATGAGGTTTGGGATTAGTGGTATAAGTGGTTAGAACAGAGAGAAACAAAAATGTATAGAAATAAATGTAGATAACTGTAAGAGACACATGACACAGTACTGTTAAAAAATGCCTATTGTTATGTAAATTGGAAAAATGGAAAATTAAAAAAAAACTACTGTATTTTTCGGACTATAAGACGCACCTTTTCCCTCCTAAAAGGGGGTGAAAATTTAGGTGCGTCTTATACACCAAATGTAGCCCCATCTATCCACTGGCCCCCACCCTTTGTCCTCTGCCTCCCAGCAGTTACCTCCTTGCAGCAAGCAACAAGAAGAAACAGCTCCTTTCAGTTTCAGCACAGCCTAATTAGCACAAATTGATTGGATTGGCCTCCTGACTCTCAGCTGTTTTGCTCTCAGCTGTTTTGCACGGGCCTCTGCTCCTTGCTGCAAGGAGGTAAATTGCTGGAGCAGATTTTTTTTTCCTTGTGCTAATCAAGCTATGCTGAAAACAAAAATGAAAGTAAAGCAGTCTGTTTGCTGTTTGCTGCAACAAGGCAAAATTGCTGGGAGGCAGAGGCAGATTTCTTTTTCTTGTTTTCCTCACCAAAAAAGGTAGGTGCAGCTTATAGTCCGGTGCGTCTTATACTCCGAAAAATACGGTAATCAAAATTACTAGGATTCCTGGGTCCCGGGCTCTCCAGTAGCTCCCTGACATCTGGGGTGTGTGGAGAGAAACTCAGGTGACCATGGCAGAGGGCGGACTATCTGAAGAGAGCCTGCTCCAGGCAACCCAGAGAGAGGCAGAACTTGCCTCCAACCAGGGACTTCCAGGACCCAGCAGCCTAATTGCAACCGGAGTGCAGCCCAACCTGACCATCAAAGCTGAGACACCCACCCCAAAGCAAAAAGGGATGAGTATTGGTGGAAAAGAATCCCTAAAGCAGCTGAGGTTGAATTCCCCCACAGGGGATGGGGACTGGCCCGGCAGTTAATGGTGCCACGGGGGGTATGGACTCTGGGGGAAAGAGGACTGTTAGAATGCCCTCCGCTGAGGGCTTCTCTATTAATACGCTGAGTGGGAGGGGCAGGTATGGCGGGAGCAGGGGGCCGTATCGTGTGGTGGGGGCATGCACTCGCTATCTTCGAGCGATTGCATGCCCCGGTCCCCTTAGCTCTTCCTGTTCCCCAGGCTGCTCAGAGTCTCAGGGCCCGAGTCTCCAGCTGTTGTTGTGTAATGCCAGGTCCGTAGTAAATAAGGCCCCCCTCATTTGTGACCTTATTCAGGAGGGGGAGCGGACCTGGCAGGCATTATGGAGACCTGGTTGGGCCATGAGGGGGAGTGTTCCCCTCATGGATATGTGCCCACCAGGCTTCCATGCATTTCATCAGCCGAGGGCTCAGGGCAGGGGCAGGGGGGTAGCGGTCATTCTAAGAGAAGGTCTTGATCCGAGGGAGACCACTGTACCTCAGATAGCCGCATGTGAGTCCCTTTTTGTGAAGTGGGGTCGGGGGTGCAGATGGGTTTGTTGATCACGTACCTGGCTCCCTGACACGTGGCAACGACCCTGCCCGAACTCCTCAACATCATAGCCAAGGTGGCGGCTGATACCCCTAGACTTGTGGTCATGGGGGATTTCAACCTGCCATCTATCGGTGAAATGTCTGAGGTAGCTCAGGAGTTCATGGCTTCCATGATGGCCATGGACCTGACCCAAGTAATTCATGGCCCTACTCACATAGGTAGACACACTCTGGACTTAGTTTTTATCTCTGGTCAGTGGTTGAGTGGCCTTGATACAGGGGTTATAGGCATTGAACCCTTGTCATGGTCTGACCACTCGCTCCTTCGACTTGACTTTTTGACCACCGCACCCCGTCGCAGGGAGGCGGAGCCGACCAGGTGATTCCACCCCAGGTGCCTGATGGATCCTGATAGGTTCCAGATGGAGCTTGGGCCATTTCCTGAGACTCTGGCTCACGACTCGGCTGAAGACCTGGTGGCTGCCTGGCACAGTGAGGCCACCAGGGCTTTGGAGCGTGTCGTGCCTTTGCGGCCTCTGACCCGGCACCGAACTCACTTAGCTCCTTGGTTCTCCGAGGAGCTGAGAGAGATGAAGCACCAGAAAAGACGCCTAGAGAGCGGTTGGAGGGCCAGCCGATCCGAATCTGACTTGACACTGGTAAGGTCTCATATTAAGACCTACCTAGTGGCGATAAAAGCAGCAAAATCTAGCTATTTTGCCACTCTTATCGCATCATCAGATAACCACCCAACCGCCCTGTTTAGGGTGACCCACTCCCTTCTCCATCTGGGAGTGTGGGATTACCCCTTGCAGGGCCGAGCTGAGGATTTTGTACAGTATCTGTATGATAAAATAACTCAGATTCGGGAAGACTTGGCCACTGACGGAGTTAGTTCAGACGAGATGACTGAGGCAGGCCTTGAGAGTGTTATCTGGGAGGAGTTCGATCCTGTGGCTCCCGAGGACGTGGAAAGGATCTTGGGACAGCTGAATGCGACCACATGTTTATTGGACCCGTGTCCCTCCTGGTTGGTGCTGGCTTCCCGGGAGGTTACATGAGGCTGGCTCCAGGGGATTATTATTTTTTTTTATTGAAAAGTTTTACAAAAAACAAAAATTTTCTTTCCCCCCCCATATTCCCCCCACCCTTTCCCTCCCCTCATCCCACCCTTCCCCCCATACTTCCCAGAGCAAAATACAAGGTGTTTCATTTAACAATCATAAACTAGATTAACCTACTTATCCTTAGACTACTAACTCCCCCCCCCGAAACCTTAACTCCACTATAGATAACAAAATACTTCTAATACTTAACGTTCATTCATAAGCTATTTGATATTTTCTTGTCTGATACTTATTTTGAATATAGTCAATCCATCTTCTCCATTCTGATACATATCTTTCTTGTGTATAGTCCTTCAAGTACACTGAGATTTTCGCCATTTCTGCTAGGTTCGTTACTTTCAGTATCCACTCTTCAATAGTAGGCAAAGAGTCCTTCTTCCAATATTGTGCTACCAACAGCCTAGCTGCTGATATTAGATTCAAAATCAATTTAGTCTCTAATACTGTACAGTCCATAGTTATACCCAATAGGAACAATTGAGGAGTAAATTTCAACCTTCTTTTCAGAATGTTCTGCATCACCCACCAAATTTTTATCCAAAATGCCTTGATTTTCTTACAGGTCCACCATATATGATAATAGGTTGCATCATTACATTCACATCTCCAACATTTAGCTTGCAAATTAGAGTACATACATGATCATTTTTTAGGATCTAAGTGTCATCTATAAAACATTTTATAAAAGTTCTCTCTTAAATTTTGTGCTTGAGTAAATTTAACTTTTCTGACCCAAATCTTTTCCCACGTTTCCATCATCACTGGTTCCTGAAAGTTTTGTGCCCATTTTATCATACAATCCTTAACCAATTCCGTTTCTGAATCTATTTCCAATAAAGCATTATACAACCTTTTAATATGCATCTGACTTTGGTCTCTAATCTGTTTCACCAAATTTTCCTCATTTTGCATAACACCAATTTTTTGATCTTCCCTCCATCTAGCTTGAAGCTGACCATACTGAAACCAAATATAAATTATCCCTTCTTCTTTTAATTCATCTAAAGGTTTCAGTTGCAACTTACCCCTTTCCAAAAGAAGAAGCTCTTTATAAGTAATCACCTCTGTTTTTTGCTCTATACTTATATTTTCTATTGCATGTCTGGGATTTGCCCATATGGGTATCTTATAATTTAACTTATATTGGTACTTTTTCCAAACCCTCAACAACGCATTTCTAAGTATATGACCCTTAAACACATTATCCACTTTTTTCTCTTTTTTTTATTGCAAAAGTTTTACAATTACATTTTCACCCCACTTTCCCCCCCCAACCCACCCCTCCCTCCCCACCCTAACCCCCCCAAACCCCCCCTAACCCTCCCCCTCTGACTTCCACAGAATATAATCCCATCAAAATCCCCCCCTTTTTTTATAAAAACTTGAACCCCTCAAGCCCCCTATGATTTTTTCTCTCTTCACAATTCGTACATTTCTATTTCTATATAACTTTCAATGAAAAACAATTTGATACTTCCTAACTTGGTATTTTTTTTGCACATAATCTATCCATTTTTTCCATTCCCATTCATAAGTCTCTTGTGAGCGATCTTTTAAATATGCTGAAATCTTCGCCATCTCCGCAAAACTGGCCATCTTGAAAGTCCATTCTTCAATAGTGGGTAAAGCTTCATTTTTCCAATATTTACCTATCAATAATCTCGCTGCTGTTATCATGTACAATATCAACTTAGTTTCATCCAATGTAAAACCCTTTACTATACCCAATAAAAACAATTGTGGAGAAAATTGAATTTTTTTCTTCAAAACATTCTGCATAACCCACCATATTTTTATCCAAAAAGCCTTGACTTTCTTGCAATTCCACCAAACATGATAATATGTAGCATCTAGACTATCACATCTCCAACATTTTGGCTGAACATTAGGATACATACAGGATAATTTCTTGGGATCTAAATGCCATCTGTAAAACATTTTATAAAAGTTTTCCCTCAAATTCTGCGATTGCATAAATTTAACATTCTGAACCCATATTTTCTCCCATGTTTCCAACATTACTGGTTCTGCAAAATTCTGTGCCCATTTAATCATACAATCTTTAACCAATTCAGTTTCTGAATCCCTTTCTAACAAAACATTATATAACCTTTTAATATGCATTGGACCTTTCTCTTTTATATGTCTAACCAATTCTTCCTCATGCAACATAATACCAGTTTTTTGGTCCTCTTTCCATCTCTGTTGAAGTTGATTATATTGTAACCAGGTTAAGTTAATCCCTTCGTCCAACAGTGACTCTAATGTCTTTAGTTGCCATCTGCCCGCATCTGTAAAAAGAACTTCTTTATATAAACCCCCCCCGAGTGACATTATATTTGTATTCCACATGATATGACCAAGATCCAACCATAACGGTATTTTGTAATCCCATTTAAATCGGTGCTTCTTCCAACTCTCATCAGCGAATCTCTAAGTATATGGCTTTTGAACACTTTATCCACTTTGTTTTCATAAAATAAGTAAGCATGCCAACCAAGATCCAGGTCAAAGCTTTCTATGTTCAATATTCCAGTCTTTTTCCTTCCAAACCAATCGCTTGCTTGAGTCAAAGCTGCTGCTTCATAATATATCTGTAGGTTTGGAAGTTTAAGGCCTCCCCTCTCTGGAGCATCTTGCATAATTTTTAGTTTCACTCTCGGTTTTTTCTCATTCCAAACAAACTTATTCACTCCACTTTGCCATTCTTTCAGTTGTTTATCACTTTTAAGCACCGGAATCATTTGAAACAGAAAAAGAAATCTTGGCAAAATGTTCATCTTAACTGCTGCTATTCTTCCAAGTAGCGAGAGCTGCAGCTTTTTCCAAGTCTCCATATCTTTTCGAACATCTCGCCATAACACCTCATAATTGTTTTGAAATAATTTCATATTTGATTCTGCCACCTGAATTCCTAGATATTTAACCTTTGGTACAATCTCAAAACCTGCCATCCTTTCAAGTTCATGTTTTCGATCTTGTGTCATATTTTTAACTATCATCTTAGTTTTTTTCTGGTTCAGTCTAAATCCTGATACTGTACCATAATCTTTTATAATGTCTTTCATCTGGATTATTGATTCCATTGGCTGTGAAAGGGTAACAACCAGGTCATCTGCAAATGCCCTTAGTCTATAATCCTCTTGCCTTATACCTTTCAAGCTGTTCGAGTCCCGTATTGTATTCAACAAGACTTCTAGTGTTAAAATAAATAACAAAGGGGATAAGGGACAACCTTGTCTTGTTCCTTTCTCAATATTAAAATCTGTTGTTAAATTTCCATTAATAATAATCTGTGCCTTTTGCTCTTGGTAGATTGCTGATACCGCTTGTATAAATTGATCCCCAAAGTCCATCTTTTTCAAAGTCTTTAATAGAAAATTCCAATCCACTCTATCAAAGGCCTTCTCCACATCCAAAAAAACCAGCACTGCAGGGATCTGTTTATTCTTCTCAAGATATTCCAATATATCTATAACTTGCCTAACATTGTCCTTCATATATCTACCCTCTATAAATCCCGCTTGATCATCATGAATCACCTTTTGAATTACTGGCATCAACCTGTTGGCTAGTACTTTTGCATAAATTTTATAATCATTATTCAGAAGAGATATTGGTCTATAATTCTCCAGTTTTTTAGGACCTGCTTGCTCTTTTGGTATCAAAGAAATATAAGCTGTTTTCCATGATGGGGGTATTTTACCCCCTTGTTGTATATTACAAAATAAGTCTCTAAGTTGTTCCACCATTTCTGCTTGCAAAGTTTTATAATACACTGCAGTCAGACCGTTTGTTCCCGGAGCTTTGGCAGTTTTCAGTTGTTTAATTGCTGCAATTATTTCCTCCACTGTTATAGGGTGATTCATTCTTTCCTTTTGTTGATTAGTAACTTTTGTAACTCTTTTATTTTCTAAATATTTTTCTATAAGTCCATTCTGTATATCATCTTTAGCATATAGTTTAGTATAATAATCTACAAAAGCTTCTTTAATTAATTTTTGTTGATAAATTTCTTTCCCTCCAGTATCAATACAGTCGATAGTCCGCATACTCTGTTTCTTCCTTAATGTATAAGCCAGCCATCTGCCCGGTTTGTTGGCATTACAGAATGTATTATGCTTTGCGTATTGTAAGTTTGTTGCAACTTGATCCGCCATAAGCATTTGGAATTGATCTTTCAAAAGTTTTATAGCTCCACGTATTCTTTCATCTGCTGGATTTTTGATAAGTAACTGTTCTTTTTTCTTTATTTCTGCTTCAATTTCTAATCTTTTCTTTTGTCTATTCAGTTTATGTTTAGAATTCATATGAATGAGTACCCCTCTCATATACGCTTTACTTGCATCCCAGACAATTTCAATAGGGGTACCCTTGTTCAAGTTAATTTCAAAAAATTCTTTCATCTTTCATTCTTTCTTAAGATCTATTATATTTTTTTCATATCTAAATAAATTTTCATTTAATCTCCATGATCTTCTCTCAATTTTTCCAATCTCAATTTCTATCCATACTGAGCTGTGATCAGATAAGATTCTTGGAAAGATTTTGGTTCTTCTTGTTTTAACAAGTAAATCATTTGATAATAAAATAAAATCAATCCTTGAAAAGGATCTGTGTCTATCAGAAAAAAAAGTATAGTCAAAGTCTTTTGAATTGTGTATTCTCCAAACATCTTTTAATTCCAAATCTTCTTTCATGTCAAAAAAAGTTTGTGGTAGTCTAATCCTATACTTCGCCAGACTTTTTTTATCTAGTTTAGAATCAATTATTCCATTCCAGTCTCCCATAATCACAATAGATCTATAATCCCACTGCAATATTTTAGTATGCAGAGTTTTATAAAAGTGATCCTGTTGTTGGTTGGGAGCATAAATTCCAATCACAAGAATTTGACCATGTACAGTATGCAGTTCAATTGCTACAAACCTACCACCTTCATCCACTTCTATAATTTTAGCTGATAATCTTTTGTTTATATAAATAACCACACCATTCTTTTTTTCCAAATTTGAAGCTATAAAGTGTGATCCTAATTTGGAGTTTATCAAATATTTTTGATCTTGCGTTCTAATATGAGTTTCTTGTAGACAAATTATATCATTATTAAATTGTTGCAAATATGTAAATATTTTCTTTCTTTTCTGTGGTGAGTTCAGTCCATTCACATTCCATAACAAAAACTTAACCATCATGCATACTTTTTTGAAGCGACGAGCAGAATTGCCGGATGTCTTCCGAGGCCACCGACTTTGCTCTCCCCATGGCTTCACTGTGTTCTGTAGTACTCTTAGCTCCTTTTTTATATTGTTATGCCTTAGCTCTTTCTTGCAGTTGTTTTTCTTTGAGTTGTTTTGAAACCGCACGAGTTATTCGCTGGTCTTTAGCTTCAGCCATATGAGCTAGATCCAAAGCCACATCTCTTGTAGTCAAAATTGGAGAGGATTCTAACAGGGGCTCCTCCAGAAAACCTCCTGTAGCACCCTGTGCTTCTATTGGATCTAATTCAGCCTGCTTAAGCTGCGCTTCCAACTCTTGCTGGGGTTGCTTCTCCTTATCACTCTCCTTTATCTCCAATATAGTAGATGAACGTGGAGATGGTGATCTCTCCTTAAAAACAGTATGGTAAAAATGTTCCGCCTTTTCAACAGTATTCAGTCGATATCTTTCCCCATGATACTTCAAAATTATACCCATTGGGGCATCCCACCGAAATGGTATCTCTAATTTATTTAATTCCTTTACTAAAAAAACAAAGTCTTTTCTATCTTTCAGCATCTTTGGAGGTAATTCTTTATAAATTCCAACTTGAGTTCCCTCCACTTGCACAGAGGAAAGAAAAGATTTTTGCAAAATATCATTTCTCATTCTTCTGTCTGTAAAATATATCACCACATCTCTTGGTAATTGTCTTTGTCTGGCCACCCACGAATTCACTCTGTTAATTTTGTCTATTTTGTAAAAAATCTCATCAGAATTAATTTTTAACAACACAGCCAAGGCATCAGCACAAACCTGTCTCAAATCTTGCTGGTCACTCTCCTTGATACCTCTAATTCTTATAGCAAATTCCATGGACCGGAATTGCATCATCGTAATCTCGTCTTCAACTCTCTGCATTTTATTATCCACATCAGCAATTTTAAAATCAGTATCCTTTATTTTGACATTGACTTCTGATTTAAAATCTTCCAATTTAGAGTCCACTTTAATAATAATTTCTGACAAGCCAGAAACCACATTTGATAATTTATCAGTCACCTTATCATAATTCTCTTTCACCAATTTTTTCACTTCACTAATTTCCTGCTTAATTTCTTGTTGAGATTTTTGAAATTTATCATCCATTTCCTGTTGAGATTTTTGAAATTTATCATCCATTTCCTGTTGAGATTTTTGAAAATTGTCATCCAAAGCCTGAGTAATAAATTTTTTAAAATTTTCAAAGTCAAACTGCTCTTCAGGTTTATGTGTGGGGGATCCCCCCCTGCTGCCTTGCTTTCCTGTTTTTTAGAAGCCATTTTGCCACGTAGGTTAGATTTTCTAAAAAGAGAAATCCTTTTTCCTTTTCCAACACCACAAAGTCCTCTAAAAAAATCCCCCAGTTTTTAGGCAAATTAGAAGTAGAATTAGACTGTAAGATCAACTTGTTTAAAAAGGGATTTTCCCCCCCTCTTCTCCTGTGCTTGCTACAAACAGCGCAACAATGTAACTTGTTGGAATAGCTTTAGGAAATCACTCTCCCTTTCAGCTTGTTAACTTGTTAACGCTGGAGCGGCGCCATCTTTTCAAGCCGCTTCCGCTCGTGTTATTTTTTAGTAAAATCGGGAAATCACAAAGAGAAAGAATACTTGCAGTTCCTTGGTTTGAGGATTCAGGTTTTCTTTTAGTTGGTAAAGTTAGTTTCATTCAATTTTCGTGTTTGCTGCTGCCGGCTTGCTCTGCAAAAAGCAGAGTCGTCCCACGCCGCTCGGAGTCTTCGCAAGTTGAAAGGGAGCCGCGCCTGTTTCCCCTCCAATAGCAAACTTCTGGGGGCTCACAGGGGCTCAACCTGCGCCTTGCTTGCTCTCTCCTTCAAATCCTGCAGATTCTGGAGTTTTCAAGCCGCTTCTCACAATCGAAGCGGCTCTACAAACGGCGGGGCTGGCGGTCCTTAAAAAGGCACTATCTTCACCGGAGCTAGCAAAAACCGGAAGTCCCCACTTTTTTCTCATATAACAGATAAGCATGCCATCCATATAACAAATCATAACCTTCTATATTTAACATTCTTTCTTCAGTTAAGTTAAACCAATCACTGATTTGTGATAAAGCAGCTGCTTCATAATAAAATCTTAAGTTAGGCATTTTAAGACCTCCTCTCTCACGTATATCCTGTATAATTTTCAGTTTCACTCTTGGTTTCTTCCCAACCCAGATGAAAGTATAATACATATTACCCTTTCTGCCATTCCATCAAATTTCCATCTTTCTTAAGCACTGGTATCATTTGAAACAAAAATAAAAACCTAGGTAGTACATTCATTTTTATTGCTGCTATCCTTCCCAGTAATGATAGTTGTAACTTTTTCCAATTTTCCATTTCTTTCTGTACTTTTTGCCAAAGAGCTTCATAATTATTTTTAAACAATTTCATGTTTGAGGCTGTAATATATACTCCTAGATACTTAACTTTGTTAACTATTTCAAACCCCGTTAATCTCCGTAAATCTTCTCTTTGAGTTATGGACATATTTTTAGTTATCATCTTTGTCTTATGTAGATTTATTTTAAATCCAGATACTTTACTGTATTGAGCTATTATGTCCAGCATATAGGGAGCCGCCTCTATAGGTTGAGATAAAGTAACAACCAGGTCATCTGCAAACGCTCTTAATCTATAATCCTGCTGTCTAATTACAATTCCTTTTATTTTATCAGAGTCACGTAACTTATTCAACAAAACTTCTTGTTATGAAATGGGGTTGAGGGGTACCCCAGACCATGAACCAGCTCATGAGTAAACACACTGAGACTGAAATAAATCTGACAGAGGCGTCTTGTGTAAAAATATAATTTACTTTAAAACATTTAAAAAGTACTATGTCTTTAAGAAAGCACATTAAAAAACAAAGTCTTATCTGGGTATGTGAAGCAAGGCTATCTCCCTAGATTCCTCTCCACAATACCGAAACAGTTCACAAGAGAATAAAGCTAGCATGAAGGTAAGCAGCTTCGGCATCGATACATCATCAAGGCAATCAAAGTGGGGGCAGCACAAACTTCACAACTAAAAGTCACCTGAAGTAAAAACAGTTCAAACAGCAAACATTGCTTGAAGCTTGTGGGAGGAAAAAGGTCCAGCAACAGCAGTCCCGATGATAGCTTGCGTGCTACAAAACAGCAAAAGGCAAGCATCCATGGGAGTTTCTCTGCAACGGCATCTGGAGTCCTTATCTGCATTCTTCTCCCATTTGCGGCGTTGCACTGAGCTTCTTGCAGGAGCTGTGCATTTAGGCCTAAACCAGGAGTCTAGGCCCGAGTAGCAAGCAAAAGGTCCTTGCTTATATGGGGAGTTAACCTGCAATTAACTAGGGCGGGGAAGGCTTGCAGGTAATTGCCAACAGGAGATGGTTTGATTGAAACCATACTGTTTGTGAGTAGGCAGGTAGCCACAGTAATCCTGGAAACACTCGTGACACTTCTAAAGTTAGAATAAACAACAATGGCGACAAGGGACAACCCTGCCTTGTACCTTTCTCAATTTTAAAGGCTTTTGTTAGGCCTCCATTAACTATTGTTTGTGCTGTTTGTTCCTGATATATTGCTCTAATTGAATGTATGAAATTTTTTCTATTATCTTAACCAAAAATTGCCAATTCAGTCAATCAAATGCTTTCTCTGCATCCAAAAATATGAACGTTGCAGGGACCTGGTTATTTTTTTCCAAATATTCCAATAAATTAATAATTTGTCTAACATTATATTTCATCTGCCTCCCTTTTATAAAACCTGATTGGTCATTATGAATTGCTTGTTGCATAACTGGCATTAATCTATTCACTAATATCTTAGCAAAAATTTTATAATCAGTATTCAAAAGTGAAATTGGCCTAAAATTTTCAGGTTTGATACAGTTTTGATCTTCCTTTGGAATCAATGAAACAAAAGCTGTTCTCCAAGAGGGTGGAACTCCTCCCCCTAATTGAATTTTACAAAATAGAGCTCTAAGCGGTTCTACCATTTCAAGCTGTAAATTCTTATAATAAGCAGCTGTTAATCCATCTGTTCCTGGAGCTTTCCCTGTTTTTAACTGCTTAATTGCCGCAATGATCTCCTCAGAAGTTATTGGTTGATTCAATCCTTCCCTCTGTTCCAACGTTAATTCCGAAATATTCCCTTCCTTTAAATATCTATCTATATCTATACCTTGTATTGAGTCACTAGCATATTACTTTGTATAAAATTCCAAAAAAGCCTTTTTAATCATTTTCTGTTGGTAAACTTCCTTACCTTATCTTACTAATGACTCGTGATTTCTGTTTCTTCCTCAGCATGTAGGCCAACCACCTACCTGGTTTATTGGCATTACAAAATGTATTATGTTTAGCATATTGTAAGGTAGTTGCCATATCTTCCTTGATCATCTGCCTCAATTAAATTAGCTGATAGTCCTTTCCTTACATATATGACTAGTCCATTTTTCTTCTCTGGCGCTGATGCCACAAAATGTGTACCTAATCTTGAATTTATCAAATATTTTTGATCTGATAATCTGATATGTGTTTCTTGCAAGCAAATAACGTTATTATTAAATTGTTTCAAGTAGTGAAATAATTTGTTTCTTTTTTGTGGTGAATTTAGGCCATTGACATTCCAAGATAGGAATTTAGTTGCCATCTTTAGCCTTTCGAAGCCTTGTGAGCATCAGCTGAAGCTCCTCCTCCACCTTACTCTTCGGCCTAGCCTCCCCCCACTGCTTCTGTTTTTTGAACTTCTTGAGATAAATTTTGAGATTGTTGCCTTTTTGATTGTTGTTCTTGAAGTTTATGAGTTGATCGGGTCAGTCGTTGTACTTTCGGCTCTCCCTTCTTAGGTGGTTCCAAGAGGCTGGCTCCAGGGGATTATTAACGCTTCTTTGAGTGAGGGCGTCCTGCCAGCCACCTTAAAAGAGGCAGTTGTGAGGCCCCTCCTCAAGAAGCCCTCCCTGGACCTGGCTGTTTTGGTTAACTATCGTCCAATTTCCAACCTTCGTTTTATTGCGAAGGTTGTTGAGAGTGTGGTGGCGCGACAGCTTCCCCAGTACCTGGATGAAGCTGTCTATTTAGATCCGCTCCAGTCCAGTTTCAGACCTGGGTACAGCACGGAAACGGCATTGGTCGCGTTGGTGGATGATCTCTGGAGGGCTCGGGGTAGGGGTTATTCCTCTATCCTGGTCCTGTTAGATCTCTCAGGGGCTTTTGATACCATCGACCATGGTATCATGTTGCGCCGGTTGGAGGTACAGGGAGTGGGGGGCGCACCGTCTTGTGGTGGTTCTCCTCCTATCTCTCCGACCGGTCGCAATCTGTGTTGACAGGGGGGCAGCGATCGACCCCGAGGCGCCTTGTTTGTGGGGTGCCACAAGGGTCGGTCCTCTCGCCCCACCTTTTCAACATTTATGTGAAGCCGCTGGGTGAGATCATCCATGGGGGAGAAACAGGCTTCAACTCAACCCTTCCAAGACCGAGTGGCTGTGGCTGTGGCTGCCGGCGTCCCGGTATAGCCAGCTGGCGCCATCGCTGGTTATTGGGGCGAATCATTGGCCTCCACGGAATGGGCTCGCAAATTGGGCGTCCTCCTGGACACACAGCTGTCTTTAGAAGAGCATATGACGGCCGTGGCCAGGGGGGCTTTCTATCAGGTTCGCCTGATACGCCAGTTGTGCCCCTTTCTGGATCGGGATTCCTACGCACGGTCACTCAAGCACTCGTCATTTCTCATCTGGACTATTGTAACGCTCTCTACATGGGGCTCCCCTTGGGGTGCACCCGGAGGCTCCAACTGGTGCAGAATGTGGCCACGCGGGGGATTATAGGAGCGACTGGGCACTCCCATGTGACTCCTCTCCTGCGCGAGCTGCATTGGCTTCTGGTGGTCTTCTGGGTGCGCTTCAAGGTGTTGGTGATCACCTTTAAAGCACTCCATGGCTTAGGGCCGGGGTACTTACGGGACCTTCTTCTACCACCAACTGCCTCCCACCGGCCAGTTCGCTCCCACAGAGAGGGCCTCCTCAGGGTGCCCCCAGGGGGAGAGCCTTCTCTGTGGTGGCACCTATCCTCTGGAACAATCTACCCCCAGAGATACGAGTGATCCCAGACCTACAGACTTTTCGTCGGGCCCTTAAAACCTATTTCTTTCAGTTAGCCAGGCTGTCCTGATTTTATGGTGGGTTTTTAAAATTTGAAATTGGTTTTAAATTGAAATGTTTTAAATTATGGGCCAAAGTTATTTAATTATTTTAAATCTATTTTAACTTTGTGTACAAATGTTTTACTTTGGCTGTTCACCGCCCTGAGTCCGAAAGGAGAAGGGCGGTATAGAAATCTGATAAAATAAAAAAAATAAAAATAAATAAATAATGCCCAGAAGTGGGGAAGGCCCCTGAGTGAGCTAGGAAGAGTGGAATGGATGTGGGACTGGGCATAGGCCAGGCTTCCAAAGACCCTGATGGAACCCCTGGGGAGATCCATAAAGCAGCTGAGGGAGGAATTTGACCAGGCCACCCTTTGTGATGAGGGGCTGTCATGCTGCCCAAAAGAGAGGGAAGTTACAGCTGAGCCCTTTGAAGTGAGGAGACGCAGACGGGAATGCAGCCCCCCTTCTCCACCCACCAGAAGGAGCCTGAGGCTGCAGCCAGTGCCTCCTCCATACAGCAGGCAAGCCGCCAGGGTAGACAGCCCCCCCCCGAACTAGAGCTGAGGAAGATGGCCAACCACATCAAATACAATCATACAGAGGTCAACAGGGGGAGAGAGGAGCAGTGTTGAATGAATCACCCCAGTTCAGAGGAAAGTTTGATGGGGACTCAGACCAGCTAGCTCTGTTCCTTGACTCAGCTGAGATCCACCTAGAATGTTATGGACACCTCTACCCATTCCCCAGAGCCATGGTGAATACCATCGCAGAGGGGCTAGAGGGGAAAGCAAGAGAATGGCTAACAGCCCTCCACAAGAGGAGAGCCCCCCAACTGCAAGACACAGATGCCTTCCTACGACTGCTAGAGGCCAGATTTGAGGAGGTGGATGAAGACCCATATGCAGAAAATGAGCTCAGCTATCTAAAGCAGAGGGGCCGCCCCATTAAAGAGCACCTCCACAAATTTAGGAGAGTCATTGGAAGGCTACCCCCTTACCAGAGTGGTTGCTAGTGCACTTTTTCAGAACAAGCCAGTGGTGAAATCTAAAATTTGTTACTACGGTTCTGTGGACGTGGCTTGGTTGGGGGGGGGGTAATGTGACTGGATAGGCGTGGCCAATTTTTTAAAAACTTTTAAAACCATTTTTTCTACCCCTTCAGCAAAAAAGAAAAAAAGGGTTTTTTTTCTTTTAAATGCCTCTGCTGATCCCAGCTGAGTTGCCTGATCGGCAGAGGCATTTAAAAGAACCCCCTTTTTCCCCTTTTAAATGCCTCTGATCCTCCAAGCTGAGTTGCCCGATCAGGCAACTCAGCTGGGAGGGTCAGAGGCATTTAAAAGAAAAAAGGGTTTTTTTCTTTTAAATGCCTCTGCCGATCCCAGCTGAGCCGCGCAATCATCAGAGGCTTTTTTTTTTTTACTTTTAAAAGCATTTTTTTCGGCAGAAGAGGTTGTAGAAAAAATGCTTTTAAAAGTTAAAGAAAAGCCTCTGATGATTGTACGGCTCAGCTGGGCATGGGGGGGGGAGCAGGGATTTTTGCTACCAGTTCTCTGAACCACCAGCCTCCATCGTTACCGGATCGGGTGATCCGGTCTGAACTGGGAGCATTTCACCCCTGGAACAAACCTGGACAAGCAAATTGTCCAGTAACCGCTTACTGGGACATCCCGAACCAGCTCTCTGAGTGGTTCTGAGTATCCATAAAAGTTGACAGTAGATTGCATGCCAATGATATGAGAAAGCAACCAGACACCAAAGAGAGTGGTCAACCAGACCAGAGACTACCCAGCCGATGGGGAGCCACAGCACTGCAGCTGGCCCCAAAACCAACTCTCCCACAAAGTCTGCTTAAATGCTACAGATGTGGGGGGATAGGCCACATGGCATCAGCATGCATGACCACAGTCCCGAAACCAAAGCCAGAGCCGTCACCCAGGGCATGGCCAGAACAAGGCCCCAGGTGTGCCACTGACATGTCCCGGAAAGCCCTCCAGGCTGCAGAGGTCCCTCCCCACCCAGCCAAGCGGGGGTGGGGGGACCCTCAGGCAATGACAACCAGTTGCTGGATTCCTACGACAGCAAGGGCAAGGGTGAAAATGACCCAATAGTGAGTGAACTGGTCCACCCTTTCGTTTTCCCAATACACCTCACAGCCCCAAAAATAGGAACCCAGGGGACTTTTCAAGCCCTAATAGACGCAGAACTGATTTGAAACATAAAACGAAAGCTGGTGTAAAGAGCCTGAATCCGAAAGACAAAATACTTTTTTCCCTCTGTGACTTATAGAAAAACTGCACTCTTGCTCTACAAAATGTTGTGGATGTATTTTCTCCTTTACAGCTATTTGCTCTGGGTTTTAAATCATATATAGTCTTTTGAAAAAAAAAATCAGAAATAATCAGAAATCCTCTGTTTGGAAATACATTTAAAATCAATATGCCAAACTACTGGAACCCACTAATAGATGGAGAACAAAATTTCACAGATTCTTGACTCTGCCAAGAATCCTATCCTGCTTAACTATGAGTAAGGAGACCTAGAAGAAGCATGAGGAAGTTGATAGGTGTTGTCATAAAATGGACAAGACAAACAGTCTCACCAAGGCCCCATCAGTCAAATGAAAGAGAGCACAAAGATGAAGCAAAAAAAACCCATAAAGTATTACACTGTTATAAAAGAGAACCAAACAAGAAAAAGTGATTTCTTCCTGAGAGATAATGATAAAAAATCAATTTTGATTATCTCTGCATTGGGAAGAGTTAAGATAAATAGAAAAAATATTTAATTAGTCAAAGAGAATCAAGATATTATTTGACCACATTCTGAGTTAGCACGGCTGCAATCTTGCTACACTTACACTCATCTAAGAGTAAGTGTAACTAAATTCTGTAGGATCTATTTCTGATAACAGGATTGTGATAGCATGGTGATACAAAGGGTTTATCTTTTATTCCGGTCCCAGACTTCTCCAAATTGTTGGAATTAATCTGCATAATATGTGATGTCATAGCTTACATATATAGGCAGAGATAAAGAAAGCAGAAGTTGTACCAGTGTTGGGAAAAAAATGACAAACACTTCTATGCTGCGATTTATGTCTATAGTTTGCATAGAAAAATAGGTTATCCTTGGTTAACAGTGGTAAGTTCACATTATTAAGCAACACAGTCATTAAATGTGATGGCACATGACTGTGCCAATTTACAGTGGCAATTCTGGCAGTTCTAGCTGAGGTCATTAAGCAAGTCTCACATGGTTATTGAGTGTGACATTGTGTGATCACAATTTGCAACTTCCTGTCAGCTTCCAATTGATTTTGCTTGTCAGAAACTGACAGTGAAATGGTGACTGCAGAATGCTGCAATTGGTGTAACTGCAAGCCAATTGTAAGCATCTGGATCATGAGCACATAAACTGGGGATGCTGCCAGTGGTGAGATCCTCCCGGTTTAACAACTGGTTCGGTGATCGTGCGCTTTGTGCTGCATGCGTGTGCGTAGTTTGAAGAAATCTTCACTTCCGTGTTTCTTCGGAGGAGAAACACAGCTGAGGCACGGCAATCTGCTCTGCCGCGCGAATCAGCTGAGAAGATAAAGGTAAGAAAACAGGCGGGTAGGTGGGCCCATCTGATCGTCAGGGTGAACCAGTTTGCTCCTAGCTGGTTTGCCCGAGCTGGTCCGAACCGGTAGAACCCCACCCCCTAGATGCTGCAATGGCCACAACTTGAGTTCTGACTGTCCTTTGTAACCGAGTGGTCGTAACTTTGAAATGTCACTGAATGAATTGTTGTTAACCAAGGACTACCTGCATATGTACAAGTATGCTACTATAGTCAATGAAATATTGTGTTGAGATGTTCTTTAAGTTCTAGAATCAAATAACTAGGCTCTAAGATGAGTTCTGATCCAAGTATTACCTAGGACATTAAACTTAGATGGGTCATCTACATCACATAAATTGGACAAACTACACAGATCCTTAGGCTGAACATGTTATTCCTTATGGATTAATACACATTTATTATTTTGCTGAATTGCCTCTCATCATTGCTATTCAGCTATTAATTTAAAAAGAGTATAGAAACAGTTATATGATTTTAGAATAGTTTTGTCAGCATAAAGGAGACAACATACAGGAAAAGCTTAGTACAGGAATTTTATAGATTTGGTTTCCTATTGTGAAATTCTGAAGACAGCCCAAAATAATTGGTTTCCATTTCTCCAATATATTAAAAAAGAAAACATCAGTGTTGTGCAACTGATGTTTTGATCTGCAGATCAAACAGTTAATGTGCTTTGAATTGTGAAACGTTTCAGATTTCTCTTTCAGTATTTTTTAAAAGGTGGTGTGTGGGTGTAAGAAAAAAGAAAGCCACGGAATGTATACACTAATTGGGGTTTTCACCTGCTGCGAATCTAATTGAATACAATGCCTTTTTTGTTACTGGAGAAAGAAGATTATGCACAGTATCAGAATCTCAGACCTCTTTTTTGGTATACTCAGAATAGAACAGAACAGAACAGAGTTGGAAGGGACCTTGGAGGTCTACTACTCCAACCCCCTGCTCAAGCAGAAAACCTCAGCATTTCAGACAAATAATTAATTAATCTTTTCTTAAAAACCTCCAGTTATGGAGCACTCACAACTTCTGGAGACAACATTTATTTATTTATTTATTTATTAGTCCAATTTATATGCCACCCTTCTCCGTAGACTCAGGGCAGCTTACAATGCATTATAGCGATAGCCTGCATACTTTTATGTATATACCTGCTTATTAGGGCTTTCGGCCCCCCCAAGCGGTGTTGTTCTATACAAAACTGGCTTATTGCCCCCACAATCTGGGTCCTCAATTTACCTACCTCGAAAGGATGGAAGGCTGAGTCAACCTTGAGCCTGGTGAGTTTTGAATTCGCACTAATTGCAGGCAGCTGGCAGCTAAGTGCTAGCACTTAACAGCATTTAGTCTGCTGCACCACCAAGGCTTGCTTGCTTATTTATTTATTTATTTATTTATTTATTTATTTATTTATTTATTTATTTATTTATTTATTTATTTATTTATTTATTTATTGTTTAAATTTGTATACCGCCCTTCTCCCAAAGGACTCAGGGCAGTGAACAGCCAAAATTAAAATACATGCAATATAAAATTTAAAATAATTTAAAAACAGAATTAAATCGAATTGGCTTCCCCAAAATTAAAACCCATTACCCTTAAAATAACCCATTAAAATTTTAAGCCAGCCCAGCTTGCTGAAATAGGAAGGTCTTCAAAGCTCGACGGAAGGTCCGGAGGTCCGGGATCAGTCGTATTCCTGGGGATAGCTCGTTCCAGAGGGCGGGTGCCCCCACAGAGAAGGCTCTCCCCCTGGGGGTCGTCAGTCGACATTGCTTGACCAACGGCACCCTGAAGAGGCCCTCTCTGTGGGAGCGAATTGGCCGGTGGGAGGTTATCGGTGGCAGAAGGTGGTCTTGTAAATAACCGGGCCCTGAGCCATGGAGCGCTTTAAAGGTGAGAACCAATACCTTGAAGCGCACCTGGAAGACCACTGGAAACCAGTGCAGCTTGCGCAGGCAAGGTGTCACATGGGAGCGCCATGTCGCCCCCATAATTACCCACGTGACCGCATTCTGGACCAGCTGGAGCTTCCGAGTGCTCCTCAAGGGGAGCCCCATGTAGAGAGCATTGCAGTAGTCCAGGTGAGAGGTGGCGAGGGCATGAGTGACTGTGTATAGGGAGTCCCGATCCAGAAAGGGACGCAACTGGCGTATCAGGCGAACCTGATAGAAAGCCCCCCTGGCCACGGCCATCATATGCTCTTCTAAAGACAGCCGTGCTTCCAGGAGGACATCCAAGTTACGAGCCCTCTCTGTGGGGGCCAATGACTCGCCCCCAATAGCCAGCGATGGCACCAGCTGGCTATATCGGGACGCCGGCATCCACAGCCACTCGGTCTTGGAAGGGTTGAGTCGAAGCCTGTTCCTCCCCATCCAGACCCGCACAGCCTCCAGGCACCGGGACATCACTTCAAGGGCATCGTTGGGGTGGTCTGGGGTGGAAATGTACAGCTGAGTATCATCAGCGTACAGATGGCATCGCACCCCAGATCCACGGATGATCTCACCCAGCGGCTTCACATAAATGTTGAACAGGAGAGGCGAGAAGACCGACCCTTGTGGCACCCCACAACAAGGCGCCTCGAGGTTGACCTCTGCCCCCCAGCCAACACAGAGTGCGACCGGTCAGAGAGATAAGAGAAGAACCACCATAGAATGGTGCCTCCCACTCCCAACCCCTCCAGCCGGCGCAGCATGATACCATGGTCGATGATATCAAAAGCCGCTGAGAGATCTAATAGGACCAGGACAGAGGAGCAACCCCTGTCCCTAGCCCTCCAGATATCATCAACCAACGCGACCAAGGCCGTTTCTGTACTGTACCCCCGCCTGAAGCCCGACTGGTACGGGTCCAGATAGACAGCTTCCTCCAGGTACCGGGGTAGTTGTCATGCCACCACACTCTCGACAACCTTTGCCACAAAGCGAAGGTTGGAGACCGGACGGTAATTTGCTAACACAGCCGGGTCCATGGATGGCTTCATGAGGAGGGGCCTCACCACCGCCTCTTTCAAGGTGGCGGGAAAGGCACCCTTACTCAAAGAAGCATTTATAATCCCCTGGAGCCAGCCTTATGTAACCTCCCGGGAGGCCAGTACCAACCAGGAGGGACATGGGTCCAATAAACATGTGGCAGCACTAAGCCCACCCAGAATCCTGTCCATGTCCTCGGGAGCCACAGGGTCAAACTCTTCCCAGATAATATTCTCAAGACTCATCCCCGTCTCCCTCCCCGGACTCACCCAGTCGGAGTCCAAGCCTTCCCGAATCTGAGCGACTTTATCATGCAGGAATTGCACAAAATCCTCAGCTCGACCCTGCAAGGGATCTTCCCGCACTTCCACCCGAAGGAGGGAGTGGGTCACCCTAAACAGAGCGGCTGGGCGGTTCTCTGCAGATGCGATAAGAGCGGAAAAATAGTTAGATTTTGCCGCTTTTATTGCCACTAGGTAGGTCTTGATATAAGACCTCACCTGTGTCCGATCAGATTCGGATTGACTAGTCCTCCAAACACTCTCTAGGCGTCTTTTCCGACGCTTCATCTCTCTCAGCTCCTCAGAGAACCAAGGAGCCAATTGAGATCGGCATTGGGTCAGAGGCCGCAAAGGCACGACGCAGTCCAAAGCCCCTGTGGCCGCACTATCCCAAGCGGCCACCAGGTCTTCAGTCGAGTCGTGTGCCAGAGTCTCAGGAAACGGCCCAAGCTCCATCTGGAACCTTTCGGGATCCATCAGGTGCCTGGGACGGAACCATCTGGTCAGTTCCGTCTCCCTGAGGTGGGGGGAAGCGGCTTGAAAGTCCAAGCGAAGGAGCGAATGATCTGTCCATGACAAGGGTTTAATGTCTAGGTCCCCTCTACCAAGATCATTCAGCCACTGACCAGAGATAAAAATCAAGTCCAGAATGTGTCCCCCTGTGTGAGTGGGGCCTTGCACTAACTGGGTCAGGTCCATGGCCGTCATGGAAGCCATGAACTCCCGAGCCACCTCTGACGTCTCACCAATGGATGGCAGGTTGAAATCCCCCATAACAGTAAGTCTGGGGGTATCAACTGCCACCCCGGCAATCACGTCGAATAGCTCAGGCAGGGTCGCCACCACATGGCAGGGAGCCAGGTACATAGTCAGCAAACCCATCTGCACCCCACAACCCCACTTCACAAAAAGGGACTCACATCCGGCTATCTGAGGAACAGTGGCCTCCCTCGGACAAAGACTTTCTCTAATAATTGCCGCTACTCCCCCACCCCTCCCCTGGGCCCTCGGCTGATGAAATGCATAGAAGCCTGGAGGGCACATTTCAACGAGGGGAACCTCCCCTCCTGGCCCAACCAGGTCTCCGTAATCCCATCCAGGTCTACACCCCCCTCCACAATAAGATCACAAATGAGGGGACTTTGTTAATTACCGACCTGGCATTACATAACATCAGTCGAGGACCCAGGCCTGAGACTCTGTGCAATCCAGGACACGAGCCACGCTATGGGGGCTGGAGTGCACAATTGCTCGAAGACAGCGCGTGCGCGCCCCCTGAACCTGATATGGCCCCCTGCACCCGCCATACCTCCCACATCACTTTGATGGAACTGCCCTTCCTTTCGCCCCCCGGCGCCCCGGTCAGATTACCCTTCTCCCCTCCTCTGCTGCACCCATTCAACCCACCACCCCGCACAGTGGCTATATGGACCCCCCCGGTCCATCTCTACAGCCCCCTCCCCCCTCCCGGGTCCCCTTAAAAGCGTCCCTGCTACCTTTTTTTAAAAACCCCTCAACCCCCTCTTTTTCACATGCCACCTCTCCGGGTCCCAAAATCCGTTGTCGAGGTAGGCCCTCGATAATGTGGAGGGCCACATCTGCGAGAGGGGGGCATCTCGCAGTGCAATTAGTTCAGCCACCAAATACATCCACTAAGAAGACCAAATGGAACTGGTATCCGGGTGGGGTCCAATAAAGTTCTGTAGAAGATGGTAAAAGATGGTAGAAACCATGTGGAAGAAACAGCTGGCCTCCACTGTTCTCTCACCACAGTGGGAGGAGTCCCAGGCCTTTGAGCACCTTTGCAAGATCAATGTCCTAATCACCCTCTCACGGTGATGGTCAGATGGTCATAACTTTGGAGGATTTGTTGGTCCGCCTCCAGTCTTACAGCAGTAACCAGTGCCCAAAAGCTGTCTCTCTCAGCACCCACATGACTATCCAGACCACCTCGGTGCATGGGCTCAATAAAATAGAATAGTAGAATATAATAATAATAATAATAATAATAATAATAATAATAATAATAATAATAATAATAATAATAATAATAATAATAATAATAATAATTTATAGAGACAGGTCGATGATAATCCACGGGCGGGGGATGTTCCACAAACTGGGAATAAATCCGCAGTAATACAATCCATGGGCAGCATCTAAGGAGTCCAAACCAGGCTGAAAAGAAAGGGGGGGGAGAGAGATGCCACCCAAGACAGCCAGTCCATAGGCCCGCCTCTGGCAACTCCCATATCCACAAGTTTAGTAATCCCCTCAGCCATGGCTGCAGCCTCCAAGTCCCCTGCTCGGCTGCAGGGCATGTTAGACGTCTCCTTTTGTCCCCTCCACCAACATTGCTCTTCCGAGCCAAATCAGCTTCCTACAGCGGTTGCCATTTCGCCGGGGGTAACCTCCACCACCGCCGGCAAACATCCGGATCTCCAGCGCACCCCCTGGTATCTACAGAGCCTGCGCAGCTCCCTGAGGTAACCCTGGGCCAGGTAAGATCTTTCAGGCTGGCCTCGTCCCACTGCCAATTCGGCTGGCCGCTGTGTTCGGCTGTCAACATTGCCGTTGCCGCCCCCAATGTGAAAACACCGGAGCGACTGGCCGTTGGTGCCTTCAATCGCGTGGCACTCAGTCTCCGTAAATTCTCCCCAGCCATGCTGTTCCGGAGGGCAAAAAGGCCCTTTCCAGGCTGGGGGAGAGTTCCCATCACCGGGGATTCAGGCTAGGATTGTTAAAGCAGCCCCGGCGGACTCCAAAACACCCGAATGCACCCCATGGTCAATTGCGGATTCAGGGTGGCGTCACCATCTTGTGCATGCGTGATTGAATCTTATCACCTTCCGCCCTTCAAATCCTAATTTCTTAGTATTACTTCAATTAATTATCTTATTTCTCCATTTATAAAATGTATTTCTCAAAATCCCCATCACTTTTTTAGCTATAAACAATGTACTTCATCTTATTCAATTTTTACATTGAAACCCTTTAACTTAATTGACCTTCCACATTTTATCTTAATCTCTTCTAAGTACACAATAAGCAATATACTATCCGCCCTTAATCACTAATTCCTTATTATAGCATCAATTAATTATTTTATTTCATCATTTACAACATATTATTTCAAAGTCCCCATCACACTTTTTTACATTTCAATTTTATTTCATGATTTCATTTGGTACAGTTATTTTCATAATTGAACCAAATTACCACTTCATATTTCATCTGCTGTTCATTTTACAATACACAATATACACCATTATATTTACTTTTTACATTCAGAATTACTAATGTTAATTCAGTTCCCTTATATCTACTAATATATACCTTATTTCCCTTCCTCCTTTCCACTATTCTTCCCCTTTAACCATTTTCTCTTGGTCTCTCCAAAATTCCACTTCTTAATAATTTTCTCCATCCCATTCTCGTCTTTTTCTTTTTTCTTTTTATATTTATTATATCTTTTCTCCTGAATCCTTTCTCTAACTCAAGTCTATTACTCGCATAATTCGCCCCAAGCTTTTACCTAATCTTTTCCCATTTCCTTCTCTTCCCTTTGATTGATTCTTTTTTTGGAAAATATTCCCCCCCATCCATTATTTTTTGCCACTGTAAATCCCAGTGTAATCATCTAACTTTTTACCTACAATTCCTTTACCTTCAATATTATTTTCTTGCTCCTCATTTATATTCTCTTTTTCCTGTTTAGTGCATTCTAACAAAGTTAAGAGACATTTTAACTTATGTTTAATTAAGATTTAAGTCCATATAGTCTTTTTATTTCCAGATGATATCTAATACAAATGTTTGTCCAATCCACTCCAATTTAAAGCTTTATTGTTTTCCACCTCCTTTAGAAGTCGAGACCAAGCAGTTTAGGTAGAAACAAATACTCCTTAAAATTTCTCACAGCTCTTGTAGTGATCAAGGTCACTATTGTTATTTCTTTCAATTTTCAACCCGGTCATTGTAGTGCTTTCTTTTCACCAGCAGATGTCCAAACCACAATTCTCAGAACAACAAAGTATCCAACTTGCAAAAGTATTTTAAATCCACTTAGAAAATACTTTCTCTCAAATTTCTTTTCCTTTTATTGTTTTTAATTTTTCCAAATTCAGTTTTAAATCCAGTTAATTTTAATTCTCCAAATCCAATTTTAAATCCAAATATAAACTTTTATTTTCTGGGCTTCAGTACTTTCACTTCTTCTTTGTTCTTCTCCCTCCATTAAAATTCCAAAGTGCCAATTAGCCGCTTGTTTCCTCACCGGGACACCTTTTAAAGTTTTTTTTTTTTTTAAATCCTTTTTTACCTGTGAGTTGGCCAATCACTCACCCAGTATCAGTTTTCCATTCAAACACCACTCCTGCACAAAGTCTTATTCCGGTTGCCCCAGCTTCAAAGTGGTCATTTTTAATGGCTGCCGCCCTGCCATTGGTTTGAAGAGCTGCCTCCGACCTTTCGAGGAACTTGCCTGTTCCTCTTGATTGACCGAGGCGCCTCTCCTTCTTCACAGGACGGTTCTACAGGAACCCCCCCCCCGACAGCGATTTGTCTGGCTGGATTTTCATGAGGGTCATCGGAGCCTGCTATTTTCCAGCCAGTCTCACCTCGACGCTTCTGGTTTTCCCCCCATCCATTGCTTCTTGTCTTGACTTCTGGTGCTTTGGAGAATAGTTGAATCCCCTCTTCAGAACACTATCATGTCACCCTTAGTCCTTCTTTTCATTAAACTAGACATACCCATTTCCTGTAATTGTTCATCCTATGTTTCACCCTCCAGCCCCTTAATCATCTTTGAGGCTCTTCTCTGCACTCTTTCCAGAATCTCAACATATTTTTTGTATTGTGGTGACCCAAACTGGATACAATGCATTGTCCAAGGCCCATTCTGGCTCGGACCAGGGTCTATTCTGAGCACTCAGCATTGCCTAAAGAGGCACACAAGCTGGGTGGTGCTGCCCGGGGCTGATCAATAGGCCTAGGAAGGGAAAGGGGCTCTCCTGGGAGATGATCTTGGCTTCAGGGAGAATGTCTCTTGGCAGCCAGGTGTGGCTGGTGGGCACCTCCTTCTTCTCTAAGTGTCTCTTGGGTGATTAAATTTCCTTGCAAAATGTCGGCTTTCCTGGCACTCTCCCATCAATGACCTGGCCTGGTTCAATCCTGCTTAGCTTTTTGAGATCACTCAAGATGCTGCTGCCCAGCTTGGACATCTGGAAACTATCCCAACATGAAGATACAGAGCAGAGTTTCACAAGCATGGGAATGTACAGGGGTTCCCATTTCAAGTTCTTGCAATGGTCTCTGTCTCTGGGAAGTTCCTGGGGTTGACGCCCTCATCTGGGGGTGCCCAGGTTATGCAACCCTGCAGCAGGCAAATGCTCTTCCTGGTTTCTCAACTCTGGGCCTGCTGTATACTTCATTCCTTACTACAGTACAAGGGAAAGAACACAGATTTATTTAAAGAGAAGCTTCATCTATACTTAAGGTAGGGTTGGAGCTAAAAGCTACAATTAAAAATTGACTATGATTATGTTTTTAAAGAAAACTCTTGGATTTGAATACTTCTGACAGAATCTGCTTCTTCTAATTTCAGGAATGAACATTTTATTTGTTTGTCTATTCATTTTGTGAACATGTTGTGGCTAACATTAAATAGAAACTTTATCCTTAAATAAATAAGTTATTTGAAGTTGTTGTAGAAAGATAGCACCCAACAGACTCCCTGCCCCCAGCAGACATTTTGGTTCCAGTTTATCTACAAGACAAAAGACTGGGCCAGTCTATCTACAAAACAAAAGACCTCAACTCCAGGATGATGGGATTATTCTTCAGGCAAAGCTAATTCAGCCACATTAGGAACTTGCCCTTCATTGCATCACCCAGCAAGATTCACAGACAACCTCAGTTATGACTGCATAGCCCCATGGGAGTCTGACAACCAACAGTATACATTTCTTGCAAGGCCCAAGAGAGGGTATAAATATATCTCACTCTCCACTCCATGTGTTCAGCTGCACCAGGACCATGTACTTAATGGTTCTGCTCCGTAAAACCATCTGTCAGATCCCTAAAAGTGATACTGCCATTCAGTTGGGAGAAGGGGGAGACTTGGATTCGATTTACTAGCATTGCCTGTGTCAACAGATATTTTACAACCTATGTCCTGGCACCAAAGAGCCCTGAGATCCCCTTAACATTGAAGAATGTTTATGACAGCCATGTGGGCTGTTTTACTTTAAAGGATAAAGGAGAAACGATGTGAATACATACTTATCCGGTTCTCAGGGCAGCTGGTAAAGAAAACATCTTCACACTTATGTATTGACTAAAATCTGCATTCTGGTTTAAGGGAGGGGTCTCTACTGCTTTAATCCTACTTGTCTTGCCTAAGGGTATTCAGACATTGCTTTGAATCCATTACTGTCACTTCTGCTTAATAAAAGGTCCTTTTGAAATACTACGTTTCAACAGTTTTTACTTTCTTAAATTGGGAGGAGAGGCAATCCTTACAGAAAGCGTTTGCAAAACAGTCAACCCAGAGAAGCAATCTTTGCTCTACTGAGGGGACCTTGCAAACCATGTCCAAAGAAAGCAGAGAGCTGGGAGAAGCCGAATGCTGGGGGAAGACATCAATTACCATCCAGTCGGAAGCCTGTTTCTTACACCCCATCGGAGAGGATGAGGTAACCCTGGAGAATCCTGAAAAGCCCCACTGATCAATTGGCATCGGGAAGAAAGATAGCTAGGATGAGAGAACCAGAGGAATCACATTCAGCCGTGGCAACCGAAAACCGGGGTGAAAACTGGAACTAGAAGCCCTCGCTGACCAGAGGGAACTAACCAAAGCACCACTGAGGGATGATTGTCTGAAGAGGCATATAACTCAATTGATGATGGAAACTTTGGAAAATCTCAACATCTGAGGGGAGCCAGGACGACAACCAAGGAACGCTGAAAGGGCAGCAGTTGCGGATGATGCCAGGAGAGGCACTGCCCTTCTGGAGCCCACCTATCAAGCAGATGGTGCAGCAGCAGCGGGAGAAGACCCAGCAAACCCTCCCCTCCAGGCAGCATGCACACCAGCGCCCATTCCCAACCAGCCCCGAGTCCCACAACTGAAAAGAGAAACTCCCTCCCTAGGGGTGAAGTTTGATGGGGATCCACAGCAAGTAGGATTCTTTGTGGCACCCATGCTCACCTACATGCAAGAGTAAAGACCTCAAGAAAACTCTCTCTAAAACAAGTACAATGGGTTCAGTACTTTAAACGGTTTGATTTTACTCTAAAATACCTCCCCGGGGGAAAAAACTTTCTGGTAGATGCGCTATCCAGAAAACCGCAATACAATAGTGTGAAGTCAGACGTAATCAAACCCATAGTACAAAACAACAACAACTAGCAGCTAAAGTAATCACCAGATCCCAGGCAAAACAAGAAACATTGACGGACAATGACACAACCCAAACTTTTAAATAAGCATTGGCCACCGATTAATGATTTTTGAACCACAAATCCAGCTGTCTGATGAAAGAGGACTTGGCTTGGGTGGGAGGGAAGTTGTATGTTCCAGTCAGCCAAAGACTATGCTTAATGGCAAGGCACCACGACTCCAAATTAGCTGGACATTTTGGTTTTGTGAAAACTTTACACCTAATTAAAAGACATTTTGGTGGCCATCACTGAAAAAGGACATAGAAAGCTATGTAGCTAGCTGCCCCATTTGTGCAGTAGCAAAAAGACGTCAGGGGAAAACCCCAGGTCTCCTGCAGAAAGTAGCTGAGCCTTCAGCACCATGGAGAGAGATTGCTATGGATTTCATTGTAGAATTGCCAGACAGTGCAGGAAATATTGTTATTTGGGTCGTGACAGACCTGTTTTCAAAACAGGCACATTTTATACCTTGCCAAAAGATCCCAACTGCTAAAAACTTAGCCAAATTATTCATAATAAACATTTATCGGCTTCATGGAGCTCCACAAAAGATCATCTCCAACAGAAGGATTCAATTCACTTCCAAATTTTGGAGGACATTTTTGGACTTACTTGGTACTGGCTAGGGGTTGAGCTCATCACATCATGCATGTACTAATGGCAATTCTGAGAGATTGAACTCGGTGCTAGAACTATATTTAAGATGTTTTATTAATTTTCAACAGGATAACTGAACCAAACTTTTACCTTTTGCTGAAGTTGCATTTAATAATTCTGCACACTCAAGCACTGGTTTTACCCCTTTTAGAATAGCAACAGGCCAGGATTTCAGCCCCATGCCAGAACTACCCACAGAAGAACCCACCATCCCCTCACTTAAGGAGTGGATGGATAATTTGCAAAACACATGGCCAGTGGTTAGATTAGCCTTAAAGGAAGCTAGAGAGGCTTTTAAAATTCAAGCTGACAAGAAAAGGATGGAACTCAAACCTTTCCATGTGGGAGATAGAGTATACTTATCTACAAAATTCCAGAAATCATTACAGCCATCAAAGAAACTAGGGCCAAATTTCATTGGACCTTTCCCTATCACTAGGGTCATCAATCCAGTAGCAGTTGAACTACTCCTTACAAAGACACTCAGGCAAGTCCACCCAGTATTCCATATCAGTTTACTCGAGCAAGAAGTAATCTCATCCCTCAGACCACCTGCATCTACACCACCTCTTCCTATCATGTTTGAAGGTGAACACTTTGAAATAGAGGAAATCCTTGGCTCTAGGATTCACAGAGGGAAAATCCAATATTTAGTTGCTTGGAAATATTTACACTCAGCCCACAACGAATGGGTCGCTAAACACCATGTTAGGGCTCCAACCTTACTGAGAAAATTTCACTCCCAATACCCTAACAAACCTTGTTAATATACTATCATTAATTTTTTGTTTATATTTGTTCACAGGGGGACCCTTTCGTTTTCTTAGGAAGGTAGTATGTCAGATCCCTAAAAGTGATATTGCCATTCAATTGGGAGAAGGGGGAGACTTGGATTCGATTTACTAACATTGTCTGGGTCAACGGATACTTTACAACCTATATCCTGGCGCCAAAGAGCTCTGAGATCCCCTTAACATTGAAGAATGTTTATGACAGCCATGTGGGCTGTTTCACTTTAAAGGATAAAGGAGAAACGATGTGAATACATACTTATCTGGTTCTCAGGGCAGCTGATAAAGAAAACATCTTCACACTTGTGTATTGGCTAAAATCTGCATTCTGGCTCAAGGGAGGGGTCTCTACTGCTTTAATCCTACTTGTCTTGCCTAAGGGTATTCAGACATTGCTTTGAATCCATTGCTGTCACTTCTGCTTAATAAAAGGGTCCTTTTGAAATACTAGAGTTTTTACTTTCTTAAGTTGGGGGAAGAGGCAATCCTTACACCATCCTTCCAAGCAGTCTCCATGTTTCCAGTGTCTTTACTCCCCACTTAGAATTGAACCCAGATGGACATTTCTTCCAACAGTGTATAAGTAGCTTTGATAAATGAAAATGATTTTGATATTTCCTCTTCTAAAATTAATGGTACAATTGGATAAAGGCAAATATTGTGGGATAAAAGTTAAATATTAATCCCTCCAGTTTATTATTCTTTATTACACATAATGAATTCATTATTCATTATTATTCCAGTTATTCATTTTTGGTAAATGAATACCGCCTCTGACCCGGCGTCGATCACAACTGGCTCCTTGGTTTACCGAGGAGCTGAGGGAGTTGAAGCGCTGAAAAAGACACCTAGAGAGTAGTTGGAGGGCCAGTCTTTCTGAATTTGACCGGACACTAGTAAGATCCCACATTAGGAATTACCTAGTGGCGATAAAAGCAGTGAAATGTAGCTATTTTGCTGCTCTTATTGCATCATCAGATAACCGCCCAGCCGCCGTCTTTAGGGTGACCCGCTCCCTGCTCCATCAGGAGGACCCCTTGGAGGGTAGAGCCGAGGATTTTGTTCAGTATCTGTATGACAAAATCACTCAGATTCGGGAAGATTCCGACTCCGACTGGGTAGTCTCAGGGGGAGAGACAGGGGCAGGTCTTGAGACAAATGGGTGCCACAAATTTGTATGTGTTTTATTGTTTGGCTGTGCACTGCCCTGAGTCCTTCGGGAGTAGGGCGGTATAGAAATCAAATCAAATAAATAAATAAATAAAATAAATAAATACTATGTTAAGTGACACATACCTGCAAATACATACAAAGGATATTTTCCTCTTACATTTATTGTAAATTAAGATATTAGTTACTGTTAGAGAAAATCTGGACCTTACAATTAATTGGCATAGTTAACAGAACAGATGAAAAATTCAGTTATAGATAATTTTTCCAATGATGTCTAATAATTAAAACAAATATAAATTGGTGAAGCCTATTTAATTCTTGGGCACTCTATGTACCTGACTTGATTACCTGGAATGGGTACCCAATAACTATGTTTATCTACAGATACCACATTATTAGAAAAGGAAAGTAGTTTAGTACACCAAATACCGTCCTATCAGTTTTTTGAGTAAAACCAAAATGTGTTAAACTACAACTTAATTCTATAGATGGATAATTTTCTCTAACTTCATAAGGAATTCACTTTGCACAAGGAGAAAGCAGTAGCTGAAGAAACATCTGTAGTTTCTTTTGTGTAACAAATAATGTGTGTCTTTATGGATGTATCAGATTGTGTGCATACATATTTCCTGTTTGTATGTATATGTCTGCAAGGGTCTTATCAGGATGGATGCACATTTGTTTGTGAATATTGTGTGTCAATATATACCACATCTGTATATGTATCCATAGGCAAGCACATGGTGAGCCATTGGGTCATATAATCAGGAGGGTGGTGGTTTAGGAACGGCACAGTTGGCAGCATCCTGAATCATTGCCTTACTGCTTCTTTTATAGCAAGGTGCTGGGGGAAATTTTTTTCTCCAGAGCCTTTGGACAAATCCAGTTCCTTTTTTAATTCAATGTTTCTTTTTCCATCTGCTTTGCCACACTGAATTTGGTCTTGCTCTGTTTTCAAAAAGCTATTGACATACTTTTCCAAAGCTGCTTTCTTTCCAACAATTGCATGGCTTACAAAAAACAGTAACTGAATTACATGCAAAGATTTTCCATATTTAGGCTGATCTATTTGAACTGCTGCATATTTTAACTTTAAATCAAATGTATGCTATAATTTTCTCTATTATTTGCTTTTTTAATGTATAGAGATAAAACTACATCTTTTTTCCCCACTATGCAATTACTTAGTGGCATTACTTAGTGGCATATTTGCATTAGTGGATTTACATCATATTAATTCTGTTGAAATGTCCATTCTGCACTGGATACAAGGTAAAACATTAACAGCGCTAGAAACTGATTCTGCAATACACCACACCTTTCCCCTCAGGCTGAACTTTGTTATAGGCAGCTGCTCAGGATAACATAAGGGGCATTTGCTAGATTCAACTGCTTCTATCTTGGCTAGCTCATTGAAGAACACCCCTAAATTTTCTCTAACATTAGTTGATATTCAGACAAATAAAATTCAGTTTCCTAAAAAAGTGTGTTTGTGTTGTACCTTTGTGTTGTACCCATTTCTTTATTGTACTAATGTGTTACATTTATAAAATGTTTGTATGTACGTGTATTTATTTTAGAATAAAAAATTCATAGTAGGGACTTAGGTTGTCATCCTGTATATGACCTAATTAATACTGATTTCAGGGTGGATGCTTACTGAATCCCTGCTTTGTGAGATAGAAAAGGCTGTGTTATGAGATCTCTTTAAGAGGTTAAATCAGTAAACTATCCATGTGTTAATATTAACCAAGTGTAAATATGGAAAAAGAAGGAAAGTGGTGGAGAAAGATAAATACAGATCTGGGCATGGAGGAAATCAGTGAGACTATGTAGGGAGTTATTGATTTATTACAGACTATGTACCTTCAGTAATACTTGGGTGCTGCATTTCATCCAGCGGAACTAGTTGGAAATAATTAGATCCGGAACAAATTTACTTTAAAACCTTTATCAGTTTTTCTATGTCCCTGAAAAAACAAGAAAATAAACAGGTAGCCCAGTTTAAATGCAAAGTCCGTAAGCGTTCGTTAGATTCCATCATTCATACTCAGCCTTTGTGAAAATAGATGGATGGTTCGCGAAATGCTTTGCGGATTTGGGCCATATTCTGCTTGACAGCTCTAAAGCGTAGGCTGGCTCAGAATTTCTGGTTCTACCTTAAATAAACCGCCACCATCACACATACCACCCCCCACAACCCCCGCACTTTTTTGTTCCCAACCGCGCCGTCTCTTCGGAGCTCTTCAATTGTTGTTTGCAGGTTCAATAGGTGGAGCCGAGGCAGTGCGGGCTCCGCCTCGTCTAGCCCTCTACAGTTTCCCACACCTCTACCGCAGCTGGCCCACGATTGCCGCCCTCGTTGCAGTGGTAGTCGCTCTTGGGCGCAGCGGTGAGTTCGTTTTGCATTAGGCTGGCGCATTTTTCTTTTCCTCCCTCTGGAGTAATTGAATCAAAGATATAAGGCGATGAGGGAACAATCCAAAGGGTAAGTTTAATGTTTATATTTCCTGAATAAATAACCCGTCAAGTGGTAAAAATCATTAGGCAAGCAAAGCAGTTAAAGCTTCATTAAACGTCCGCGTCTTTATATAGGGAATTTAATTAATAGCTTGAAAGTCCTTCCTGCCAGTTGTTTTTCTTTTATTCTTGGTGCAAGTGTACTTATTGACTGGCACACGCCTAAATTAACCCTTTCATTTACGGCTGTGTACCTTAGAGATTAAAAGTTTCTCCCAATGCAGGAACGCCAGGAATTTTTTTAAAAAAATCTTCTCCCTATTTTGTTTGTGTTTGTGTGTGTGTATATATATATATGTGTATAGTAATTTTCCCGAGCAAAATCCGAATTCTTACATCTGCCATACTGTGAATTTTATTTTTAAAAAATTCTTATCCCTATTTTGTTTGTGTGTGTGTATGTGTATAGTAGTTTTCCCGAGCAAAATCCGAATTCTTACATCTGCCATACTGTGAATTTTATTTTTAAAAAATTCTTCTCCCTATTTTGTGTGTGTGTGTGTGTGTATGTGTATAGTAATTTTCCTGACCAAAATCCGAATTCTTACATCTGCCATACTGTGAATTTTTTTTTCTTAAAAGCCTTATATTTTTAACCTTGCCTTTTGTAAACTGCTCTTTTCAATCATGTTGTATGTATTGTGTATCTCCATGCGTTAAGATAACCCCCGCCCCCACCTCCGGGAAACCATCCTATTCAATCTCATTGGTGCAAAGAGCCTGGAAGAAAAAACACATACTATGCCTTTCATTTACTATGGAAAGGTCAAATTTCTGCTTGATTTCTTTGGGGAATAGGAACTGACATTTAATTCAGTGCATTCTTTCTCTGCAATGTGTTTTCCTTGTCTTGATAAATGTGGTCTAGTTAGAACATGCTGGCTGTATAGGAATGAATGAAACAATGCAGTTTGGAAGAGCTGAGCAGGGAATTGGAAGACAGGAAGCAAGTTGGTATCAAATGTTTGTGAAATGTGCCATTGGAGAAAGCAGTTAGTCTCAAGAAGGAAAACTTTAGTACAAAATAAGATAATTGATTTTTAGATGCATCTTGAAGATTATTTTTGGTATTCATCCCCCAGTGGAGGAGAAAGAGATATCAATGCAATTTGTGCATGCATTAATTTTTATGAATATTCTTGTTTTATTAAAAAAGAATGGTAGAGCAGAGCAAATAATGAATTAAATGTATATATTGAGTCAAATACAATATTGGTATTTCCATTTAAGTTTTGGGCATTTCAAAGTGCAGGCTATTGTGCAAGAGACTGCTTTAATATAGTACTTTTCTATACTCTAGTCTATACTAACTCTTAGTTGAGAAAAGAACCTTCAGTTTTATGTATTTTTTTTCTGAAAGTAAAAAATAATTTATTGACACATTGTACATGTAATATTAAGACTTGAGAAGGCTGTTCTGTGTAAGTTGCTTGACTCATTCTCAGGTATAACTGGTTGCAGATATCATTATATGATTTTGAATTTGGTAGAAGTGTAATGGGTAAGCTTTAAAAGCAAAATGGATAAGTGGGCAAGTAACAATTATAGGTACTTGCTCCCAACTATTCTCAGAGTGCATAAAATAAAATGTTGCACAACAAAAGAAAGGCAGAAATAATTTCAGTGTGTAAATGTGTAGTCCTTCTCAAGTGCAAAAAACTGCTTTCTCCATTACTGATACTACTCCATTTTCTCCAGAAATACAATGGGATATATAGAAAAGCAGATTTTCAGTTTCTGCTTCCAGAATAAACTATTAAGGTCTCTTTAGTAGAGGCTTTCTAAGTACGTTGGATACCATTCTTTAGTTTTCTTGTCACTCAAGCCTTCTCAATATCTCAATTTCAATTTTTTTATTCATTTTGGGATGGTATGAATTTTATGTTGCATAATTGTTTATGACTGTGAAAGACTTGTTTTTAAATGGTTTTCTGTTTATTGTAACACTGCACAAAGTTCTCTTTATATTAATATGTTCCTGCTTAATTTACACCAGTGACAACATAACATATTAAACTATAACAGTTGTAGCAGCTCTACAGTTTACCGTAAATCACTAATTATGCATTGTAAAATTATTCCTTAAGTTTTAAATTATTAGGTAGGTATTATCAGTTGCATTTTCTTATTTGCAGTTTTATGAGTTGAATTTTACTGCCCTTTTATCACATGGATTTGGGAGTGGAGGACACAATTTACTCCAAGGCTATGGCAAATAAAGTACAATCTACAGGGTGAATTTGTTGTGACTTGCTTATTTTTCAATTTCATTTTCTGCTTCTTAGAAGAAACATGTTTGTGTGTGTATAGATAAATAGTTTACTTTGAAGAATATAGATTGGTCTTGGGTTAATGTATTTTAAAGCAAATCATACTAAAGAATGTGCAGTAAAGATAACTAAATTGAAAGGGTATAATAGGATTCAATTAAAAAGAAAACACTAAGAATGTATTTAATATTTTCTCTTATAAAATGTTTAATTTGTAAAAGACCCATGTATAATTTTTCTATAGAAATAATTACTAATATAGTTTGACACAATACTTTTTTGTTTGTTTTAAATCGTGCCTTTATCAAACTGAAATGTGGTCATCTTGCAGAGTGAATATCGTGAATGCCAATAAAATTTAAACTGCATTTCCTAGGTACTTGATCAAAAAATATTCAGCATTTAGAATTACAGCACACGCCTGGTGTAGATGAACATTCATTCCATGATACTATACTTCTAGTTACAGACATGCATTCTTTTTCCAGACACCTAAAAATGACACTTAACTGCTTCATTGAGGATGATGCTCTGTGAAATTATATTTTTCTCTGATTTTATATAAGGAACCTGATTTTGGATAGCCAAGATGGCCAGTTGGTAATTAGGAATGAAGGAGGAATCTTAATCTGCCACAATTTTTCTGAACATGTTGACTATTACTTTATATACTATGTGTCAGCAGTCACCCAGATTATTTCATCTGCAAGTGAAAGGAGATGGTTTTCCTTTTTATTTTAGTGTTTTCGCTAAGTGCAGAAAAGTGTAACAAAATGTATTTTTTCTTAAACCAGACCACTTGTCTATTTAACTCTACACTGAAGTATGTTAAACTAAGACAAAAAAAGCATTTTCCTACTGTTGGATAAAGGGAAAGATGCGATCTGATTATATATCACACCTTACATTTTGGAATTCTCAATTTGCTTCAGAAAATTAGAGCATATTGGTGGTTTTCCTAAAGTGGAGATGGATTGGTTTAGTGAGCAAACACCAATTTTCTTCCACTGTCCTTTCATTTTTTCCCCCTAAAAATTTATCCTTTCAATTCCTGTGCTTCAAAATACCGAAATCAGATTAATTAAATATTAAAATATTTTTCAAAACTATTTGAATAAATATCTATTTAATTAAAATAAAATACTTAATGTGTGTCCTTTTAAACAGCTCAATAAACAAAAAAAAATTTTTTTTAAAGTACTTTAAGATCTGTATTTATACTAAGTAGTGTTCTTTATCCAAATTGGTTAATTATGTGAGAAAAAATACCCCTCAGGAATGCCATATTTGGAAATAAGCTAGATAGCTCATTTATTGAAATCTTCTCTGTTCAAATTTACAGTTCACCTGGAGAAATGTAGAGACTTTCCCAATCTTTTGCACCACTTAATTTATTTAAAATTGTTCATAACATTGTATAGTATAATGTTATATTTAATATTGAGAACCTATGTTATGCAAGGAATGTAGTAAAATGATCTATTGCACTACTAATATTGAACATTATTTTTCATGATAGCTCACTTTTGTGGATTATGAACAGTGTCTTTATGAGAACTGATAGACTTCTTTGATGCAAAGCTTTATGTAGTCCTGCTGCTCTTTTCTAAAAGATGCTATTGTATTTTAATATATGATTAAAACTCTTTAGGAATTGCTGAGTTGGCATTTTGTTACATATACTATTTGCAGATAGTCCTTATTCAAGCTAACAATTGCCTTTGAAAGATGGTAAAGAAGCTTATAAAGAGAAATGTCAGTAAACGTATTTAAGTAGCACTTTTCTTTACATTGTTGATAACTGTCGTAAACTAAAAATGTTCAGAAAGAAGAAACACTTTTTTAGCTTGCAGAATAAATCTCCAATTTTTTATGCTCTGAGTATAGAGTAAAATCTATTCTTTCCAGTTACAGTTAAATTTCATGTTTATAAGATCTTCAGAAAACATTCCTTAAACTTTAGTATGGGAGTAAATTTATAGCGTTTTTATTTTTAATAGGATAAAATTTAATAAGTACTCTTAAAATTATTACATGCTCTGATAAGGAATGGTTTAGCAGCATCTCATTATAACATGTTTGATGCAGAAATGTATGCTTCCTTTTGGATCCTACTCAGATCTTGCTGTTTGCTGGAAGAATACTAGTTAGGATAAGGCAATGATAGTCACATGAAATAATCTAATTTCAGCTAATCCTTTCTTGCACCTTTCTTTCATATTTTTTTGAATATGTGGGAGATCTCCCATATTCTATCAAGTCAATACTCAGCCGTTCTGCTTGTATGGCACTGATTTTCCTATTTTAATTCTCTGTATATATCAGGGAGGAAGAAAATGTATGTTCAACTTACCTATGTATGCAGATACATTTATTATTATCAGATGTCCCATTAATCCGATAACTCAGATGAATTAAGAAGACTAGCTTCTCCATTTGTTAGAAATACATTTTTGTGAAAACAATTAAGATAACCTACCTCTCTCACAGTCATAATTGGACATTGTCAACTTTCAAGGTAGATCAGAGTAGGAAACCAAAGTCATGCATGGTAATATCATTTTTATAGCAACAGAATCTTGCAAGTCTGAATTAACATTCCCCACCCCACCCCTCTTTATCTTTGTGTGAGTTAGTGGATTCTTCTCTCAGATGTTTTCTCAGATTACTTGGGCCCAGGTTTCTTTTATTTCACCATTGACTTACCGGTATTTATTTGCTACTTTTCCTCAATGTTATTTCTTCTGTCTATTGCAGATATTGTCTAAAAGAAGCAAAACTGTTCCTCTGGGAGCAAATTAAAGTTACAGTATTCTCCCTTACAATTTTTAATGATAATTTGGAAAAATCTATAATACTTCATCCCTTGCTCTTCCATAGCTTAATTATTATAGTTTTCTTTCCTAAAAAGAGATTTTTGTCTACATTATATAGGTAGCATATTTACCTTCTAATTTGAGGCTGTGTTCCTTTCTTTTAAGTCAGTCATCAAGAAACATAAGGTGGTATGCTGCAACCTAATATAAGAATTTATTCCTATCCCACCTTTATTATTTTACAAATAACTCAAATTGGTGAACATATCCACACCTCCCTCCTTCTCTTTTCCCCACAACAACAGCCCTGTTGAATTGGATTGGATTAAGGGGGTAACTGGCCCAAAGTCACCCAGTTGGCTTTTATGGCTAAGGCAAGAGTTGAACACAGTCTCCCACTTTCAAAACTGGTGCCTTTGCATTATACCAAACGGGGGTAAACTTTGATATTTGTATCATTCTACGTGCTGCAGTAGGCACATCCCAATCTTTGATATTTCAGACCTTACTGAATGTATGTACAGATAGTCCTTGGTTAACAATGGTGATTGTGAGCTAAGCGAAGTCATAAAATGCAATGACAATTGAGTTTATCACTAAGCAATGGCAATTCTAGCAGTTCCAATTGTTAACCAAAGTTAACAATTGGTTTAACCAAATTTAAATTAACCAAATCTCATTGATTTTTAGGCAAGGACCCCCCCGACCCCCCCAAATCCAAGCCATTCACATTTTGATTCCTCCCAGCCCCAACCCTTAGTAAGGTAAGGGACTGCTTCCTTTGCCTACTCTTGAATTCCCTCATGGTCTATGTCTCCCTTGTCTCTTACTCACTGCCGCCAGCTACACATGCTCCTACCATGCCCTCACACAACATACCATTACTGCACTGGCCAGAGCTTTCCTTTGTGCTATCTTCTTTTGTTCTAGTGTAGCTGGGGATTCTCTCATGCCCCATCCAGAGCCTCTGTTCACATGCCAGCCAGAGCTTCTTTTCACACACTGCCCATGGCCACATTTTGTGTCTCACCCAGGATCACAAATGTGAATTGCCTAAATCTTGTTCATATGACTGCAGGGATGCTGCAGTGTCTAGAAGTTCGAGACCAATCATACATCTCTTCGTTCAGAGCTATCATAACTTTGAATGGTCTGTACATGCAGTCTTTGCTTATTGATCACTCATTCAATGACTGTTCAAAGTTGTGACAGTGTTGAACTAGTAGTACATATTGCTCATCCTTAAAATGCTAACCTTTGCAGCATCCTCATGGTCATGCAATTGTAATTCAGGTACTTTGCAATCTTCTCACACAATAGTTGCAGCAACCTATAGTCAGGTGATTATCATTTGCAACCTTTCCCTACCAGCTTCCCACAAGCAAAATCAATGGGGAAACTTTGAGGGGAGGCTTGCAAGTCACTCTGGTAAGTCTTTGCCACCTTCCTACATACCACACTGAGCCATTCTTCCATACTCCCTGAATTCATACCAACCCATACCCTCCTTCCCTCAGCCTCCCTAAACTTGCAGATACTATTGTTTCATGGGCCTCCCTACCATGGAATCTTTCTCTTAGCCTCTTTGCACTCGCATATGCTCATGTTGCACTCTACTTCCTTCAGTCTCTTTGTACTTGCATCAACCAGTATCCTCCTTCACTTGGCCTCTCTGTACTTGCAGTGCACATGCCCTCCCCAACTTGAATTAGGTGTGCACTGGGCCTCCCCCTGCAGCACCCAAGCACACCTGGGACTCCTATTGCTTTCCATTTAATGACCCTCACTCTTGGGATTATGACAGCAACCTTGATTGTCTGGATCATAACTTGAGGACTACCTGTATATGTACGTCTTATTATAAAAAAATGTAATAAATTAGTGTATTGCTGAGCAACAGTCTCATTAAAGCCTTCCATTCAGCAGATAGTACTGTTGTTATTCCAGGAGAGTGTTGTCCCTCTTAACTGATCCCTAGATAATATCATTTAGAGCAGGGGTCCCCAATCCTTGGACCGGTCCGTGGTATGCCAGAAATTTCCGTGCAAACAAGCGAAACCCCATTCACGGGATGCAGGCAGCACATGAAACCACACCCCTTCCAGTCCACAGAAAAAGCTCTCTCCACAGAATCAGTCCCTGGTGCCCAAAAGGTGGGGACTGCTGATTTAGAGATCTGCCTTACTTAATAAGGTTGCTTCTCATGATACTTTGGTATCAGGGAAAAATATGTTGATGTGAAATTTTTGGTAAGCCTGAAATGATTATTTTGCTGTTCATTACTATGTACATTACTATTACTATAGTAAAGAAATTCAAATGACAACACTTTACAGTTATGAAAATGTACGATGGAGTGTAATTAGGAGTTATGCAAGCTTAAACATTTAAAACTCTTCATTTCATTTTTTTGCCTTATAGTCATGAGACACAGACTACTTGCTGGGATCATCCCAAAATGACAGAGCTCTACCAGTCTTTAGGTAAGAAAATGTTATTAAATCCTTGAAATATTAGAAATGTTTTTATTGATAATAAAGGCTCAATTTAGAATAAAATGGCTAATTAAATTAGATTTTTAAAGGAAATGGATGGATAGCATCATATTTTACTTATTGCCTATTATTGTTATTATTACTTCTGCTTTCTCCTTAAAGTACCCTTGTAAGAAAACATTCACAACAACTAAATTGATCTTGAATGACAACAGGGAGAGGACAGTCAGGAACCTGTGATGTAGTGAACCAAATTTTTCTATTCACTATCCATATCACAAATACAGTATGACTAACATGTTGATTTAGTAGGAAGGAATAAATAATGTCACATGAGTGGGTTCTTCTAAAATATTCTGACATCACACTGTGATGTCACACATTCTGTCTACTGTTTTCTTGTTTTGCTTTAGGCTTCCTTTCTCTTGCCATGTAGTGGGCTGTAGACTTGGTTATGCTTTTGGATTCATGGCTGCTCAGCAAAGTATCAAAATTTTGCTGGGGATCCAGTATATATTGTATTATTGTTTAATGCATGCAAATAAAATTATTTTATATCTTCAAGTAATTTGGTTGCTTTAAGTGAGGCAGGTTTTCACCATAACACTAATTTATAATTACCAAAGGGTCCAAACTAATTTAAAAAAGAGCAAAGATCTATCAAAATTAATAGTATATAATAATTAAATAAATTTCTTTTGAATCATGCTTGAGTCTTAGTGGCTTCAGGGACATGCCCAAGTACTTTTCTACAACAATGTGGAGGTAATTTGCTGTTGCCATCTTCTGAAATCTTTTACAACTCCACTGTAGCCTCCAGCCCTGTTATTTCCAAATAGTCTCTATGTAAATACTAAGCCTGATCCTGCTAAATTGTTTAGATAGTAGAAGATACACTACTTCATTTAGCATTGCTGAAGGATGCATTATAATTTTTCATTACTTTTGAATTAGTCTTTCCTGCCTAGTCATCCTCTGGATTATGAATTTTAATTCCCAGAATTGTCTGGTCAGCAGAGCCATTGCTGAGATTCTGGGATTCAAAGTCCATGCATCAGCAGGACATCATGTTAAGGAAAGGCGACTTTAGATTAATAGATTCCACTCAAAAAAAAATTTTTTTTTACATCAAAGGTCCGTAGGGAGCGGCAGAAATAAGTTGTTGTGTGAGGGCAAAAAGGAAAGAGATAGGGAAAATAGGTAGCTGTTGTGAAGGCCTTATGAAGGACCAGCAGCTGCCTTCCCTGGGTGCACCTTGTCAGCAGTAGGAAGAAGACTGTGAAGGTCAGTGGGGGTGGCTGCAGGGCTGGGGGTAATGGCGGAGTGCATAGTGGCCAAAGGGGTAGACAGGGCAGCAAAATAGGGTGGGGGGAGTTGAAGTGTACAACTAAATTTGGGTGGGTTGCCAAATGTCCAAATTTGATCATATGATTATGAGGATACTGAACCTTAACTTTAAGGACCAATTATACATACCATTTGTTCAGTCTCATAATAATTTTGAACAATTCCTCAGCAATGGTTGTTAAATGGGGACTACCTGTAATCAGCAGTACAGTTATAGTTCTCCCATTCAAAAAGCTTGTTTTGAAAATGTGAGGATTCCAGGCAGGCGGAGACTTATTTGAGGTAAAATGGGAATATAGGACATAAGACTTGCTGAGAGTAAACTAGAGGTAGTTCTAATTTACTATTCCTTTTCAAACAAGATTCCTGTGCTGTGTTGGCATTAATTGCAATGCCACATCCTAAACCTTTTAAAAGTCTTCTTCCTATCAGTTTATTGCCAAGAATCACAGTGAGAAGAAATTGAGAGCCTTCTTACAAGAGAGGAATTTTGATTTTTCTAGAAGCTAGTTCATTCAACCTTGGGTTTCACGATATTGGGCAGGTTTTTCTTTGGGAGATCAGGTGACTGCATTATAAATCCTTAACATCTATTGTTTCTCACTGAGGATCCACAATAGGTAATTACAATACAGGGAGTGATGATTGGCATTTTGGAGCCACAAAACAGCCATATCTAATTATTTTTGCAAATAAACATCTTTTTTTTTCTTTTGTTTTTTAATGGCCAGTGGATGGCACCTTGCTCACAATCCATTGAAATGAAATAAAAAGTAAAACAAACATTTTAAGTATATGAATAAGTCATTTACTCTTTTGCAAAATCTACCCCAATTTCAGCTGTTATAATAATAATAATAATAATAATAATAATAATAATAATAATAATAATAATAATAATAATAATAATAATAGTCAAAATGTTCAAGTCCGGTAAATTTAGAATTTCTAAATAGCGGGGTAGCCCTTTGGGTATTGCCCCAAGGGGTCCCGATTGTAATTGGAGCCCTTGGGGCAATACCCAAAGGGCTACCCCGCTATTTAGAAATTCTAAATTTACTGGACTTGTACATTTTGACTCTACAAAAAACCACCTTACTCGGAACAGCTTACATCCTCCGACGATACCTTAACAGTCCCTAGGTCCTTGGTTAGGACTCGAGCTGCTGACCTATTAACCAGCCTCAAAGGCTGTGAATCTCACTAAAGATTAAATAATAATAATAATAATAATAATAATAATAATAATAATAATAATAATAATAATAATAATAATAATAATAATAATAATAATAATAATAATAATAATAATTCCCTTTCACCCCTACTTTTTATACTTTCAATGCTACCACTGACAATCATTTTGAAGAAGATGAACTGTGGATACGAACTTGCAAAGAAAGGACTGAAAATCTCGTACTTGATGTACATGGATGATTTGAAGCCAGGGTGGATAAAAATCAATGATTTTTTTAAAAAAATCAAAAAATCAGATTTTTTTTATTTAAATCGGATTTTTTTTTATTTAAATTGGATTTTTTTGATTTTTATCGAATTTATTTTAATAAAAAACTTTTTGGGTAAAAATCTATTGTAAGATAGTTTTCTATTTAAGATACATAAATAATTTAGTTTATTCAGCATGAAATGGAGCTTAGTTATGTAGCATGAGGCTGTATATTCTTGCAACACTGGGACTATCGGTGAGTCAACAATGGGTCAAAGGAGTAGCAGAGATGACAGTTGCTCTTTAAAAATTATGATTTAAATCGAGTTGATTTAAATCAAGCCTTTTTACTAGTGATTTAAATCATGATTTAAATTGTGATTTAAATCAACTCGATTTAAATCAAATCCACCCTGTTTGAAGCTGTTTGGTAAAACAAAAGCTGAACTGAATTTATTAATTGAAAACACAAAAGAATTCAGCCAAGACATCGGTATGCAGTTTGGAATTGACAAATGTGCAACAATAGCAACCAAAGCAGGCAAGATCATAGAAGAGGATGGAATAGAACTAGAGAATGAAGAAATGATAAAGGCAGTAAAATCAGAAGAAGGTTACAAGTACTTGGGGATTTTAGAAGCCTCTGACTTAATGCATAATAAAGTCAAGAAATTAACTTCAGCCAAGTACATTCGGCGAATTTGTAAGATATTAATGTCCAAATTGAATGGAGGAAACATCATAAAAGCCATAAATACCTGGGCTATACCTGTGATTCGATATTCTGCAGGAATAATTGACTGGATCCAGATGGAGTTAGACAATTTGGACAGAAAAACAAGGAAGCTTATGACAATGAATCATGCCTTGCACCCTAAAAGTGATGTTGACCGATTATATTTACCAAGAGCAGAGGGTGGTCGAGGACTCCTACAAGTAAAGCAGACTGTGGAAGAAGAAAAACGCAGCTTGAATGATTACATCCAGAAAAGTGAAGAACCAATGATTAAGGAAATAAATAAAGGAGGCCTTTTAAAGACAACTAAAACAAAAGCAGAATATAAGAAAGAAGTAATTGAGCAGCGAGCTGAAAATTGGAAAAGCAAAGCTCTGCATGGCCAATACTTGAAAAGTATTGAAGGCAAAGCTGACCAGAAACTAACTTGGAACTGGTTAAGATCAGGAGTACTGAAAAAAGAAACAGAAAGCTTTATTCTGGCAGCTCAAGAACAAGCCCTAGCCACAAACTGCATGAAGGCAAAAAATCAACATGTTACCACCAACAGCAAATGCCGCCTCTGTAATGAGAAAGATGAGACAGTCGACCACCTGATCAGTGGGTGCAGCAAAATTTCACAAATTGACTACCTACAACGCCATGACCGCGTTGCTAAGATCATTCACTGGAAATTGTGCCAGAAGTTTGGATTTGAGTACAGCAAAAACCACTGGGAACATCAGGTTGAGAAAGTTTTAGAGAATGAGAAACTCAAGATCTTGTGGGGCTTTAGGATTCAGACTGACAGGCACTTGGTGCACAATACACCTGACATAACAATAGTTGAAAAGAAAAAAGTATGGTTCATTGACATTGCAATACCTGGTGATGCACGGATTGAAGATAAGCAGCAAGAAAAAATCACAAAGTACTGGGACTTGCAAATTGAAGTTGAGCGACTGTGGAAAAAGAAATCGTGTTTTGTCCCGATTGTAATTGGTGCCCTTGGAGCAATACCCAAAGGGCTACCTCGCTATTTAGAAATTCTAAGTTTACCGGACTTGAACATTTTAACTCTACAAAAAACTACCTTACTCGGAACAACTTACATCCTATGACAATACCTTAACAGTTCCTAGGTTAGGACTTGAGCTGCTGAGCTATTAACCAGCCTCAAAGGCTGTGAATCTTACTAAAGATTAAATAATAATAATACTAATACTACTACTACTACTACTACTACTAATAATAATAATAATAATAATTATTATTATTATTATTGTTGTTTTGTTGTTTGTTGTTGTTGTTGTTGTTATTATTATTATTATTATTATTATTATTATTATTATTATTATTATTATTATTATTATTACTACTACATCAAGTGCCTGGGCGTCATTGGAATATGCAAGTGCATTGGTACTTTTATTGCAAATGCGATGAAGTCCTGGAAAACAGAACTTTTTATTGGAAGTGAAAGCTACAGACTGGTCAACATCAAAAGAGGGATTTTCCAGGGTGATTCTTTGTCACCTCTGTTGTTCATCATCGCCATGACCCCCCTTTCAACAATTTTACAGAAAACTAACCTGGGTTATCAAACTGCTAAAAGCTCACAGAAAATCTCTCACCTGATGTATATGGATGACCTGAAGTTATATGGAAAATCGGAAATTGAGATCCAGTCACTGACCAATACAGTTCGAATTTTCAGCACTGACATCAGCATGGAGTTCGGCCTGAACAAATGCGCCACAGTGGCACTGAAGAAAGGGAAGATTGTAGACAGTGATGGAATTGAAATGCCCAATGGACAAACCATCAAGTGCCAGCAACCCGAAGCCTACAAATACCTGGGCATACTGCAGCTGGACAACATCAAGCACGGACAAGTGAAAAATGTGGTCAGCAAAGAATACACATAAAGGGTCAGGAAACTTCTAAAAAGCAAACTGAATGGCGGTAACACCATCAAGGCTATAAATACTTGGGCCATACCCGTCATCAGATATACTGCTGGGATCGTCAACTGGACACAGGCAGAGCTGGACAGCCTGGATAGGAAAAAAAGAAAACTGATGACCATACACTATGCGTTTCACCTGCGTAGTGATGTTGACAGGCTATATTTTCCCAGAAAAGCAGGAGGCAGAGGACCTTTGCAAGTGAAGCAGACAGTCGAAGAAGAGAAGTATGCTCTGGCAGATTATGTGAAAGACAGTGTTGAACCAGCTTTGATGGAGGTCAGCAAGAGGAAGCTGCTCAAAGTGCAGCAAACCAAGAATCAATATAGGAAAACAGTGATGCAAACTCGGGCTGATAGCTGGTGTAATAAAGCACTGCATGGACAGTTCCTTGAAAAGATCCAAGGAAAAGTAAATAAGGAAAAGACCTGGTTATGGCTGACCAACGGAACATTGAAGAAAGAGACAGGAGGCCTGATTCTTGCAGCCCAAGAACAAGCCATCAGAACAAATGTAATCAAAGCCAGATTAGAAAAATCTGCTGATGACCCCAAATGCAGACTCTGCAAAGAAGTGGATGAAACCATTGACCACATACTGAGCTGTTGCAAGACAATAGCTCAGACTGACTACAAACAACGTCACAACACAGTCTCTCAGATGGTCTACTGGAACTTGTGTCACAACTACCATCTGCCTGTAACAAAGAACTGGTGGGATCATAAGCCTGAAAAAGTGGTCGAAAATGAGCATGCAAAACTGCTGTGGGACTTCCGAATACAGACTGACAAAGTTTTAGAACACAATACCCCGGATATCACAATTGTGGAGAAGAAAAAAGTGTGGATCGTCGACATTGCCATACCTGGTGACAGCAGAATCGACGAGAAACAACTTGAAAAAGTCACCAGATATCAGGACTTGAGAATAGAACTGCAGAGATTCTGGCATAAACCAGTACAGGTGGTCCCAGGGGTACTCGGCACACTGGGTGCAGTGCCTAAAGACCTAGGCAAACACTTAAAAACAATTGGTGCTGACAAGATCAGCATTGGTCAGCTGCAGAAGGCCACCTTACTGGGATCTGCTCGCATAATCCGCCGATACATCACGCAGTCCTAAACGCTTGGGAAGTGTTCGACTAGTGATTTATGATACAAAATCCAGCATGGTTATCTCGTTTGCTGTGTATACTGTCATTTTTGTGTTGATGATGATGCTGCTGCTGATGATGCTGTAATATATATTTTTTAACAGCTGGAAGTCCTAGCAGGCTATGGTGACTTAAAAGTGTAATAAATAAAAAAACTCAAAAATGTCTATTAAGATTTTGTGGTTTTTATTTTGTATAAAACGGTAATACTAAAACACTATATGTTTAATATCCACATAATTACCTGCTCCATCACACACAAATGAATGACATTTCTTAGGTGGCATTCTTTCATGCATCTCCATTATGACACTTGTCTGTGTGCAAGAGGCCACATTTATTTATGTTCAGATAAAAGTTATATTGTGGTCAGTCGGATAAAGAAATTTATGCCTTCCCTTATTTCCAAAGACTGATCAAAATCACTGATTTCTTCTGACAGTAGTAGCCATTGTGGATAACAATATAAATTAGAAACATGGAGAGTTGGGAAAGACCACAATTTCTAAGATGAGCCAACATTATCAGTTAAGATGTTAGATTAGAACTGGAGAAACGCAAGTTAAAGCCCACTTGCAGCCATGGAAACTCAATAAGTGAGACTGAGTTGCTCAAATGTTTTTGAAAACATTGCATTCCTATTTATATATTTATTTAGTGCAAACATCATTGTATTGACAAATCTCAAGATGAGGCCAATGTACCACCCAATTACTTCAGGTAATATAATTAAGACAATCCCTTATATTTCATGATGCAGGTCAAACGCTTCGGAAGTCACAGAAAGCCATTAAGTATCCTTGGTAAAGAAGCAAATACACTGCTCAAAAAAATAAAGGGAACACTTAAACAACATAATGTAACTCCAAGTCAATCACACTTCTGTGAAATCAAACTGCCCACTTAGGTAGCAACACTGATTGACAATCAATTTCACATGGTGTTGTGCAAATGGAATAGACAACAGGTGGAAAGCATAGGCAGTTAGCAAGACATCCCCAATAAAGGAGTGGTTTTGCAGGTGGTGACCACAGACCACTTCTCAGTTCCTATGCTTTCTGGCTGATGGTTTGGTCACTTTTGAATGCTGGCGGTGCTGTCACTCTAGTGGTAGCATGAGACGGAGTCTACAACCCACACAAGTGGCTCAAGTAGTGCAGCTCATCCAGGATGGCACATTAATGCGAGCTGTGGCAAGAAGGTTTGCTGTGTCTGTCAGCGTAGCGTCCAGAGTATGGAGGTGCTACCAGGAGACAGGCCAGTACATCAGGAGACGAGGAGGAGGCCATAGGAGGGCAACAACCCAGCATCAGGACCGCTACCTCCGCCTTTGTACAAGGAGGGACAGGAGGAGCACTGCCAGAGCCCTGCAAAATGACCTCCAGCGGGCCACAAATGTGCATGTGGCTGCTCAAACGGTCAGAAACAGACTCCATGAGGGTAGTATGAGGGCCCGATGTCCACAGGTGGGGGTTGTGCTTACAGCCCAACACCATGCAGGATGTTTGGCATTTGCCAGAGAACACCAAGATTGGCAACTTCGCCACTGGCGCCCTGTGCTCTTCATAGATGAAAGCAGGTTCACACTGAGCACATGTGACAGACGTGACAGGGTCTGGAGACGCCGTGGAGAACGTTCTGCTGCCTGCAACATCCTCCAGCATGACCGGTTTGGCAGTGGGTCAGTAATGGTGTGGGGTGGCATTTCTTTGGGGGGCCGCACAGCCCTCCATGTGCTTGCCAGAGGTAGCCTGACTGCTATTAGGTACCGAGATGAGATCCTCAGACCCCTTGTGAGACCATATCCTGGTGCGGTTGGTCCTGGGTTCCTAATGCACGACAATGCTAGACCTCATGTGGCTGGAGTGTGTCAGCCGTTCCTGCAAGACAAAGGCATTGATGCTATGGACTGGCCTGCCTGTTCCCCAGACCTGAATCCAATTGGGCACATCTGGGACGTCATGTCTCGCTCCATCCAACACCACGTTGCACCACAGACTGTCCAGGAGTTGGGGGATGCTTTAGTCCAGGTGTGGGAGGAGATCCCTCAGGAGACCATCCACCACCTCATCAAGAGCATGCCCAGGTATTGTAAGGAGGTCATACAGGCACGTTGAGGCCACACACACTACTGAGCCTCATTTTGACTTGTTTTAAGGACATTACATCAAAGTTGGATCAGCCTGTAGTGTTTTTTTCCACTTTAATTTTGAGTGTAACTCCACATCCAGACCTCCATGGGTTGATAAATTTGATTTCCATTGATAATTTTTGTGTGATTTTGTTGTCAGCGCATTCAACTATGTAATGAACAAAGTATTTACTAAGAATATTTCATTCATTCAGATCTAGGATGTCTTATTTTTGTGTTCCCTTTATTTTTTTGAGCAGTATAGTACGCCCTGGTTATACTGTCAATATTTTTAATGAATCATTGTTATCTATGTAACAATTGCCTCAGGTGTAGCACTGCAGTACAATCCTCTTTGAATTGAATTGGGCATCTATACCAAGATCATGTCCTACAAAGCAATCACAAAATGTATCCCCAAACGCTCAGCAGTTCTTTGGATCTACAAAGATAAAAGGACAGGTTAAATAACAACTTTATTGCATTACTTTATTGGACTATCCTATACTGATATACTATGGATTATTTTGATGATTGAAAAATTAGCTATAGTTACTGGTGTAGTTACTTTGTTAGTCATTACCAAGCTAGCTTGTGTTTCTTGTTGCATTTTTTAGCTTTGTTTTAAATTGAAAGTCGCCAATAAGAACATTTCTGCTATTTGGATTTGATTTTTGATATTGTTAAGTTAGTTGACCAAATTCTTGGTTATTTGTATGATCCCTGAATCCAGAAATCAAGCAAGTAGAAATGTATTCTGTTGTAACTTCCAAGTAAAATCAAAGTGCAAACCATGACTCAGTAGTAAAGAATGTAATTGTTTTTTGAATAGGTATTACAGTGTAAAAGGACAGGCAGCTTATGAAACACACCTCTTTCCCAGACTTCTAATTTGGATAAATGTGTTTGAAATACATTAGTTCTGACATAAGCAAAAGCTCTTTCACCTGTAATGTAAATTTCTTAAATAGCCATTTGCAAAAATCTAATAATTTTTTGAAAGAAATAAAAAAATGTTATCAGCCTGGAAAGAAATTTAGTATTTCTGGTACAGCAAAACCTCAGTTTACTTTACCCCATCTCTAATTATTATTAGAGAAATTTTCCATCCCCTCAAAGCAGGTGACAAGTCTGTTGCATCCAAATTGCCTGGATTAGGTACTTATTATTTTTAAAATGTTAATTTTACCTTATTTATACTGTAGCCACTTACCTCAATAATGTTTGAAATATAATTCCAATATATTTATATCAATCAAGTAAGATTTTCATTATACAAATTTATAATGTAGATTGAAAGTATTGTATTTTCTCCCATTTTTTTATTTTAAAGTGCATTTGTATTTTGTGAGCTATGTTTATTTCTCTGCAGAATTTGTAGACATGTCTCTATAATGGGATACCTTGCTATATAAGGAGTCAACTGGTGACTGAAGAGAATGTTGTTATGAGGTAATCTGAATCCTAGACAAAGGGAGAAATTATAGGTAAAAATGTTACACATCTGTAATGGTCTGTATGAGAATATTTTGATAAATAGGAACATCACCTGCAGACCAGGCAATGGTCATATAGAATAGAATAAAAAATTTTATTGGTCAAGTGTGATTGGACACACAAGTGTTAAATGCAGAAAAACAGCATTTATATATAATAAGTGTCACAGAGAACATGAACAAGAAAAACAGCAGATTTATTAAAAATATATATAAAGTTATATATATATTTCAATCTTTTGCAAAAGGATCCTCCCATGAAAGAGAGGACGTCTGACCACTTGGATTACACGGTTTAAATACAGTTTTCAGGATATAGAAGCCCGATACAAACGGATACAAACGGTTCACCAGGAAATTGGTTTCAGGTCTTACATAACATATTTGGCACATGTTCCGCCCTGGAATTTCCCATCCAACAAATATCCTTCGAAAATATCCTACACAGACTTCCGGTTGGCACCGCAGGCGTTGTGGACGGTCTCCTTAGACCGCCAGCCCCGCGATTTCGTAAAAGCCGCTTTGACAGTGCTAATCGGCTGTCTGGCGGCTGAAAAACCTCTCCATCAGGAGAAGAAGGAGAGGAGAGCCGGTGGGTGTGAGTAGAGCTCCCCGAAAGTCCTCTGGAACAATTCCAGAGGCTTGGAGGGTGAGAACTCCCCAGCCAGCCCACTAAGAAGCTCCGGATCCGAGGCAACTCTGTTTCAAACAGAGCCAGACGCCGTGACCAATCCTGCTGTCAAAAGTGAGTTTGATTGATTACAAGCGCAGGCAGAGCGGAAACAGGAGAACAAGCTTTAAAATAATAGTGCTTAACTCCGGACTTACTTTGTTCCTAATTGAATCTCTTTGAGCTGGAGGCTGAAGATGGCGCCTTTGTTATGGGTGTGAAAGTGAAAGTCAGAAACGAAAGTGCTTATTGAGAACTTTGTACTGTGAGAGTGGACTGAAGCTGCTGAGAACTGTGAGCTTGTGGAGAAAAGACTATTTTGCTTGACAAATTAGAGACTATAAATTACAAGCTTTTGAAAATTGTTCAAGGGATTTTGTGGTTTTGAAAGGAAAAAAGATTCTTTTTTAAAAAAAAGATAGCTTCTAAACAAGCTAAGCCAGGAGTTGCCAGAGGAGGAGGAGGTTCTCCAGTAGTGTCTGTAGTGACACAGAAAGCGCAACTTCCGGCTGATTCACAGAGTTAGGAGGCTGCTTTTAATGATCTCAAAGAATTTATGAAAGAAGCCATAAATAACCAAGCTGTAGCTATGAATAACCTAACAGTAATTGTGGAAGGGAAGTTAAAGAAATTTGAGGAAGATATAAAGTCAATTAAAGAAGTTGTTGCAGCAAAGCATGATGAAATTTATTTATTTATTTATTTATTTATTTATTTATTTATTTATTTATTTATTTATTTATTTATTTAATCAATCAAATTTCTATACCGCCCTACTCCTGAAGGACTCAGGGCGGTGAACAGCCAAGATAAAATACAGATAATACAAATATTAAAAATCCCTTAAAATTATTAAATATTTTGGCCGAAACACAGATTAAAACACCCAATTTATAAAGTCACGAATTAAAAAATTTAAAAAATTTAAAAGAGGGGAGTTAGGCCAGGCCAGCTTGCTGAAATAGAAAAGTTTTGAGAGCACGGCGAAACGTGCACAGGTCCGGGATCTTCCGTATCTCTGGGGGGAGCTCGTTCCAGATGGTAGGTTCCCCCACAGAGAAGGCTCTCCCCCTGGGGGCCGCCAGTCGACACTGTTTGGCTGACGGCACCCTGAGGAGCCCCTCTCTATGGGAGCGTACTGGTCGGTGAGAGGCTGTTGGTAGCAGAAGGCGGTCTCGTAAATACCCCGGTCCGATGCCATGGAGCGCTCTAAAGGTGGTAACCAAAACCTTGAAGCGCACCCGGAAGACCACCGGGAGCCAGTGCAGCTCGCGCAGGAGGGGGTCACATGGGAGTGCCATGTCGCTCCCATAACCACCCGCGCGGCTGCATTCTGGACCAGCTGGAGCCTCCGGGTGCTCCTCAAGGGGAGCCCCATGTAGAGAGCATTGCAGTAGTCCAAGCGGGAAGTAACGAGGGCATGAGTGACCGTGTTTAACGAGTCCCGATCCAGAAAGGGGCACAACTGGCGAATCAGGCGGACCTGATAAAAAGTCCCCCTGGCCACGGCCGTCATGTGCTCTTCTAAAGACAGCCGTGAGTCCAGGAGGACACCCAAGTTGCGAACCCTCTCCGTGGGGGCCAATGACTCGCCCCCAATAGTCAGTGATGGCACCAACTGACTATATCGGGATGTCGGAAACCACAGACACTCGGTCTTGGATGGGTTGAGCCTGAGTCTGTTTCTCCCCATCCAGATCCGCACGGCCTCTAGGCACCGGGACATCACATCAAGGGCATCATTGGGGTGGTCCGGGGTGGAGATGTACAGCTGAGTATCATCAGCGTACTGATGGTACTTCACCCCGAAACCATGGATGATCTCACCCAGCGGCTTCACATAAATGTTGAACAGAAGGGGCGAGAGGACCGACCCTTGTGGCACCCCACATACAAGGGGCCTCGGGGTCGACCTCTGCCCCCCTGTCAACACAGACTGCGACCGGTCAGAGAGAAAGGAGGAGAACCACCGTAGGACGGTGCCCCCCACCCCTAACTCCTCTAGCCGGTGCAGCATGATACCATGGTCGATGGTATCAAAAGCCGCTGAGAGGTCTAATAGGACCAGGACAGAGGAGCAACCCCTGTTCCGAGCCCTCCAGAGATCATCAACCAACACGACCAATGCCGTTTCCGTGCTGTATCCAGGCCTGAAGCCCGACTGGAACGGATCCAGATACGACGATTCATCCAGGTACTGGGGGAGCTGTCGCGCAACCACACTCTCAACAACCTTCACAACGAAGCGAAGGTTGGAGACTGGACGATAATTTGCCAACACTGCCGGGTCCAGGGAAGGCTTCTTGAGGAGAGGCCTCACCACCGCCTCTTTCAAGGCGGCGGGGAAGACACCCTCACTCAAGGAAGCATTTATAATCCCCTGGAGCCAGCCTCGTGTAACCTCCCGAGAGGCCAGCACCAACCAGGAGGGACACGGGTCCAGTAAACATGTGGCTGCACTCAGTCTGCCCAGTATCCTGTCCACGTCTTCGGGCGTCACAGAATCAAACTCTTCCCAGATAATACTCACAAGACCTGCCTCTGTCCTCCCCGCTGAATCTACCCAGTCAGAGTCCAGGTGTTCCCGAATCTGAGCGATTTTGTCATACAGATACTGTACAAAATCCTCAGCTCTACCCTCCAAGGGGTCCTCCCGCGCTTCCTGGTGGAGCAGGGAGCGGGTCACCCTAAACAGGGCGGCCGGGCGATTATCTGATGACGCAATAAGAGTGGCAAAATAGTTATACTTCGCCACTTTTATCACCACCAGGTAGGTCTTAATATGAGACCTTACCAGTGTTCGGTCAGATTCAGAATGGCTGGCCCTCCAACCACTCTCCAGGCGTCTTTTCCGGCGCTTCATCTCCCTCAGCTCCTCGGTGAACCAAGGAGCCAGGCGAGATCAACGCTGGGTCAGAGGCCGCAAAGGCACGACCCGATCCAAAGCTCCAGTGGCCGCCCTATCCTAGGCGGCCACCAGCTCCTCAGTCGAGCCGTGTGCCAGAGCCTCAGGAAATGGCCCAAGCTCCGTCTGGAACCTATCAGGATCCATCAGGCGCCTGGGGCGGTACCACCTCAATGGTTCCGCCTCCCTGTGGCGGGGTGCGGCGGTTCGAAGGTCAAAGCGAAGGAGGGAGTGATCCGACCATGACAAGGGCTCGATCACTATATCCCCTATCTCAAGATCACTCAACAACTGACCAGAGACAAAAACCAGGTCTAGCGTGTTTCCTCCCGTGTGAGTAGGGCCATGAACTAACTGGGTCAGGTCCATGGCCGTCATGGAAGCCATGAACTCCTGAGCCACCTCAGACGCCTCACCGACGGATGGCAGGTTAAAATCCCCCATGACCATAAGCCTGGGAGTGTCAACCGCCACCGCGGCTATAACGTTGAGCAGCTCAGGCAGGGCTGCCGTCATGTGGCAGGGAGCCAGGTATGTAACCAGCACGCCCATCTGCACCCCATGACCCCACTTCACAAGGAGGGACTCACAACCAGCCGTCTGAGGAACAGTGACCTCCCTCGGACCAAGACGCTCTCTAATGACAACCGCCACCCCCCCTCCCCTCCCCTGTGTCCTCGGCTGATGGAATGTGCGGAAACCGGGTGGGCACATCTCAACGAGGGGGACCCCCCCCTCCTGGCCCAACCAGGTCTCCGTAATACCCGCCAGGTCCGCTCCCCCCTCCTGAACAAGATCACAAATGAGGGGGGCTTTATTTACCACGGACCGGGCGTTGCACAGCATCAGCCGAAGGCCCAGGGCCTGAGGGTCTGTGCAACCTGGGGAACGAGGGGAGCATTGGAGGCCGGAGCGCGCCACCACTTGGAGCCAGTGGGCGCGCGCTCCCACAACCTGATGTGGCCCCCTGCTCCCGCCATATCTGCCCCTCCCACCGATAGTACTGATGTAATGTCCATCCACAGCACAAGCTCTAACCCCCTCCTTGACCCCGGTTCCCGCATTTCTAGTGCCGTGCTCTTCAGCCGGCTCTGGCCTCCTCCCCGACAGGTTCTCCTCCAAGCCCATCGAACCCACCCCCCTCCCAGAAACCTTTAAACCTTATCTAAAAATTTCCCCCCAAAACCCCACAACCCCCTCCTCGCCGCATGCCACCTCTCGGGATTCCAAAATCCGTCATCAAGGTAGGCCCTCGATAGTGAGGAGGGCCAAACCTGCAAGAGGGGGGAGTCTCGCAGCGCAAGCAGGTCAGCAGCTGTAAACATCGCACAAAACAGAGATGGAGAGTCAACTGGTCAGGGCTTCACCAGATCGTCCAATAATACTGGGTCAAAGTAGATCTTCATATCAGGAGCTGGTTCACTGCCCTCTCACGACAGTGAAAGGGGCCAGTGACATCCCCCCACGTCTGGAGGATAATTATCCCAGTCACCCTCTCACAGGGACTGGGGCAGATGACACCGACAATAAAGTCACAATAGTCCATCCTTTCATCTGGCGGATGACAAACAGCCCCCTCAGCACCTGCACACCATTTTGCCCAGTTATCCTCCAGTTTGGGGTCGCACAAGAAGCCAGCAATTTGTAAAGTTATTAAAGACAATGATGATAATCCCACAGGCACAAGTTCATCCCTGGGGCGAGAGTAGGGACAGCAGACAAAAAACCCAGTCCAAGTCCAAGGGTGGGTGGCCATCAAAGGCCAACACCCACCCATACCTGGGGGAAGAAGGGGGGGGGAGGAGAAGCCACCCGAGGCGACCAATAGAGCCCTGGTCAGCCTCCCGCCTCTCCTGCCCCAAATCTCCCCAAATCCCCAGTCTCAGCTCTGATGACAAAACAAACCCGGATAACAGGGGTCAAGGCTCAAAAAAGAGCAGATGGTAATCCTGAGGGCAAGGCTGTCCGAATTCCCCCATCCACCTGCTGCAAGCTCTTTCCTCGGCCGGATGATCCGTGGCTGCCATTGCCTTCCGCCGCCGCCACCACCGCCGTCGCCAGCTCGCAACCGGCACCCTGGGCTCCCCATGGCGCCTCCAGGACCCCCGAAAAACGTCCGAAGAGCGTCCCAGAGATCCCTGAGGGGCGAGGGGGATGAAGGGCACCTCCAAGCCGCCGCCGCCGCATAGCAACGCCGACCGCCGCCGAACGCTCCGGCCTCCACTCCTCCCGACGCTGACAAGCCGGAAACAGCTGTTTTTAGCAGGCCACCGCCCCATCTCCCGCGGCGGCTTCAAACAGCGAGTCCCACCCTGCCTTGATATTCCGGAGGGCGAAAAAGCCCTCAGCAGGCAGGGCGGGCATTCCCCTCATTGGGACTGGAGCCGGAGATAGTTAAAGCTGCTCCCGAAGACCCCTGACACCAGCGACCTCTCCATCTCCTCAGCGGAGCTCAGCCGACCGCCGCCATCTTGGGACACGCCGGAAGCAGTAATAAGAGATGATATTGTTTTTGCAGTCTCAGGATTGTCAAAACTTGTTATTCAGGTGGAAGAGAGAGTGGAAGAAATCAACGAAGCCAACTTAAATTTGGAGAACAAAGTAGGAGATATTATGACTAAAACAGAGAAGGTGGACGATGAATTGGTAATGTTACAATATAGATCTATGGAATTTGCCTTGCGATTGAGGGGCCTGAAAGAAAATAGTAAGGAAAATCTAAAGGACATTTGTGCTGAAGCTATTGCAGAGATAATTAAAGAAAGACCAGAAGATGTTGCAAGTCGAATTGATAAAATCTACAGGGTTAATTCCTGGATGGCAAGACAAAGACAGCTGCCAAGAGATGTGGTGATTTATTTTACAACCAGGAGGATCAGAAATTACATTTTACAAGCTTCCTACAAGAATAAGGTTCAGGTGGCTGGGCAAGAAGTTGTGGTTTTGAAAGAGCTCCCTCCAAAAATGTTGAGAAGCAGAAAGGACTTTGGCTTTTTGGGACATTCCAACTGGTCTAATAGTGGAGAAAGATACCGGTTAAACACAGTTTGGAAGGCAAAAGATTTTTATGTCAATGTTTTAAAGGCTGGATACCCACCCTCACCGGGGGTTGGTGGGTGGGGGTGGATAGAAAGAAAATGGAGATGCTACAACAACCAAAAGATGGAAAGCAGATACAAACTTACGCAGAAGTTGCAGCTGGAGGAATCACCATGGAAGAAGACTTGGATCTTGGGGGCCTACCCCCAACTCTGGAACCATCTAAGAAGGGAGAGCCAAAAGAACGACGACTGACCCGATCAACTTATAAAATTCAAGAACAATTAAAAATGCAACAATCTCAAGATCTATCTCAAGAAGTTCAAAAAACAGAAGCAGTGGGGGGGGCTAGGCTGAAGAGTAAGGTGGAGGAGGATGTTCAGCTGATGCTCATGCGGCTTCGAAAGGCTAAAGATGGCAACTAAATTCCTATCTTGGAATGTTAATGGCCTAAATTCACCACAAAAAAAGTATTTCATTATTTGAAACAATTTAACAATGATGTTATTTGTCTGCAAGAAACACATATTAGACTATTAGATCAAAAATATTTGATAAATTCAAGATTAGGTACACACTTTGTGGCATCAGCACCAGAGAAGAAAAATGGGTTAGTCATATATGTAAAGAAAGGACTATCAGCTAATTTAATTCAGGCAGATGATCAAGGAAGATATATTGCAATTGAATTATTAACACAGACTGGAAAAATGCTTTTAATTGGAATATATGCCCCTAATCAGCAACAAGACAAGTTTTATAAATTTTTACATACTAAAATAATACAATGGGATTATAAATCTTATATATTAATGGGTGACTGGAATGGAGTAATAGACACACAGAAAGATAAAAAAAAGCTTATCAAAGATCTCAACACATGCAAAATTACCTAAATCCTTTTTTGATATGATGGAAGATATAGAATTGAGAGATATTTGGAGAGAACACAACGTGGAGGAAAGAGACTTTACTTTTTTTTCTGATAGACATCAATCCTTCTCCAGGATTGATTTTATACTAATCACAAATGATTTTATTTCCAGGGTGAAGAAGACGAAGATATGTCCAAGAACTCTAACTGATCATAGTCCGGTTTGGTTGGAATTTGAACAGGAGAGGGGAGAAAGGAGGTCCTGGAGGCTAAATGAAAATTTATTTAGATATGAAGAAAATGTGAAAGAGCTTAAAAAACAAATGAAATAATTTTTTGCTATTAATATGCATAAGGGTACTTCTATGGAAATGGTTTGGGATGCTAGTAAGGCTTATATGAGGGGTATGTTAATACATATGAATAATAAACATAGATTAAAACAACAAAAGAAGCGGAAAGAGATAGAGGAAGAAATAAAAAAGAAAGAACAATTACTTATACTCAACCCAGGAGATAAGAAAGTAAAAGAAACAATAAATGTACTACGAGAGCAATTTAATATGTTAATGGCTGATCAGGTGGCAACTAGTTTACAATATGCTAAATATAATACATTTTGTAATGCCAATAAACCAGGTAGGTGGTTGGCCTATATGCTGAGGAAAAAACAGAAATCACGAGTCATCGGTAAGATAGAATATAGAGGTAAGGAAGTTTACCAACAGAACATGATCAAAAAGGTTTTTTTAGAATTTTATACAAAGTTATATGCTAGTGATTCAATACAAGGTATAGATATAGATAAATACTTAAAGGAAGAGAATATTCCTGAATTAACGTTAGAACAGAGGGAAGGATTGAATCAGCCAATAACTTCTGAGGAGATTATTGCTGCAATTAAGCAGTTAAAAACAGGGAAAGCTCTGGGAACAGACGGATTAACAGCTGTTTATTATAAGAATCTACAGTCTGAAATGGTAGAACCACTTAGAGCTCTATTTTGTAAAATTCAATTAGGGGGAGGAGTTCCACCCTCTTGGAGAACAGCTTTTGTTTCACTGATCCCGAAGGAAAATCAAAATTGTACCAAACCTGAAAATTTTAGGCCAATTTTGAACACTGATTATAAAGTTTTTGCTAAGATATTAGTGAATAGATTAATGCCAGTTATGCAACAAACAATTCATAATGATCAATCAGGCTTTATAAAAGGGAGGCAAATGAAATATAATGTTAGACAAATTATAAACTTATTGGAATATTTGGAAAAAAACAACCAGATCCCTGCAGCGTTCATATTTTTGGATGCGGAGAAAGCATTTGATCGATTGAATTGGCAATTTTTGTTTAAGATAATAGAAAAAATGCATTTTGGAGAGTATTTTACACACTTAATTAGAGCAATATATCAGGAACAAACAGCACAAATAATAGTTAATGGAGGCTTAACAGATGTTTTTAAAATTGAGAAAGGCACAAGGCAGGGTTGTCCTTTGTCGCCATTGTTGTTTATTTTAACTTTAGAAGTTTTGTTGAATAAATTACGTGACTCTGATAAAATAAAAGGAATTGTAATTAGACAGCAGGATTATAGATTAAGAGCGTTTGCAGATGACCTGGTTGTTACATTATCTCAACCTATAGAAGCGGCTCCATATATGTTGGACATAATAGGTCAATATGGTAAAGTATCTGGATTTAAAGTAAATCAACACAGGACAAAGATGATAACTAAAAATATGTCCATATCTCAAAGAGAAGATTTAGGGAGAATAACGGGATTTGAAATAGTTAAAAAGGTTAAGTATTTAGGAGTATATATTGCAGCCTCAAACACGAAATTGTTTAAAAACAATTATGAAGTTCTTTGGCAAAAAGTGCAGAAAGAAATGGAAAACTGGAAAAAGCTACAATTATCATTACTGGGAAGGATAGCAGTAATAAAAATGAATGTATTACCTAGGCTTTTATTTTTGTTTCAAATGATACCAGTGCTTAAGAAAGACGGAAATTTGATGGAATGGCAGAAAGCGGTTAATACTTTTATCTGGGGTGGGAAGAAACCAAGAGTGAAACTGAAAATTATACAGGATGTACGTAGAGAGGAGGTCTTAAAATGCCTAATTTAAGATTGTACTATGAAGCAGCTGTTTTATCACAAATTAGAGACTGGTTTAACTTAACTGAAGAAAGAATGTTAAATATAGAAGGTTATGATTTGTTATATGGATGGCATGCTTATCTGTTATACGAAAAAAAAGTGGACAAAGTGTTTAAGGGTCATATACTTAGAAATGCGTTGCTGAGGGTTTGGAAAAAGTATCAATATAAGCTAAATTATAAGATACCCATATGGGCAAATCCCAGACATGCAATAGAAAATATAAGTATAGAGCAAAAAACACTTACTTATAAAGAGCTTCTTTTTTTGGAAAGGGGTAAGCTGCAATTGAAATCTTTAGATGTATTAAAAGAAGAAGGGATAATTTATACTTGGTTTCAGTATGGTCAGCTTCAAGCTAGATGGAGGGAAGAGCCTTGATAGTACAGGGGTTTAGTGCACCCTGTAATTAACACAGCTGCCTGCAATTTCTGCTGGTTCGAATCTCTCCAAGGCTCAAGGTTGACTCAGCCTTCCATCCTTTCTAAGGTAGGTGAAATGAGGACCCAGTTTGTGGGGGCAATAAGCTGACTTTGTATAAAACATACAAAAGAATGAAGGCTATTGCTTAACGCATTGTAAGCCGCCCTGAGTCTCCGGAGAAGGGCGGCATATAAATCAAATTAAAAAAAAAAAAAAAAGATAAAAAAATTGGTGTTATGCAAAATGAGGAAAATCTGGTGAAACAGATCAAAGTCAGATGCATATTAAAAGGTTGTATAATGCTTTATTGGAAATAGATTCAGAAACGGAATTGGTTAAGGACTGTATGACAAAATTTTCAGGAACCAGTGATGATGGAAACATGGGGAAAGATTTGGGTTAGAAATATTAAATTTACGCAAGCACAAAATTTGAGAGAGAATTTTTATAAAATGTTTTATAGATGGCATTTAGATCCTAAGAAATTATCATGTATGTATTCGAATTTGCAAGCTAAATGTTGGAGATGTGAATGTGATGATGCAACTTATTATCATATATGGTGGACTTGTAAGAAAATCAAGGCATTTTGGATAAAAATTTGGTGGGTGATGCAGAACATTCTGAAAAAAAGGTTGAAATTTACTCCTCAATTGTTCTTATTGGGTATAACGATGGATTGTACAGTATTAGAGACTAAATTGATTTTGAACTTCATATCAACAGCCAGACTGTTGGTAGTGCAATACTGGAAGAAAGACTCTTTGCCTACTATTGAAGAGTGGATACTGAAAGTAACGAACTTAGCAGAAATGGCGAAAATTTCAGCGTATTTGAAGGACTATACACAAGAAAGATACGTATTGGAATGGAGAAGTTGGATTGATTATATTCAAAATAAGTATCAGACAAGAAAATACCAAATAGCTTATGAATAAATGTTAAGTATTAGAAGTATTATGTTATCTTTAGTAGGGTTAAGGTTTCAGGGGGGGATTTAGTAGTCTAAGGATAGATAGGTTAATTTAGCTTATGATTGTTAATTGAAATACCTTGTATTTTGCTCTGGGAAGTCTGGGGGGGAGGGTGGGATGAGGGGAGGGAAAGGGTGGGGGGAATATTGGGGGGGAAATCTTTTTTCTTTCTGTAAAACTTTTCAATAAAAAAAAAAAGAAAATATCCTACACAGATGTTTCTTTCCTAATTGAGTGAGAAGTTTTAGTGACTTCTCACTCCTGTTGTTCTATTCCCTTAAGAATTTGTCTTGGTGCATATGCTCTCAGTGTACATAAAAGAAAAGATACGTTCATCAAGAATCATAAGGTACAACACTTAATGATAGTCATAAATAAACAATCAGGAAATAATATCAATATAAATCGTAAGGATACAAGCAACAAAATTACAGTCATAAGTGGAAGGAGATGGGTGGTGGGAACAATGAGAAGATTAATAGTAGTGCAGACTTAGTAAATTCAGTAGTTTGACAGTGTTGAGGGAATTATTTGTTTAGCAGAGTGATGGTGTTCAGGAAAAAACTTTCTTGTGTCTAGTTGTTCTGGTGTGCAGTGCTCTATAGCATCGTTTTGAGGGTAGGAGTTGAAACAGTTTATGTCCAGGATGCAAGGGGTCTGTAAATATTTTCACAGCCCTCTTTTTGACTCATGCAGTATACAGGTCGTCAGTGGAAGGCAGGTTGGTAGTAATTGTTTTTTCTGCAATTCTAATTATCCTCTGAAGTCTGTGTCTGTCTTGTTGGGTTGCAGAACCAAACCAGACAGTTATGGAGGTGCAGATGACAGACTCAATAATTCCTCTGTAGAACTGTATCAGCAGCTCCTTGGGCAGTTTGAGCTTCCTGAGTTGGCACAGAAAGAACATTCTTTGTTGTGTTTTTTTGATGACGTTTTTGATGTTAGGTGTCCATTTTAGATCTTGCGATATGGTAGAAGCTAGAAATTTGAAGGTTTCTACTGTTGATACTGTGTTGTCTAGTATTGTGAGAGGTGGAAGTATGGAAGGGTTTCTCCTAAGTCTACCACCATTTCTACGGTTTTGAGTGTGTTCAGTTCCAGATTATTCTGGTCGCACCATGAGGCTAATCATTGGTATACAGAGAGAAGTGGGGAGATCACACAGCCTTGGGGGGCCCCTGTGCTAATTTTACGGGTATCTAATTTAATATAAGAAGCAATTTAGCCCACCGAATAAAAGGGGATATGGCAGACATTTCAGAAGGAACCTGGATTATAAAGGGAAGGGGGGAAGTGATGGGTTTTCAAGACTTGGGAGATTCTGTTGCTGTTCTGTTTCTGTTAATGAAAGTAATGTTAGTATTCATTAGTACCTTCCTATCTGAGGTACTTCACTTTGAAGGTCTAATTATATGTTTCAGTGAAACCATATATAAACAAAATACATCTTTCTGCATATCTAAAAGATTGCGTATTATTTTTGTGCAATTGTTCATGCATTCAGAGTAAGAAAATTGAAGTGTGTCATCCTTCCAATCAGTACTTTGTAACTATTTAGCAGAATGAACAAATATTTCCAGTAGATAGAGTTTATTGTTGCTTTTAGAATATTTTTCTCCTTTTCCAGAATTTGTTAGTGTAGAAAGATTTTCGATAACATTCATTTCTGAAATTGAGAAAGACATTCTAAAATTGTTGTTTCTTTTCTTTAAGCATTTGTTGGCTGATTTAAAGTATGTTGAAACTCTTGTCATGCAGGAAAGACGGGAAAGAAGCCAAAAGGAACGGAACACCTTTAAAAAAAGCAGACTAAAAGCTTTAACAGTTTATATATTTAGCAAGTGTAAATTACCCAATTAATTGTTCTTTACTATAACATCTTGCATTGTTTTATAAACAATAAATACAGGATTAGATGTCAAAGGCTTTTTTTTTAAAAAAAAATATATAATATACAGTTTAATACAAGTTCTTTTTTTCCCAGTTCTAAAAAAAGTTTAAAAATGGATGGAAGCCAAAATAGTATTGTATAAACTATATTTTTTCTATTGTTGGGTTTTGTTTTGTTTTTTGCAACTGAATGAAGAAATTGAATGTCATGTTGTGTATGGAGACAACAATTGTTATCTTCCTGTATACGGTTATGCTTTCTGCATAAGCATAAAGGAATGGTGGTATGTGTTTTGCAGCTCTTTTTAAAAAAATGATGGTGACCAGTAGAAATCTTTCAGGCAAGGCATGGCATTTATTCTTGATTTATATGAAAGCCCATTCTGTTCTGTTAATTGGAACTTGAAAAAAAAATTGAAATGAGTAAAACTCAGTTTGTAAAACTGCATTCTTATGTTGGAGGACTAGTTCTTTACTTCCCTCATTTCTTTTTTCTTCAAGATCACCCCTATAAACTGCATCATAATAGGCAGCTCTTCAGTGTTGCAATAGATGATGATTATCTCTTTTATTCATTAAACATGAAACTCAGTCAACTGAACATTTAAAAATGTGTCACAAATATGATTGACTGGCTCTATAGTTGATACGGGTTGCTGCCAGCATCCTAGGTATTGACCCAAGTATCTTAAAATGTATGTTGTTCTGAGTAGCACAGTTTTTTGCTGTTCCGCTGGTGTTATTGCAGGAAGCTGCAATTTCTTGATGTACTTTGTAAAGTTCTTGGACATGGTTCCAAGTGCCCTGATGACAGTGGGTATCACTGTCACATGTTTCATCCATAATCGCGTAGTTTCAATGGCCAGGTCGCGATATTTCATGATTTTTTTCCAGTTCTTTTTCTTCGACTTTGGCGTCGCCTGGTACAGTGATATCAATAAATTGTATGCTTCGATTTTCGACAACTTTGATATCTGGCGTATTATGTTCCAAATGAAGATACATCTGTATTTGAAAGTCCCACAAGATCTTCACCGTCTCATTTTCAACAACTTATTCCACTTTATGTTCCCATGACTTTTCAGATACAGGTAAGGCGTATTTTTTATATAATGACCAGTGGAGTAATTTAGTAACTCGGTCATGTCCAGCTCTGTAATCAGTTTGTATGATTTTGCTGCACTCACATATTACGTGTAAAACAGTTTCAACTTTGTCATTGCAAAGTTGGCAGTTTAGATTGTCAGTGGATTTTTGTATCTTTGCTTTCATGGCAATAGTTTGTAGTGCTTGTTCTTGAACAAGCCTTCTTGTAATCCATCCACTTCTTCGTCTTGCATATTTTAATACCATTTTGTCAATGAGCAGTTGATCTTTTGTTCCTCTTGATTTTTTATAATTTCCTTTTTGCTCTACCAGATACAGGCTGGTATCAGTTGAGTGAATACCGAATTTGCCAGTATTCTTGTAAAAAGTTTGAATGTTGTTGGCAGACAAGTAATTGGGCCACAATTGCTTGGTTCTGTGCCCTTTTCTGGATCTTTCATTATCATATGGCCAGTTGTTAACCATTCTTCGCTTGTTGCATTTTGAAGCATTTCATCAAATTGAGTGGCCATGTGGTGATGGAGGCTGGTCAGGTGTTTTAGCCAGTATCCATGCAGTTCGTCCAGGTTAGGTGCGCTCCAGTTCTTGACCTTCTTTGCTTGTTTTGCAACCCTATCAATTGTTATTACAATATTTTCCATTTTGTTTCGTGTTGTTTGTTTTTGAATATTTTTGATCCAGGAGGCAGTTTTGTTGTATTCTACTGGTTTTCCCACAGTTCTTTCCAAAAGTTGTTCTTTACATGGGTGAACATTAGTTTGGACTCGATTTTCATCAAGTGATCGGTAGAAGAGGTGTTGGTTTCTTCTGAACTGGACATTTTCACAACCTTCACGTCCACGTTTTATTCATCCTTAGTATCTTTTGATTTTCTTTGCTGTTACTATTACATGTTGTTTTAGTTCTTCCATGATTTCTGTTATTGTTTTTTCCTCCTGGTTGTATTTTTTGTGTAAACTATTTTTCAGCTTTTTATTCTTTAGTTTTCCTTCTTTCAAGTACTTAAAATTATTGACATCCCCTTGTAGTTTCTTGATTTTATTTTCAAGTTCAATTTTCCACTTTGGTGTTCCAGTGGGTTTCTTTTTTGGCATTTTATAACCCAGTTCTGCAGTTAGGGTTGCACAGGAGGATCTTTATCCTGTATGTTAGTTTCTTCCACTGGTTGGTCAGTTTATATAGGTGTTGGAACAATTTCTTCAGCCTGTTCATCATTATTTGTTGTTTACTTTTTAGCCAATGTTTCTAGATGTTGCATTTCCACATCTGTGAAAACTTTATTATGGATGATGAAACGTCTTTGATCCATTAATCTTTGTTCAATTACGTCGCTTTCCAGATGTTTTTCCTTCCACACTTGCATCATTCTTTTTTGAAATCCTCTGGCTGTTGGTTTTGCCTGGTACTAACATTTGATGATTTCCCGATTTTCTTTGGTTGTCCAATTTTTGCGTTTGTTGTTCCAGTCACTTTGCAGTTGCATGCCCTAATTCCCTAGCAGTAACATCTGAGCCCTGTAGCCCATTTTTTGACAGATGTCCAGCAGCCATAGCATCTGATGCGGCCCTTATTGACCTGAGTGACAACCGATCCGGTATGGAATTTTGTTGTTCAGAGCATAGTTGTCATGGTTCTGAGTAATGAACTGCGGGAAATCAGGACTCTGAAGGTTGGCTCAGGTTCAAGAATCCCTTTATTGAGTATATCATATCGGCACTTAGAAAGAGAAAGCTAGCTCTAAATTATTCCCGCACATAGGGATAGTTAAAAGAATAGGATTCCCCCCCCCAGGTGTCTCAGGTCACATGGGCCAATCAGTCCAGTTGTAGGTTCCCGCCTGGCTTCGACAGGTGTCCGATGACATGATCTTGGTTCACATGCTGGCTGGTAGATGTTATGACTAATCAGCTGAGGCACCACATTCCTAAATTCCCCCCTCCACCCCCCTTGAATGGCAATCAAGAAACGAAGCAGAAGTATGCATGGTTTCAATTGAAGTCATTTTGCATGTTGACAGTAGTACTATTTTTTTATAATGACTGATTTTGTTTTATATAAAGTGATAGGTGATTTGGTTTACATTTAAAGATATTTTAGGAATTTTTTTATGTTCACTGAGTAAACCCGCTTGGTGATAAAATAATTTATGTCCTTTTCTTCTTTTATTTGTGTCACAGCTGATTTGAACAATGTTCGATTCTCAGCATATAGAACTGCCATGAAGCTCCGAAGACTACAGAAAGCTCTCTGTTGTGAGTAGTCTGAATACCTTCAAGAATGTTTCTTAATTACATTTTAAGAAATGAATGAAAATAACTTCCATAGAATTTTATTTTGTTGTCGTTTGGGGCACAAATTAAACTATTTTTTTCTCCCCGATTCAACCTGAAAATGTAAGATTATAAATTTTCATTCATCATTGTGGGTTTGTTTTTCTAAATTCAATGGTAAATTCTTCATATATATATATATATAACTCTCTGATTTCTTTCCCATCTATCCAGGTTTTTTTCTCTCAAGTTATGTACTCTGACAGGCTTACATTTTCATTTTAATAGGTTTCCCCTGAAGATATATATTACGTTTTTTCCATTTTTAGCTTCAAAAATGATTTTGAAGCTTGCTTTTTAAATGGGTTCTTCATCCATTAATATTGGTTGAAAATATTTTGATTTGATAAAAATGTCAGTTATGAAATTAATTCATGAAAAGGTAGCAGGTTTTGGTTCAAGTTTGGGTTTGTTATTTATCTTCTGTATTCCCCTGTTTTGTCACAATGAGTATTCTGATAGTATAGTCAGTGGAATGTAAAAAAGCTTTTGGATTTTAGGAACCGAACACTCCTGGCATTTTGCCCCCCCCCCCCCAGTCTTTTATTTTTTTAACTAGGCATTCTAATTTGATGGTTAATTTGTCATGTTTATTATTAAAGTCATCCTTATAAGAATTCAATTTTGCTTTGAAGTTTTTTTTAAAAAAATTAATAATAATAATTAATAATTAATATTTTCTGCTATGAATAACTTGTGAGGTTTTTATTATAAATTAACATAAATATATTATTATATCAATATATAGTTAATATATTACATTAATTATATTAAATATATTATTGTATTAATATAATATTAATATGTTATTATTATGATAAATACTAGGCTTCCTCTGATTTTGTCTTTGTACTTCTATTCATTTTTGACAAAAAGTTAGTTTACATCTACTTTTCATTCAACAGAACTGACAGAAAGTATATTGTTAATAGTAAAATATTTTGATATGGAAATAAATCAATACCAAGTTTGTTAGGTGTTTTGTGCCAGCCATGGCAGTTCCTTAAAAGGGCACCAGATGGCAGCAAAGAGTGACTTTCGATCCCACTGGTGGGTGAAGGGGCTCCAGCCCCTGCAGCCTCATTGGTAAGGGAGGAGCCATGGGCCCCTATAAGAACCCCTGCACAGGGGTTGTTTTCCCTTCTCTTGTTCTAACTTCCTACAGGAATAATCCATGGGCTCAATCCAGGCATGGATACCTCCATGCCAGGGAACCCATTTTACTCTACTCTACTTCTAAATAAAGACTTAATTTGATTGCATCCTTGCGTGCTGCCTTTTCTTGAAAGCACTCTCAATGAACCATCGATCTTTGTGAGATCCCTCACAAAGTGGGAGCAGAGGATGGTTTGAGGCCAGCCAGCAGAAGCAAGATGTCTGGAGGTTCCAGCAAGAACCCTTAAGAGATGGCTGGCAGGAGATCCCTGATTGTGACCAGAAGTCTTCAATCAAGGATGGCAACCCTGCATCTAGTCCCTGATGCGAGCTTCGATCCAGAGGAGGGTACAGATGATCTCTATGCCCCCAGAGGACTCAGCGGATAGCAAGGGACCCCTTCACACGCTTCCCTGCAGCTGCAAGCCGCAGAGGAAGGCATGGAAGGCCAGCAGTCCACCCAGGACTGCCAGGACACCGGGGAGGCGGCCAGGGACCAGGCCACCCCCAGCGTAGACCAGCTCACTGGCGAAGAATGCAGAGAGCTGCTACGAACGCTCCTAGCAACCCGAGGGATGCCAGGAGCCCAGCCACGTGGGACACCAGCGCAGGGGGCCTCTGGACACCGGGTAAGTCTTTACCCAGTGCCCAGGAGGCCCCCTAACATGGCATCAGCCATCCTGGAGGACCTTGGGGCCCTGGAGCTTTTGGAGGGAAAATTACCGCCAAATCGCGATCTGCAGCTTCCGGGGCCAACTGGAAGCAACATGGCGGCCCCCAGGCTACCTACTCCAGCAAGGCTTGGTGGGCCTCATCTAGGCCATGAGGCCCAGCAACCGATGGCAGCCAGCCAAAGCAGCATGCAAACTGCTCCCCCCCCCCGGGCAAGCCTCAAAGTCTGCCCAGCTGTACCTGTTGCAGCGGGCATCAGGGCTGCAATCCAAGTTCTGGCTGCAGCCCTGGAGGCCATGATGACCGAGACCTCAACCTCGGGGGCAGCCAGCCTCCCTCAACACCCCCAGGAGACCAATGAGGGGGGGCATCCAGTCCGGAGCCCCCCAGCAATGACCCACGCTTCCAGAGAGTCTCAGAAGAACCCCTGGGGTCTCCAGCCTTCCCAACACCCCCCACCGAGGCAACGGAGGACTCACCTCGATGACTTCAGGTGGCCTCCAGCCGAGCCTCCCACCTCCCAAGATGGCTGCCTCCTCCAGAGTCTTCAGGACCAGCGGTGGGCCCCTCCAGGCGATCCTCAGCATTTTCGGGCTTTTCCGGCCCCATCCTGCAGCCTTCGCCCCCTGGTACCAGGGGAGCTTCCAGAAGACTCTTCAGAGCTCCATAGGCCTGGGCCCAGGCCTGGCCCTGAAGCACAGAGAGAGAGGTCCGCTCCCGTCGGTTCCTGGGCTGGAATGAGTTCTGAGCATGCTCAGTTGGCCCCATCTGAAAAGGAGAAAAATAATCAGAGAAAAATACCTACACTCACCAGCAGAGGGATCCCTCTCCCATTTACTTCAATGGAATCATCCCAAAGGTACCAAGGACAGCAGAATGGACAGGTATTTTCTGCTCCTGCTTATTCCTTTTCTTCAGTACTCCCGAATAGCTTTGAAAAACTACATCTGGGGGGTGAAAATTTTAACATATGGAATAAAGAGATACAGATATGTCTCTTAAAAGAGGGGACCCTAGAAATGGTTCTATACCCCCCACCTTTCCCTTGGGGGCCTCAAGAAGAGTGGTACCACAGAAAAGCCTATACCATTCTACTGAGCTCACTGGATGCTAAATTGTATCTCAGCATTTCAGATGGGCTCACAGCTGGTGAGATTTGGGGCTTGTTATATAGCCTATTCAATAGTGATAGCTTGGGCTCCACCACAAGACTCACAGCAGAGTTCTATAACACCAAGCTGAAATTTGGGGCTAGCATAACTGAGCACCTGGGAAAGTTGAAGGCATTCAAGGCAGAACTGGTGCTCAGGGACTACCCCGTGACTGAGGCCAACATGATCGCTGTCATTCTGGCATCCCTGGATAAAAGTTGGGGCAATTTTATTGTCTCACTAGAGGGAACCAGAAAGGAAGCCATGACTCTGTCCTACCTCACAGGGAGGCTCAGTGAGGAAGACAGGAGGCGTAGAGATGCAGGAGAGTATACCAGGGCCACAACTCATCGCATCAACAGAAGGCACCAGAGTTCAGAGCAGGTTAACGCTCTACCCAAGTGTTTCATCTGTGGCCCTGAGGAGCATCTGAAGAAGGACTGCCCCCATTACCAGCAAGGACCTAAGCATGGTTCCAATCAAGGAAGGGGCAGAGGGCAGAGAAGGGTGCCTGGCGGGGGCAAAGGTGGTGCTAAGGGCAATTTTGTGTGTACTACTTATCTCATCCCCACCACACGGGCTGATGGCCCTACTGGCCTCTGGTTACTGGACTCTGGGGCTTCATCTCACAATTCTAACGTGAAGCAAGGTTTTAAGAGGTTAAGAAGAATTAACCTCTCTGTCAAGGTTGCCAATGGTAACAATGCTTTGGTTGTTGGGGAGGGCACTGTCTCTGTACTAGGGCTGGGCAATGTTGAAGGTGTGTTACATGCTCCCTCTATCACCAATAACCTGTTGAGTATAACCAAGTTATGTGATGATGGCAGGGTGGAGGTATTGTTTCACAAAGGGGGAGGTCATGTCACTCGAGACAAAAGGGTCATTGGGAGTGTTACCATTATGAATGGTTTGCCATATTTCTCCCCCGAGTACCCAGCACAGGAGACAGCTCACAGGGTGCCACTTCAGAAGGGACCTGCGCGCAGAGAGAGAGAAAGGCTCCACAGCCAGCCTCACGACCTTCCAAGGCCAATGTGGGCAAGAAACCTGAGCCTCAGCAGCACCTAAGGCAGATAAGCCCCAAAAAGGGCCTAAGGTACCAGCACCGCCCAAGGCAACCAGAGCCAAGGGGGTGTCAGTGGGAAAGCCGCTCCATACTAAATGTGCCCACCTCTTACATGGGAGGTTAGGCCATGCGAGCTTCCCAGTGGTTAAAAAGATGGGGGAATTTGCTGAGGGGATTCACCTCCAGGATTGTGAGATGTTTCTGGACTGTGCCATCTGTAAGAGGGCAAAGAGGAAGGCCGCCCCAATACCTAAGGTGTCACTGCGTAAAACCCAATACCCATATCAATTAATACATGTTGATATGGTTGGGCCATTTACACCGTCCCTAGGAAAGAGGCAGTATTTCCTCACTGCCGTTGATGATTTCTCGAGGTATGGCCATGTGTATACCCTCACAGAAAAGTCTGAAGCCTTTGATGCCATAAAATCACTGTACAACTATGTGGAAACTCAGTACAAGACAAAGATCGCACATCTGCAGAGCGACCGTGGGGCTGAGTTCATGTCCCGAAAATTCCAGGACTGGATAAGGCACAAGGGCATACATCATTTTCGTACAGCACCTTTTACTCCTGCGCAGAACGGCATTATAGAAAAACAAAATGGTATTCTGCAGACTATGGTGCGCAGCCTGATTGCGAATGCTGGGGTTGCGGAATCATACTGGGCGGAGGCGGTACACTACGCCAACTATACCCTGAACCGCACCTGGAGCAGTGTTGTGAACCAGACCCCATATTTTCTGGTCCATGGTAGGAAACCAAGTTTGGGTCACCTGTCACACACTTGTGTGTGTTTGGCTCCTATGCTTGGGTGCACATCCCCAAGCAGCTGCGGAAGAAGGGGAGATCCGTCTCCCAGAGACTGAGGTTCTTGGGCTATGCCCCTGGCTCCAAGGCCTACCGGTTCCTGGGAGAAGGGGGCAGGACTGTGACCTCCCAATCTGCCTCCTTCGAAGAGGACTCCAATTGGACCCAGATCCACTCAAATGATCTGGGCCCATACATCAACCAGCCCAGCAAAGCTGCACCAACCACGACACCGCCTGAGACAACCACAGACCCTGCCACCGACAAGAGTGAGGAACAGGACGAAGAGGTCAGCCTACCTTAGTCCAGATGGGGAGGATGAGCCATCCAGTCCTGAGGGGGAAGACACGCCATCTTCACCTGACTGTTCGCTTCCAGCGACGCTTCAGAGGCCCATGATGCCCAACGCCTGGGACTGAGGGCCTCCACATCCCAGTTGTGAACAGCCAGTTGGCAAGGAACCTGCGGAAGAAAAGGACGGTGAGTGGCAGGAGGTCAGAAGGTCAAAGCGATCCAACAAGGGGGTCCCACCAAAGAGAATTGACATTGGGCATGTCATATCCGTCAACAGCATCGTGATCACCCCAAAGACTTTCTCTGACATCCAGGAGCTGCCCATTGAAGAACAGGAAATGTGGCAGCTCACGATGGAACAGGAAATGGAGAGCCTGAGAAAGCTCAAGTCTTCACCCCCAGGCAACCACCAAAGGAGAAGAAGGTCATTGGCACAAGGTGGGTTTTCAAGGCCAAACCACTTGCCAATGGCCGCTACCTGTACAAGGCCCGCTTGGTAGCACAGGGGTTCGCCCAACGTTACATGGAGGACTACATAGAGACCTACTTTCCAACTGTCCAGGCAGAAAGCGTCAAGGTTGCCCTCATAACTGCAGCCACTCTGGGAAAGGAAGTCTACCAATTCGACATCCAGATGGCCTACCTCCATTCCAACTTGGACCAGCAGATCTACCTGAGGCCCCCTCCTGGTTACCAGCAGGAGTGGAGAAACACATGGTTACTCCAAAAAGGATTATATGGCCTCAAGCAGTCGGGGAAACTCTGGTACGACTGCTTCAAAAAGGGTTTAGAGCGAATTGGCGTCAGAGCATCTCATGCAGATGAGTGTGTTTTTACACGTGACACCAAAAGTAATACAGAACGGGTTTTAGTAATACAGAACGGGTTTTAGACTAAAGGCCCTATACGTAGGGCCTGGCAAGGATAGGTGTGATGAATTTTGCCAAGGCTCTGGGGAAAAGTTTACCTTGAAGTCCTTGGGGCGGGTTGACAGGTATCTGGGTGTGCATATCTTGGCCACTAAAAAGGTATTTGCATTATCCCAGAAAGAAAAAATTGAGTTGTTGGCCAAATGCAAAATGGCGGAGTCTAACCCAACGCGTAGCCCCATACAAAGTGATTACTACGGCCACGATCACAAAGACAGCCCTGACTTCACAGACAACAAATTGTATAGATCTGTGATTGGCTCCTTGCTATACATTAGCAATTGGAGCAGGCCTGACATAGCTTTAGCTGTAAATCTATTGTCCAGGCATGTGGAAAACCCAAAGGAATTCCACTGGAATGCTGTCAAGAGGGTACTTAGGTACCTCAGGGGCACGGCCGATGCCCTCCTTATGCTGGAGCCAGAGAAGGGGAAGCCAGCCCAGCTCTCCGCTTACTCAGATGCAGATTGGGCTGGTGACACCAAGAGTAGACGGAGCACCTCTGGTTTCCTCATACTGCTAAATGGCTGTCCTATCCATTGGCATGTTAGGCAGCAAAATTTTGTTTCTTGCTCCATGGCCGAGGCAGAATATGCCAGCCTATCAGTCACTGCAAATGACTTGATTTGGTTCAATGCTCTGGTAATGAGCATCTAATGAGCATCCTACTCTGCCCATTCAAATTCAGGAAGATAACACGGCCGCAATTGGAATCTCTGGGGCATACGCGGTGGGCTCTCGGTCCCGCCACATAGACATCTGCTACAAGAATGTCAGGCAGCTTGTCAGAATGGGATTTATACATATCGAACACTGTAATACAACGGACCAGTTAGCTGACCTGTTCACAAAACCTGTGCCCATTGACCGACACAACCTTCTGTGTAAGCGTTTGTGTTTTGTCCTGTAAACAACGTATCTGCATGTCTATGACACCTGCTCGCCCTCTCACTCATATTCACCGTCACCTGTCATTGGCTGGCAAGAAGGGGAATTGTTAGGTGTTTTGTGCCAGCCATGGCAGTTCCTTAAAAGGCCACCACATGGGAGCAAAGAGGGACTTTTGATCCCACTGGTGGGTCAAGGGGCTCCAGCCCCTGCAGCCTCATTGGTAAGGGAGGAGCCATGGGCCCCTATAAGAACCCCTGCACAGAGGTTGTTTTCCCTGCTCTTGTTCTAACTTCCTACAGGAATGATCCATGGGCTCAATCCAGGTATGGATGCCTCCATGCCAGGGAACCCATTTTACTCTACTTTACTTCTAAATAAAGACTTAATTTGATTGCATCCTTGCGTGCTGCCTTTTCTTGAAAGCACCCTCAACGAACCATTGATTTTTGTGAGATCCCTCACAAAGTTAGCATAATACTATATATATAGATCTCCAAATAATACAGTATCATGCAGAAATGAATAAAGAAATGCGTTAAAAGAACAACTGATGTTAAGGCTAAACTTTTGCAATACTTACCAGTATTAATGTTATTCTTTATACTAAAATTCCAAACATTTTCCCCATTCAAGTGTTCCAAAATTGAAAACCTGGAGTAAAAAACCACTTATGCTGGGGTTTCTTTTATAATTGCTCCCCCCTCCCAAAGATCCATTAAAATAGAGATCATAGAACTTTGACCAGATGCTGATTAAAAATGATTGCAGGAATTAGATCCCAATAAAGCAAATAGGATTATATTCCAAACCAGTATCTCCAGATTGGTAAAATCTTCACCATTACTGAATTTTGAGTTTAGATTTCTTACAAAAGGGAAAATGGTAAGAATAAAATAAAATCATAGAAATGATACCTTCACTTAAAAATCATCTTCTGTCCTTATCTTTATAGAAATCAGATGTAAATCTTTAAGATTTTATAACGTAGTTATAAAATTAGAGGCTAGTGGAGAAAACTCAAGATTTTCTCTTCCTTTTGAAAGGTCCCAGATTTTAAACATTTAGTTATTTTCTTCTTTTGTTTCATGTATCACAGATACCTACTATATGAAATTTATTAGCTAGATCTGCTCCTTTGATGAGTGCAGTTTGGATAGGCAGCATTCAGTGCAGTTTTAGGCTAAGAAATGCTAGTGTTCCACTTTATCTGTAGAATTTTAAATCTGGTTAGGGTTAGGGTCCTACTCTCTATAAACCTCTTGCCGGTCTTTGCCAAACCATATTTTAAATATGTTGTTCACTGAAGGAACTATATGGATTACAATACAATAATGGAATGGCTTTTTTATAAATAGCCAATTGGCATTCAGCTTTTTGAACACAGTGGTTGGAATTTCTATTCAATGGATACAGTCTCTCTCCCCCTTCTGTGTATTCATTTGCCTGATTAGTGACCATTTTCAGTCTATATGCTGCCAGTGATATATATATATAGATACACAAAAACTGTCACATCAGCTACAAGAAATCAAATCCTTCTTATGTTATCTATTACTTCCATGCATAGATCAGTTAAATTAACCTTCTCCCACTTTGAATCCATGTCTGCAGCTGAAGAAAGTTGAGGAAAAAAAGTATTCTGAGTTTATCCCACATATCACTCAATAAGACCTTAGTAAAGATAATATAAAGACATCTTAAGTTGAATCCTTGGGGTTCAGTGCTGCTGCCCACTGCTACTGAATATGGGGTGTTTGTGTGTGTGTGTACTATATACAAACCCACATACACACATAAAAAAGTTTCTGGTCAAGATAATTAATATAATAATAAGTTTCTGCTCAAGATAAATAATGAAATAAATGTTTTTATTAAGTAAATTATTAAGAAAAAGCAGCTCACATATATTAAACATTACTTAATCAAACATATTTTCACATTGCTACTGCTTATTAGTGATGTCCCATACAATATTTAAGTGACTGAGGGACCCTTGGTGTTCTCTAAACTTGGTTGTTTTCTTGCAGATGTTTTATTACCCAAACTAGGTAACATCATCAGTGCTTGCAGAGAGTGGGATTTGCTCTCATTTTTATATTCTTGTGGCTTGCCCTGTCAGTATTGGTGGGAGTGGTCTTGGTGTTTTCTTTTGGTTGGACTGTTTACTGTTAGCTTGTTTGGCAGTTCCTTAATAAGGGCATTGCTTGCTTTTTGACTGTTGGTCTAATCTTAGTATTAATCTCTGCTCTGATCATTGGTGAACAGGTGTTCTAGACTTTTTACTTCCTTTTTGGCTTGTTGATTGTTTCTTTTGAACGGTATATAGTTGTTGTTTATGTCCCTGGTGATGGCCGATTTGCCAGAGTGTCAAGCATCCAGGAATTCTCTAACATTTTTGGACTTGACTTGTCTAGAATGGACACAATTCCCCAGTTGATGAAGCATGTCCTATGGTTAAGTCTATCCATGGATTGGGAAATTAAGGAGTTTTCATCATGTCTTCTGATTACTAGTTGGTGTTCATGGATGCATTTTGCTAGTCTTCTGCCTGTTTGTCCTACCTAGTGGCTATTGCAGTACACTGTTCATCAACAGCCCCCAATTTTTTGGGTCCCAGGGACTGGTTCTGTGGAGGGCAGTTTTTCCATGGACTGGGAAGGGTGTGGTTTCACCCGCTGCCTGGATTCCACATGTGCTCAGATGGGGCTTTGCTCACTAGTGCAGCCCATTCTCTGGCGGGCCGCAGACTATTTCCAGTTTGCAGCCCAGGGGTTGGGGACTCCTGTTGTAGAAGACTCCTGTTTTTTTTTTCTTCTGGAGCTGCTGGGTTTTTTGGGTTAATTAGAGTGTTTCGGAGAACTTTGTGTGCTATACCAGCATTCTTGGCATGGAGGTGGTGGGGGGAGGAGATGCTTTCGTGAACATGCCATTTTCACAAATGCAGCTTCACAAATACACATACACACTCACCCACCATTTTCTCAACCTGGTTCAGAACGGGCTGCAGCTTGTCAGTGGGCCACAGTCTGAGGGTTGGGGACTCCTGTGCTATCCTATGCTGATGTGATATGCTGATGTGTTCCATGCCATGTAATAGTCCGTTGGTGGTTTCTGAGATGTTTTCGATGTATGGCTGGGTTATCCATTTTACAGCTTGTGTTGGTTCAGCTATATTGAATTGAGTGGACAGCACTTGATGAAGTTGCATGGATATCCAGTTTGTTGGAAGATGTATAGATGATCTGTTTCCTTTTTCTGATATTCAGGTTGTTGCAGTGTGTTTGTGCTTGTCTAAATAGTATTCTTACACAGGTTCTTTTATGGGAGGTTGGGTTGTTACTTAGATAGTGGAGAACTTGATTAATGATTGTAACTATGATTATGACCTATGACCAGTGGTGAGATTCAAATAATTTAACAACTGGTTTGCCCAGGGTCAGGTTGGCTGTTGTGGGAGGCATGGCCCATCCCTAACCGCCAGCTCTGCCGCACATGCGGAATGAGCCTCCCATGACAGCCAACCTGACTCTGGATGAACCGGCTGTTAAACTACACTCCCCCCCATCAAAGTGGATCCTGGGCACTGTGCTGCAATGGAGAAACAGGTAACGGAGCAGCTGTCACAAGGGAAGGAGGAGGGAAAGCGGCCTTCTCCTTTCCTCATGCCAGTTTCTCCATTGCAGTATAGCGCAGCACCCAGAATCCACTTTGATAGCTGGGGATGGGTAATTTAACAACCAGTTTGCCTGAACTGGTGTGAACTGGCTGAATCCCACCACTGCCTATGACCTACTACTTGCTATTTATATGTAACAGTGGTGATCACACTTGGTCAATAAAGAATTCTGTTCTGTTCTGTTTTGTTTTGTGGATGTTTTTTCTTTTTCTAGTTTGCCATCACTGTCTCCTGATGAGAATATACAAGAAGGATAGCTTATTGTTTTCTTTTTCCTTTGTGAATTTTATACCTTTGAAAATGCTGTTAATGGCTTTATGTATGTTCTTGCTATGTAAAACTAAAGGAAAATTTTTAGAGAAACTTTTGCCTCTTTGAGCAGAAAGCATCTACAAAAGAATGATCTCTCTTTAGCTAAATAAACTTTATACAGTTATTCTGCTGCTCAGTCCTTGAAGAGTTCACTCATTATTGATGCAGCCTCCCCCCTGGAGCTATGAACACTTAACCTTAAACTCCTTTTTAAAAAAATTATATACTGTATTTGTCAGGTTCCAAACAAAAAGAAAAAGAAAGAAACATAGCCAAACACAAACCTGGTTTGTTGCTGCCTGCTTTACTTCTTTTTTGGCATGCACTGACAATCGCAAAAGGAACTTCTTGTTAGGACTAACCGCCCATGCTCCCCACCATCTTTTAAACTATAAGCACCACCCACTCACTCGCGCAGCTCCCTCCCACATGACCCTGAAATGAGCAGGGGATAACACGTGAAGAAGCCAGCATCCGCCTTAAGTCCAGTCTTTCTATTCCTCCTCCTCTGCTGCCAGTAAGTTTTTAAGGAGGACTGGTCCTTTTCCTCTGCTGTCAATCAGACTTTACAGGAGGACCTTTCCTGGCCAGTCATCTAGGACATTTCAGGATGGCCAGGGAGAGCGGTGGCTGCCTCCCCTCTGAATGGCAGCTCTGGGCCGGCTGGTATGCCGGAACTGACACACGGGCCCCCTCTACCACGGAGACAGCATCTGTAATGGAAAGAACACGATAAGTAGAGGGTGGTGGGGACGCCGTCCCCCCGGTTTCCCTGGATGCTTCCGGTGCAACCTAGCGACCAGCCGAGGGGCTCATACGTCTCTTTCAGGTACCCATGAGGCCTCAGAGAGGGGATATCCCTTTCACAGAAGAAGGTACTGCAGCTTTCCCCTGTGCCATTGGGTGACCAGTATCTTTACTACTTCAAATTCTGTTCACCATCCAACATGAGTGGCAGGAGAGGCAGAGGGAGTGGCTCCCTGAGGGGGGACTAGCAGGCCGGGTGAAGGAGACTGCAGTGGAAGACAGGATGTGTTTTCCCCAGCAGACAGGGTAGCTGGAGCTGCACCAAAATGGGGTTAATCACCCGTACCACTGGAAAAGGCCCAATGTACTTAGGACCCAGCTTCTTACATGGGAGGCGCTGGTTCAGGTATTTGGTGGACAGGAATACCTGTGGACCCATGTAGAAAGGGACCTGAGGCCTCTGGGTTTTATCAGCCTGCTGCTTACACTTTTTGGTTGTGTGCCGCAAAGCATCCATAACCACCTTTCACATTTGCTGCACTCGGGCCATCCATTCCCGTACATCTGGATCCTCCCTAGGATGTATTTCAACCGGAAGTTGAACCTCCGGAAATACAGCGCCCATCGTACCTGTTTTGGGGATAGTCTACGTGGGGATTGGAGAGCCTCTAAATTCTTGTGGTTTGTCCAGGTCTGTCCAAAGGGGATACTACCCCCTCCAACAAGTGCCACCACATCAACAGAGCCCACCAAACTGCAAACACCTCCTTCTCCCAGATGGGCCAATTGCATTCAGTGTCATTCAACTTTCGTGATGTGTACGCACATGGTTGGAGGGCCCCCTCCTCGTTGACCTGGAGGAACACTGCATTCACTGCCACCTTGCTGGCATCCGCCTGCACTATGAATGGGTTTGACGGGTCTGGGTGCTTTAGCACTGGTTCCTTCGCAAACGGACTTTTAACTGCTCAAAGGCCCATTGACAATCGGTTATCCACTGGATTGGACACCCCGTACATGGTTTTCTATTTAAGTGCTTAATTCTTAACTAACTGGTCAGCAGAAGTGCCACTTGGGCAAAGTACAGTATAAGCTGGTGATTAAATTTAGCAAATCCCAAAAAGCTTTGCAGCTGTTTTTGTGTTTTGGGGGCTTGCCAGTCTAATACCACTTTGACCTTTGTGGGATCCATTTCCATGCCCTTTGGTGAGATCCTGAACCCAAGGTAGTCCAAGGTTGTCTTATGGAACTTGCACTTGGAGAGCTCGACATACAAGTGTGCATTCAACAGCTTGCGGAGCACTTGTTGCACCAGCTGGACATGTTCTTCTATTGTTCGGGCGTATATGAGGATGTCATCTAAATAGACGAGCACCCCCTCATACAAGTGTTCATGCAGCACCTCATGGATGAGCTGTATGAACACTGCTGGTGCGCCCTGCAGCCCAAATGGCATCACCCAGAATTGATAACAACCTAGTGGACAGTTAAATGTTGTCTTCCACTCGTCCTTGGCCCTAATCGTGAACCTATAATAGGGCTCCCGGAGGTCTAATTTGGTGAAATACTGCCCTTCCAACATCTGGGCCATCATGTCTTTTAGCAGAGGGAGGGGGTACAGATGTTTCACAGAGACTACATTGATTTTTCTAAAATCAACATACAAACACAACCCGCCATCCTTTTTTCCCTCGAAACAAAATGGGTGCCGCCACCCGGGACCTTGTGGGCTGAATGAAACCTCTCTTGAGATTTTTCTCAATATAGGCTCTCATCTCGGCCAGTTCCTGGGGAGTCATTGAATACATTTTTGTTTCGGTAACAAGGCCCCGGGGATGATTTCTATTCCACAATCAGTGGGACGGTGAGGTGGTAAGACATCACGCTCCCTCTCACTAAAGACATCCCTTAGGTCAGTGTATTCCTTAGCTCCTCCTCTGCTTTGCACTGGGTACCACTCCCCTTTTTGCAAACGGCCTCTGGAGCATGGGGTAGGTTCTCATGGGGTGATGGATCAGCCCCATCCCTATTCTTAAGTGTGGGCAACCACCCCTCCACCATATAGTAGGGTCCCATTTGTTCAACTAGGCTAGCCCCAGGACAATCTCCTTGGTTATCCGAGGGACCACTACAAACCACGTTTCCCTATGCTGGCCTAGCTCCATCGCTACTTTTCCGGTGATGTGCATTACTGGTTAGCCTCCCAATAACGACCCGTTCATCTGCTCAAACCAAATCGGTTGAGCTAACCTGTGTAGGCTTACACCCAGGTCAGAAGCAACCGCCACACCCATGAGGCACCAGGTACACCTGAAGTCAATGAGGGCGGTGCACCTCTGACGCCTGCTGGCCTCCAATACCACTGGCACAACAAAGGATTTTATGTTCATACGAACCATCGGGTCGGCCTCCTCGTCACTCTCGCTTGTGTCGGTGCTGTCGACGGGAGCAGAGATCTCCTCCACTGGGGTTGACTGGGCCTGGACCCTCTGGCGTGTCCCATGGACTTCTCTGGTGTGGCTCGGATGGTTTTTTGGATGGCCCCCCGTTTCGTGCTGGTAGGACCCAGTGATGTCTTGGGATCTTCGTTGGTGCATGCTGCAGCTCTGTGTCCCGGTCGATCACAACGGAAGCATGTCATAGCCAGCCTTGCAGGTGGAGCCCTCTCCAGGAAGGGCGGGCTGCTGGGACATGGCTGGATGGGTGGGGTGGTGGACGTTGGCCTCGAGGATTTCACTCCTTCTTCTGCCTTGTGTCCTGAAACTCGATGTCTTATTCTGTCACAGCCTGGAACCAGCATCTAATCAAGCCCGACCTTGAACCTGTACACCATCAGCCGCTCAGGCCACCAACATATCTTTCCCACTAGCCTCCTAAACTCTCTTGATATATTCCAAGACGGGCCTCCCTCTTTGCTTCACCTTCAACAGGTCCCCCTCAGGCTGCTGGGCCCTGGTGTTGTCCTCAAATCTTTCCTGGAGGGCAGACAGGAAAAAGTCCATGTCCCCTAGTTCGGTGGCATGGTCGCCATACAAATTGGCCACCCACTCGGTGGCCTCTCCATCCATGACTGCCCCTACCGCCATGACCATGTCCCAGTGGGACGTGTATAACCAGCCATAGCGATCAAAATGATTCAGTACTTGCCCGAGAAACAGGGCCACTTTCTCGGGGCTTCCATTGAATGACATCCTCGCTGCCGGTGGGTCCCATCGTGCCACAGTGGTGGGGCCTTGGCTTGCTGGTGGGCCAACCGGGAGAGTGGGTGTCCAGTCCTCATATCCTTGCAGCATCTCACCACCACTCTGCTGCTCATAGGAGAACCTGGTTGCTCTTGTTGCCTCTGGGGTTTTCTTCTGGGCCACCCCACCCAGGCCCCCCTGGGTTTCATATGGCTGTCCAGTGCCTGGCAGTCTAAATTGGCAAGAACATCCCTCCGGATCTGGGGGCCCAGGAGAGGGGGATGGTCCCACCCCTGGCCTCTGCCAGACATTACCACAGCCCTACTCTCTAAAGCCAGCCGCCCCATACATCTCTTGTAACACCTCAATGGTTTGGTTTCCCACTACTATGGAATAACTTCAATTGTTGTCCTCAGAGATCCACTGCTCTTGCCATTGAGTGAAATGCGCCCCCAAGGGGGTGAGCAGTGGACTCTGGGGTGGAAGGGCTCGAAAGTCCACAGTCCTGGCATTGCTCAGCCACCAATCCCTTGGTTCACATAGCTCAATCTCTGCTGCCTGCAGCTGGCCTTCCAGAGGCTTCTGCCACCCTGGCCGTTCCTTTGGTCTGACATCTGCAATGGCCTCCTCTGATGGAGCAGTTGAGGCCTCTAGCACGGTAGCTTCCGTGGGGTTTACTGACTCCTCAAGGTCAGCTGCCTCCAACCCTGGCACCGTGTCTTCGGCCATAGGTATTTATAAGAGCCCTAACAAATCTGTCAGGTTCCAAACAAAAGGAAAAAGAAAGAAACACAGCCAAACACAAACCTGGTTTGTTGCTGCCTGCTTTACTTCTTTTTTGGCATGCATTGACAATCACAAAAGGAACTTCTTATTAGGGCTAACCACCCGTGCTCCCCACCACCCTTTTAACTATAAGCACCATCCACCCACCCACCCACTCATTCGCGCTGCTCCCTTCCACGTGACCCTGAAATGAGCAGGGGATAACACATGTGAAGAAGCCAGCATCCGCTTTAAGTCCAACCTTTCTTTTCCTCCTCCTCTGCTGCCAGTAAGTTTTTAAGGAGGACTTTCTTTTCCTCTTCCTCCGCTGTCAGTCAGCCTTTACTGACAGTCAGCCTTTACAGGAGGACCCTTCCTGGCCAGTCATCTAGGATGTTTCAGGACGGCCAGGGAGAGTGGTGGCTGCGTCCCCTCTGAATAGCAGCTCTGAGCTGGCTGGCACGCTGGAGCTGACAGTATTTCCAATTGACTAATAAATTCTATATTAGAGGTAGTGTCTTTTCTTGATCCCAGGAAGGTGACTGTTAAATCTTTGCTGAACAAGAAACAGCTTTTAAACTAGTAACTGCAATTATGCTACAAAATCTGAGTTCATTTGCTTAGAAAAAAGACATTAATAGGTAGAAAATACTAAAAATAAATTTTAAATTTGTATCTTCAATTTAACGTATTTATATTTTAATTGTTGTTGAATTCAACAGTTCAACTGTTTCTGAGTTTAAATGATGTGATTATTTTATCAGAGATGTTTCATATTAGTTTTTTATTTCTTTGTCATTACAGTGGATCTTTTGAATCTGTCTGCTGCATGTGACGCCTTGGACCAGCACAACTTCAAACAGAATGATCAACCAGTTGATATACTTCAGATCATTAACTGCTTAACTACCATTTATGATAAATTGGAACAAGAGCACAATAACCTAGTCAATGTCCCTCTATGTGTAGATATGTGCCTCAACTGGCTTTTGAATGTCTATGACACGTAGGTTGCTGTAGTTTTCTTTTATCAGTTGATTGTAATAAGTTGATTGTCATTTTTTAAACAAAATAACAACTGGTAGTTGTTTCTATGGGAGAAAATTTGGCATTATTTTGAAATTCACAAAGAGTTGCTGAAAGTTACCAATCTTAATTTTAAACTTAAAAACAACAAAATAAATTAATTACACCATTTAATTTTGAAGTTCTGTATGACCCTAGAATTAGAACTTAATCCTTGTTAATTGTTTTCTATTTTAATAGTTATTCATATACTATTGCTGAGCACATTGTAAACCTCCCTGAGTCTCTGGAGAAGGGCGGCATATAAATCAAATTAAAAAAAAAAAAACTAATAAAATCATTAAATCTTTTGGGTGCCAAAATGTAACTTAATTACATTTCACAGTAAGCTACTTCTCATTAACTAAGTATATATACAAGTCTTAGTTGTATATGCAGAATTACTATTCAGAGTTGGAAATGAATTATATTTATGATTTAGGAAAATGCTTATAACTCAGCATACAAATTATTATAAAATTGTATGAACATAATTACTTTACATCTAGTATGTTGTACCGGGCTTCCCTGAAAATACAACCCACTCTGAAAACAAGCCCTAGTCTGCGCCTAATATAAGCCCTACTCCCAAAATAAGTCCTAGTTAAGCCCTGCCACCATTGGTTGTACGAGGTGGAGGGAGGCGCAGGCATAAAAATCAAGCTGGGGTGGGAGGTGGAGGTGCCCAACACATCCCACGCCCACTTACTTTAGGATTGCCACAGCTGGGCCTCTCACGTGCAGACACCTGTTGCACTGTTGTCCAACTTTTTCTGGCTCACAGCACAAGTGCTGCCTCTCATGGCAGAATGCCACAAGGCTCGTTGCGCCAGTGCTTGGCAGGATGCCACGTGACTTATTGTGCTGGTGCTGCTGCTTGTGGCAGGAGGCCGTGAGGCTCATGCGGGTGCTGCCAGTCACGCAGGATGTGCGTGGATCATTACACCGGTGCCACTGCTTGTGGCAGGATGCCATATGTGTTGTGCCACTGCTTGCAGCAGGATGCTGCGTGGATCATTTTGCCAATGATGCCACTCATGGCAGGATGCCATGTGGCTCATTGTGTGGATGCCGTCGCTTGCGGCAGGACGCCATCTAGCACATCACACTGATGCCACCACTCAAATGTGCAATATCACAAGGCACCACACAGCCACACAGAAGCGGCACTGGCGCTATGAGCCTCATGGAGTCCTGTGAACGGTGGCACCACTGTGACAAGCCACGCAATGTCCTGCCCTGAGTGGTAGCATCTGCACGGTGATCCTTGCAGCCTGCCGCAAACAGCGGCACCGAGACAATGGGCCACATGGTGCCCTGCTGCAAGTGGCCACAGAAGAAATTGGGCAACAGCGCCACAGGTGTCGGGGCATGGGAGACGTGACTGCCGTGGTCTAAGGTAAGTGGTTAAGACATCCCCCCAAAATAAGAATTACTTATTTTGGGACTGAAAAGAAAAGACTGGTCTTTTTTTCAGGGAAGCATGGTATATACTACTCCAATAAAAACTACTGGTATTCCTTTGATCTTTTTTATTTTGTTTTGTGCTAGAACTGGAAATTCATTTTTATTTCTGGAATTTTAATAAACTTAGATATAGGTATTATTATTTGCTTCTACATTATTGCTTATTTGTTTATTTAATATCAACAGGGGTCGAACTGGAAGGATCCGAGTCCTGTCTTTCAAAACTGGTATAATTTCACTGTGTAAAGCACATCTGGAAGATAAATATAGATGTAAGTAATGATTGTGTTTTATAATTTTTGCTATTTGTTATGAAGCTAGATAAATAATAGGTCAAATTATCTTTTCACATTTTTTTAACAAAACTTAGAAGTTAAAATATATTAAGCAGGTTTTGCACTAAATGTTACCTAATGTTGTCTAGTTTAGCCCCATTGGAGATTATGGCCTTTATAGTTCAGTACAGGTAGTCCTTGAGTTACGAATGTAATGGAGCCTGCCCATTCCGTTCGCAACACAAGGATTCATGGGAGTGAATGTACCTTGAACTGGATCACTCCTTTCACCCACGCATTTGCTAATCGAATACAAGGTTTGTTAAGTGCACATGAGGTATTTCAGGGTGGGGAAGGCCATGGGGGGCCTACTGATGGAACAGGCCACCTGCCTAAGACCACTCAAGGCCTCCCCAACCCACTGAAGTACCTTGTGCTCCCCACAATTGCTCCCCCCCCCAACCTGCCGCGCCAGGTCACTTACCTTCTGAAGATCTAGCAAGCAGTCTCCTCCTCCAGCCTCTCAGCCGCGTGCAGTCCTCTGCAGTTCTGTTCGTGCCTCTGCAGGCCTCTCCCGGCAGGTTGCTGGCCAAAATGGAGCTTATGAAGGGGAATCCACCCCTCTGACGCTCCGTTCGGCCCTCTGCAGGCCTTGGCCGGCCCGTTGCAGGCTGAAATGGAGCCCCAGAATGGAATGGGAATGGGAATTTAATAATAATAAGAATAGTTTGGAATGAGAAAAAGCCAAGAGTTAAACTGAAAATTATGCAAGATGTTCGTGAAAGGGGTGGTCTTAAACTTCCAAACCTGCGATTGTATTATGAAACTGCAGCGTTTACACAAGCAAGTGACTGGTTTGGAAGGACAAAGACTGGAATATTGAATATAGAAAGTTATGATCTTGAATTTGGTTGGCATGCATATTTATTTTATGAAAACAAGGTGGATAAAGTATTCAACAGCTATATACTTAGAAGCTCCTTGATGAGAGTATGGAAGAAGCACCGACTCAAATGGGATTATAAAATACCGTTGTGGTTGGATCTTGGTCATATTATATGGAATATAAATACAAAGTCACTCGGGGGGGGTTTATACAAAGAAGTACTTTTTAATGATGGGGGCAGATGGCAATTGAAGTCATTAAACACCCTGTTGGAAGAAGGGATTAATTTAACGTGGTTACAGTATAATCAACTTCAACTGAGATGGAGAGAAGATCAAAAAATTGGATTAATGTTGCATGAAGAAGAATTGGTTAGACATAAAAGAGAAAGGCCCAATGCATATTAAGAGGGTTTATAATGTTTTGTTAGAAAGAGATTCAGAAAATGAATTGGTTAAAGATTGTATGATAAAATGGGCACAAAATTTTGGAGAACCAGTTATGATGGAAACTTGGGAAAAATATGGGTTCAGAATGTTAAATTTACACAGTCGCAGAATTTGAGGGAAAATTTTTATAAAATGTTTTATAGGTAGCATTTAGATCCTAAGAAACTGTCATGCATGTATCCTAATGTTCAACCGAAATGTTGGAGATGTGATTGCTTAGATGCTACATATTATCATATATGATGGACATGCAAGAAAGCAAAGGCTTTTTGGATAAAAATTTGGTGGGTTATGCAAAATGTCTTGAAGAAAAAAATTCAATTTTCTCCTCAATTGTTTTTACTGGGTATAGTTAAGGGTTTTTCAGTGGGGGAAACAAAATTGATATTGTATATGGTGACAGCAGCTAGGTTATTGATTGGTCAATATTGGAAAAGGGATGATATGCCTACAATTCAAGAATAGACTTTGAAGATGGCCAGTTTTGCAGAAATGGCGAAGATATCAGCATACTTAAAAGATCGGACTCAAGAGACCTATGCATGGGAGTGGAAGAAATGGATAGATTATGTGCAGAATAAATATCAAACTAGGAAGTACCATATAGCTTTTAGCTAAATGTTGTGTAGAAATGTATAGTTTATAGGGGGCAAAATAGCTTATTGTTATGAAGAATTGTATAGTACACAGGGGGGAGAATAGAGGGGTGGTAAACTCTGATATAATAAATGCGGATGGATTTCACCTTGGGGAAGTCATGGGGGGTGGGGAGGGCTTGGGGGGTTAAGGGAGGGATGGGGAGGGGAAAAATGGGGGAAAATTGATGTTTGTAAAACTTTTTCAATAAAAAAAATAATAATAGAATGGGATGGAATAGAATAGAATAGAATAGAATAGAATAGAATAGAATAGAATAGAATAGAATAGAATAGAATAGAATAGAATAGAATAGAATAGAATAGAATAGAATAGAATAGAATATTGAAATGAAGAATGGAATGGAATGGAATTTGTTATTGGCCAAGTGTCATTGGACACACAAGTAATTTGTCTTGGTGCATATGCTCTCAGTGTACATAAAAGAAAAGATACGTTCATCAACAATCATAAGGTACAACACTTAATGATAGTCATAGGGTACAAATAAACAATCAGGAAACAATATCAATATAAATCGTAAGAATACCAGCAACAAGGTTACAGTCATACAGTCATAAGTGGGAGGAGATGGATGGTAGGAACGATGAGAAGATTAATAGTAATGCAGACTTAGTAACTAGTTTGACAGTGTTGAGGGAATTATTTGTTTAGCAGAGTGATGGTGTTCGGGGGAAAAACTGTTCTTGTATCTAGTTGTTCTGGTGTGCAGTGCTCTATAGCGTCGTTTTAAGGGTAGGAGTTGAAACAGTTTATATCCAGGATGCGAGCGGTCTGTAAATATTTTCACAGCCCTCTTTTTGACTCGTGCAGTATACAGGTCCTTAATGGAAGGCAGATTGGTAGTAATTGTTTTTTCTGCAATTCTAATTATCCTCTGAAGTCTGTGTCTGTCTTGTTGGGTTGCAGAACCAAACCAGACAGTTATGGAGGTGCAGATGACAGACTCAATAATTCCTCTGTAGAACTGTATCAGCAGTTCCTTGGGCAGTTTGAGCTTCCTAAGTTGGCACAGAAAGAACATTCTTTGTTGTGTTTTTTTGATGACATTTTTGATGTTAGGTGTCCATTTTAGATCTTGCGGTATGGTAGAAGCTAGAAATTTGAAGGTTTCTACTGTTGATACTGTGTTGTCTAGTATTGTGAGAGGTGGAAGTATGGAAGGGTTTCTCCTAAAGTCTACCACCATTTCTACGGTTTTGAATGTGTTCAGTTCCAGATTGTTCCGGTCGCACCACGAGGCTAGTTGTTCAACCTCCCGTCTGTATGCGGATTCATTATTGTCTCGAATGAGACCGATCACTGTTATGTCATCTGTGAACTTCAGTAGTTTAACAGATGGATTGTTAGAGATGTAGTCATTGGTATACAGAGAGAAGAGAAGTGGGGAGAACACACAGCCTTGGGGGGGGGGCTGTGCTAATTGTACAGGTATCTGATGTGATTCTGCTTAGCTTCACTTACTGCTTCCTGTTTGGTACGAAGCTTATGATCCACTTACTAGTGTGTTCAGGTACCTATAGCTGGTTTAGCTTAGTTAGAAGTGTGTCTGGAATGATGGTATTGAATGCTGAATTAAAGTCTACAAAGAGAACCCTCTGCACTACAGCAGAGAAAAGCAGCTGGAGTCAACCCTAGCTTTGCTGTCCATTGCGGACACTAGATCAGCCCCCTGGAAACTCTCATCTCGAGGAACCTGGCCAAAGTTTCCTGCACCACTCGCGCTTCAACGCTTTGACTCCCAGGGACAGGACGGGGTCCTTTGGGCAGTTAGCTTGGCCGCCTGTTAGCAGAGAGAAGCACTTGGGATCAACCCTAGCTTTGCTGTTCATTGCAGCTAGAAATCTCAAATACGACCAAGAGTGAACATTTCTCTTGTAGTCAGCCCGGATGCTAGATTGCCCCCCTTCAAACTCTTGTCTCCTCGGGGCCATAGTTTGAGGATGCCTGATTTATTTATTTATTTATTCTATTAAAAAGTTTTATCAAGTATTACAACAATTTTTCCCATCCCTCCCCCTCATCCCTCCTCCACCTACCCCCCCAGCCCTCCTCCACCCCCCCATCCCTCACCCCCCCTCTCCCTCCAACCCCCCATCCCCCACCCCAGACTTCCCAGAGCAAATACAGGGTATAACATTTAACAAACATAAACTAAAATATGCCAACTTTCTGTAGGCTCCAAACTCCCTCTTGCTCTTTAACTCCCCTTTCAACTAACAAAACATAATTAAAAAAATAATGTTTTGGATAATCCACCATATTTTTATCCAAAATGCTTTAATTTTTTTACATGTCCACCATATATGATAATATGTGGCATCATCACATTCACATCTCCAACACTTAGGTTGCAAACTTGGATACATACAGGCTAGCTTTTTAGCATCTAGATGCCATCTATAAAACATTTTATAAAAATTCTCTCTTAAGTTTTGGGCTTGCATAAACTTTACATTTCTAACCCATATTTTTTCCCACGTTTCCATCATTATTGGTTCTTCAATATTTTGTGCCCATTTTATCATACAATCCTTAACTAGCTCTGTTTCTGAATCTATTTCTACCAATGCATTATACAACCTTTTTATATGCATTCGACTTTGGTCTCTAATTTGTTTTACCAAGTTCTCCTCATTTTGCAAGATACCAATTTTCTGATCTTCTCTCCATCTAGCTTGCAGCTGTCCATACTGAAACCATGTTTGAATTATCCTTTCTTCTCTTAATTGATTCAAAGATTTTAGTTGTAGTATACCTCTTTCCTTATTAAGAAGCTCTTTATAAGTAGTCACATCTTGTTTTTGCTCTACACTTATATTCTCTATCGCGTGTCTGGGTATTGCCCACATTGGTAATTTATCGTTTAATTTATACTGATACTTTTTCCAGATACGCAATAAAGCATTCCTTAATATGTGACTTTTAAGTCTTATCCACTTTCTTATCATATAATAAATAAGCATGCCAACCGTAAACCAATTCATATCCCTCAATATTCAATATTCTTTCTTCTGTTGAATTCATCCAGTCACTAATTGCTGATAGGGCAGCTGCCTCATAGTATAATCTTAAATTGGGCATTTTGAGACCTCCTCTTTCACGTATATCCTGCATTATTTTTTGCTTTATTCTCGGTCTCTTCCCTGCCCAGACATAATTATTAATACCCTTCTGCCATATCTTCAAATTTTCATCTTTTTAAAGTATTGGTATCATTTGAAAAAGAAATAAAAACTTAGGCAAAACATTCATTTTTACTGCTGCTATTCTTCCCAACAAAGATAATTGTAATTTTTTCCAATTTTCCATATCTCTCTGTATTTTTTGCCACAACGGATCATAATTATGCTTAAATAATTTTGCATTGGATGTCGTAATATAAACCTCTAAATACTTAACTTTTTTTACCATTTCAAATCCTATTAGTCTTTCTAATTCATCTTTTTGGTTTGTAGTCATGTTTTTAGTTATTATCTTGGTTTTCCCTGCATTTATTTTAAATCCAGATACTTGTCCATATTGATTAATTATATCCATTAAACCTACAACCGACTGTAATGGTTGGGTTAAAGTAACAACCAAGTCATCTGCAAATGCTCGTAATCTGTAGTCATACTGCCTAATTTTAATTCCATTTATTTTATCCGACCCACGTATTTTTCTCAACAAAAATTCCAAAGTCAAAATAAACAATAATGGAGACAAGGGACATCCTTGTCTTGTTCCTTTTTCTATATTAAAAGTATCTGTTAAACTACCATTAATTATTATTTGCGCTGTTTGTTTCTGATATATTGCCTTAATAGATTGTGTAAAATATTCTCCAAACTGCATCTTTTCTATTATTTTCAATAAGAAATGCCAATGCAATCGATCGAATGCTTTCTCCGCATGAAGAAATATTAGCACCGCAGGGATTTGGTTGTTCTTCCCCAAATACTCTAAAAGGTTAACAACTTGCCTTACATTACTCTTCATTTGTCTACCATTTATAAAACCAGTTTGATCATTATGAATCATTTGTTGCATGACTGTCATTAACCTATTTGCTAGTATTTTAGCAAAAAAATCTTATAATCTGTATTTAAAAGTGATATAGGCCTATAATATTTTGGTTGGGTGTGGTCTTGCTCCTCCTTCGCAATCAGAGAAATATAAGCTGTCCTCCACGATGGGGGTACATCTCCTGCAGATTTGCTTTTTGATCTCCCATTATCTGTGTGAATGCTTCTGAAAAGATCTCTCTCAAATTCTCTTGCTTATTTTCCTTCAGGCTTCTTATTCTCAGAGCAAATTCCATGTCTCTATATTGTATCATTGTTACATCGGCCTCTGCTCTTTTCATCTTGTTCTGAACCTCTCCCATTTTATTTTCCAAATTCACATTAGACTGCTTAATTTCTTCCACTTTTTCATCTAATGTTTCAATATGACCTGCCAGACCTTGGACTGCCATGACAATATCTTCTCTAATTTCCTGATTTCGAATTTGAATAAACTCTTTAATTTGAGCCATCTCATCAGCGACATCTCGAATTTTATCCTCAAACACCATAGTAATTTTTTTTTCTGTAACAGAGGCTTGTGTTTTAAGGGCTTCCTGCAACATTTCAAGTGTTAATATTGGTGGTTCCGTTGGAACAGAAAGAGATTGCAATTCGGACGTTTGAGCTGGCGAGCTCCCAGTGCTTTTTGAAGCAACAGTCTTTATTTGTTTTGAAGCCATTTTTAGTTTCCAATTTGAATTTATTCAGCAACCAGAACAACAAATCCACCAAATCCAAAAATTTCCAATCTTTAAATAATATCAATCATGTTTTTAAAAACACTACTATAGTTTTTTTAATGTTTAATCTTCTTTGTTTCAAAGCAAGGATCTCTAGTTTTAAGTAGGGGCTACCAGCGCTAAACAAAACTTTCCTTTTAACTTTCACTTTCACGCACCATTAGAGCTCAATCGCCATCTTGGTTTCACTTTCTTCCCTTAATAACTCAGAAGGAAGTAATACACATTTAGAGTTAAAGTTTAGTACTTGCAAATCTGATCTCTCCTGGCTTTGCTCAGCCTGCTTCCAAATCCAGTGTTTTATTCAAAGCTTTGTTTGCAGGGATGGTCGCGGCGTCTTGTTCTGCTTAAAGCAGAAATGTCCCAGATCCGGAGCTCTGTCGGGCTTCCAGGGAGCTCTCTCCCTTCGAGCCCCAGAATTATTCCTGGGGCTTCTTGGGGAGCTCTACCTACACCCATCTACTCTCTTCCTCCCCTTCTCCCGGGGAGAAAGTTTCCAAGCCGCTAGACAGCTGATTTGTGCTGTTCTAGCAGCTTTACGCGATCGCGGGGCTGGTGCTCACAAAGGAGCATCTTCGGCGCCTACGGTGCCACCGGAAGTCCCGAGGATACCTGATTTAGTGCAATGTAAAAAATGCAAAAATGCGAAGATTTCTCTTTGGACCACAAAAATTTTCTCGTGGACCACTACGCATACCACCGGTTGGTGACCACTGCGCTAAGGGAATATTTGCAAACCAAGGATTACCTTTATGACATGTGATAGGAATGAGCCAGGATCCAAAGAAAAGTACACATGCACTAGATGGCTTTTTAAAAAAAAGTTTTGTTTTTTTTACAAACATATCAGCGCGTGAACAGTGTGTTTCCTGAGTATCATACATTTCATACAAGAAAATTAGTATTAATCATATTTGTTTCATTTAACAAACTTATATAATACTAGTATTAATACATATGTTTATATTAAATTATAATCTTTCATTGTTTAGTTATTCAATATTTCAATATTATTTTTATACCAATCACCCTATCTTAATTATCATCTTTTAATATAAATAAAATATTATCAATCATATTTGTTACATTTAACAAACTTATATAGCTAATATTAATACCAACGTTGTATTACTTTAAGATCTTCCATTATTGCTTATTCAACTCGTTATTTAGTTATTCAATATTACAATATATTGTTTTTATATCAATCACCATATTCTACATAATACAACTAAGATATTATTAATCATATTTGTTACATTTAGCATACATATGCATATTCATATTGAATTATCATCTTTCATTTTTGTTTAGTCAGTAATTCTATGTATTGTTTTTATGCAAATCCCCATATTATTTAAATACACTTAAAAATACCATATTTCATAAAAATATTATCCATCATATTTATTACATTTAACAAACATATATTTCTAATAATACTCTCATTTATATTAAATTAAGATCTTTCATTATTTGCTTATTCAATTTATAATCTTTTTTAACTATTCAATGTTTCAATATGTTATTTTTATATCAATAATCTGCATATCATACATTTTAATACAAATAAAATATTGTTAATCATATTTATTACATTTAACAAACCTACCCATATTCATATTGAATTATAATTCAGTAATACCATCCTTCAAGTTTTAATTTCCCCTCTTATCATTGCTTCTCCTTATTAGATAAAAATGTGTATTTTATTAATCCCCCTTTCTCTAAATCCCATCCCTCTAATTTTTTTTGTTATGCCACTACTATATTGAACATATTCCCTTTTCTAACCATCATCTCTTACCCACCTTAAAGCGTTGATTATTCTTTTCTTAGCTTGTCTCCCATATTCCTCTCTTGCATCTTTATTTCAATCTGTTTCCACATCTTGCCTACTCATTTTAAACTTTCCTCCACTCTCTATCCTTTTCCATTGTCTAGTTTTCGAAATATCTACTCTTGCCCCGTCTTTCTCCCATAAAAACCTGTTTCCCCAGTTTCTTTTTTAATTTCCTTAGAGTACTCTTCCCTTGGTTTATGTCATCAATCCCTATTGTTTTTATTATTATCTCTTTTTTTTTCTTGTTCCATTTATTTTGTCTGTCCCCCTTTTCCGTCTCCTCTTTTGGTTGGTGTTTCAAGAAGTTTAATCAAAATGCAGTTAACAGGAACCAGAAATACCTCATAGGAGCAGCTGAAGGCAACTCCTAGAGAGGCAGGAAATGCATCTCAGAATAAACCTGTCAACACACCAGACATAACCACTGTAACATCTTCCCTTTTCATATTACATAACATTATAAGCATTATATAACATTGTAAAAGTTCCAATGAAAACAACTGTAACATCTTCCCCTTTTCATATTGTCACAAACTAACACATATTAACAATAACAATAACAGAGTTGGAAGGGACTTTGGAGGTCATCTAGTCCAACCCCCTGCTCACGCTGGAGACCTGTACTAGGGATTTGAACTGCCAAACTTTTTATTATTTGTTAAATATAAACAATAAATAAATAAACTGCCAACCTTTCTGATCGACAAGCTCAGTGTCTTAGCCACTGAGCCACCTAGTCAGGCTATTAGAAACAAAAAACCTTATAAAACATTATAAGCATTGTGAAACATTGTAAAAGTTCCGATGAAAACAACTGTAACATCTTCCCCTTTTCATATTAGCACAAACTAACACATATTAGAAACATAAAAATTTATTAAACATTATAAAACATTGTAAAACATTGTAAAACGTTATAAAATGTTGTAAAAGTTCAGATTGTAAAAGAGAACAATATCAACACTTTCTACAGATTAAGTCTGTCAGGTGGTCATGAACATCTGCCGCTATGGGTGATGACTGGCCCTCTTGTGCCGACTGGCTCTCTTTGCACTACGGGCTTCTCCGACCTCACTGAAATCGCTGGGTTCTTCTCGCCACTTACTGGGGTGTCCGGCATTCAATTGTTATCGGGTATACCCGCTTGCTCCAAGCTCTCATCAACATTAGTCTAAGGCCCCATCCCTGTACATTCCTTATTGTCACTTGGTAAGTGCGGCATGGTAATACCAGATGCACCTGGCCTGTCCACAGGATATGTAAAATCTGGCTGCTCAGCTACACACAAATCTACCCGATTGCGACAATATAGAGTTCCTTCAATGTCCACTAAATAGGAGCATGGAGCCACTAAGCAGCTACCCATTTTCCAGCGGCCTTTTCGATCTCCAGGCAGTGGTCTCATCCGAATCCGTTCCCCAATCTTCAATTCTGGCAAATCTCTAGCTGATTTGTCATATCTTGCCTTGACCGCTTGTCTCTTCAGCTGTAACTTTTCTGGAACCCCTTGTATCACAGAGGACTCAAGCAGCTTGTCTGCCTCTGGTAAGGATGTCTTTGGTCTCCTTGACATCAGTCTCTCTGCTGGACTACTGTCCATGCCCTCAGTTGGGGTATTTCTCCAATGTAGAATGGCTTTCCATGGGTCTTTACCTTCACTGTGAGCTTTCCTACATAGACTCTTGGCTATCTTCACAGCTGACTCAGCTTTGCCATTAGCTTGTGGATGACATGGTGAAGAGGTCACATGCTCAAACTCCCACTCAGCGGCAAATTTCCTAAATTGTAAGATTGTAAAATGAGGACCATTATCCGAGATCACTATCTGGTTGGCCATAATGTGCAAACTGAGTCTTGCATCTTTTAATGGTAGTCTCAGCTGAACAGTCCGGAAAAGGTTCGATTTCCCAATCGTTGTTGCGACCTAGGCCCAAGTAGTTATTACCAGACACAATCAGTCCTAAACAAACATATTTTATTAGAACAGTTGAGAATTACTTCATTCTCAGCTTAGTCCAAATTAAGTCCAAAACAAATTCTTCATAAACAACCTTTGTTGCCTTTGGCACCCTGCCAAAGGCTTTTCTTGGCAAAAGTTCAGAAGCAAGAGACACTGACAAGAAAGAAATGTAGCAACGTTGCTTTCCTACAAAGATCCCAAGAGCCATTGCTGCTCTTTTAAGCCTTCTGGGAGGGGCCAATCATCTCCTGGCCTTACTCCTGAGTTGTCCTTTTTGCTTTAACTGCTCTTGCCTTCTGGCAGCTCTTTGCACACGTGCATTAGAACAGGCTCCTCCTGTTCCTCTGCCTCTCTGCTATCCGGCTCTGGAGTCCGCGCATCGCTCCCAGATAGCCCTGACCCCATCTCTGCCTCCGACGCAGAGCCCTCGTCCGGGCCTCCCCCTGACTCCAGGACTGGCCCATTGTCCTCCCCAGCCTCCTCATTGTCCAACCCCACTGCCAGCTCCTCAGGCTGCTGGCGGACCACAACAAAAGTCAGAGTAATGATCAACTAATATTAGATACTCTTTTCCTGCATAATTGAACAAGTCCATACTAACAATCTGCCAAGGACGTGATGGTATCTCATGTGACATCATGGTTTCTTTTTGTTGCGAATATGCATATTCAGTGCAGGTGGAACTATTGCTAACAAAGTCCTTGATTCGCCTTGCATGTTGGACCAGCAAAGCATATCACGGGCTTGTCTATAGCATGCCTCTCCGCCAATATGGCTTGAGTGTATGCACAATAGCATCTCTGCTCTCAGTGACCCTGGCATTATGACTTTGGACCCTTGTACAAGATCCCATTTTGTACGGCGATCTCATCTCTAAAAGACCAGTATTGGGCCTTTCCGGCGGCTCCGTAGGACGTTGAGGACGCTCCCTGGGTGAGCGCTAGCCCCGTGACTTTGCTAGCCACTAGAACAGCAAAAAATCAGCTGTCTAGCGGCGAAGAACCTTCCCCCCCGGGAGAAGAGGGGGAAGTGAGCAGCCAGGTGCAGGGTAGAGCTCCATAAGAGCCCTAGAATTAATTCTGGGGCTCGAAAAGTGTGAGCTCCCCAAGAACCTGGGAAAAGCTCCAAAGCCGGGACGCCTCTGCCAGAAGGCAGAGCAAAACGCCACGTCCGCCCCTGCTTCTAATTGATACAAAGAGAAAATTGAAGCAGGCAGAACAAAAACAGGAGACTACATAATTGCAAGTACTTACACTTTAATTCCTTTGAACATCGTTTCTTTTCGAGCCTATAAGAGCGGAGCTGGAGTGGAAAGGGAGGGGAAGATGGCGCTGGCTCGTTAAGACAAAGAGACGAAAGTGAAACTTAAGAAGAAAGTTGTTACAGGCTTGTTAACTCATTAATGCCTATCAGTTAACAACTCCGCTTAAATTTTTTTGGATTTAATCTTATATCCTGGACTTTGGGAATTAAAATTTAAAGATCTTAAAGACTTTCTGATTTTTTCTCGCTGGCTATAAGAACTGTTTCTGAGACTGTGTAATTTTAAAATGGCTTCAAAGCAGACAAAATTGGTGTTGCCTAAAGCAGCGAGTGCGGGAAGTTCCCCAGCTCAAACTAGCAGGTTGCAAACCTTCTTGCCTCCGGCAGATACACAAGCTCAATTACAACCACAAGCACAAATGTTAACACTTGAGATGTTTCAGGAAGCCATGAAAGAAATCAAAGAAGGTTTTAAAGAGGACATTGCATTTGCATTTAAAGGAGTCTCAGATCAAATGGAAGAAATGAAGGACATAATTAAGACAAGAAATCAACATATAAGGGAAGATATAGTCTTTGCACTCCAGGGACTGGCAAAACATGTTAGTCATGTAGAAGATAGAATTGATGAGGTTGCTCAAGCTAATGAGATTTTAGATGGTAAAGTTGAGGAATCACAAACTAAGATTGACAAAGCAGAAGCTGAAATGTTGTTGACACAATATAAGATGATGGAATTTGCCGTGAGAATAAGAGGCTTGAAAGAAAATCTGAAGGAAAATTTGAAAGAGATCTTTGAAGATGCTCTGGCACAATTTATAGGAGTGTCCAGAGGTGAACTCGAATGGCAAATGGATCAGATCTATCGTGTTAATTCATGGGTAGCTAGACAAAGGAAACTACCAAGAGATGTTGTGATTTATTTTGTCACTAGAAGGATTAGAAATGAGATTTTACAAGCTGCCTATAAAAATAAGTTGCAAGTGGCAGGACAAGAAGTTGCAGTATTTAAAGAAATACCACCCAAAATGCTGAAATCCAAGAAAGAGTATGCTTTTCTGGCAGATGAGCTGAGGAACCGACAGGTACAATACAGATGGGAAGTCCCAGTCGGATTATCAGTGGATTATGCAGGAGAGCGATATCGCCTTAATACAATTTACAAAGCAAGAGATTTTTATAGTAATATACTAAAGGCTGGACAACCACCAGTGCCAGGAGGCAAAAAAGCAAGAGAGGCGACAGAGGGAAGAAAAGAGGATCTGCAGAAGCAATCGGAAGGCGGAGCTATGAGTATGCAGGAGGAGGTACTGCAACTTTCAAGTGCTGTCCAAGCATGGGATATAGTTGAAAAACAAGAAGAAGGCAAAGATCAAAGACAAATCAGAGCAGCTACTAAACGTAAAGTTGAAGAGTTAAAAAAGTTACAAGAGCAGGCTTTATCACAAGAAGTGAATATTGGTGCAGAAGCTGTGGGAGGGGCGAGACCTAAAAGAAAATTCCAAGAGGATTATCAAGCGGTTCTCGCCAAGCTTCGAGATTCTGAGGATGGCTTCTAGGTTCTTAACCTGGAATGTTAATGGTTTAAACTCACCACAAAAAAGGAAGAAAATATTTCACCATTTGAGACAATTTAAAAATGAAATAATATGCCTGCAGGAAACACATATAAGGACAACTGATCAAAAATATTTAATAAATACAAAATTGGGAACACATTTTGCTGCATCAGCCCCGGAAAAAAAGAATGGAATAGTGATTTACTTGAAAAGAGATTTGATGGCTAAATTAGTTGAGGCAGATCAACAAGGAAGATTTCTGGCAATTGAGATAATGATAGAAGGAAAGAAAACACTCTTATTGGGGATATAGGCTCCCAATCAACAGCAAGAGAAATTTTATAAGTTGATACATACAAAATTATTACATTGGGATTATAATTCATGTATATTGATGGGAGATTGGAACGGAGTGTTAGACCCTAGTATTGATAAGAAAAGAATAGTACAATCTACCAAATTGCGATCTAGACTGCTTAAGACTTTTTTTGATATGATGGAGGATATGGAATTAAGAGACATCTGGCATGAAAGGAATTATAGAGAACAAGATTTTACATTTTTTTCAGATAGACATCAATCCTTTTCAAGAATTGATTTTATATTAATTACAAATGATTTTTTTTCCAGGGTAAAGAAGATAAAGATTTGTCCCAGAATTTTAACTGATCACAGCCCAGTTTGGATGGAACTGGAGTGTGGGGAAAGAGTTAGGAGATCTTGGCGGTTAAATGAAAACCTTTTCAGATATGAGAAAAATGTAATAGAATGTAAAAAACTAATGAAGGAATTTTTTGTTTTTAATATGAACAAGGGAACATCTATGGATATGGTATGGGATGCTAGTAAAGCATATATGAGAGGAGTTCTGATAAATATGAATAATGCTTATAGGCGTAAACAAGTGGAGAAAAGGAGGGAATTAGAAGAAGAGATTAAGAAAAAAGAAAGGGTGTTAATTGATAACCCAGGGGATAAGAAAATTAAAGAAGAGATCAGTTTATTACGTGGGCAATTTAATATGATGCTTTCAGACCAAGTGGCAACCAATCTACAATATGCTAAACATAATACTTTTTGTAATGCAAATAAACCAGGTAGATGGTTGGCATACATGCTGAGGAAAAAACAAAAATCTCGTACCATAGAGAAAATAGAGTATAAAGGTAAAGAGCTGTATCACCAAAATATGATTAAAAAGGCATTTTTAGAATTTTATGCAAGATTGTATACTGCAGACAAAATACAAGGTGCAGAGGTAGAGACATATTTGGATAGACAGAATATTCCAATAGTTACAGAGGAACAAAGAGAACGGTTAAACCAATTAATAACAGAGGAGGAGATCCTCTCAACAATTAAACAGTTAAAAATTGGTAAGGCTCCTGGTACGGATGGATTAACAGCTGTGTACTATAAATATTTACAATTGGAGATGGTTTTACCTCTTAAAGAATTATTCAATAGAATTCAGCTGGGTGAAGGGGTACCACCTTCATGGAAAACAGCTTTTATTTCGTTAATTCCAAAAGAAGATCAAGATTTGACACAACCCAAAAATTATAGACCTATATCCTTATTGAATACAGATTATAAAATATTTGCTAAGATATTGGCAAATAGGTTAATGCTAGTAATGCAGAAGACGATTCATGCTGACCAAACTGCTTTTATACAAGGTAGACAAATGAAAAATAATGTAAGACAAATTGTTGACATATTGGAACATTTGGAAAGGAATAACCAAATCCCTGCGGTGCTTATATTTCTGGATGCGGAAAAAGCTTTTGATCGATTAGATTGGCAATTTTTATTGAGAGTGGTTAATAGGATGCAATTTGGGAATTGCTTTATGCAGTCCATAAAAGCAATATATCAGGAACAGACAGCTCAGATAATTATTAATGGCAGTTTGACAGAAACTTTTAAAATTGAAAAAGGCACGAGGCAGGGATGTCCCTTATCGCCATTATTATTTATATTAACTTTGGAGTTGCTGTTAAATAAAATACGTAATGCAGATGGGATAAAGGGAATCAAAGTTAGAGATTATGAATATAAGATACGGGCATTTGCAGATGATTTGGTTATCACCTTAACTCATCCAGTGGAATCAGCAAAGGTTTTGATTGATATAATAAAACAGTATGGTCAAGTATCTGGGTTTAAGATAAACATTGGAAAAACAAAGATGATAGTTAAAAATATGACAGCTAATCAAAAAGAGGAGTTACAAAGGGTAACGGGATGTGAAATAGTTAAAAAAGTCAAGTATTTAGGAGTTTATATTGCATCTTCTAGTGGTAAATTGTATAAGTATAATTATGAATTGATATGGCATAAAATACAAGTTGAAATGGATAAATGGAAAAAACTACAATTGTCCTTGTTGGGTAGAATAGCAGTTATAAAAATGAATGTGTTGCCTAGGTTTTTGTTCCTCTTTCAAATGATACCAATACTAAAAAAGGATGCCAACCTGGAAGAGTGGCAGAAAGGTATTAATAAGTTCGTATGGCAAGGTAAGAAACCAAGGATAAAATTGAAAATAATGCAGGACATACGAGAAAGAGGAGGATTGAAAATGCCAAATTTAAAATTGTACTATGAAGCAGCTGTTCTATCAGCAATTAGTGATTCGATTAATTTAACAAATGGAAGGATATTGAATATTGAAGGGTATGATCTGGTCTATGGTTGGCATACTTATTTAGTGTATGAAAAAAGGGTGGATAGAGCATTTAAGAGTCATATACTGAGAAATGCTTTATTGCGTGTCTGGAAGAAATATCAATATAAGTTAAATGAAAAAATACCTATATGGACAGCACCCAGGCACGCAATAGAGAATACGAGTGTAGAATGTAGACAGGATGTAATTACATATAAAGACATTCTCATTATGGAGGGAGGTATATTAAAATTAAAATCTGTGAATGTGTTGAAAGAGGAGAAAATAATTCAAACATGGTTTCAATATGTACAATTACAAGCCAGATGGAGAAAAGACCAGAAAACTGGTGTTATACAAAGTGATGAAAATTTAATTAAACAAATTAGAGATCAAAGCCCAATGCATATAAAAAGATTGTATAATATATTGATAGAGATGGACTCGGAAACAGAGCTAGTTAAGGACTGTATGATAAAATGGGCGCAGAATTTTGAACAGCCAATAATGATGGAAACGTGGGAGAAAATATGGGTAACAAATGTGAAATTTACCAAAGCGCAAAATTTAAGGGAGAACTTCTATAAAATGTTTTGTAGATGGCATCTAGATCCAAAAAAGTTATCTCGTATGTATCCGAATGTACAACCAAAATGTTGGAGATGTAATTGTGAGGATGCTACTTATTTTCACATTTGGTGGACATGTAAAAAGGTTAAAGCGTTTTGGATTAAAATCTGGTGGATTTTACAAAATATTCTTAAAAAGAGGTTGAAATTTACACCACAGCTGTTTCTTTTGGGTATAGTTACGGATTGTACAGTTATAGAGACCAAATTGATTTTGAATTTAATAACTGCAGCAAGACTGTTGGTGGCACAATATTGGAAGAAGCAAGATTTACCTACAATCCAAGAGTGGACAATGAAAGTTACAAATCTAGCGGAAATGGCAAAAATCTCGGCGTACCTGAAGGATCATTCAAATGAAAGATATTTAAGAGACTGGAGAAGATGGATAGATTATATTCAAAATAAATATCGGAATAAGAAATTGCAGATAGGTTATGAATGATTATATAGATATTTAGTGTGTCTTTAAGTAATAAAGCTAGGCGGGTAATTAGGGAATTGAAGAAACAAGAGATGTGGAATGTCATAATTGTTTAGACTAGGATTGATTATGATTGTTGAAGTTTATACCCTGTAATTTGTTCTGGGAAGGAGAGGGGGGGAGGGGGGAGGTTGAGGTAGGGAAGTGGGGGGGGAAATATGTAAACTTTTTGTAAAACTTTTCAATAAAAAAAAAAAAAGACCAGTATTCACTCACTATTGCAGGAACTGCCTGCTTCTCATCCGGCCACCCACTCATAACGATAGCTTTCAGTGCCTGTAAAGCTACATCAGTACTTGTGTGCTGCCTAAGCTGACATAGCTGCTGATTTTTTTTTTTATATAATTTTTATTAATATATTCTATACACTAATACACAAATAAAATATACAATCCTGCCACCATGGTATAATATGATTACATTGTCCATAAGTATAAAATCATTCCTTTATACATACATATTTGCCACCATATATATATATATATATACATCATCATATATCTATTCTATCCCACCTTTTCTGGACCCAATCGTGCCATACTTTCCAACTGTTATAAAATTCTGAATCTTTTTTACCATTGATCAATCTAGTTAATCTATCTGATTCTGCACACTCATTAATACATAGCTGCTGATTTATGACATTAAGATAGTCTGTTTGATTAATTTCGGCAAAGAAAGTTTGTTCCTGTTGCAACCAGCAAACCGTCTGATGCTCGTGTTCTGCTCCCAAGTGTCACCTGATCTAACATAGCCCTACTCAGGGCATCACTGATATACATTTCCCATCCTGGCTTGTAGACAACATTGAGGTTGTAATTCTGTAAGCTAAGCATCATGCTCTGCAGCCATTTGGGAGCACAAAAAAGGGCTTCTTGAATATGGCTATTAGTGGCTTGTTATCAGTTTCGACTGTGATTGTATCCCGGCCATAAAGATAATGATGGAAACGCTGGCAGGCAAATACAATACTTAAGCATTCCTTTTCAATTTGAGCATAATTCAACTCGGCAGAAGAGATCGTTCTGGACGTATGTGCAACTGGCTGACCTTCTTGCAATAGGCAACATCCTAGGCCATTTTAGCTTGAATCACTTTGAATAGTAACGGTCTTTGTAACATCATAATATTTTAATTCTGGAGCAAAGGTGACCAAGCGTTTTATCTCCTGTACTACCTGGTCATGCTTGGGAAGCCAGTGCCAAACTGCATCTTTGTCCAGAAGGCATCTTAATGTCTGACACACCTCCAACAGGTACAGCAGAAATTTTGCTAAATAGGTAACAAAACTGATAAATCTCTGCACTGATTTAGCATCAGCAGATGGTGGCATCTCCACAATGGCTCTAATCTTATCTGGATCAGCTTTTAAATTTCGTGAGGACAAGATATGCCCATGGAAGCAGACTTCTTGCACCTTAAACTGCAACTTCTTTACACTGAGCCTTAACCTCACCTGCCTACACTGATCTAATATGCTATTAGATTCTCATCACAGTCATAGCTCAGCTTCTTCCCCTGTTTCACCACAGCCAACTATAAGAATTTCATCAGCTATTGGCTCAATTCCACTGAGCCCACTTAGTAATTTGTGCTGTTTTTGTTGATACACCTCTGGTGCTACGGAAACTCCAAAGGGTAATTTGAGCCATCTCTTTCTACCCCATGGAGTCCAGAACATAGTCATGTAGCTACTTGTCTCATCCAGTTTACACTGTAAGAAGGCATCTCTAGTGTCGAAAAACGTGAAAACCCATGCTTTGGATAGCTTGTGCAAAACATCATCAAGTGTTGGCATTAAATAGTGTGACCGTTTCAGGGCCATATTCAGAAACTTAGGATCAATGCAAATTCTAATCTGCTCCGGCCTCCTAATAACAACCATGTTGCTTATCCAATCAGTGGGCTCAGATACTGATGTAATATGTCCTTCCGCCTCGTACTTATCCAGTTGTGCTTTAGGCACATTACGTGGAGCACTTTGTACTGGAGAAATGGTAGAGTCAAGTTCAAAATGAACCTCTCCTGGAACAAATACTATGGGGCTCTCAAAACACCTCCTTGTAAACTTGGAGGATTAACTGTTTTGTCAATGGTCTCACCAGAGATTTTGGAGGGGGGGGGTAACTCACACATTGGCCCAGTGAGTCCATTAGTTTCCCTGAATATAACTTCAATTTAGTACTGCTAGGCTGAAGAAGTATCTCAGGTGCCAGCTTCATTTTATCCTTTAGACTCATAACATCACATGTCGCACCTGAGTCCAGCTGGCAGGGTTGAATTATGTTGTTAAAACTGAGATTTACAAACCATTTTTTTGCCCTTAGAGTGTACTGCGCCAATACATTCTTTCCTATAAACCACATCTGTGGTAAACAAGGATGCATCCTCCAAGTCTGATGTTTGCTCATTTGTGTGCAGCTTCCTCACTTCCCTTTTCCGTGCCTGACACACGCCTGCAAAATGATTTAAGTTCCTGCTCCTCAATCTCCTTAATGTGGCAGCTTGTACTGCTGCTGGCTTATCATTCAAGCCTGTAGCTAAGGAATAATCTTCAAACTCTGCCCTGAATGTATCCCAATTGCTGCTGCAGTTTCCACTCACCCTCATGGCCTCAGGCAGAGGTATGCTGTTAACAGCTGTCATGCTTCAACTGCTTGGCTTCCAGGAGTATGCCTAAAATCTATCAGGAAGACATGGATTCAGACTTCTGACACCATGTTTCAAGAAATTTAATCAAAATGCAGTTAACAGTGATAAACCATCATTAGGAATATGTATATATATTGAACACTATCTCTTGTATTATATTTCCCAGTATTTCATCTATACTCTCCATTTTTTCCATAATTTTCTGGTAGTGTCTTGTCAGTGTCTCCTTTGTACTTTGAATTGCTGATGCCACTTCTTCCCAAATTCCACTCCATTCTTCTAGATGAAGCATCTTGTTGAGTTTTATTGAATCCCCTTTTTGTCCAATAATCCAAAAACCATATGTTCAAACCTACAAGCACTTCTCAAAATGCTCAGTGTTCTTATTTCTTTATATTCCAAACTTAATCTACCTGTTCCTCTGGAGAGCCCCTTAAATCCCTCTATAAATCCATTCTTATATTGTAATCTTATATTGTAATCTAACGTGATTTTCTTTCACATTTAAATCTCCAGTAGACAAACGAAATTTTGTGAATATTTGTTCTTCCTTTCGTCAGCAGGTGGCACTCTTTAATTAAATTTCAATATTAAACCATTTTTCCAATTTTCCACAATGTAATGTTAATTTTTGAGTGAATAATTCCAGCATTTCAAGATGCCTTTCCAATAAAATGCCTGTCCAGTTTAAAAGTCCAATTTTCTGTATTTTTAGCAATTTTTCTGCCTTTTTTACCCCTCTGATTCTGCCTCTTCCAATTTTAATATTTTTTCAAAGTGCCCGGTCGCTATTCCATTAAATAATTGTGAAACCTTTTCCAAATTCTTTTTGGAGTCTGAGAATTCAAATAAATAAAGTTCTTCTCACTCAGTTCCAAACACTGTCCACCAACTTCATTCCAGCACTGTTCTTAGATGGTCGTCCTCTCTCCCAGCTTTGTGGCAGCCATCTTAGGCTGCTTCCCGTCGTGCCATAGAGGGAAAAAAGCTCTGGGGCTCTACAGGAGATTGCAATCTCTCCTGGGATCTCACAGAGTGCCGCTTCCTTACCTTCACCGCCTCTACAGGGTGGCTTTGGCTCCTTTTGGAGCTCACAAGCATGGAGAAAACCAGCACAGGAACGGAGGTGACCGTTCTCTGTGACTGGAGTTGTTGGGAGGCTCCATCCCCTCTCATGCACTAGATGGCTTAAATGTATTGATTATGATTGCCCATTTTTAAAAAAATATTCATTGCAGATACATCATGACATTGCTTCTAAAGTGATTTTCTACTATACTTTTCTTTCTGCTATTAAACACAAAAGAAAAGTAACCTGAACCTTCATCATCTTTCTTATCTATCATGATCTTTTTCTTCTTTAATTGTTACTTTTTTAATGTAAATCACCTTAGCATCAATAGAAGGAATGAAATGGTTTCTGTTATTCACACAGATGGTTTATACACCTATGCAATCCCATTTGTAAACTTCCAAAGCCTACAGAATTCTTGGTGGGAGCTTCCATCCCTGTATATCCCATGTGACTAGTGTAACTCCTTGCATTTTTTATTTTATTTTACTATTTTCATTAGCATATTTGTCAGCCCATTTTGTTTACAATTGTTATTTTCAGTCTGGTTTTTTTCTTATTTTTCTTTATTCTTAAACTCTTTTTTTTTTTAACTTTGCATAACAACTTGTTCTTTAGCTACAGATATCCACCTTGTATCCTAGACTTGTATTCTGTTAGAATGCAGGAGTGTGTTTAATCCCTCATATGAGCAGAATTGATATTTCTTATATCTTGGTGAAGGTCACATAGACACTGCCAGGCATTTAGAAGAAACTGGCTTGTCATAATTATTAATTTCATTTGCAAGCCAAGTTGCAAATTCTTCTTGAAGACCAACAAAATCTCATAGTATATTGAACATATCAGAAGATTATTTTCTGTCTGTATTCCCTTTTAGTATTCTTACCTAAATGGTAAGCAAATTATAGTAAATCCAAAACATGTCACTGATAACCTGACACAGAGAGATTGTCTAGGGCTTTGAAAGAGTATGCAGGAAATTGTAGATTGAATAGTAAAATACTAAAATTTGATTAGGAATTATATTTCTTTATTTTAACAACTTAAAGAGAACCAAAATAAAATTAGGTGTAAAACTCTTCTAAAAATAGCTGTATACAACATGAGAACTTTCCTACTGAAGTATGAAATATTAAAGAAGCTGTAAAAGTAAAACCATATTTTTTCATTGCACTGAAAAGTTTCTAACACGTTGAAAAATAAAGATTATCCAGGTCATGTTTTGGCAACTGCATTAGTGTCAAATAAATATTTCAGGTCTTTTCAAGCTGGTCTTCCTTCTGTTACAGATGTGCTGTGTAGTTGCTAAAAAAATACATGCAGTGTAGCAAATTCATAGTCAGTTGAATTTTACTTTAACAGTCCCTGGGGCTGATGAACCTTTGTAATAGAATGCATTTTTTTCTTGGAAACACTATTTGCAATTTGACAAAGCTTCCTGGGAATTTTTACACGAGATAAATAAAAAATTCCAAGTATAATATAAAGTCCCATGCCTTGTACTTGTCTAAATTATTGTAATAATTTAGTAACATCATGTGCAATATACTCTAGTTTGCTTGCATGAATTTTCCCCATATTTTTATTCAATTTTTCAGATCTGTTCAAGCAAGTAGCTAGTCCCACTGGATTCTGTGATCAACGTCGTCTTGGTCTCCTCCTCCATGATTCTATCCAGATTCCAAGGCAGCTGGGAGAAGTTGCTTCTTTTGGTGGCAGTAATATTGAACCCAGTGTTAGGAGTTGTTTTCAGTTTGTAAGTATATCTTGCTTTTAAAAAGACTCAACATTTTAATAGCACACTCAGCACTCAACTGCTTCAAAACTTGTCAAATTTGGTATTGGACGCATTTTGAAGCAGAAATCTTGTACCGGCATCCAATGGAAGAAAGAACTTGCTGATGTTGACTGCAATATGACTCGCTATTTCTTCCGGCCAAAGTAGTGAGTCAAGTGGCAAGTCATGTGGTTTTCTTGGTACCCATTGGTTTTAGTATTCAACACATCTTTTGGAACGAATTACCAACAAGGACCAAAGTACCACTGTATGTAGATTTCAAGAGAAACAATTACATGAATATTATTATATTTTGATAAAATATGACTGCATTTTCTTTAACTCTTTCCTTGATTAACTGAAAATGCCATACTAAATTGATACAATAATTAATCAGACCAGTCTGAAAGTGCTGCTGGAACTAGATCCATCCCGTGTTAATATTTATTTCTCCATCTAGAATTCTTATTTATTGGTCAAGTGTGACTGGACACAAAAGGAATTTGTCTTCGGTGCATAAGCTCTCAGTGTACATAAAAGATATAAGTGATAAATCATGGTCATCATAAATACATTCATCCTGAATCATAAGATACAACACTTAGTGATAGTCATAGGATACTAAATAAGCAATCAAAACTATATAAAACAATAGATATTTACCAGCAACAAATCACATTAAATTCAGCTTTAAAAACAGAAAAAGTAAGATATGTATGGGTAAAAGGTTTGGTTTGTGAAAATAGCCCTTCCCAAACCTGTAAAGCTTTGACTTCTCTGAAGCAGCAAAGATCTGTCATTACCCTGAAGGCAAACATTGCATACTGTGGTCAAATAGGTAGGGCGGGCGAGTAGGGCGGTATATAAATCTAATAAAACAAAACAAAACAAACAAACAACAAATAAAAAATAAGAGAGGAGGTAAAGAAGAGAATTTTAGCTAAAAACCTTTCTTCCACATAACTACTATAAATAAAGGAAATGTAACTTCTAACCATCATTTGAAAGCACCTAAAGTAAGTATTTGAGCTCTTCAATACTCTTGGATTATACTCTAGGAGGTGATCTAAATTCTGGTTTTTCATTTCTTGTCCATTGTCTTTTACATGAATAATGTTACCCTCTAATGTGGGTCTTTGGAGAGGGGCGGCATATAAATTGAATAAATAAATAAATAAATAAATTTGTTTTACCTGGGCAGAAAGAACAATTATTAATAAAGCAAAGTGGGGATTTGTAATGTTGCAAATAGAAAAACAGTGAAGACACATTTTATAATGTGTTATGAGTGAATCAAGCAGAAGTTTGTATTTTCTTAGCTAATAGTGAATGTAGTACTATAGTAATGGTAGTAAAGGTCAGATGGGAATAAAATAGTTTATTAAGTGAAGAACCAAAATTAGTATTTTGAACAAGAATTGAAAAGCTTGATTCATTCTTAGTCAGCCTTTTTTTTATTTCAAAGGAGACAATAGATAAGTGATAAATGCAAAACATAGTGTAAAACAATAGCTATCTCTTTTTCTAAATTCCGGTTTCAACATGTTGTGCATGATAAAAGCCTTGCTTGAATGAATCAGTGCATATTTCAAAAACTATAAAAATCATGACTAGCCATTGAGATCTCATGACTCTAGGCGTCTGGGAGTTCACAAAATTTTATTGATCAGTTTTCTTGCCATTTGAGGTCCCATTAATATGCTGTTTAAATTAACCCATTCTGTTGTATATTGAAAAAGGTAACAGGGTAGTTGTTTATAACTTTAAATTCTGTATATTCATTTTCTGTTTTATTTTACTCAGGTTAAAATAAAGCTAATAAAGCTTATTGTCAGGGCTGTCTCCATCCAATTCCTAGGAAAGAAAAACCCTTGGCTCCATAGATTCAGAGAAAAGGTACTTTTACTAGGAGAGAACTGAATACAACAAGTTTCAGGCAAGATCTGAGGCAAAGGTGCGCGATGCAGCAACTTGAAACAAATTGTAAAGCCCAACCCCCCTGGTAGCTAAGCAATCTGAGGGAAAGCACCGGCCAGGAAATGTTTTGAGAAAGTCTTTGATTCAAGTACATCATCTTTGGCTGCTGCATACCAAAGCTAGAAGAAATGACCTTGGAGAGATAAGCAAAGCACAGGCTGTAGTTGCAAAGCAGCAATAAAAAATTCTCCCTTGACCCCTCCCCTCATTTTTATGGCAGCAACTAGCAGGCTGCCTGACATTCGGCTCCATGTAACAGAGGCTTTAGCAACACATATAAAATTAATACAAGTAAAACAAACAACATATCTCAACAAGGACAGTGATTCATTCAGGGTTTGTTGGGGTATTTTCTATGAAAGATCTGGAGGAGTTTAGTGCCCGGATATGTTTGGCATCCACCCATTCGGACAGTGTTTCCAGGCAATGAGGTATTTGACCTTCACTCTATGTTTCCTGGACTACAGAATTTCTTTAATTTCAAAATACTGCTCTCCTTTGATTAGAGTGGGCACAAGAGGGGTGTTAAGGTGCAGGGTGAAGGGGTGACACAGTTTCATGTTTCAATAAACTGGAGTGAAACGCAGGATGAATATGTTTAAGATTCTTGGGCAACTCCAGTTGTACAGTGACTGGGTTAATTACTTTAACAATTGGGAATGGCCCCATATATTTAGATTCCAGGTTTTTTTTATTTTGGGGTGGACTGTAAGTACTTTGTGGAGAGGTAAACCTACTTTAAAATCTTTTGGCTTCACATGTTTGTGTCAGCTTGTTTCTATGTGCCTGATGTGCCTCCTCCAGTGCCTTACGGGCTATTGGCTAAGTGTTCTGCAGTTGTGCTATCCACTCCACTAAGGAGGGTACGTGTGGTTTCTCTTGAGGCAACTCCTGGCATAGCTACAAAGTCTTGACTGAAGGATGCCTTAAATGGGGTGAACCCTGTGCTACTATGCACAGAATTGTTATATGCTATCTCTGCAAAAGGCCAATTGTCTTGTTGGTAATTAATGTAGCACCTGAGGTATTGTTCCATGACTGAGTTGGTTCTCTCACATGCCCCGTTAGTTTGGGGGGGGTGACGGGAGGAGCTCAAGCCCTGGGCAGTTCCCAGCAGCTTCAAAAATTCCTGCCAAAACTGTAATGTAAATTGCACTCCTCTATCTGAAATAGTGCGCTCAGGCATACTGTGCAACCTATACATTTGTTGTACGAAAAGTTCAGCTAGTATCTTTGCGGAAGGAATCTTGGGGCAGGGAACAAAGTGCATTTGTTTTTTTTAAAAAAGATTAGTAACAAGCGAAAGAACAGTGTTCCTCCCATTTTCAGGCAATTCCATAATAAAGTCCATAGATACTTCTTTCCATAGTACCTGGGGGCTGGCCACAGTCTGTAAAGGCCCTGTGGACTTCCCCGGTGGTCTCTTCACCGCTGCACAAATTGGACAGCTGACTACATAGCTTTCAATGTCTTTCTTCAAAGAAGGCTGCCAGAACTGCCCCTTAACCAAGTGCAGGATATTCACAAATCCAAAATGTTCTGCTGACTTAGAATCATGAGCACCTTTTAAAACGGTGCTCCTCAAGCTTGAGGGCACATATAATTTGGCTCCGACCCAAACCCGTCCTTGTGCATGGTGCAGTCATTTTTATGAGTAGTAAGCCATTTATCAACCTTTAGTGCTTCTTTAAGCTTCTCACACAGTTCATTTGGAATCTCAGGCTCCTTCTTCCCCTGAGCTCTAGTGGTTATTAGGGGCTGCTAGCTGCTTTAAGGGAATAACAAGTTGGACCACTTCAGCTTTAATACTGTTATATTAGGGCAACTTAGACAAAGCACCTGCCATAAATTTGCTGTTCCTGGTCATTAAGCTTTTTTTTATTTCTTCTTTTGAAACTGCTATTTTAAGCATCCTGACTAACCCATACATTTTTTTTTACTGCACTAACAGAAAAAGATGAAATAAAAATGTCCCAAAACTTTCTTTGAAATGTATCTTGTTGAGAGTTCTGAGAACAGAAGCCTTGTTCTGTCAACAAGCATGTACTGTATTCACAACACTGGTTTTTGTAATATTCTCTTCAGTGGCAGAAAAGTAACTTTGTTATTCAAAGGAATTAGGTATTTTTAGGACAAACTTTTAATGTTGAAGTTATTTTTCTCTTTACAAGATTGAAGATAAGTCTCTCCACTCCATATGCTGGATGTTACAAATATTGAAAAAGAAAGTCAAAGGATTCATATATAGTATAAAATTAGATTGTTTATATACTCCTGTTATTGACCCCAAAGCTGAACAGTTCAGACTGGAAAAAAAACAGAGAAACTAAAATGTGCATAAGATTTTACACAAATTGCCATTGCGCTTCATATGTATTGCACTCTCAAATAAATACTCTTCAAATCTGTTTGAGTTCTTCAAAGGTGAAATAGACATTTTGATAAGACTTATTTTTATTATCAGATTTTAGAATATAAGGAAAAATATTGGATTGTTATATAACTTTGTTGGGGAGTAACCATATTTTCTCTATCACAATTGCAAAGTAATATGTCAGTAAAGTGGTAGGAACACCTTCAGTTCCCTTTTGAATATATAAAGCCCTGAGCTAATGATTGTGTGGATTTAGAGATTTTTAAAAGATTATATAATAGGATCTCAGAGACAATCAGCAACTATTTTTTCTGTATTGTTTGATATTGAAAAGCTTTTGTTAATATGGATTTAAATCTTCTTATAATATACTTGATTATTTTTATGAGGTAGAGATTGTACATCATTAACAAAGAATGGTTAAGATCATAACTGCCCAGAGTATTAGCAATTAGTGATATTGAAATTCTGAGGAGAACTGGTAGGCTGACCTTTGTTGGATCTGATTAATTGATGGCTAGCTAGTCATCTGTTTAGGATGTTTTACTTGGGATTCCTGCACTGAGCCCTTTCCAACAAGATGGCCTTTTGAAACTTTATGATTCATAAAAGAGCCTGCTGAAATTTGAATAAAAGAATAGCAATTTTATTCACCTAGAAGATTGTCTTATAAATTAAAAATAATAATAATAATAATAATAATAATAATAATTTTATTTCTATACCGCCCTTCTCCCGAAGGACTCAGGGCGGTGTACAGCCTATTTAAAAACACAAAAAAACACGACAACAATTTAAAATTTAAAATCATTAAATAATTAGGCTCCAATTAAAATCCCAGAAATTTAAAATACCCCAATTTAAAACGTTATGTTAGTAACCCTGCCTGGCGGAACAACAGGGTCTTCAGAGCGCAGCGAAACACCCGGAGGTCGGAAATCTTTCGTATTTCGGGGGGCAGTTCATTCCACAGGGCTGGAGCTCCCACAGAGAAGGCCCTCCCCCTGGGTGTCGCCAGCCGACATAACTTGGCTGATGGCACCCGGAGGAGACCCTCTCTGTGGGAGCGGACTGGTCGGTGGGAGGCTATTGGTGGCAGAAGTCGGTCCCGAAGGTACCCGGGTCCTATGCCATGGAGCGCTTTAAAGGTGGTAACCAACACCTTGAATCGCACCCGGAAGACCACTGGGAGCCAGTGCAGCTCGCGCAGGAGGGGTGTCACGTGGGCGCAACGGGTTGCACCCATAACCACCCGCGCGGCCGCATTCTGGACCAGTTGGAGCCTCCGAGTGCTCTTCAAGGGGAGCCCCATGTAGAGAGCATTACAATAGTCCAACCGGGAGGTGACAAGGGCGTGAGTGACCGTGCGCAAGGCGTCCCGGTCCAGAAAGGGCTGCAACTGCAGATGGGCAAATTTGTCAGCCTCCGCTTTTACTGCTTTGGCTGCCATAAGAACCGGGAGGGGGGAGAGCTAGGGGGGCCTGGGGGGGGGGGAAGCGTGCTGGAGGAAGAACAAAACTTTGGAAGAAACGAAACAATCTTTGAAGTTGCTATCGGGTCAACCATCGTGGCATTCCTGATTGATGACGCTGCCAGACGTGCTTCCACCTGACTCTGGGAGACCTTTGGATTGGATGATTTATGATGGACAGTGGGAGGGGATGCTTTCTATATGCACTTTTCGTGCCTATTGTTTTTAATTTCAGCTTATCCTTGGTTGCGTTCACTTCATTTCTAGTAAAAGTACCTTTCTCTATAAAACATGGAGTTTGGGTCATTCTTTCCTGGACTTTGAAGGAAGCACACCTGACATTAAGCTGAAATTACATCTCCAGCCATCCCGGATAAACACCGAGGGGGCTGACTCCAAATTATGTTGGACCAGGAGAGTGAAGAAGACCAAATAGGAGCATCTGGTTCTATGATAACTTCACTTCAAGCAGAGAAAGAGGCTGCAGAATGGATGGAAACACTCCGGCTGAGAGAGGAGCCTGAGGAAGCTAGATGGTCGAGAGGAGTAGGAAGATTGCCGGACCTGGGGAGGACCCCCCAGGGAGTAACCAGCTCCAGACCCTGTAAGAGAGAGGCAGTGTGGCTGCAAGAGCAAAAGGAAAGCCTCATGATGGCGCAAGCATTACAACTCCTCCATGATGTTGAAGAAAGCCGGAAAAGCCGTGAGTCTTATGGGTTCCCTGTGGAGAAGGGAGGAGACTGCCCCAGGGGGGATCCAGAAGAGACAGCCTGTGGGGGAGAAGAAGAGGAAGCTGGGGAAGTAACATCTCAGGCTTCTGGAGCTCAAGTAGGGGATGCAGCAGCCCAGGGACCCCCAGCCTTGCAGGCCCCGCCCTGCAGGCGTAAAAAATCAAAAATCCTCCCCCTAACCGGAAAATATGATGGGAATCCGAAGACATTGGGGCTTTTCTTGACCCAAGTGTGGAACCACATGCAGGACTGTGGGGAGGACTACTTATCAGATGCTGCTCGAATGAGATGTGTCACGAACGTCCTAGAGGGAGTAGCCGCTGAATGGATAGTGGTCCTCCACAATAATAACTCCCCCTTGCTGAGGAACTACCACCAGTTCATGGGGGCTCTTAGGAGGCGGTTTGAAGACCACCTAGCTGAACAGAAGGCAAGACTCAGAATGAAGGGCATCCAGCAGGGCCGGAGATCAGTGGCAGAATACACCCAAGAATTTCATGAGCTGGCACCCTATATGACAGGGTGGTCAGAAGCGTCTCTACTGGAGAGTTTCAAAGATGGGCTGAATGAAGAAATATACAAGGGCTGTAGAGGGTGGGGGGTCCTCAAAAACTTGCAGAGTTGGTACATAGTAGCTGAGGATGTGGAGATCGAGCTGGCCCGAAGCCGACTCCAAGCAGGCCGTGCAGGAGACCCGTCATCCTCCTTCTACTGCAAAGGAGCGCCAAGGGCGGCCGCGGGGAGAGTGGAAGTCAAACCCAAATCGAAGCCTTTCACCTGCTACAAATGTGGAAAGGAAGGCCATTGGACTGCAGAATGTTTCTCCAAGCCAGTGCCAAAATCTACCAGCTCAGGGCCCAAGAAGGCCGACAAAGCGCCCGCAAAAGGCTGCGACACCACCCTGAAAGGAGAAGTCGTTGAGTTCGCTCCCTGAAACCAGGGTGAGTTGGGAACTCCGACCACAGCAGACGACAGCAGATGGACTCCGACTCCGATGATCTGGACTAACATCTCTTCTGCAGAGGGACCGAATGTCAGCCTCCGCTTTTACTGCTTTTGCTGCCATAAGAACCGGGAGGGGGGAGAGCTAGAGGGGCCTGGGGGGGAAGCGTGCTAGAGGAAGAACAAAACTTTGGAATAAACGAAACTGAATCTTTGAAGTTGCTATCGGGTCAAACTGCTAGAACTTTAAATTTTAAACTAGACATTTCCCCCTAAATCTTGAAATTTTAAAGGATCTGTTAGAATATCAAATTTCTAAATTGGACATTTTTCCTTTTAAAAATCTGTGCTAAAACCTACATTTTCACCAAAAAAAATTAATCTAATCATGGAAAAAGAAACCAATTGTAAGGACTTGCCTCGCCTCTCTCCTCAAGAAAGCCAAACTCTTGAAGCAAGTAGCATTTCAAAAGGAAACTTTTATTAGGAGATAGTGATAGCAAGAAGAGTAAGACTTGATCTGAAATTCCTGCTCAGAACTGTTAGATTAAATGTTGCAAAAACCCCTCCCCTATGTCCAGTCTGAGGCGAGCCAATCCACAGGTGTAAAGTTGTTGTGAGAGCTGAGAAGGTGATAAATTGTTCTCAAGTGTCGCTTTGCCCATTCCTCCGAAGCTGAGACAAAATAGATGACCCCAGGCCTGTCCTTCCCTCTCCCTTTCCCAAGAAGATATATCAAAGTGATAGAAAGGCCAGAAACAGGAAAAGGTTGTAAAAGAGCATCCTGGCCCTCCCCGCCAGAATGACAGCGTCCTGATAGGGATCTATGGGGACCTGACACTGATGCTATTGTGATCTGCAAAGCATGTTCCATGTATACGCTTAATGCCCATAGAAGACCGAAACTATATAAGTACCAAATATAAACTAATTGAGTTACTAGAAGAAAAAGTAAAGGGTCTAGAGGAAAGTCTAATCACTCTAAAACTCAACCTACAAAATGAAAAACCCCAAACCTTGCAAGAAAAATATGCCCAAATCGAACATAATAATGATCAAAAACTTCTAAAAGAATTGAGCCCTTAGAAGAAGACAGATGGGAACATGTCACTCATAGAAAAAAACCCAAACCCTAGTACAAAACCCCTGTCCAACCCAACCCTGAGTGGCGTAGGAGGCTAATGCCTCCTACTAAGGCAGCATTTAACATCCAGCTGCCTGCAATTACTGTGAGTTCAATTCTCACCAGGTTCAAGGTCAACTCAGCCTTCCATCCTTTCTAAGGTGGGTAAAATGAGGACCCAGTTTGTGGGGGCAATAAGCTGACTTTGTATAAAATATACAAAAGTATGAAGGCTATTGCTTAACGCATTGTAAGCTGCCCTGAGTTTCCAGAGAAGGGCGGCATATAAAAATAAAAATAAATAAATAAATAAATAAATAAATAAATAAAAATGAAACCCACTCTTGAGGCAGCCCCACTGATGCTGAGCAATCAATTTCATGGATTCTCAGTAGAAGAAAACATGTTCCCTTGAGAATTGCATCTCCTATCACCAACATTCGTCTTTTTCCCCCCTAAGATTTGGGGTATTTTTCTACCTGTCACAGAAGCACTTGATGCTGTTATTTTTAAAGGGACATTTGATGATGCATATCCAGAGTCAGACATAAAGATCTCAAATGCTTATATACAAATGCAAAAAGTTTGGTGAACATACAGGGTGAACCTGAATTATTAATACATGAAGGTAAATATGATATCGATGGAATCACTGAAAGTTGGTGGGATGAAACCCATGACTGGAACATATTGATAGAAGGATACAAACTGTACAAAAAAGACCCCATAAAAGAGGAGGTGGAGTTGCACTATATGTAAAAGACCACTATATTGCTACAGAAATGCACGAAACCAAAGACAAAAACCTCCTAGAATGCATATGGATAAATATAAAAGAAAAAAACAACAACAAACAGATTGCCGTAGGTGTATACTACAGGCCACCCAATCAAGCAGAAAAAATACTGTGGATGTACTTTTTCTAACCAATTAACAAATCCTAAAACGGAAAACAACTCAGGAAGCTTGGGAAACTCTGAAAAACATGATCATAAAACCCCAGTCCATCACAATACCACTGAAAAAGAAAAAGACGAAATCCAAGAAGAAACCAGTGTGGCTGCACAAATACCTCTCTGACAAATTGAAAGAAAAAAGGACAAATACAAAAAATGGAAAGAGGGATACATAACTAAGGCAGAATACCAGCAGATAGCCAGAATGTGCAAAGACAAAGTCAGGAAAGCAAAGGATCAGAACAAACAAAGACTTGCAACAGAAGTCAAAGATTATAAAGTTTCTTTCAACATATAAATAAGAAAAAAAAATCAAGGAAACACTAAAGAGAGAAGACGGCAAGGAAGTAACAAGCAGCAGAGCTGCTTAACTCATTCTTTGGGTCAGTCTTCACAGAAAAATAAATTATAGCCCAACCTACCAAAAACACAAATGTAAAAGACAGACTAGAAATAAAATTTAAAATAAGCAAAAAAATGGTAAGAGAAGACCTGTCTGATCTGGATGAATGCAAATCACCGGATCTGATGGACTACATCCCAGAGTGCTAAAGGTGCTGGCAGATGTCATCTCAGAACCATTGTACCATATCTTTCAAAAATCCTGGAGCACCAGGGAAATACCAAAGGACTGTAAAAGAGCTGTTATGTGGTTCCCATCTTCAAAAAAAGGAAAAAATAGACCCAGGAAACTACACACCAATCATCCTAACATAAATACTCGGGAAGATACTGGAAAAGATAAAAAAACAGATCTGTGAACATCTAGAAACAAGTAAAGTAATAACTAGCCAACATCCCAGATGATAGGCTCAAGATCCAGATGGATCGTGACAGATCTGTCCTACAATTAATTTTTTCTTAGCCACCCCTGCCCCTGTCCTTTTGGCTTCTGGGGGGTTTTCTCATGGAATTTTTTGATCAGCCTGTCTGCTCTTATGTTTTGACTCTTCAATCAAGTGGCTTCTGAAAGATGGTATCCTTTCCATTGTACTAAATACTGTAACCTCCCCATGCACAGTCTAGAATCCAGGATTCTTTTTACTTTGTAATGGGTCTCTCCCTGCACTGCGATGGGACCTGGGGCTTCCTGAGCTACTGGCCACAGCTCCGAACCAATTACTGGCTTCAATAGATTACTGTGGAAAGCCAAATATATTTCTCCCAACAGGCATGGAAATTTCAACTCCACCATGACTGGATTAATTATTTTTATGATGGGAAAAGGTTCTATAAATTTAGGACCCAGTTTCTACATGGCAGTTTTAGTTTCAGGTAATTGGTGGAGAGGTAAACTTTCTCTCCTATGTGAAATGGCTTCTGAGGGGATCACCTTTTGTCTGCCTGCTCTTTTTGTGTCACAGTGGCTTTGGCAGTGCCCGTTTCACATTCCTCCAAGCATCCTGCAGGGAGTCTATCCATTCAGTCAGGCTTATTGAGGAATGGGGCTCCCGAGGGAAATCAGGCATTGGGATAAAATCTGCCCCTGTGGCTACCTTGAAATGTGTGAAGCCCGTGCTACTATGTACAGCATTATATGCCACCTCAGTGAAAGGTAGCAGATCAGCCCAATTGATTTGTTGGTAATTTACATAACACCTCAAGTACTGCTCTATCATTGCATTCATACGTTCCACCACCCCATTAGTACTCGGATGAAAAGTGAGCTAAGCCCCGGGACTCCCCAATTGACTATATGAACTCCCTCCAAAATTTATTTATTTTTATTTTTATTTATTTTATTAGTCATATTTCTATGCCGCCCACTCTCCGAGGACTCTGGGCGGCTTACACCAAAGACAGTGTACTAAATAGCATATTGCCCCCAACAATCTGGGTCCCCCACCTCGGAAGGATGGAAGGCTGAGTCAACCTTGAGCCGGTGAGATTTGATCTGCTGATCTGCTGAACTAGCAGTCAGCTAAAGTAGCTGCAGTTCTGCACTCTAACCACTGTGCCACCTCAGCTCATTTAGCCATAGACTGGGACACACACACACACACACACACACACACACACACACACACACACCCATCAGAGATGATCCTCTTTGGAACTCCATTCAGTTGGTAAATGTACTTCAGGAACAGCTTAGCCAGTTAAGAGGAGGCCAGAGCAGGCAATGAAGTGGGCCTGTTTGGAAAAAAGATCAATCACTGTCCAAATTACGATGTTTCCTCCACTTTCTGGGAGTTCCACAATAAAGTCCATTGCTATTTCCTGCCAGGGTTGTGACAGTTCGGCCACTTGCTGTAACAGTCCTGGGGTTTCCCAGGTCTTTTTTTCATCACTGTGTATGTGGCATAGCTTTTTACATAGCTTTCATTGTCCTTTTTCATTGCTGACCACCAAAATTGTCTTTGCACCAGATGCCATGTTTTTAGGAATCGAAAGTGGCCGACTTGCTTGGAGTCATGGCTTCTTTGCAGAAATTGGACCCAGAGGGTGCTGGGAATGTACAATTTTGGACCTTTCCATGCCAATCCGTCTCAGGAGGTCAGGAGTTGTTGGTTGTCCCTGAACCAGGGGTTGGTTTGCAGCTCAGCTTTGAGCTTTTGAGTTAGCTCTTCCCCCGATTCGCTTGATTGCCTTCTAGTCCGTTGCCTCATAGTGACTTGTGCTGCCTTCTGGGGGATAGGAATGATGGCATTGACCACGCTTACTCTTGTATTGGGATATTTGGGACAAGGCATCTGCTAGGAGGTTTTTCCCTCCTGGGATGTATTTCAGCATGAAGTTGAATCGGTTAAAATGCTGCACCCATTGAACTTGTTTGGGAGAGAGCTTCCGAGGGGACCTAAAGGCCTTCAGATTTTTGTGATCAGTCCATACTTCAAACAGCACTATGCTCCCTTCTAGGAAATGCCGCTAGGTTAATAATGCCCAACGGACCATGAAAACCTCTTTCTCCCACACCACTCACCTTTGTTCAGTGTGGGTGAGTTTTCTGGAGGTGTAGGCGCATGGTTGGAGGTTCCCCTCCTTGTTCTTCTGGAGGAGGACTCCCCTATGGCTACATTGCTGATACTTGCCTGAATAACGAATGCTTCCTCAGGGTTTATGTGCTTTAGGACTGGTTCCTCCGTGAATAGACATTTGAGTTTCTCAAATGCTCCCTGGCACTCCACGGTCCACTTTAGTGTCCGGCTGGGTTGCAGTTTGGCCCTCCCTTTCCCTGTTTTTAGCAGTTTGGTGATGGGAAGGACTGTTTTGGCAAAAAAGGGGATGAACCGCTGGTAGAAGTTTGCGAACCCAAAAAAGCTCTGCAGTTGCTTGAGGGTTCAAGGGTGTTGCCATTCCAGGATGGCTTTTACTTTTCCTGAGTCCATTTCTACCCCCTCGTTCGACACTTGATAGCCTAGGTAGTTGAGATGGGTCTTATGGAACTCGAATTTGGATAGCTTGGCATATAGGTTTGCAGCCAAGAGTTTCTTTAGTACCTGGCTGACTAATTTTATGTACTCCTCCATTGTTTCAGTGAAGATGAGAATGTCATCTAAGTACACTAGGACCCTTTGTACAAATACTCATGCAACACTTCATTTATGAATTGCATGAAGACCGCAGGGGCCCCTTGGAGCCCAAATGGCATTACTTTGAATTGGAAGCTGCCCAGTGGGCAGTTAAAAGCAGTCTTCCACTTATCCCCCTCTTTGATTCTCACCCTGTAATATGCCTCCCTTGGGTCTAGCTTGGTGAAGATCTTCCCTTTTGCTACGTGGGCCAGCATGTCTTTCATTAGGGGTAGTGAGTACATGTTTTCCACACACGTGCCATTTATTTCCCTAAAGTCCGCACAAAGTCTCATCGTCCCATTTTTCTCTCTCTCTGAATTTTGCTGGCTTGATGAAGCCTCTGGCTAGGTTTTTGTCAATGTACTCCCTTAGGTCCTTCATTTCCTTTGGGGTCATGGAGTAAATTTTTGGTTTAGAGAGCTTTGTGCCTGGTAGGATCTCAATAGTACAGTTGGTGGGGTGTGGTGGGGGTAGCACATCACATTCTTTCTTATTGAACTAGGTCTCAGAATTATTTGAGGATTAGCTGGGTTCCTGGTTGTTGCTCTAAAGTGGCTTTAAGGAGCTTGTTTCCTTCAGGTTCTGCCCAGTGCTGGACAGCTCCTCCCTTCTGGCTGCCTTGAGGAGGGAGAAGGCCTCTTCCTAGCCTTATTTTTCTCTCTCCCCCTTCCCACCAGATCATTGGGACCCTGGAATCACTGCCTCATCGTCACTGTCATAGGGGGCAGGCTGATGGTCCCTCTATGCTAGAGTTCCCTTTGGGACTATTACAAATCAGATGATCTCCCAATGTTGGCCTATCTCTAGCTGCACCAGCTCAGTGAGGTGCATTGCAGGGGAACCTCCTATGAGTGATTCATTGACTTGCTCGAACTTCATGGCTCGGAGCAGTCTCTTCGCTCTGATCCCTAGCTTCCGGACTGTCAGTAGGCTAATTAGGCACCTTGTGCAGCCTGAGTCTATTAGGGCATCCACCTCTGCCTGGATTCCTGACTTTGGCACCACTTTTTTGCGGGGATGGCAAAGGGGCGGATGGCTTCACTGACCATTGGGTCGTTTTCATCCTCATCATCACTGTCATGGGGGCAGGCTGCTGGTCCCTTTGGGTCAGAGTTCCCTCTCCCCCACTTGAAGTGGGGGAGACCTCGATGGCCTGGTGTATCAAACTCCACTTCTCCAAACCCTTCTGTGATGGCTATTTTGGCTTAGACAATGCAGCCAAGGTCACTTTTGGCTGGGGTGTTGGTGCCAGGCACTCAGCGGCTTGATGACCTTGCATGGACCCCACGGTCTAGGTAACCAACCGGGCCCTGGATAATAAAGCCTCAGCAGATACCTGTGCCATCCAGGAGGAGTCTGAGATTGCCTCATTGAACCTGCTGCTGGTTGCTGTCTTGTGGGGGCTCTTCCTTCGGCTTGGATTTGCTGCCCCAGCTGGTTGGGGAGGTGGGCTGGCCAACTTGTGCCACCGGGGTTGGGCTCTGGCTCCAGCGGGTCAGCAGTGGCTGAGCTGGCTAAGCTGCTGTCACCACAGATGACCCGATTCAGTTCCACTGTCCATGTAGTCGAACCTCTCCCTCTGCCACTCTACCATGGTGAAGGACAGTCAGGTACTTCCATTCCCTGTGCTCATCCCACTTGGCAGTCCTCTTCGCTTTCCATTTCAGGATGAGAGTGGCCAGTGACTGAGGAGACCTTGGGAAATTCAGCAGCACTTGGCTCCCACCTCCATTCAGTAAAGGTCCTCAGTGGCTAGGGTTCCTCCCACATCACTGGCTTATCAGTCCTTCCCACGCAGACCACCAGTGACCACCATCTCACCAGAGTGACTTGCCTGTGGCGTAACCCCAGCCGGGGCAGTCTTCTCCATCTCCAATCATCGCTGAGTCTTTTCCACCCTCCAGTGTTGTTGGAAGGACAGTTGGGGCTCAGGAGATTTCGTTTAATGTCAAGGCTCTGACTAATGAACTCAAGCAAATCAGAACTCTGAGACTTGGCTCCTTCTCAAAGGTCTTCTTTAATGAGTACATCATATCAGCACAGCTTCAATGGAAAACCAAATCTAAATCTTTGCCGCGGTTACAGTATAATTAAACTAGGAAATAACTCCATCCCCAAGTGTCACAGGTCATATTGGCCAATTGGGTTAATTGGCCGGTTCTTCAGGCACTCCTTCCCCAACCTTATCTGTTGCCAGTAGAGATGATCTTGGTTCTGATGAGAAAGCTCTTTGTTGTGTCTAGTAATGCATTCCAATCTCCTTCCCTCTGTGTGGCAACTGAGGAACAGAAAGATGGCTGCTGCTAAGTTTGGTTCAAAGTTGACAGCATCACTTTTCTCTCGCAGGCAAATAACAAACCTGAAATAGAAGCGGCTCTTTTTCTGGATTGGATGAGACTTGAACCACAATCAATGGTATGGCTTCCGGTTTTACATAGAGTGGCAGCTGCTGAAACTGCCAAACATCAGGCCAAGTGCAACATCTGTAAAGAATGTCCAATTATTGGATTCAGGTAAAATGCTGAATTAATTAACGGTTTCATACCACTGGAACTATAATGATATGTTATTCAGTATAGAAGCGTACAATATAAGTTCAATAAACAGTGGTAGCATAGAACATCTCTGTAAAGAACAGATTGGTTTTTTATCAGATATATTTCTCTTTCTTAAGTGAACTAATGCAGGAAACATTCTGCAAATTTCTTCCACATTGAACATCTCAATTTTGTCTTTTTTCAAATTAAATATTCAGAAATTAATCAAATGAGTTTTATGAAAAAGTAAATTCCTTCTTCATTTTGAAATTGTGTTTGGACACATAAAAATATATGCAGGTAGTCCTCAACTTACAACCATAATATTGAGTCCAAAATTTCTGTTGCTAAATAAGATAGTTATGTGAGTTTTGCCCCATTTTATGACCTTTTTTGCCATAGTTAAGTGACTCGCTGCAGATGTTAAATTAGTAAAACTGTTGTTAAATAAATCGGGCTTCTGTGCTTTCGAGAAGGTCTCAATGAGCCCAGGATATGGCAACCATCATAAATATGAGTCAGTTGCCAAGCGGCTGAATTTTGATCACATGACCATAGGGATCTGCAACAATCATAAGTGTGAAAAACTCTCGTAAGTCACTTTTTTCAGTGCGGTTGTAACTTTGAACAGTCCCTAAATGAATAGTTGTAAGTCAAGGACTACCTCTATGCACAATTAAGATACTTTTGAATAGTAACAGTACAAATTTTTAGCTCTTTTTAGGTTTTTAGCTTTTTAAGTGTAAATTGGGTTTAAATTGGATTGTTTTAAATTGTGGGCCAAAGCTGTATAATTCTTTTAATTGATTTTAAATTTTGTATTGGTATGTTTTTTATCCTTGTCTGTGCACCGCCCTGAGTCCAATAGGAGAAAGGCGGTATATAAATTGAATTGAATGAATAAATAGAATAAATGATACTGGCTCCGTTATTTTGAATGATGCCCAATTTATTACCAGGTGAGGGATTGTAGAATAGATACAATAGGATCTCATAAGAGTGCATCCAGTAAAATTTTTGATTCTGATTTTGAAATCAGCTGCAACTTCTGACTTTTTTAAAGCTACAGTTTTAATCATTTTGATTATTTCAGTGCACTGAATCCCTCTAACACTGAAATCCTGCTATGACAAACAGCATGTCTGATTAGTTGATAACCAATCTATTGCTGCTTTTGGGCAACCCAAGTTCTTTGATATTTGAATGAAATATATGTTTATGGGCTATGCACAATTTAAAAAACAAAAATGGTTTTAAGAGTTTTCAGAGTTATTTTTCCAGTGTTCTCAGTTTTTGTAAATGGATCTCTTATAGTTAATTTTTTGCTGCTGATTAAAATATGAAGCTCTAATATATTCTTCAGACTTACACCGAAACACAGTTTACTCTTAAATTTGTAAATTGCATCTTTTTCCTTCTCTTTCAGATACAGAAGCTTAAAGCACTTTAACTACGATGTCTGCCAAAGCTGCTTCTTTTCTGGCCGAGTTGCAAAAGGTCATAAGATGCACTACCCAATGGTGGAATATTGTACACCAGTAAGTAATGATCACAGTGATTGTAATATAAATCGCTGAATGAAGCACAGTATTTGTATTTGTGTAGATAAATCAGTAAGATTGAATAAGGAATTGTTGAGGAAAAGTGAACAATCTATGCATATTTGGATGGAAAGCATTCTGTCTTTTGTACAATCAAAATGGAAGTCATAATAGTTCATTGTTCATGTGTTACTTTTCATATACCATATATTGTTCGAAATTATATACTGGTAAAGTTAAGATTCATTGCTAAAATTGATTTTGGGTATTGTTCCTTAAGATCTGAATATTTCCAAAATATATGTTTGCACCATAAAAGAATCCTCATCGTATTATGACAAAATTACTATCTAATTCTGCATGCAATTGTTATAATTAATCCATCATATAATGGTTGTAATAATTGGTTGAATATGCTGGTTTTAGAAGAGATATCATTGTTTAGAATGATTTCAGTGTTTGATATGTATGTCAAACATTGACAACATCCAGCCTGGATTCTGTATTTTAAAAAATGGCTTATGGTCATAAACTGTTTGAAAGCTCATAATTTAAGACATTCTTCAGATGAAAAGAAGAAATTAATTTTTTTAAAAAACATTCCAGTTTATACAGATACACCACAAAGGATGTACCTTATCTTATTAACTTTAGCTATAATCTTTCAAATACAGCCTAAAAATAAAAATAAGTAGAATGGGACAAGGGATGTATCCTTTTATGTTGTCTTCTCCAGTGAAACTTACATAATAATTTCTGTTAAGTATAACCAAAAGAGGACATGAAATAGACATGTTTGAACAAGTATTCATTCTTACAATCTGGCAGAGAAAATTGTTAATTCTAATGTTAATGTGCAGTTCCACTTTCTTCCATTCTGTAATTAGATGTTATTTCTACTTGCCTAGTAAGAAAAGATGGTATTAAAAATCAATATGAGCTATAAATGGCATTTGTTCTGCGTGTGTGTGTGTGTGTGAAAATAAGAACAATGTGGCATATTGGTTAAGTTACTAATCTCGGAGCAGGCAGACCCCGATTCTAGCCCTTTCTTAAGTGCATGTTTTCTGAAATTTGGTATTGTTGGCTAATTTAGAATTTGCAGGATGGATACCAAAGCAGAAGGACATTAAAAGAACTGCTAGGACTGAAACAAGAAAATCATGTTCATGTAAACTGTCCCTGTTAATTATTTATAACACAAGGAGCCCGTCCTCCACCTGCCATGGTGAGCCTGCCTGGATTTTCATTTAGCAAGTTTTCCAGCCTTGCCACTTCTCTTCTCTGAGCCGCTGGCTACCCCATCCAGCGCCTTGCTAGCCACGCAGCCGCCAGCCACTAGCGAGGTGCTTGGATGGGGATAGGCTGCGGTCAGTGGCCGCGTGGCTAGCAAGGCTCTTGGATCAGGTAGCCAGCCACTGGCGGCCATTGGTTACCCCATCCAAGCATCTTGGCCTGCCGCTGACCCAGCAGGACTGTCCTGTGGCCGCCTCCCACCCGTGCGGCGCCAGCCTATCCTACCCCATCCAGTCACTGGGGGAGCCGCACAACTTTTCTCCGCCCCGGAATACTGGCTGCCCAGGCTGCAGCCGATGCTCTGCATCGTAATGGGCTCCAGGAGGAGGAGGGGCGCCGTCTGCCCCATTGCAAAGCTCAGTAAGAGCAACCAGAGCCGGCTGCAGGCGCAGCCGGGCGGGCGCATGCGCAGTGGGCAAAGGCTTAAGGTGCCACCTCCAGGCCGAGGGGCGACCCGATCGTGCGGTAGGTGCACAGCCACCGCCACCTGGACGGGACAGGAGAAAGTGAGATGGAGAGAAAGAAAGATGAAGGAGAGAAAGGAGGGTGTGAGAAAGAAAGATGGAAAGAAAGAGAGGAAGGAGAGAAAGAGAGGAAGGGAGAAAGAGATGAGAGAGATGAAAGAGACACACAGAGATACCTGTTTAAAAGAAGATATTGGGAGCCACAAAACTTGGATTGGAGTAAGTGATATGGAGTTGGCAATGCACACCCAGGTTTAAGGTTGTGTTTAAGTGTTTACATGTGTTTAAGGTTGAGTATTTAAAGTTGCAGACCCCTGACCTACCCCACCCAATCGCTTCACCCTGCAGCCAGCCCTGTAGGCCTGCGCCCGCCTCCTACCTGGGCAGCAGCAGCCTACCTACCTCGGTTGTATCACCTTGCCCTGCAGCCGGCCCGAACGCCCGCCTTGGACTGCCTCCGACTGCTCCAGCAGGTCATTTTTATTTAATTAATTTAATTAAGAATGCTGCAATGGGCATAAATGATGACCGGTCAAGAGTGCGAGGACCTGTCAGAAATCACTTTTTTCAGCCCTCTGGGTAATCCCTATGTGCATATGGACTACTCAGAGGGCTGAAAAAGTTATTTTTGACCGGTCCTCGCACTTTTGACCGGTCCTCGCACTTATGATTTTCCTCACTTTTTACGCTTTACACCCTATCTTTTCACCGTGGTGAAGAGAAGTAGTTGTGAAATCTACACAACTGAGTGACAGTCTTGTTAAGAATGATGCAACGGCATAAATGTGAGGATGGTCATAAGTGTGAGAACCGGTCAAAAGTGCGAGGACCAGTTAGAAATGACTTTTTTCAGCCCTCTGAGTAGTCCCTATGCACATAGCCACGCCCACCCAGTCACATGACCGCCAACCACACCCCCCCAACTAAGCCACGCCCACAGAACCGGTTGTTAAAAAAATTGAATCCCACCACTGCTCATAATGGGTCTAGGCCAAGGGGAAAAAGAAATTGTTTGAGCCAATCGCTAAATATGTTCATCCACACTCAGACCACCACTTTCATGAGGCCTGACTCCCAACCTCAGGGTAGAATTAGAACACATTTTGGAACTTGAAAGACCAATCTTAGAAATTTGGACCTAACAAATTCTAATGGTGCAAAGTTGAAAAAGGGGCCTATTTTGGGCACAATAAAGAAGTTGTGCTTTGAATAGTTTGAGTGCTGCAAGTATATAGTGGCCACCTCTTGTCTTGTGGAATTTGAGGTTGGCAGTTCAGCTCCTCTGTTTGTTTTCAGCAATGTTTCCATCTGTTAGCAGAGTGAAGGATAATCCCCAGATATTTGAAACAGGAATTTGCTCAATCTATCCTCCAGGAATAGCTCTTGGGTCTTTTGGCAAATGCTATGGTTTTGATTTTCGGATAGTTTGAGTACTAGATGGTCTTCTCTACTGTAGTACTCCTATTGCACTAGAGCTCTTTTAAGGCCAGTAGGTGTTTTTGAAAGTAATGTTGCATCATGTGCATAAAGTAAAGCAGAGATTTGTCTTGCAGCAAGTTTGAGAAGTGAAACTTGTGTTGAGTTGATATAAAAATTAAACAGGAGTGGGACCAGTATGCATCTTCTGTACTAGACACTGATCAATGATAGCCAGCTTTTTCCAAAACCATCTTGCTCCTCTGCAAGGATATTTTCTTGTTCCAGCAAGTTTGGGATTTCTGTTGTAGGTGTCTTGTGAAGAGTTTATAGATTTTGTTGAGAAGGCTGATTGGTTTATAGCTGGTAGGATTACCCTTTTCCCCTTTTTTATATCAGGACACTGATTGCAGATCCCTGGTCTTCAGGGCTCGGTCATGGGTATGTAGATAAAGAGTGAGGCCAGAGTGTGGCCCAGAAGTTCAAGTTCTTTTTAATGATCCTTGGAGGGATAAAGTCTTCTCCTAGGGCTTTTCCTAGTCTTAGTTGAACAGCAAGATTCTTAGTCACTGTCACGGGTGTCCATATTGGCAGATTTTCTATAATTTGGTTAGATATTCACTTTTTGCAGAGGTGTCCATGCACAAAAGTGTGCTCCCAAGTTCCTGGGGGAGATGTGACAGTCCATAAATGGACCATTGCTTTGGGACTTTGGTGTGATATATCAGAATAGAGCTGAGTCTTTGGATTTGATACCTTAAATGAAAGAGTTGCTCAGTTTAGTCATCACAAAGGAACTTGAGATATTAATGAGGTGTCCAAAAGACACTGGGTCTTACTTCAACAAAAGAGAGAAATAATTACTGTATCTTATTGGGATTAGAGCTGGATGTTTGTTAGTTTGCAAAAGTAGATAGAAACAGCTACATTACCTAAGCACCCTTTTTTCCATGTGTTAGTTGAAAGAACAGGCCAGAAATCAGTCAGGTGAGTTTGCACCATAATATTCTTCTCATGCTAGATTGTGAAGTTTATGGTTCATACTCTTCATTTCATTCGGCAATGGACTGATTCTGAATGGTAAGAGAGAAAGATGTATTTCTTTCCTTCAGTTAAAAATATCTATTGTAAATCTAATAAGCATAATAAAAGTCTGTTGCACATGATAACAGTTCTTTTACTATAAAAATGAATACTTTTATTCCTACCTTTTCTTCAAGTCTGCTTTTATTATGGCATAGCAATCTTTAGTTATACATAAAGAACTATATGCTTCGCAGGTATTTTGCTTGCTTGGTTGCAGAGTTATTTGTTAGTTTACTCTCAATATGCTTATCATGTAGAAAATTACAGAATATCATGGGTTTGACATACTTGTATTTTAACATTTGATATACAGTATTGTAATCTTGCAATCACACAGTTCTGTCTTGTAGAAAAAATGGCTAAAAGCATAGAGGAAAATCTTAATATTCAACTAAATGTTTCTTCATATCCATCATGTTCAGGAATATGTTTTGCAAATTCTAAAAATATATTTGATAGTAAATTGTAAATCACCAGATTGTGAGATATTTCCAGTATGGATATATACTGTATTTTCCGGCGTATAAGACGACTGGGCGTATAAGACGACCCTCAACTTTTCCTGTTAAAATATAGGGTTTGGGCTATACTCACCGTATAAGACTACCCCTCTTCCTACACACACCAAATAAAAATTAAAAAACATCAGCTGGCTCACCCACAATGTAAAAGCAGCTGTGCTAGACCCAAAATGGCCCCTGCAACAAGTAGGAACCTCACACAGCCACAAAAAGCCCAAAAAAACAACTTTCACACTTTACACACACACAACACAACACAACACAACAGGCTCACCCACAATGTAAAAGCAGCTGTGCTAGACCCAAAATGGCCCCTGCAACAAGCAGGAACCTCACACAGCCACAAAAAGCCCAAAAAAACAACTTTCACACTTTACACACACACAACACAACACAACTGGGTCACCCACAATGTAAAAGCAGCTATGCTAGACCCAAAATGGCCCCTGTAACAAGCAGGAACCTCACACAGCCACAAAAAGCCCCAAAAAACAACTTTCATACTTTACACACACAAAATTCCACATACAGCTTTGTGAGATTTTGTGTGTTTGTGTAGTTAGAGTGAAACACTACAGAAACACACTAAATCTCAGAAAGCTGCACAAATATTATTTTATTTTTATTTTTATATGAAAACTAAATTTAAAACTTCCTAAATTTTAAATGGCTAGGTCTAAAAAAGAACAACTAAAAAAAACCCCAATTAACTATTTTTTTTAAAGCTCCCAAAGGGGAAAAAAACTTACCCAATAGAACAGGGGTCTCCAACCTTGACAACTTTAAGACTTGTAGACTTCAACTCCCAGAATTCCTCAGCCAGCTTTGTTTTGCTGGCTGAGGAATTCTGGGAGTTGAAGTCCACAACTCCTGCCTGCTTGATTGCAGACAGGGAGTGGCTTGCTGATGGAATGGATTCAGGCAAGCGAAGCAAGGCAAGCGTTGCGATTAGCAGCTAAGGTAAGCAAGCTGGAGGGGGAAAACTTTTTTCCTTTTACAGGGCTCTGGCGATCCCAGCTGAGTTGCCTGCTAATCAGGCAAAGCTGGGATCGTCAGAGCTTGGATCGCCAGAGCCATTTAAGGCTTGTCAGAGTCTTTCAGGCTGGTCTGCCTGGTTACAGGAGAACGACACCCGGCGTATAAGACGACCCCCGACTTTTGAGAAGATTTTCATGTGTTAAAAAGTCATCTTGTACGCCGGAAAATACGGTAATTAAATTTTGTGGCCATTTAAAATGACTACCACACAGTTTATTTAAAAAGTCGCAAAACAAACAACTGATGTAAAACGTTTGCAAAAAAAAAAACGTAATAAAATTCTATTGCTGAAATATTGCTTTCAGACTACTTCAGGAGAAGATGTCCGTGACTTTGCCAAGGTATTAAAAAATAAATTCAGAACAAAACGATACTTTGCAAAACATCCGAGAATGGGTTATTTGCCTGTACAAACAGTGTTGGAAGGAGACAACATGGAAACGTGAGTGAAGAATATTAATAATATCTCATTTGATAAGTTCTGAGTTTCCCAATTGCTCTCTATATTTCCTGATTACATAACATCTTTTTCATTTCTTTCATATTTGTTTATTTTTATTGAAAGGAAAAGGCAAGCTGTGGTCTTGGTTGCTATTCTTGCTTTTTATGACCTGCAAATTGTACACTAATTTAAATTGTTAACAAAATAAAAATATATGTTGTCTTAATGAATGCTTAGAAATTCTTCCAAATATCTGTAGTTTATAGTTGAGTGCGTAGAAATGAACATGCCTTTTTTTCTCTTCATACGGAGAAAATATTAATGTTTAGATTCAAATTCACAAACCTGTCCCTTGTAATCCTATAAGATTAATAGAAAAAATTATCTGCTAGTTATTAAAATTTGCTTTAATGGAAATTGCACTGCAGCTTGCTATCTTTCCATTTTTCTCTTTTAATATTTCCTTTCTCATGTTTTGGCTGCTTTCATGGACATTCATGTTAGTCTACTGGATTTTCTTGATTTTGGGTTTTGTTTTTGTTTTGTTTTTTTCCGTAATTATTTTGCTGCTAAGTTTTTTCTGCCTCTCTCTTCACCTCCTCATTTTTTGTCTTGCAGTCCTGTTACTCTGATCAACTTCTGGCCAGTAGATTCTGCGTGAGTACTTTTGCCAAAGTGTCCTGCTATTGCTGCTTCTGTTGCATTCCCTCACTTTTATTTTTAATTTCTGTTCATTTTTTTCCATATGTCCATTTCCATCCTCCATTTCCCTTTTATTAATGTTTCTGACAGAAAAAGAGGCAAGCCCATGTCAAGTTAGTAGAAACAACAGATCTGAATGTATTTCACAAATTGTGTACACAATATTTATATATGTGTTATTTTTACTTTGGAGATTAATGTATTTAAGTCATTTAAGATTTTAGTTCCACAGACTTTCTTTTTTATCTGGAAATGGGAAATGTTTGAATTGGAATAGGAATAACCACTTTTGGTTGCAAAGCTGATAATTTTGAGATGCAATTATACATTTTGAAAAACCCTGCAGAGGTTTTATTGAGTATATTAGTAGATATGCATATTACATAGTAGGCATATACAGATACATAGAACTTAGGCTACACATTAGAAAGGTTTTTGTCTGAACTGATGTGCAACTCCATTTATGCACAAATTTCACCCTTCTGTTTAAAGGAGTTTAAACTGGACAATATTTGTTCAGGGTTACTTTTTTATCCCCTAGGGCTGTTATCGGTTTCACTAAATAACAGCAAATAGCAGTTACTGAAAACAGATGTTCTTGTTAACTGTCTTCTGTCAAACAATAACAAGACCTGCATTTTTCAGAAAAGTATTTTGTTCATGTGTAAACTTCTCATGCTGATACCAGTAGATTAAAATGGCTTATTTTCACTTCAGTTATGTTGACTTTCAGGAGTAAATGGCTATTTTTCTTTTTAATCTTTATGAATTTAAGTATACTTCATAAAATATGGAAAAAAAATATGAGTTTTATACAGGAATAAGTATCTATTACTTTAAAATATTTGTGCTAGTTAATTCATAAAGTCTGTCAAATATTAGCCAAAAGGAAGCCTAAAATTAATCCACAAATAGTACTAAAAATTGTATAATCTCTGATATTTGGTTTGCAAGTAATGCTTATTAAAATGAGTAGCATTAAAATTATACTGTTTAGTATAATTTATTAAATTATGCTAAATATACTAAAAAGTGTTATGATATAATATAGGTTATTGTAATGACTAACTCCACCTGATTAAGAGGCTAATAGTCTCTTTGCTGCTTTGTATCTGAAGTATTGGATTGATTGATGTTGGTATTGTTGGTATCTACAACTACATTATTGTGTCTACAATAGATTTCTTGATGTATGTTCAACAATATAAGGGACATTAAAAAAATAGTTTTAACTGGCCTTACTAACCAGATGTAAACTGTAGGGGTTGGGACTGGGTTCACTCTGTTCAGCAGTATTCCACAATATTTCTTTACAAGAATTTCAATAGTGAATGATATAACATCCCCACAATATATCTCCTCAATTTTGACCTTAGTAAAGGAATATGAATTATCATGAAATTGCATACATACTCCCCATCCATAAGGAAGGCTATCTGTCATGTTTACCCTGTGCCATGTTTCTATGATAACCCAAAACCTAATAACCTAAAAACACTTTTTAAAATTAACACCATCAATTCATGAATGCAGCCTGGTTTCTTAATTGATAGGTAGATAGTTTTGATCATTGTATGTAATAAATTATACTATTTTAATATAGTTTGTAATCTAGAGGCTACAAGGTTTTTGAATCAGTGATAATAAATTGAGCATTAAATTCAAAAGTGTTATAAACCTCAAAATATTATTCTGCTCAATTAAGAGTTAGACATATGGTGCTCTAAGCCTGGGAGTCAGTAAAGCTAGTAAGACTCATATAGCCAAACATAGAGACAAACTGGAATACATGAATTGACAAAACAATTATCATCAGAGAAAATTAAAAAAGCAAAACTTGAGAAATGAGTACAGCACTATAATATGTGAAAAAAGCAAATCTTACACAAACATGAGGCATGCAATAAAATAAACTTAACACTTTGCATCTCTTAGTACAAATGGCTTATATCACTTGTCAGAACTATTTTCATCATACAGCCAATAATGGAATTATTTGGTTCATGTTGTTATTACAATCACATTTCTCTTTTAAAATATTATATTATACAATAGGTTAATTATTCAGTCTCTGTGTATAGTCAAAAGATTTTCAGTATCAAGTAATATTATTGCCAGAATCCTTTTTGAATTTTATAAATTGGCGTGAATTCCTTCTGACAACTGTATGACATCTTCATACATAGGTGTCTGTCATGCTTGGCATCCTTCTTATCTAATTAGGATTTGTTATTTTAGAACAGGACTTTGTTTTCATTTATAATCTCCATAGAGTTTCAACAGGTAGAGATATTTTCCAAAGTTTCTCCTTTGCTTTTTCTGACTCTTGTAGAATTATTTTGTGGATTAACAGTGTTCTTAAGATTTCGCTAATAAAACAAAGTCCATAAGAATTATTATTTTCTCTTGATATATATGTCCTAGAAAGAATATCAGGAATTAGTAACTATTTGCTCAGTCTATACATCAATTATAATCAATGTTTCTATAAAGTTACTAGTCCTTTTTGGATTATTCTAGAAGCAGTATATAAAAATCTATAGCTCTGGGTTGTGTTTGTTTTTCCATAAATTAGTTCATGGAATCTTATGCTCCAAATTCTATTGCTAGTATTTTCGCTCAATACTCATTAATGTTTTAGAAATACATGTAACAACAAGCCTTCTTGCAGAAATATAGTTCTTAATCTTGAAGCAACAGAACATCTGATATAGTGAATGGTTCTTTCACATTGAAGTTCTTCCAGATTCATGTTTTTAATTTTGGTTTCACCTATTTAGTATTCACTAACTTGAGCTAATAGCTCAAGTAGTGATAGTAATTCTTAGAAATGTTTGTTATATCTTCATGTCTTTGCTAGATATGGCTAGTCCAAAATATTTAGAGAAGGCATTTGAATTTCTGTATGGAGGAATTGTTTTTACCTACTGAACAGCTACAATACGTCTTAGAACAAATTTGCATTTTCTTTTATTAATTTTCAGTTTCTCTCCCAATATCATCCAGACCTCATTTTAGTCAATCATTCTTTTATGTCTGGTTGTAGCCTTCATCATATCTGTAAATTTCATCTGTTGGATCATCTCCTTTATTCACTTCTTTAGCAATAATCTTACCAATCTGTACCACACTGGCTGGGACTGTGAGAGTTGTAATTCAGCAACATATGGAGGGCTACTGGTTCCTCATCCCTGCTGTAGATTCATCTACCTTGACTCTCACGTTATATTCTTTATTTTATTTTATCCCTTAGTGGCACTGGAATTTTCTCAGATGCATGAATTACAGGTGTGGATTCATTTTCATGGAATATTACTCTGGTAAGAAAACTAGGCATTAAAGCAAATTTTGTAATTTGTATCACCATCCCACTGATCTTGATCTATTTCTATTAAATTACCATTTTTATTTTTATTTATTAGATTTATATCCTGATTGAAGATTTATATTTTGCCCAAGATGATGTGCTTGTGCCAAATTGAAATTAATAATAAAAAGATCCAGTTTCAGCATTGAATTGTGCACATATTACTATTTTAACTACAATTCAGAGTATCTTTATAAGACTATGTTGTTATCTTAATTATTAAAAAAAAAACTTTACAGTTCTACTCCTTGAATTCTGATTATCATATGAACACATCTATGCAGGTTTTTTTGGCAGAACTATCATTTGCCTTTTTCTTGGATTTTTTATTTTATTTTTTCTTTTACTTTTTAATCCAGCATATAAATTCCTTCAAATAAGTACTCTGATCCATTCCTGATTAGTTTCAGGGACCAGATAGTCTGCCAGGGGTTGTCTTCTGTTTAATAAAAGGATTTTTCTTGCAGTTCTTTTCAAGTATGGTTCAGGTTCTTAATTTTGTATCCTAATCAAATTAAAAGGTTCAGTATTTCATTATGGTTTCAAAAAATTAGCATCACACTATTTTGTTTATTTATGTATTACAAATTTTCCAACGTACTAGAAAAAGTCTAGGTAGTTTTCAGTCAAAAAGATGTCATGTAGAATGAAATCCTATGTAATACCATAAAAACTATTCCATATACATAATCAAAGATAAACTAAAATCAGAGATAAGTAAAACTTAAAATCAACTTCCAATACACATACTGTAAGAAAAAAGTCAGAGGAGCAATTCAGACACCCAAAGTCAAGGAAAACACGTCAGTCTTGCTATAGTGCCTTCCTAAATCCAGCATAGGGGCAGTCTTGGGAAATCACTTCCAAAAGGACTAATAAACACAAAGAAGACATTTTACTACATAGTCTTTATTGTCTGGCTGTAATAGATACAAAATTATGCTGAGGATGACATATAATACATATTTGAATAGCAAACCTTCAACAAAAGTCCTGAGAAATAGCCTTTTTTGTTTAGAAATTGGATAATTCATATCTTTTCACTGTTTCTCTGTATTCTGTTAGTTTCAACTGAAGGCCCATTTTATGCCATTCAACAGCAATTTGTTGCGCACACTGGACCACATTTTGTTTCTTAAATTTAAATGATGCTGGTTTTCTGATAAGTAGAATTCATAAGTCAATAATAAAGTAGGCTTGTTCGGGTTTACTAGAGATTTCCATTGCTTGTAGCACTTAGAAAACTATAGTAGTCCGTTGGTACTACCAAGAGGAACCACAGTTACTTGATCATGAATTCTATTGTGTATTGTCATGAAATCATTACTTAATAAGAAACAAATCGGTCATATCTAGTTTTATTCTTAATGCCTTTTCTTATCTAATTGTCATTAGTGAAATTCTTAATGTAACCCTATTGCCTTCATCCTTTACTCTACCGTGATCCCATCATACTTTTGCCATGAACACCAGTTTTTATGAAGACTTTTGCTGGCCTGTTTTACTTCATCCTTCTTTCTTTCTCTTGTGGCAGTGTTGACATTTTGTTTTACGGAAAACAAAATGGTGAAATATCTGTATTAAAACTATTTCAAAATAACTGACATTCTAAATTTCTTCAGGGTGGTATTTTCTACCCTTTTTTTCCTACCCTTTTTTTTCTTGTGATTTTTTAAAAAAATTATATTTAAAAATTAATTTTGAATTCATTTACTAGTTCATGAGTGTAGAAAAAGAAACAGGTAGATGTAGACCAATAGAATCCAATTTCCAATTTTCTTTAAGGAAGCAGATATGTAAACAAACCAAGATAGCAAAAGTTAGTGACAGTCATTTCACAAAAGGAAAGTAAAACTTTAAAAGATAAATTAGAACTCTTCAAAGAGCACTTAATTATAAATAGGGATCATATTTAGAGATGGCTATGAAGGTGATTGATTTATATCCCATTTCTCCAGATGTAGATGCTTGGGCACCAAGCTTATTCATGAACCTTACTGAATATGTTTAGTATAGACTTTTAAAAGATCCAACCAAAATGTCATAAATTTAATTAATAATTGTTTTTAAAAATACTGATTTCCTAACTAGCAATGTAAGTATATTTGAAGTGTATATATGTAAATATGAGTAATTTCTTACAAGAAAGTATGGCAGTACAGATTAGATAGAAATAGAGAAATAAATTCACAAATTAAAATTCTAAGAAAACAAATCTAATTGATTTAAAAACTGTACATAGGTTTGAAAATGTTTTTAGAATGCCACTCATCAGTACTTTAAAAGCTTCTAATTTCTTGGGATGAGTTATCTCATTCAGTAAAGTTACCTCATTCAATAAATTGAACTGTTTTCCCACAACAGACCCATTTTACAGAAACTTTTAACATAAAAGTATAGATAATTTCTGCTTTATTTCAAGAAAAATAAATTAAGTGTTTGTTTTCCTCTTTTTTCTGTCTGCCAGCTGAGACAAAATATCTTAAATTTACATAGTATTGAGAACTCACATAAAAATTAACTTTGAATTAAGTTGTTCATTGTAATAGCTTAAATAAAAAAGTAATACCCGGGGTGAAATGCTCCTGGTTCGGACTGGATCACCTGATCTGGTAGTGATGGAGGTGGGTGGTTCGGAGAACTGGTAGCAAATATCCCTGCCTCCCCCTCCCATGCCCAGCTGAGCTGCACAATCATCAGAGGCTTTTTTAAAAAAAATTTAAAAGCATTTTTTCTACAACCTCTTTGGCAGAAAAAATGCTTTTAAAAGTAAAAAAAAAGCCTCTGATGATCGCACGACTCAGCTGGGATCTTCAAATGCTTTTAAAAGCCTCTGATGATCCAGCTGAGTTGTCTGATCAGCAGAGGCTTTTTTTCTTTTAAATGCCTCTGACGATCCAAGCTGAGTTGCCTAATCAGCAGAGACTTTTTTCTTTTAAATGCTTCTGATAATCCAAGATGAGTTGCCTGATCGGCAGTGGCTTTTTTTCTTTTAAATGCCTCTGATAATCCAAGATGAGTTGCCTGATCGTCAAGAGGCCTTTAAGAGAAAAAAAGCCTCTGCCGATCAGGCAACTCAGCTGGGATCGTCAGAGCCTTTTGAAAGCATTTTTTTACAACCTCTTTGCCGAAGAGGTTGTAGAAAAAAATGATTTTAAAAGTTTAAAAAAAAATGGCCACACCCACCCAGTCACATTAACCCCCCCCCCACCAAGCCACGCCCACAAAACCATTAGTAACAAATTTTAGATTTCATCACTGGTAATACCCACACCTGGACAGTTCTACTAAAAACCATTGCAGGATTTTGTTACAGTTAAAGTCTTAGAGATCTGGTCAAAGATTGATTGCAGTAACAGTGAAAAGGAAAACCAGCTGTAAAAATTTATTAATTCATCCAACAAATGGAATGGAATACTATCCTCAATAGCAATCTGGTTTTAAAAGCTAGGAAAAATACCTCACATTAACCTTGTCATTGAAAGTGGATTTTTAAAAAAGACAATTATCCATTTACTGAAATGTAAAATATGGCTCTTTTGTAGGTGCGTATGTTTAGGTGCGGTTTTATTTTATCTAACGTTGGCATGATTGCTTTTGTTGATGTTCTGGAAAAGCCTATTCAAACAGGAATTTGATCATGACTTGAAGCATCAGGATCCTAAAACTAATATATTTACTACCTGAAGTTTGCTGATCACTATGTTCTCTACTATACTTCAAGGTGTTCCCTAATAATACAATTAATGTGTATAAATCACATAATAATGTTAAAATTTTATGATCTTGTGGCACTGCATTACTAGCTGTCTAGGGCTACATACATCCCGTGGGCTATGAATTGGACAACTTCTGATTCAAGCAGTACACAATGTATCAGTAATCATAAGAGTTTGAAGGTGTCATTTAGGTCAGTGGTCCCCAACCCCCGGTCCGCGGACCGGTGCCGGGCCGTGGAGTACCTGGCACCGGGCCGCGCAGCGGCCGGGGGACACGAACGCTGCAGCGCAAAGGCTCCTGGGCCGTGCGCAAAAGCTCCTGGGCCGTGCGCAATGGGCCGTGCGCAAAAGCTCCTGGGCCGTGCCCCCACCCCTGCGCGCGCTCAGCGGGCCGCGGCGATAAAAAGGTTGGGGACCACTGATTTAGGTTGTCAGTCCAATCCTTTGCACAGTATAGGTATTCAAATTAAAATATTTGGAGGGAGGGCTTCCTAGCCTTTGCTTGAACACATGCAAAGAAGGGATGCGTTTATCTGGACAGTTGGTTCCATTATCCAATTATTCTTACAGTTAGGACTGTATTTCCCTAATGTTTCATTAAAATGAACCTTACTCTAACTTAACCATTATCTATGTCCTTTACTCTGGAACTAGAGAGAGCACCTAACTTGTTTTCTGTGATGGTGTTTGTAGACAGTTATCACTTTCCCCCTCAGTTGACTTTTTAAAAAGCTAGACAAGGCATAGTCCTTCTTCCTTCATGGAGATTAGTTTCTACAACTCTGATCACCTTTGTTCTCTGTCAGACTCCGATTTCTCTGAATCCTTAATATAATATTCATAACTTGACATAGTGGTTGAGGTGAGGTCAGACCAAATCTAACTAAAGTGAAACAAATACTGTAAATATTGGAAGTTACATTTTTGGGAATAAACTCTAAAATTCCATTTTCCATTTTAGCAGCAGTATCAACTTGTTTATGTTGAATAGCAATCCACACTACTGTTCCATAACTATTCCAAAATAGTTTTCACAATATTATTACAAATCCTAGGTATCATCCATCCTCTGCTTGTGGGCTTTGCACTTGTTTTTATTAAATACTAGCTGTACCTGGCCACGCGTTGCTGTGGCCCAATCTGGTGCTTCCGCTGGGCTAAAAGAGCGAGGCTGAAGTTCCAAACTCTCCACAAACATTTGGTGGGCATGGCCAACTCGACGTCACTCACTTTCATCAGTCACATGACAGCCCCCGAGCCACGCCTACTCAGCTGGTGATTAGGGCAGAGAACCGGTTGCTAAAAAACAATGGGAACCACAAAATCCTCCCTCTCTGTCTCCCCCCTCTCTTTTTATCTCTCTATGTGTCTCTCTCTCCCCCTCTGTATCTATGTGTCTCTTTCTCCCCCTCTCTCTGTATCTCTATGTCTCTTTCTCCCACCCTCTCTCTGTATCTCTGTATGTGTCTTTCCCCCCCCCCTGTCTCTCTGTATTTCTCTATGTCTCTCCCTCTCTCTCTGTTTATCTTTGTCTCTTCTGCATCATCCGCCATCGCCCTTACCTTTTCAGGCCAGGCCTTCGCAGCTCTCTGCACCACAGCAGAAACTCAGGGGGCCCCTCTGTCCTCCCTACACAAATGTTCTCTGGGGGCTTGACAGGGAGATGCATAGCAGGGAAGGGAAGGGAGGGAGGGAGGGGGTGCAGCAGGGGTTCAAGGCTGGTTTGGGGCTTCCCGCCTGAAGGAAGAAAGTGGCAAAGCCAGGAGCCACGCACACCCCACTGGACCCCTGCTGCGCAGTTCTCCTCCCCTGCCTGCCAAGGGAAGGGGAATGATTAAATCCCCTGCTCTTCCAGGCGAAACGAAGGAGGGCCAGCCATCCTCCCTCCTGCCTGTTTCCGCCTCCCCGGAGCCCCTTTTCTGCCAGAGGCCGAAATTTTCATGTAGGCTCCATGAACTGCCAGAGCGCCCACCTAGGAATCAAAGGCGGCGCTGGTCAAAGGCGACCCCGAGGCTCCAGTTGCCTCCATCTCCCGCTCATCGACTGGATTCGCATATGCCGGTTAGCGGCTGGTCTTTCTGACCTCAGGGCCCGTGGTAGCTCTGAGCCAGGCGCAATTCAGGCCAGGTGAGGGATGGAGGGTTCCCGCTCGGCAGACCCAGGCAGCCTCATTGCCAGGTGTTCTTTGGAGGAAGCCCCAAGAGCGGCTGGCGAGGGGGATGGACAGCAGCGGCGGGTGAGGCTAGTTCGCGGGGCGGCTGGGGGAGGGGGAGATCAGACCCAGGCTCGGACGGGCCCCGCCCAACCCTAGAAGCACCAGCTGTGAGGGCTTCCCAGCGGGGAGCCGGCTGCCTACCTGCCGAGCCTGGTGGCAGGATATAGCCCTTGGGCGTCTCTGCCTTCCAAATGTGCAGTTTCTTGGAAGCAATATGGAGAGTCTAAATAGAAGGAGCAGAAATCTGTTGAGCGTAATCAGAGCTGGGAGGTTGCCATGTTGGTTTTACGTCCAGCAGATGGCGCTGTTTTTCAATGTTTGTCAATGTCGTTCATGTTTTTACCTGTCACAGGTGTGACATGTATATAATATAGGTATATAAAAACACGCCCGTAGTCGAATGCAACATTGTGTCAAAATTTGAAAGCAATCGGTGAAGAACTTTCGGAGATGTGCAGTTATGTACAAATGGACATTTACATTTTTATTTATATAGATTCTGTTAGTTTCAACCACTTAATCGTTTTTTAACATCTCAGATTTGTTTTGAATTTTATTTCTACCTTCTAAGATATTAACTATCCCATTTAAACCTGTAAATTGTAAAATCTGGCAAGCATTTCCTCCACCACTCCATTAAAGTCCTTAATGAAAATACTTAGAACTAAGCATAATATTCTTCTTGATCATGATTCCTATTGTAGACAGACTTCATTATATATTTCAACAACTCTTGGGAATTGTTCTAATTTCTTTTCAGTATTCTCTTTGTGCCTGTCTATTGCAAAATCCATATTTCTTGGGGTTGTTTCCCTTTCCTCTCTTGAACCATTTTGCTATGGCATATTTAAAAACAGTTCGTTGCTTCTGTATCTAACTTTATTGTCAATGAATTGCCCATTGCAGTTTCCTAGTCAGTTTCTGTAGGTCTTGCTTTATAATTAACTATAAAATCAATATTTATGTTTAAAGCAATCAGACACCCTCATTTTGGATATGCAACTGCAGATTTGTCATAGATAACTCTTGGAGATTTGGGGGCAGGGGACAAGTTCAATTATTCAAGCAATTAAGACACTGTGAATTGGAGTATGGATTTCTCTTTGCAAAGGTGCATCAGCTATGATATTATTACATTTTAAATTAATTATCTAAATTCCCTTATTAGATAGAACAATTTATTTTCCATTGTTTGTTTCTAAATATCCACGACGAACTGAAAAAGCAAGCTACTTTGGATTGCCTTTTTATGAAATGGAATAAACAAATAACTTCTTTTTTTTCCTTTCTCCTAAAAGATTTGTACAGATTAGTTGCAGTTCAAAGATTTGCAAGCTGACTTCTCTGATCTCATAAAGCTCTTTTCCTTCACATTTATAGGAAGGCAGTGCTTAGTTCTTAATGGTATTTCTTTTCATTCTGTCTAAAGGGTCTCTTCATTGGGGTAGTTGACACAAATTTGAAAACAATTACTATAGCTTGTGACATTAGATCAAGAGAATGAAGTCTTTGCATAATATGGATTGAAAAAAGAAATGTCTCAGGAACTGGAAAAAAGATAACTTGTATAAAATATTTCATGGGAAACAAAACTGGCATAACATTCTGAAAAATTTAAAAACTTTAACACACCTCTGCCAAAGACAATTTTGCCTATTTCCTCTAAGAATTTCTTGCCCTAGCTTGAAAAACAACACAGGTTGCAAATAAATCATGTTCATAGAGTCAGTAAAGCTTGCCAGTATAAGGCCAGTAACATTTCAGAGCATTTTTTTTCTTTCTAAGAAACTAGTGTTTATTAATCAATTATTAATCAGTGTTTTCTGCCTTATAGGCCTGCTTCATCCCCTCAGCTTTCACATGATGATACGCATTCACGCATTGAGCATTATGCTAGCAGGTATGAGATCAGGTGGTTTGTTAGGGAAATTTTCCTTGAAACATTTTTTTTTTTAAGTAAATCATTATTGCAACCACCATTGCTCAGATATTAAGAAATGAAGTTAGGCTCATTTCAAGTTCCTAAGATTTATGGTATACATGTTTACTAATCTCTATGCATGTTTACTAATTTCTGCTAATCAGCTTCCTAACTAATCTGCATGTTTAATTACTGCATGATATTTAGAATGTATGTTACATAATTGAAAATAGGAAATGAAGAACACATGGTTTTATTTACAACTAATCTGCTTTTGTTCAAAACATATAGTATACGGTTTTCTTTCTGGAAATATACTACTGGGCAACCATGTAGTACAAAATAATATTTTACACCCAGTATCTAATCCTCAATACATAGGTCATAATTTATTAATTCAGCTTTTGATAAAGAGGACATTGAACTGCTATTTAAAAATATAGAACAATGCCACATTCACTTATTTTTAGAAAACTAGTATAAATATTACAAGATAACAGTTATATCATTATTTTTGTACACTCATAGGAGTGTACATAAGAAATTGAGGATGGGTAGATATAATAGAAATACTTTGTTTTATTGCCAAGAAAAGAGTTGAAATTTTCACAATTCATGTGCATTGAGCAGAAGGTAATTTATACTTGACTGAAATCCTACACAATGATGTTTGTCTGTCTGTAGACAATATTTCAGGATCTCATCATAATTATATTTTTGTTCTCAGTTTTAATTAGGAGAAGATACAGTGAATTTTAAGATGTTTCCTTTCTTCATAGGCTAGCAGAAATGGAGAACACCAATGGAACATATATGAACGATAGCATTTCTCCTAATGAGAGCATGTGAGTATGCCTCTGAGAAATTATAGGAAATTTCTGGTAGTACAGTGGACTAAAGCACTGTTATTAACATCTGCTGCTTGCAATTACTGCAAGTTCAAATCTCACCAGGCTCAAGGTTGACTCAGCCTTCCATCCTTTCAAAGGTAGGTAAAATGAGGACCCAGATTGTGGGGGCAAAAAATATTTATATTTTGTATATAAATATACAAAAAGTATGAAGGCTATTGCTTAACGCATTGTAAGCTGCCCTGAGTCTCCGGAGAATATAAATTAAAGCAAAAAAAAAAAAAAAATTAACTTATTCGCATGCTTTCAGATTTCTGTAGTGAGTTCTTAAGCCTAAAAATTATCCACAGTATGATCTAGAAAGTTACATAGAATTCTACTCTAGGTTACTAGTTGCCAGACTCTATTGAAGGTAATATTTGAAATTTAACATCACCTTCTTATGTAAAAATGCATTAAAAGAGAAACAAAAATGTTATTTTTGTAACTATTTTTAATATGTATTTTGTTTCCCTTTTAAAGTTCAACAGACATCATAGATAAAAAACATAGTCTTTGATCAAATGTAGAAATTCTCATGATTTTCCTGAAGCCACAAATAAGATTGGAATAGTTACTGATTAAGGTCCTTCATCAAAGCTACTCCAAAGCTTAGTACAGAGGACTAAACAAGATTCTAAGTACTGATCAATCTTTAATGTATTTATTTGTTCAAAGGTCAGATATGTATATTTGTGTTTCTATTCCTAGTGAAATCACCTTCTCTGTACAATTATTAAAATTTTTAATCATATCAAGATAGTATTATCCATTTTACTGAGACTGTAGAGTTTCTATCAGTTACCACATGTTACCATTTTATGGTAATTATGTAATAGATTTTTTTGTATAGAATGAAAAGAGAGAAAGAGATTTTAATACATAAATAAGTGTTTTTGGCTGAACTCTATTGCTTCCTATTTTTTTAACAAAGGATCAGGAACTTAGTGTTTATGATCACGCTAAGTTCTTCTACAAAGTAAAATATTTCCTAAAGGATTTCATTTTTGAATCTGTTTTAATTTTCATTTCACTAAAATGAATTGATTTGTGGAAAGCATGATTTGTTAAATATCTATTTTTAAAAGTTTCACAATGTAAGGAGAGAAACTTTAACCTAAGGTAAATAGTATTTAGCTGAACATTAATTTATGACTTTTATCATTTAACTTTAATGGTGGAGTTGTTTTATTAATTTATTAATTTATTTATTTATTTCTATAAAGAGATAGAAGGGAGGGCTTGTTCTAAGAGTAAATTGAGCAGAACTGAGTTCTGGATCATATTACCAGCTTAGCTCAAATTTCATCTAAATCTAGAGGTATTGGCAAATACAATACAGATAATCTTCAAGAAACAATGACAATTGGGACTGGAAAGCCGCCTACAAGCAATGTGGTCATGTACAATACCAGATGTAGTTTAGCAACAGCAATTCCAGCAGATCCAATTGTCATTGTTAAACAAGTACCATGCAGATCATTAAGCAAGGTCCTCATGCGATCACAATTTCCAAATTCCTGCTGGCTGAGTTCCCTGGCAGGGAACATTGGAAATTGTGATAACATGACTGTGGGTGTGGGTGTGATGGCTCCATATCAGGGGTGAAATGCTTCCGGTTCGGACCGGATCGCCCGATCCAGTAGCGATGGAGGTGGATGGTTTGGAGAACCGGTAGCAAAAATCCCTGCCCCTCCCCATGCCCAGCTGAGTCGCACAATCATCAGAGGCTTTTTTTTTTTTTAAATTTTAAAAGCATTTTTTCTACAACCTCTTCGGCCAAAAAAATGCTTTTAAAAGTAAAAAAAAAGCTCTGATAATCACGCAGCTCAGCTGAGATTTTTAAATGCTTTTAAAAGCCTCTGATGATCCCAGCTGAGTTGCCTAATGAGCAGAGGCTTTTTTTCTTTTAAAAGCCTCTGACGATCCAAGCTGAGTTGCCTGATTGGCAGAGGCTTTTTTTCTTTTAAATGCCTCTGACGATCCAAGCTGAGTTGCCTGATCAGCAGAGCCTTTTGAAAGCATTCTTTTACAACCTTTACAATGAAGAGGTTGTAGAAGAAATGATTTTAAAAGTTAAAAAAAAATTGGCCACGCCCACCCAGTCACATTCCCCCCCCCACCAAGCCACGCCCACAGAACCGGTAGTAACAAATTTTAGATTTCACCACTGCTGCATATGCAGTGGCTGCATTCTTTCATAGAAAACAAGCTGGTGTGACATTGATTTGTAGCTGGAACTAGCAATCTTGAGCGTTAGCAAAGAAGACTAGAGAATTCAGTTTAGCTTGATAGCACCTTCACATTTTCCTGTGCACTATTTGCTGTTGAATCCAACTTATTCATAATTCATTCTTTACCTGTCTCTTTCTTTAGATATAGTACCAAAAATAATCTTAAACATTAAAACCTTGTATTTCTATGAGCTGCCAAGACACACCTGTGCATGCGCACACACATACACACACTGTGTGTGTGTAGTTTTATATATGTGTGTGTGTATGTCTGTACTTTATACCTTTTCCTCATTTCTTCTATTTTTTTAAAAAATTAATTAAATAATTTTTAACAGAATAAAAACAATATGGACAAAGCAAAAAGAAACTAAAAGAAAAGAAAAAGAAAGAAAGAGACGAGAGAAAGACAAGAAAGGAAAAAGAAGAAAAAATATATAAATGCATTTATATTTTATCTTCTTTTCTTTTTTTCCTTAAAGAGATGATGAACATTTGCTAATCCAGCACTACTGCCAAAGTTTGAACCAGGAATCACCACTCAGTCAACCTCGAAGTCCTGCTCAGATTTTAATTTCTTTAGAAAGTGAAGAAAGAAGTGAGCTGGAGAGAATCCTTGCAGACTTGGAAGAAGAAAATAGGTAAGCTTATTAAAATATCACTTCCATGCATTGACGTATTAAATAACTTTCAAACCAGAAAGCAAAACAGCTAGAAAAGAAGTTATCTTATATGTAATTTACCAATTTAACATATATGTTTCTTTTCTACTTATGATTGTGATTTGTCATGTTAAATGTCCAGATGATGTAATTCCATTATAATAATAATAACTTTTATTTGCGGTCACAGACCAAAATACAAATATAATTGCAAAAGAACATGGGGAAAGTAACATCATAAACAGTTGGCTATCAGAAGCCTTGGCTGAGAGGAATTACAGCGTTCTCCTCTAATAGTTACAGCTCTTAAAAAAAATTTAGAAACCTGAAAAGTAATGTGTGAGGAGCATCCCCTAAACAATATAAGGTCAAATTACTAGCATTGAATCCAGAGAGATCTGTTTCTAGGAGAGACAGTAATTTAGTCCTACCTGCATTGTACATAGGGCAGTATAAAAACATGCTTCACAGTTTCAACCTCAGCTCTATCACAGGGGCATAACCGCTCACTTATTGGGAGCCTCTTAAATCGTCCATCCAGCAATGCTGAGGGCAGGACGTTGAAACGAGCAAGGGAGAAGACTCTTCTATACTTAGGGATGGTTAAAGTGTAAAAATATGAGGCCATCCTCAGTCCATAATAGTTAAATTGGCTGAAGATCAGAGGGGAGCAGGTTTTATTAGCTCTAGCTCTTAGATATTGCAAGTCTATGTCCACAAGCCGTTGGACTACCCTAGATTGGGCATCCTTAAGGCCATAGTCTCCCAAGGCATCCCCCGAAAAACCTAGCAGGTGGAGTTTCTTCGTCAGCTCCCTCTCCCATCGAGAAGTATAGGAGTCAGCTAACACCAGGGAGAGGTAGCTACTGGGGACTTCCAAAAAGAGCACCCGAAACCACCATTTAAAGGTGTTAATCCACGCCATGCATTCGACTGATCGAATGCCCAATTCCAGGTACATCGGAGCAAAGCCAACACAGGGAGGGAGACCCAAAAGTTTCCTAAAAAAAACCAGCCTGAGTTCTTTCAATACACTCCTTGAAGCCCCATGTCCATATAGGAATTCCATAAAGAGTTTGGGCCAAGGTTTTGGCTTTGTAAATATGCAGAGCAGAAGGAATAAACTGGCCTCCTTGGGTATAGAAAACTCTTAAAATCGGCTGATGGCTACAGGAGGCAGAATTCAGCACCTGAGTTCGATGTCTAGTCCAAGCACCGGTGTTCTGAAAATGGATACCTAAATACTTAAAATGGAAAACCTGCTTAATAGCATTACCCTTAACAGCCCAGTTGTATAGCTTCCAGGCTGTAGAGAACACCAATACTTTTGATTTGTCATAATTAATGGACAAGTGGTTCTCAGCGCAGTAGGACCCAAATGCAGAAAGTAGCCTTTTCAGACCAAGCCTTGACAGTGATAGGAGGACTGCATCGTCAGCATAAAGGAGAAGCGGGATCTTCGTAGTTGACAAATTTGGGGCGTGGGACTCAGTACGTCCAATGTAAGAGGCCAAGTCAGATAAGAATAAGTTAAACAGAAGAGGAGCCAGGACACAGCCCTGCTTTACTCCGCTCTTTATCGGGATAGGATTTGAGAGTTCTCCCTGCAAACCGCACCTGACCTGACTAAAAGTCTGATTATATAGGGATCTAATTAAGAACAGAAGATGTCTATCAGTGGAACTTTTGAGCAATTTTGACCACAACAATTCCCTTGGGATTAAATCAAATGCTGCCTTTAGATCAATAAAAGCAGTAAAAAGTTTACCACCTGGTATGGTGGCATATTTATCAACCAAGTGCGCTAGGACAAAGCAGTGGTCCAATGTGGTACAGCCCGCTTTGTACCCAGTCTGTTCAGCACCAATGATACTGGATTCCTCGACCCAGGTGAGGAGTCTGCATTGGAGATATTTAGCATACAATTTTCCAATGGTGGAGAGCAGATTTATAGGATGATAATCGGCTGGGTTGTTCCTATTTCCTTGTTTAAAAACAGGAACAATGATTGCTAGACTCAAAGAGGTCAGGATCCTGCCAGAGATATTAATGTGGGTGAAGAGTGTTGCTAAAAGAGGAATCCATCACTCAGGATTAGATTTTAGCAAATCGGGGGGTATAGCATCAGGGCCAGGGGCTTTGCCTAACTTGAGTTCAGAGATAAACTCATTAATCTCAGCGTGAGTCACGGGATGCCAGTCCGGAATTGCAGGGGGCAATTGTGGTCCAAGTCCGGTCGTGACTATTGAAGCCTGGAAGATTGACCCAAAATGGTTTTCCCAATCTCTGTTGGAGATACAACAGAGAGGGAGTCTTTATGACCAGGCAACGAGCTGGCAACAATTTGCCAAAATAGTCGCGTGTTCTTCTGCTGGATGGAGAGGAGAAGTAAATCCCACTTCTCATTTTCTTTAGCCCTCTTTTTCTTAGCAATTAATCCTTTATACTCCCCCCCTTTATACTCAGGCGATAATAGTCCTCAGGTGGGCGTTTATCCCCTCAATTACGATAAAGCAGGTAAACCTGACTAATCTTGTTCCTAAGCAGCAGACATTCTTCATCAAACCAGGGCTTGCTTCTTGGATGATATGGGCCACTTGGCCTATGGTCAGTTCCTAGCTCCCTTTGGACACTATTAATTAGTGATTCGAAGGACGAGATTGCCTCTGAATCACTGCATGTTAGGGCCTGATTGTATAGGCTAAAACACTCCAGAGATGATAAAAGAGAGTGGAACTTTCTTTCAGTCTTGGAAGACCATTTGATCCTCTTTGCATACGAGGCCACATAGGAATCCAGTATATGGGGGCCCCTAGGCAGATGCCCAATGATTGTAACCAGGGGGTAGTGGTCGCTCTCCATGAGGCAGTCCACAAAAAAGACATGGATTGCCTGTCTTAGTAGCTGGGAAACCAGCACAAAATCAATAACACTACTCCCCCATGAAGAACTGAAAGTAAATTCACCCACTAGATCGCCTGGGGTACTCCCATTAAGGATTATCTTATTATGTTGGGATGCTAAAAGGGCTAGCTGAACACCGGCAAAATTTGTTAATTCATCCTTAGAATGCCTGGCTGAAATCTGGTGTCCTATAGCCTGGCAGATTTCTTGGGAGTAGAGTGCCTCAATCGATGGGGGAACTTGGCCTCCCAATCGGGCATTAAAGTCACCCCCTATAAAGATGTGCAGCGCTGGAAATTTGGTTTCAATACAAGTAATTTAACTCTCCAGTTCGCCCCATTGAGCCTTAGTGTCAGCTTGCCTCACCGTCCGGGGAAGGTAGACGTTGAACACTAACATTTTGCTGCGACCTCTCTTAATTAGGAACACCATAGCTAAGGAGCCACAGGGGGGCAGCTCCACTGTCTCCACTTTTAAAGAGGTAGTGACCAAGCAAGCTAAGCCACCCTTAGGTCTTCCCATCGTAGATTGTTTGGTAGCAGCCAAAGAAATGGCCGTAAATCCTGTAAGGGCTATCTTATCACATGCCCAGGTCTCCTGAAGCAGGACCACATCGAATGACTGAATATAGTTGATAAATTCTGTGGTGCTGCACCTTCTCCCCCAACCTGCTATGTTCCATGAGAGGCATTTAAATGTGCAAGGGGGGAATGCCAGGTTTGCTAGTCATTCTGTATAATTAATTTTTTCCAGAGAGCGCTTCATATCCGAAAAGATACATCCGTTATTAGATGGGAGTGTCACTCTCTTGGGAGACAAAGGCAGGGAAGAGGGGAAGGGAGGCGAGCCTTGTTCATGAGGCTTTAGGGCTCTGAACGCAGTCCAGTTTATGCTTGTAACATTAGTTGATTGCTTACCTGGCAGACATTCAGTGACATCAACAGACGGGGTTTGAAGTAGCCCTGGATCTTCAAATTTACGAATTGGATATTCTGGAGAAAGGGCCGAGGGAATTGCCTCTGATAAATCAGTGTGGACTCCCTGAAGTCCAAGGGGATCCTTATCAGGTAGTGAAAGACTGCAAAGCTTGGATTTAACTGCAGTCAGACGCTTTATAATTTGGGCCCTTTCTGATTGTGGGAGCGCATGAAAGGAGTCACAGCAGCACTGAGCTGTAATATCAGGGCTAGGGTGAAAGTCTGGGGAGCCTTGGTGGTGCAGCAGACTAAAGTGCTGTTAAGTAACACCAGCTGCTGCAATTACTGCAAATTCAAATCTCACCAGGCTCAAGGTTGACTCAGCCTTCCATCCTTTCGAGGTAGGTAAAATGAGGACCCAGATTGTGGAGGCAATAAACTGACTTTGTATAAAAAAAAAACACCGCTTTGGGGAGGGGGGGAGTCCTATTAAGCAAGTATATACAAAAGTATTAAGGCTATTGCTTAATGCATTGTAAGCCTCCTGAGTCTCCGGAGAAGGGTAGCATATAAATTGAACCAATAAATAAATAATAAATAAATAAATAATAAATAAATAAATAAATAAATAAATAAATAAATAAATAAATAAATAAATAAATAAATAAAATCTCAGCCAGCTGTCACCAGCCCCATGCCTCAACTTGAGCCCTAGTGCCACTGTTGCCACTAAGAAATGCCCCCTCATATCATCTTCCAAGGTGTGAAAGTCTTGGGTAGCTATCTTTCATCATTGTGAGAATGGGCTGCATTCTCTCAGAGCTTTGGAAGTATTGTACTCCAAATCACATAAGGTTTATGGAACAGCACAAGGAAGATTCAGAAAAGAAGGCCTTGCATGACTACAAGCTGCTTCGGACAAGTCAAGTGCGCTTCTCAGCAGCCAGAGAAAAATGCCTAAAGTTGAATGGCATGCAGCAAATCTTCGGGAGTGCTGGGCAGTGGGGGCAATTTCAGCATGTCTCAAGACTCACACACAATGAGGTAGGGATATAGAGGGCACAAAAAATGGACTTTAATGACAGTGAGAGGATCCATTACTAAGGCAATACGCCAGTACGGTTTCAACCCTTTCCAAGAAACTAACTTGACAGAAGTCTCACACAGGCTGCTCCTTAATTCACATGAGCATAAAAGTCAAAGAAGAAGGAAGCACATTCAGACTTAGATTCTGCTGTTCCAATAAAAGTAGTTTAAACCTGTATGGCAGTGATGACTAACCTTTTTGCCATCGCGTGCCATGGCGGCGGGGAAGGTTTGCGCGTGCCACACCCATAATTCTATGCGCCATACACCCGCGATCCCCCTCCCCCTCTGCTCCCGGTACGCGATGGGCCGGTAGGCCCGTTTTTCTTTATCACCTGGCCCCAGATCCTCTCTATGCATCTGGGGAGAGTGAAAACAGCCTTCCCCACCCCCTCGGAGGCCCAAAACAGCCTGTTTCCCAACTTCTGGTTGGACAGGAAGTGACGTTTTTTGCTGTCCCCAGCCTCCAGAGCCTCTCCCTACTTCCTATTCCCAGCCTGTTTCCCTACTTCTGGTGGGCACAGAAGGCCCGAAAATCAGCTGGCTGCCGCATGCAGGAGCTGAGCTGGCATGCCCACTGATGGCACACATGCCATAGGTTCGCCATCACGGCTATATGGCAACCCTATGTGGCTGACGAATATATGCAGAGACCCCAATGTAAAATCTGTTATGTAAAAAACAGTAACAATAAATGAGCTGTTACTTCTATTACTTAATTTTCTTATTCCAAGTATGTTTATTACTATTGACTGCAAACAGATAACAAGCAACAAGCTTTTGTCTCCTGATACAAAATAGTAAGACCATCCTATGTCAATTGTTCATATCATTTCTTTCTTTTATATCACTTAGGAGTGTATATCAAGGATATTTCATAGGAGCCACTTTTCAATTTATAGAAGCATGTCTGTCTCTATTGAAGAAATCCATGCAAACCTGGTGAACTGTGGCTTGTAACATTTGCACTGAAAATATATCAATAATATTAGCAGTGAAATATAATGATTTTTTTATATAAGCTGGTGCAGAAACTCCATTATGATAACAATTTTCATGGACTCAAGCCCTTAATTTAGTAGAAATTAAACCTTTAAAAGGTTACTTTCAGCTATAAAATAGAAAAGTACACATATTCATAGATATATTTATTTTTATTCTTTCAATAGAAACCTGCAGGCAGAATATGACCGGCTGAAGCAGCAACATGATCACAAAGGACTATCTCCACTGCCATCCCCACCTGAGATGATGCCCATTTCACCACAGAGTCCTCGAGATGCTGAACTCATTGCAGAAGCCAAGTTGCTTCGTCAACACAAAGGCCGCCTAGAAGCCAGGATGCAGATCCTGGAGGATCACAACAAACAGCTAGAATCGCAGTTACATAGGCTAAGACAGCTATTGGAACAGGCAAGACATCTGCTTTTCTCTTTTATTTGATAGGAAATAATGTGGCTTTTTAATTTAATTTTCTTGTACTTATTGCATCACAAAATAAAAATGTAGTACTCTAGGATTGTATAGAATATAAATATGCAAATTGAAATCCTCGTTAATATTGGAAACCTTCCTAAATTGGTGAAATTTGCTTCTCAGTACATCTGTATGATGGGCGTGATCATGCTGTTACTCGTAAAATTAAACATTATAATTTATGGTATTTCAGCCTCAAGATGCAAAGGTGAATGGTACAACCCAGTCTTCTCCTACCTCAGTACAGAGGTCAGAAAGTAATCAGCCAATGCTTCTCCGTGGTGTTGGTAGTCAGACTACAGAATCTATGGGTAAGCTAAAAATGAAGCACTTTTTAAAATAATTGTAATAAAATAATTTTATTCACATTCTCATTAATGATAAATTCATACACAGAAACATGATGTTTGTTTCTTGATTTAAAGTTTCTCTTGTTTACTGTGCTGGGGCTCTTTTCTATATGGACTGATTTATTTGCAGAGTCAATTTGCTGGAGGGGAGGCAAAATGACAGTGTTATTAGTTATTGTGTACACACACAACCTACATTATAGAAAATAGCATGAAGGCTCATTTTGTTTTATTTTGTTGTGTTATCATGAGAAATTTTATATATGCTCGTGAGATACTATAGGTCAGAAGTGAGCAACCACAAGACTAGGGCTTACATACATTCCCCAGAGTTTCATTTATAGTTCCTTTAATATTTGTGATAGGATGGGTTAGAAGGAAAATGGTGCTTTAACATCTGTAGAATTAAAACAAATACAAAAGGCAAGAAGAGTTCTAATAAATTTCATTATTATGTTCTATCAGTTACTGCCCTGGAGCAAAGCAAAAAGCCTGAAAAGAGCTTCCAATCTCTAACGGAATTATTAGTAGTAGTAGTATTTAAGTTCATAAGAGTGCCAAGGAGAATCAAGCAAATACTTTTTGGCAAAATTATCGCCACCTAATTTGTTTCTAGCTATTTTTAGTATATAGCAATTGGTGCTTATTGTATTTCCCAAAGCTGTTCTATGGAATCAACTCAACTACCTTGTCTTCTGGATAGATGTTAATATTCAGAGAAGTGGATTCAGTACTGAAATCTCTCAACAGTGTCTTAAAACTTTTGCTGCTCCCCTGGCTAAGAAAACAATTGCTATGCCAGAAACATATCTTACCATAAAAACTTAATTTGAAGTGTAGAGCTTCTATATGCTGAAGCACCTAAAAAAAAAAAGTTGTTTGCAATGTGTCATAGTTATTAAAGTTCTGGGGGCCAAAATGAAAAATAATGGTTGCACAGATGCTTTCTGCGAGAATTTGCTTTCACTTGTATTATATTTAATTGAGTATGGAAATGATTTAGATCCCTATTGTGATACTAACATTCAAGTGGGGAGGGGACCCCGGATTCTTGTACTCAGCTAGCAGGAGATCGCCCTTCTCCTTGCCATCTCCAGAGCTTCCCCTCTATCTTGCCGATCCCTCTGAGATTGCCGCTGCCCTTCTAGGGTCTCCAGGCCGAAAAAAAATAGTGCTCCGCTTCGTTGTGACATTACCACCAGAAGTCAGGGACCCAGGATTCTTGTACTCACTTACTGCTCTCATCCTCTTTCCTATATATCCTGTAATTCCCTAGTTTATAACTTTTACCCTGTCACCTATTCTGCCCTGTGCTTTGATTTACTTTGGGGAATGTACAAGGGGTGAAGGCCATCTGTTTTCTCTCAGCTTGGAAGCCTCACAAAAGAAGTGCATGGGAACGACTCCTTTTTTTATATATAAAAAGTTTTTTTTTATTTTATAGACAAACAAACATACAATACATAATCATTCAGTGTATCATCTGAGTACGTCTTTTATGTCGTCTTCTTACTCCTCCAATCTTTATCATATCTTGATATTATAATTTCATTTACTGTAACATTTCTCCCCCATTTAATACCTATTATCTATCCTATATATATCTCTTCTCTAACCAATGGTAAAATTGCTCCCATATCTTAACATATTCTGATTCCTCTCTTTTTTTAATTGTCAATGTCAATCTAGTCATTTCTGCACAATATTTTCTTAATTACTTCTCCCTTTGTAGGGATTATCTCTGCTTTCCATCTTTGCGCAAATACTATCCTCGCTGCAGTTATAACATGTATAATCAAATATATATTTTCTTTACTAAACTTCTCTGGTAAAATACCCAATAGGAACAGTTCAGGTTTTAAATCTATATGTTGTTGTATCATTTCTTCTAACCATGTTTTAATTTTGATCTAATAATTTCTCGTTTCTGGACACGTCCACCACATATGATAATACGATCCTGCTATCTGATGGCATTTCCAACATTTAGCTAATTTATCTTTAAACATTTTTGCCAATTTTTTGGGTAGCATGTGCCATCTGTAAAACATTTTATATTGCTTCTCCTTATATGTTGTGGACATTGTTAATTTATAATTCCTTTCCCATAGCTGTTGCCATTTATCTAACGCACTTGAGTATCCAAAATTTTTTGCCCATGCTATCATTGTTACTTTTACCTGTTCTTTTTCTAATTCAATACTAAGTAAATGATTATATATCTTTTTAATTATGTGTTCATCTGTTCCTGTGAGTATCTTATCCAATTCTGTCATTTCTAAATAGAAACCATACAGTTTAGCATCTTTTTTATACCTTGTTTGAATTTGCATATGAGTATACCAATCCATCTCAATCCCTTGTTCTATTTCTTGTTTCCCTTTCAATTCCCCCTTATCTGTTAAAATATCCTTATATCTAAGAATATTTCTAATATTAATAATATTTGGATGTATTAATGCTTCCATTGTTGATAACCATGCTGGTATTTTCAAATAATATTTATCTCTAATCTTCTCCCACACTAATAACAATGCATTTCTTACATAATGTCTTTGGAAATAAGTATGTATCTTGCTCCTGCCATACCATAAGGTATGATAAGATGCCATACCAAAAGGCATGCCATCCCAATTGTAAATCATGACCTTCCAAAGTTAATAGTCTTATATTTCTTAGTCCAATCCATTCTCTCATCCAAGTCAACATTGCAGCCTGATAAGATACCATATTTTTCAGCGTATAAGATGACTTTTTAACACATGAAAATCTTTTCAAAAGTCAGGGGTTGTCTTATACGCCGGGTGTCATTCTCCTGTAACCAGGCAGACTAGCCCGAAAGGCTCTGACAAGCCAAGCTCTGACCATCCCAGCTGAGTTGCCTGCTAATCAGGCAACTCAGCTTGGATCGCCAGAGCCATGTAAAAGGAAAAAAGTTTTCCCCCTCCAGCTTGCTTACCTTAGCTGCTAGTCGCAACGCTTGCCTTGCTTCGCTTGCTGCAATCCATTCCATCAGCAAGCAACTCCCTGCCTGCAATCAAGCAGGCAGGGAGTTGTGGACTTCAACTCCCAGAATTCCTCAGCCAAAGTGGCTGAGGAATTCTGGGAGTTGAAGTCTACAAGTCTTAAAGTTGCCAAGGTTGGAGACCCCGGTTCTATTGGGTAAGTTTTTTTCCCCTTTGGGAGCTTTAAAAAAAATAGTTAATTGGGGGTTTTTTTAGTTGTTCTTTTTTAGACCTAGCCATTTAAAGTTTAGGAAGTTTTAAATGTAGCTTTCATAAATAAAAATAAAATAAAATAATATTTGTGCAGCTTTCTGAGATTTAGTGTGTTTCTGTAGTGTTTCACTCTAACTACACAAACACACAAAATCTCACAAAGCTGTATGTGGAATTTTGTGTGTGTAAAGTGTGAAAGTTGGGTTTTTGGGCTTTTTGTGGCTGTGTGAGGTTCCTGCTTGTTTCAGGGGCCATTTTGGGTCTAGCACAGCTGCTTTTACATTGTGGGTGAGCCAGTTGATGTTTTTTAATTTTTATTTGGTGTGCGTTGGAAGAGGGGTGGTCTTATACAGCAAGTATAGCCAAAACCCTATATTTTAACAGGAAAAATCGGGGGTCGTCTTTTATGCCGGAAAGTACGGTAATTCCCAATTCGGTAGTCCAAATCCTTCACGTAGTCTCGCATCTTGCAAGAGTTTTATATTGATTCTCGCTTTTTTCCCTTGCCATATAAATTTCTTTATTATTTTATTGAGATGATCAAAATATGTCTTTTCCACTTTTATCAATATTGTCTGAAATAGGAACAATAGTCTCGGTATTATGTTCATCTTTATTATCGCAATCTTACCCATTAATGATAATTGTAATTTTTTCCATTTCTCCAAGTCTTCGTCAGTTTGTTTTTTTAGTTTATAATAATTATCTTCCTTTATCGTTACACATCTTGAGGTTAAATATATTCCTAAATATTTTATTTTCTTCACAATTTGAATATTTATTTTCTCCGTCAATCCTCTTTTCTGTTTTTCTGTGATATTTTTGACCAATATTTTTGTTTTTTCTTTATTTTTAGTCCTGCCACTTCTCCATACTCTTCTATTTGTTTTAATAGTTTAGGACCCGTTGTTTGAGGCTCCTCCAAGATAAAAAGTAATCATCTGCAAAGGCTTGTAATTTATATTCTTCTTTCTTAATTTTCATTCCTTTTATTTCTTCATTTTGTCTTATATTTCTATTTAACACTTCTAATGTTAATACAAATAACAATGGAGATAACGGACATCCTTGCCTTGTGCCTTTCATTATATGTCATCTCTCCATTCATCATTATTTTTGTTGATTGTTTACTATAGATTGTTTTTATCATATCTGTAAATCTCTCCCCAAATTCCACCATCTGTAATTGTTCTATCATAAATTGCCAGTTCAAATTATCAAATGCTTTTTGTGCATCTAGAAACATCATCGCTATTTCTTTTTCTGGATGTGCCTCATAGTATTCCAAGGTATTCAGAATTATCCTCATATTGCCTCTAATTTGTCTCTCAGGTAAAAACCCATTTTGATCCATATGAATAAACTCATTTAAGAGCCTTTGCCATTACTGAAGCAAAGATCTTATAGTCTGTCAGAGGTAATTATCCCTGTTACCTTCCTGGGGTAATTGCTGGATCGTGGCATTCTCCTTGTGTATACTTTTGATAAAATAAAACCGGAATACATCTTCTAATAAACTATATTTATTGTAAAGAAAATAAAACATCTAACTATCTAAAATTTAATTGTTACATTTTTGCAAAATTGCTATCGGCTACTTCTCAGTAGCCGGACGTCTCTTGGCAAGAGAAGAAAGAAAAGTATGAAGTGGAAAGAAAAGAATGCAGATACACGTAATTAGCTTACTGATAACAAAAGTTGGCAACCTACGGAAAGTCTGACAGTCCAGAAATAATGAGCTCAGCTGGTAAATACAAAAACGCAGTGACAACCCCTTCTTTTGTCAGTTGAGCGAATATCAAGTACATCATCAAATAAGGCACATCTTCTTATGCAGATACTCATGTTGAGCTGCTGGAAGCGGTTTTTTGAGCATATCTGCAATCTGATCATGTGTAGATACATACTGCATTTTAACAAAACCTTTTTTCACTAATAGTTTTATGTTTTGGTAACGGATGTCAATGTGTCTGGACCTAGAACCTGTGAAATGTGATTCAGAAATATAAACCACCGATTCATTGTCTTCCATCACTGTGATTGGTCGGATCGGGTGTGTCCAGATATCTGTGACCAAAGCATCAAACCAAGTTAGAGAATTACATGCATCTGAAACACAAGCATATTCAGCTTCAGTAGATGAACAAGAAACAAAATTCTGTTTACGTACTTGCCAATAAACAGGACATCCATTTAAGAACATCATATAAACTGAAGTACTTTTACGTGATTTCTTATCACTTGCCCAATCAGAATCTGCATAACAACATAATTCTGCATAATCAGTATGTGTTGGTTCTAACAATAACTTCATATGTTTAGTGTATTTTAGGTATTTCAATAATTTCTTAATACATGACCAATGAAACTGTTTTGCCTTACCTACATGTCGAGACAAGAGGTTAACACTAAGTGCAATGTCGGGTCTGGTCCAACTACTAATATACAACAGTGACCCAATAACTGAACGATAAAGTGTTTGATCCTCGAACTCAGGACTTGCTTCTTGTGTCAAGTTGTGAAAATCTGTTTGCATGGGTGTCTTTGTTGTGTTAGCATCTTTCATGTTGCAATGATGCAAAATTTGTTCAATTTTATCTTCTTGTGAAAGACTAAACCCCTTCTGTGTTTTTTCAATCTGAACACCTAAATAAGTGCTAAAATGACCCAATGATTTCAATGTGAAGTATCTCTGCAAAGCTTCGGCAAAAATTTCACTCATTTGCTTATTTGAACCAATATAAACAATATCATCAACATAAACAAGAACGATCTCATATGCATTGTTAGATCTTTTTGTGAACACGCACTCATCAGTTTCGGACTTAATAAAGCCCATTGAATTTAGTTTGTCAGTAAGACATAAGTACCACATTAAACCAGACTGTTTCAGACCATAAAGACTTTTGTTTAGAAACCAGGTATCCCCTTCTTGCTGTCGGAATCCTGGAGGACTTCTCACGTAGATCTCTTCATCTAGGTCTGCATGTAGATAAGCCGTGTCATCATCGAACTGGAAAACTTCTAAATCAAGGATAGTTGCAGTTACTAAAGCAATTTTTACACTTTCAGTTCGGACTGTCGGTGAATAGGTATTTGTGTAGTCCTCAGGATAACGTTGAGCGAAACCCTGAGCTACAAGTCTGGCCTTGTACAATGACTCACCATTTGCTTCTTTTTGATTCTGTAGACCCATCGAATGCCAATGACCCTTTTGTTTGCTGGAGGTTTTGCAGGTGTAAACACTTTAAGTTTCTTTAGACTGTCCATTTCAACCTGCATTGCTTCATACCATTTGTCTTGCTCTGAATCAGGAAGCTGCTTGATTTGTGTGAAATTATCAGGTGGAAGTGTAACATTGCAAATCAAAGGCAAGGGCGCTTTTGTCAGTTGCCAAGAATATTGTTGTGGAGGGATTCCTTTTGTGGCCCTCTTGGAACGTCTTGGAACAACAATCCAGTTTTCTTCTGCTTCGTCCTCGTCCTCACATTCGTCGCTAGCGTCAGCATCCGCGGCTTGCGAAGACAGAACATCAGGTTGAGAAGAACTGGTGAATGGAACATTCGCCTGTGAATCTTGGTCATCAGGCTGCATGGCGTCAGCAGTATCATCTCTAGGAAAATAAACTCCAGGATCATTGGAATGAATCCTGGACCAGTCAATATCTTCCTCAAAATTGGCGGATTGGGAAGACACTATTACACGTTTAGACTCAATAAATTTACTCCATTTTGAGTTATCATCAATACCCATAAATCTCAGTCTCTTTGCTGTTGGACCTCCTTTCCTTCTTTGAGCTAAGGGAATGTTCACCATAGCGTATGAACTAAAAATATGGATGTTTTTGAGTTCGGGCTTATAGCCATACAACATGAAGAAAGGAGTCTGATTTATTACACTGCTCCAAGTACGGTTCACAATGTAATTTGCATATTTGATAGCTTCACCCCAGTAAGGGTTACTGAGATTGGCGTCTTCTAGGAGACAACGCATCATGGTTTGTAGGACCCCTTGTCTTCTCTCTACGACCCCATTATGAGCCGGTGTGTGCGGGGCCGAAGTCTGATGAAGAATTCCATTCTTACGCATCCAGTCCTGGAAACGCTGAGACATGAACTCGGCACCACGGTCACTCTGGATTCTGGCGATGCTTACTCCGTGTTGGGTAGAAACAAAAGCAGCAAAGTCTTTAAAGATCTGAAAGGTCTCAGATTTTTCTTTAATAGGATATACATATCCATATCTAGAGTAATTATCAACAATTGTTAGAAAATATTTTCTACCACCAATTGTTGGCAGAAATGGACCAACTATGTCAGTATGTACCAAATCAAAAATGTGTGTTGACAGGCATGTAGCGTGTTTTCGAATGACTGCTGCTTTGGATTTGGTCCTTTTGCAGACAGCACAATCCAAAAACACCTTACACCCCTTTAGATCCAAACCTTTTGTGAACTCCGGCATCTTCCTAAGAACACGGAAACTGGCATGCCCCAATCTTCTATTCCACTTATGGATACACCTGGAATGCAAAGGTTTACCAGTTAGTGAATTTTCAACATTAACAGTTTTATGAGGAACTTCAGGCTTGCTCTGAGCAACCTGTTTCCCAATTTTCTTTTTGTTGGCTTTAGGAGCCTTTGGAGCAGCAACAGGATCTCTCACTGGAGCATCTCTGGGCCTGTGCTCTCCCTTTTTGGAGTTTGTATACTTGCCTGTATTTGCGGTTTAGGCTTTGGCTTTAAGTTATAAACACCACCAATTAATATGGTTTCAGCAACAATATCTCCATCTTTAACTATGTAACTTGCTTTTTCAAGGTGGTGAACCTGGAACTTTAATGCTCTAGACAAGTGACTCTGACTAAGCAAATTACTAGTTGCTGTTGGTATATAATAAATAAACATCAGGAATGAATGCATCAAGCTCTTCAACATAAACCATTCCTTTTCCTTTGACCTGACAAGGATGATTTGAAAAAGAATAAAGTTCACATAGTTCAGGTTCAGGCTCGTGCATGTCTGTGAAAAGTTCCTTTCTGTAGGTAACATGCAAAGCTGCACCACTGTCCAAAGTCCACAGGAGCCATCTGTCGTACTGTGGTTGAGGTTGTGGATCATTGGTTAAAGCCAATGTGGCGAGTGGAGTTTGTGGATCATGTCGGAGACCACAATGACCTTGTCTTCCGCCTCTGCCTCTGGAGTTTGTTCCTCTGGGCTGGTACGTGACGGGAGCTGGAACTCGTTGGGGACAATCCCGGGTGGCATGTCCCACACGGTTACAGATGTGGCATCTTGGCATCCTTGGAGCATAGGTCCTTCCTCGGAAGGGGCACCTAGCTGGAGCTCTTGATGCGGGTTGTCCTCTCAAGTGTGGCATGGCTAACATGAGTGCTTCTTCAATTAAAAGTCTGCATACGTTGTCCACTGTGCGTTGAGCAATAGGTACTTGGTTAATCTTTGTAATGGCATCTTTCCATTCATAATTCAAAGAGTTGTTTATTATTATTATTATTATTATTATTATTATTATTATTATTATTATTATTATTTATTCAAATTTCTATACCGCCCTTCTCCTTTCGGACTCAGTTAATAATAATGCTGATCATTTGAATATCATCAATATTATAACCTCTTTCTCTCAATTTTTTTCTCAGTCCTTTCAGTTTGGTCAAATGTCGTCCAATTTGTTCACCGGGTTTCAATCTTTAACCATGGTATTTAGACATGAGCAAACATGAAGACTCAATTGAAACAGGCCTGTAGCAATTTTCCAGTTGGGCCCAAATTTGTTGGGCCGTTGCATCAGGCGAAAAAGTAACCTGCAGTTCAATATCCATGGACATCAATAATGTTGTGCAGGCTTTAGTTTCTAAGTCTCTTATTGCAGGAGTCCATGGCTGAGCAGGAGGATTAAAAACCATACAGTGAGTACCTTCTCTACGAAATAACAATCCAATCTCACTGACCCAGGCCTTGTAATTCTGCCCTGACATCTTTAATTTTGACTCACCAGCCAGTGGAGCAACAGAAGGTGCCTGTTGAGGAATGTGCATTTGAGGTGCTGGCTGTGGAAGTAAAGGCACTTGTTGCGCTGGAGGTAGACCAGGAGCTGGCCCTGGTTGTACAGCTGGAGGCACGTGTGCATGCATTTGTGGTTGCTGTGGCATTTGAGCTGCAATATTAACATGACCTGCTGGAGACACAGTCATTTGCCTTTGCTGTATTAAGCTTTGTTGTGTTCCATCTAAAAGGACACCAGCACCACCAGGGGGTGCTGGAGATTGAGCCTGTGGAGACACTTGTGGCATTGCAGCCTGAATCTCTGAGTGAGTTAAAGACATCTCTAATAGAGATGACTCTAATAGAGTCTTCTGCAATAATTGTAATTGCTCTCTCAAATCAGCTTTCTCTAGTAAATTACTTTTGCCAGCAGATGGTGCTGCAACTTTAGTTTCGGGCAGCTCAGCTCTTTCTGCTTTCGTGGCATTTGTAATTTGAGAATAGAGATGATCACCATGTGACAAATGTGACATGTGCACAGCTCTCTGTTCTGATTGGCCTGACAGAAAATCCACCAAGGGGGTGTGTCTTTGCCTCCGAGGGAGAAGAAGGCAAAATGGCGTTTTTAGAGATTTTGAAAGCACTAGACCCTCTCTTATCTTGCTCAAGCATAGATAAAGCCATTTTTGTCTGAGATTTTACGTTCAAAAATTTCTATCTGGTCACGATAGTTTCTTATAGCTTGCTCTTTAGGAGTGACCCTGAAGGTTTGAGAGGGATAATAAATTGTTTCTCTGCGTGGGAGGAAAAAGGCTTTGCCGTTTGTGGAAGATCTGGCCCTGCACCAAGCATTACAAATTCAGAAGGTTCTGGGGCGACTGCATAATTGGAAGGGGGCATTACTGACCTCAGTCGTAGTGTTTCGCCTTTATCTTCCTTCTGAACCCTTTGTAAGAGCATTTCATCCATTTCTTCTCCTCCCACAGCTCCTTCTAGCCGGGTGGCTGAAGCGAGCAGCCGGAAACTTGAAAACCTCCTTTCTGCCTCTTCTTCGTAGGAGAGGTTGAAATCATTAATAGGGAATGCTCTGAGTTTCATTTTCCCCTTTTTTTTCTTGCTCGGCATATTAGCAGACAATTAATCAGCGTTCCGCAGTCGCAAAATAATCATCTGGCTAAACTAGCCTAGAGGTCTAATTATCAAAACAGCAAGCAAGGAAAAGCCATAAATCAACCATTGTCTTGCTACCAGTGTCAGAGGTAATTAGCCCCGTTACCTTCCTGGGGTAATTGCTGGATCGTGGCATTCTCCTTGTGTATACTTTTGATAAAATAAAACCAGAATACATTTTCTAATAAACTCATATTTATTGTAAAGAAAATAAAACATCTAACTATCTAAAATTTAACTGTTACATTTTTGTAAAATTGCTATCGGCTACTTCTCAGCAGCCGGACGTCTCTTGGCAAGAGAAGAAAGAAAAGTGTGAAGTGGAAAGAAAAGAATGAGGATACACGTAATTAGCTTACTGATAACAAAAGTTGGCAAGCTACGGAAAGTCTGACAGTCCAGAAATAATGAGCTCAGCTGGTAAATACAAAAACGCAGTGACATAGTCCACGTTCAACAATGAGATCGGTCTATAGCAGTGGTTCTCAACCTTCCTAATGCCGCGACCCTTTAATACAGTTCCTCATGTTGTGGTGACCCCCAACCAGGGGTGGGTTCTAAATTTTTTTACTACCGGTTCTGTGGGCGTGGCTTATTTTGTGGGCGTGGCTTGCTGGTCATGTGACGGTGGGCGTGGCTAGCAGGTCATGTGACTGGGTGGCCATGGCTATGTGTATAGGGACTACTCAGAGGGATGAAAAAGTCATTTCTGACAGGTCCTCGCACTTTTGACTGGTCCTCACACTTATGACCATCCTCACATTTATGCCTGTGCAGCATTCTTAACAACCATGTCACTCATTTCACAACTTCTTCTCTTCAACATGGTATAAGATAGGGCAAAAAACATAAAATGTGAGGACAGTCGTAAATTCGAGGACTGGTCAAAAGTGTGAGGACCAGTCAAAAATAACTTTTTCAGCCCTCTGAGTAGTCCCTGTGCACAAAAGGACTACCCAGAGGGCTGAAAAAAGTGATTTCTGACAGGCCCTCGCACTTTTGACCGGTCTTCGCAGTTATGACTGGTCATCATTTATGCCCATTGTACCATTCTTAACAACCGTGTCACTCATTTCATAACTGCTTCTCTTCACCATGGTGACAAGATAGGGCAAAAACATAAATTGTGAGGACACAAGTTCGAGGACTGATCAAAAGTGCGAGGACCAGTCAAAAAAACTTTTTCAGCCCTCTGAGTAGTCCATATGCATAAAAGGATACAGCAATAGAAAGGGATGAAGGAAGGGAAGAGAAATTAGAATAGGAGTGAAGGTAAGAAAGGGAGGAAGAGAGGAGGAGAAGGAGAAAGAGGAAGTAGGGAGAAGAAGAAGAGGGGGGGAAGAGAAAGTAAGTAAGAAAGAAAAGAGAGAGATGGTAGGTTTGAGGAGAAAGATTGCTGTACAATAAAAAAGATGAAAGGGAAGAAAGCCAACCCCAAACAAATATAAAGATATTAAGATAAAAAATGAATTGTTAAACTTTAAAGAATAAAAGAGAACAAATAGCAATAAATAGCAATAATTAGAAACACACATACAAACATTCAACGTATTTTCTTTGAACAGAGTATTTGGCCGGTCCACAAATTTAAACAGTTGTAGGAAGTTAGCACCCACCCCTTTCCTAGAAGAATGAAATATTTTGGGAAATATTAAAAAGGCAGAATATTATATTTCCCTGGATGAGAAATGGAAAAGCATATTTTACAGACAAAGCAGCTCCCACCTTCCTGCCCCCCACCCTTTGTTAATGGGCCAGAGGCAGAAAGTCAATCCTTTGTCAAAGGACATTTGCAACACAATAGCAATGGAAACTAACACAATGGGCCCCATCAAGCCATGTGATCCTGTCCACCATTAAAACATCTTTCCAAGCAGTCTCCATGTTTCCAGTGTCTTTTTCCCCACTTGGAGCAGAACCCAGAAGGATATTTCTTCCAACACAGTATTTAGTCATTTCAATTAAATTTACAATTTCTATATTTCCTTTTTACCATATTTATTCCTCATCTATTTTTTAAAAAAACCAATATTACCCTTCATCCTCATCTCTAATCTTAATCAAATTCAATTTTTCCCTTCTATTCTATATTATACCCCTTCGCATTGTCATCTATTTTTATATCCATCCTCACATTGGTTAATTATGTAATACAGTTGTTTAATACAAATGCAACATTTTAATATTAATCAATTAGTTATGTAACTATCTTTTTTGTATATTAATCAATATGAACATGAATATTCCAATTATTTCCATGCAATCCAATTTCTTACAAATCAATTAATTATATTTACCAATAATAATAAACCAAATAATTTCCCCCATATATTCCTCCAAACCACAACTTAACCATTTCTGCTTTCAACACAATATACAATTAATAGTATCTCAATTATTACAATTCCCTAGTTAAATAGAGCTTTTTTTCTTTTGTGTTTTAAAATCTTGAACCTCCTCTTGCCCTAAATTTCCCATTGTTTTCAGTTTTGTACCTACCTTTTTTGGTGAGGAAAAAGAAAAAGAAATCTCTCTGCCTCATTTTGTCACGTTGCAACAAAGACCCTGCTTTCGCTTTCGCTTTTCAGCATAGCTAGGGGGAAAAAATTTGCTCCAGGAATTTACCTCTTTGCAGCTAGCTCTTTGAAGCCCTGTGGCAAGAATTTAAAGTTTTTTTCCCATCAGCTGGGACTCCGGAGGCAGCAATAGTTTGGGAGTGGGCGGGGTAAGCGAACGGTGACGGGGCGATCCAACAGAGGCAGAGGGTGAGGGTGAATGAAGGCGTGGGGGGGGAGAGAAGGCTTTGGCGACCCCTGTGAAATGGCCGTTTGACCCCCAAAGGGGTCGCGACCCCCAGGTTGAGAACCGCTGGTCTATAGTTTTTGACTTGTAAATCTGTATTGTCTTTAGATATAAGTGTGACATACGCCTCCATCCAAGAATCTGGTATTTTTGCCTTCACCAAAAGTTCATTAAATAATTCCAACATTACATTACTTAACACCTCTTGAAATATTTATATAGTTCTGCTGGTAATCCATCTGGACCCGGTGTTTTCCTTTTTTTTTTTGTTTGTTTGTTTTTTGTTTGTTTTTTTTTAATTGCTCCTGTCAATTCCATCATTGATATTCTTTCCTCTAAGGCTTTCTTGTATTGTTCAGATATTTTAGGTAGGTCAAATTTCTCTAAAAATTGTTTTATCTTTCCATCAAGCATCATCTCTTGGTTATATAGTCTCTCATAATAATTTTGAATTTTTTTTCCTTTTCTTCATTTTTATAACATATACTTCCTTCTTCATCTTGTAATTGATTAATTAATTTCTTCTCTTTTTCTTTTTTTATTTTATATGCCAACCATCTACCTAGCTTATTTGCATTTTCAAAGAAATTCTGTTTGGCTGACCTTTATTTATACGCCAAAAATTCTTCTTGAATTAAATTTATTTCATGTTTTTTCAATTCCATTTGTTGTTTAGTTGTGGATTTTCTTGTAATTCTTTCTCCAGTCTCTTATATTCCTCTTCCAATTTCTTCTGTGTTTGTCTTTTCTTTTTATTCTTTTTTCCCAAATACGTTATTGCCAGGCCTCTAATATATGCTTTCATTGTATCCCATACATTCTGAAGTGATGTATCTTTTGTTTATTTTGAAGAAAAACTCCCAATTCTTTTTCCATAAATTGTTGAAATTCTTTTTCATTTAGAATTGTTTGATTCAAAGTCCATCTATACTTTTTCCTTTGTCCTTTCCATGTTATTATAAGTGGATTGTGATCTGCCCAAAGATTTGAGTCAATATTTATTTCTTGTATAGTGTCTATTAGATCTGATGGCATCCATATCATGTCTATCCTGGAGCATAACAAGTGTCTATTTGAATAAAAGGTATATTTTTCTTTCAAATGTCTATTTCTCCATACATCTTGTATACTTAATTCCTCTATCATTGTGAAAAAAGTCTTCGGACGTGTTTTTTCTGGGTTTCTTATTTATTTTTGTCGTTTTATAATCCAAATCAACATCCGTTACTGCATTAAAGTCACCCATTATGCATATATTTTCATATTCCAATTCTAATATTTTTCTGTATAACTTCCCATAAAATTCTTCCTGTTTATCATTTGGAGCATATAACGCTATTAAGAGTATTTGTTTAAAGTTCATTCTTGTTTCCACCATCAATATCCTCCCTTCATCATCTTCAAATACTAGTTTAGGCTCTAGTTTTTCTTTTATATATACTGCTACTCCTCTTTTGCTTTGTTGTATCAATGAAGTAAATAAAACTCCTAATTTTGAATATTTTAATAATTTTATGTGTTCTTTTCTGATGTGTACTTCTTGTAAACACATAATGTCCATCTTTGCCCTCGCCACGGTCACTCACGCCCTTGTTACCTCTAGGTTGGACTACTGTAACACCCTCTACATGGGGCTGCCCTTGGGATGTGTCCGGAGGCTTCAGCTAGTCCAAAATGCAGCCACACGGGTAGTTACGGGGGCGTCTAGATACTCCCGTGTAACACCTCTCCTGCGTGAGCTGCACTGGCTACCGGTGGCACTCCGGATACGTTTCAAGGTGCTGGTGCTCACCTATAAAGCCCTTCATGGCTTAGGCCCGGGGTACTTGCAGGACCATCTCCAGCCGTTCTCCCATCGTCCTGTGCGCTCTCACAGAGTCGGCCTCCTCAGGGTGCCATCGGCCAAACAATGTCGGCTGACGACCCCCAGGGGGAGGGCATTCTCTGTGGGAGCCCCGACCCTCTGGAATGGATTGCCCACTGAGCTCAGGACAGCCCCCGACCTTCTTTCCTTCTGTCGCGAGCTGAAGACGTGGCTCTTCCGCCAATTAAACTGATCCGTTTGGGGGTACACTGGTATAATTTTAAATTGTTTTTTAATTGGGTTACTGATTTTAATTTGGTATTGTATTGTGGTTTGTATTGAAGTTGTCATTTTGTAAGCCGCCTTGAGTCCCTAGGGAGAAAGGCGGCATATAAATCGAAATAAATAAATAAATAAATAAATAAATAAATAAATAAATAAATAAATAAATAAATCATAAATAAATAAATAAATAAATAAATAAATAAATAAATCTTTAATTTATTTAATTTGTTTAAAATTCTATTTCTTTTTGACACCGAATTCAACCCATTTACATTTATTGATATTGCTTTTATTTCTTCTTCCATGTTTTACTTATTACTAGCTTTCGATCTTGTCGCTCTTGTCTCTCTTTGTTCTTTTGCTCTTGCTCCTTCTCTCATTGCTCTTTCTTCCTGTTCTTTTGTTCTCTTTTATGCTTGCCTCTTGATATCCAGTCCCTCTTGCTTCTGCCATTTTTCCATCTTCTAACGGACCCCAATATTACTCATAAAATGCTGTTGCTTTTTCAGTGGAATCTAATCTATGTCTTTGTTCTTGCCATGTCACCAATATTCCTTCTGGGATTAACCACCTAAAACTCACTCCTTTTGTAATTAAAAGCCTTGTTAAGAAATGGTTTTCTTTCCTCAAATCTCTAACTCTTCTAGGTATTTGTCTCAGCACCACTATCTCTATATCTTTATATTTCATTGCAGTGTTTCTAGTTATTTGTAGTATCTCTGTTTTTATCGCTTTCTTTGTGAATCTTACATGGACATCTCTCGGTAACTTATTTCTCATTGCATATCTTGTGTGCACTCTAAAAACCTCATCCATCTCATTTAATATCTTCTTAGGTTGTTCCACACTTCTGCCAACACCTCTGCCAACACATCTGGCAAATTTTCTCCTTCCTCTTCCTCTATATTTTGAAATCTTAAATAATAATCAGATCTATCCATTCCCAGAGAAATAATTGTTCGCTCTTGGTTTTTGTCCACTGATGTCAATTTTTCCTCTAATTCTTCCACTTTCTTTTCTGTCAAGTCCACTTTTTCCTCTACTTTTTGAAACCTTTCTTCATTTTTCCGAATCATCTCTTTCACTTCTTTTAAATCTTCTTTCAAATCGTCATGAAGTGTCTGTATGAGATTTTTTAAATCCGTCGTTTCTGATGTTTTTAACGTTTCTGTTGTAGAGGGGCTTGCTACTGAATGCAAATGTGCTGTAAATTTCTTCATCCCTTAGTTTTATATGTCCCAATTTATAATCCATTTGTGATTACTATTTATAATCCAAATATCTAATTCACCTTGCTGGATTAACCAGAAAAAAGAAAAAGAAAAAATATAAGCAAAAAAGTTAAAGAAAATTCAATCTGCCCCTCTCCCCCCTCCCCCCCCCAGTGAAAAGGTATCCAATAATAACATCCAGCAAAAAAAGAGAGGAAAAGGGGGAAAGGAAGGAAAAAAAGATATATGAAAAGAAGTTGAAAAAGAAATTTTTTTAATCCATTATCTTTCTTCAGGATCTTCTTGCCTTAATCCAAATTTTAAATGAACCAGCAGTATTTTTCTTCGCTCACTCAGAGAAAAAGAAAAAGAAGAGAAGAGAAAAAGAAAGGGACAAAAGGAAAGGTTTTTATCCAGACTGTGTTCTACCATCAAATAGTAGACAAGGGGGGAAAAAATAGAATTCTTTCACTTCTCGGTATTCTTTAGGCACATGCTGGCTGCCAGGTGGGGCCCCTCTGGCCAGGGCTGCAGTTTCCAGCACACGGGCCTTCACTTCAGTCGTGTCTTCTAGGAGGTGTTTCTGACTCACAGATGGCAGTGGTCCAACACCAATGACTAGCTTCCTATAGCCGTCCTCCCAGGAGATTGTGGGGCCCCACTTATCTAGCCACGTGAGTCCCAATATGACTGAGTCAGTCATCTTTGGGGCGATTACAAAACGGAGTTGTTTTTGGTGAAGACCCATCTCCAGCTTGACAAGTTCAGTGACCAAGGTACCAGGGCCCCCACCAATTAGCATCCCATCGACTTGTTCAAAGCTGATGGGGTGTACAAGGGGCCTCGTGCGTATGCCCAACTGTTCGACTATGGGGAGACTGATTAGGCATCACGTGCAGCTGGTCTCTATGATGGCTTTTAATTCCCCTTGGACCCCTGTCTCTGGGACTACTACCTTGATTTTGAGAGCAAAGGGGTGGATGGCTTCACTTACCATCAGGTCGTCGTCACCACTGCTTTCCCCCACAGAGACTGGAGGAGATTCATTGGCCAGAGTACCCTCTGCTTTGTTGGGAAGGAGAGGGACTTCTGCAGCCTGTTTGACACTTTGTCCTTTGTCTGGCGGTTTCTGTGGGGTTTTCTTTGCTCCGGCTCTGGTGGGAGACCGGGTTTGGGGAATTTGAGTCGGAGCTAGGCATTCCAAGGCCCGGTGCCATGCTGACCACACCGGTAGCACTTGACAGTCCCAGAAGGTGTGGGGGAGGCACCTTGGTTTTCTTCACTTGGGTCCAATGTCCAATGGTCTCCTGGCAGGTTTTTCCACAGCTGGTTTCCTGTGAAGGTGAATCTCCAGGTCCAGAATGATGGCCGTGTTGTACCATAATTGTATCCGGTTCAGTACTCCCCTAATGCTGCAGGCTTGCCTGAGGTCTGGATCAAGGGCCTCTTTGAAGGTATGCACCATTAGGCGTTCTGGCCAGTCTTGCAACTTTCCAGCCAGTCTCCAAAACAGTCTCCAAAACTCCACATATTAATTCCCTTGTGGGTCTGCCAGTTTGCTTCAGGGCTTTAATTTAGGTTTCAGCTTCCACTTGTTGGACAGTGTTATTGAATCTGACCCACATCAGCTGGACGAATTCATCGGCATCCTCTAGCTCAGGGACTTCTTCGTGATGAAGCTCCACTAACTATTCCGAAGCCTCTCCTTTATTCGTGCCATCTGCGATGGTGGAAATCAATTCCCGATTGGATGGATATTGATTTCCATGTTGGTTGAAGTGGGCCCAGATGTGGTTGAGAAAGTATGCCAACTTCCCGGGAGTCCCATTGAACGTCACCCAGAACCGTGGGGGAGGAGGGGCTGGCGAGACTGGAGGCTGGGCTTGCATAGGTTGTTGGCCCGGAACTTGCTGCTGGGCCGGAACCTGTTGCGAAACCACCGGCACCTGTTGTTGAGCCTAGACTTGTTGAGGCTTGAGGTTGCCGGTGCGGCTGCAGCGGCACAGGAGCTTGCTGCGGCACAGGAGCTGACTGCTAGAAGGAACTGAGTGGTTGAAAAGGCATCGGCTGCTGGGTTAGGGCCAGTGTCCACTGGCATTGCATCCATCCTTGCCCCGGGTAGAAAGCCCACCCACGAGGGATTTGGCTCGTCGGTGGCAACCCAAACCCGGGTTGATGCTGCAGGGCAGGTAAGCTCCAGAATCCCTGCAGCAGTCCCTGCATTCCGTGGCTGGACTGGCTCAATAAGGCTGGTTGCTGGGTCATTTGAACCCCCGGGGTGGATGGAGCCCACAGCTGGCCCAGTTTGAGGTGCAAGGCTGTGAGTCAAGCCGCTTGGGGCTGAATGGAAAGAGGCCGATGCTCCGCTCCATTGGGGTACAACTCCTTGGCTTGGGAAGGTGAATGTTGGTTGCACCAAAATCCACTTAAGCTGCTCGGTGCCGAGGGGCTGAGTCGTCCCACTCACGCTGAGTTGGCTCAACTGCTCCGGGAGACTGGCCAGTGTGACGGCAGCAGGAAGCCCCATTCTCCAGAACGCCTGCGGTGCGTCTGCTGTGGCCCTCTCTACCCAAGGGTCAAGGCTTGTTCCACACCCATCCGTGGTTCCAACAGCAATCCCTGGATGCCAGGGGTAACTCCTGCGGCTTCAGACTGCAGAATCTCTGCTCTGGCATCGGTTCCTTGTGTCGGGCACCTAGCTGGCGTTCGGTTTCTGCAGCTTTTATGGCTTCCTCCATAGCTGGGGAAGGAGAGTAGAGGGTCTCAACAGGAGTTGTTGAGCCTACTACCTCCTCCGTGGCCTTCTTTTCTTCCTCTATCTTCTCTGAGTCTGTTGTGGCTCCATTACCGGAGCCTGTGTCATCATCAGGAGAGGACTCCGAGAGTGAAGGGGAGGAGTTGGCAAGGCCTCCCTCTACAGGACCCTCCTCTCTGGCAATTCCTTCAGTGTCCACCGAAGAGCAAGAGATAGGGCCAGGGCCAAGCACGTCCACGCAGCCACAGATGGACAGTGATGAGGGTAATGAGTCTTGGCTGGACCCACGCCAGCATCGCAGAGATAAGCGCGCGCAACAGAAGAAAGGGCGTGCCCAAGATTAGGCTGAGTCACTGGACCACACCCCACAGGATATAAAAGGGAGCGTGGTGGCCAGTCAAACCTTGTGACGAACAAAGCTGAAAGCTTCCACGCCATTCTGCATTGCCAGACTTTTGCTTTAAGACTGGATTATCTCTGGACTTGATTGTAATTATTGAGCTGCTTTCCTTTGATGTATCAGAAGTGGGGAGAAGTTATCTCTCCTCTTCGTAAATAATAAACTCTTGGCAGGCTGCCACTAGGTTGTTGCCAAGTTCCGTTATCATAAGGAAAAGGATTTTGCCGGCTGGTTTGGTCTTTAACTCCTGAATGTCTGTTGGTGTGTGTGCGTGGGGTTGGGGACAGAACAGAGTCTTCGCGCTGGGGGGAGGTGCTATAGTTAGAAAGGAGATTCAGGTTAATGTCAGGGTTCCAAGTAACATACCCAACAAAATCAAAATCCAAGGCTTGAAGTTCTTCAAAGCTAACTTTTATTAGAGATGTCATATTGGCACATCTGTGAAAACCCGAATCTGAGAGTTGCTGGGTTTTCCTCACCCAAAAGAAAGTTCAAGTCCTTGCCCATCACCCACATGTTCATCACACAAACCAATCAGGTACTCTCCGGAACAGAAGATACCTTCCCAGTCTTCTCAGCACAGCTGCAGAGCAAAGCGGCCTTGACTTTCTGGAAAGAATGTTATTTTAACTACATATCATCTTCATTCCATACAATCCCCCTCCCATTTTCCCACAGTAGAATTTGTGGCAGGCCTGATGGCTCAAAGGCAAAAGATGGCTTCCAGTTCTGACAGTCCCAGTGGACTGATTAGCAAGCCCTGTCCTATTTCTCTCTAGTAAATGGTTGGATCATAACAATAGGAGTAAAACAGAATTTTCTATTATTTATCATTTTTCTGTTTTTGCTCAAATACCACCTTCAGTGTGGGATTTGCTACTGCAATATTGTGACAGTGCCAGAGTGTTCATTACATTTACTGCAGTCTTACAATCATAAATCTGCTTTTAATCTTACTAAGTAAATAAAGGTACTAAGGATACTTAACTGCAGATCTCAAGATTTGAAAGTTCACATAGATTATTGAACAATGGAAGAAATGTACCAAGAAAAAGCACTGTCTGATCCAACATTAGATGCAAACAGTTGAATCCAAGGCTCAACTTGAGAAGTGTTCCAGTGAGGAAGGTAAGATTGTTGTAGACCAGAATAACTGAACTTCTTCAACCTGGCACCATCCTAATGATTACTACAGATTTCCACAGAATCCTCATGAATAACTTCTGTAAGAATATGACTATTGATTAATTTGTTCATTATCTGCTAAATACCAAAATACCATCACTGATCACCTCAATTAATTGGCATTTTGGTGCATTATGCTACAACAATTCCATTGCTACTTTATTGTTAGAGATATTTCACAAGATATGTATCGTGCTATTAAAAAAAAGAAGTCTCACCCACCCACTCCAGTCACACATATAAAATCTTATACATGTGGTAATATAAAATCCACACCCTTCTCTTCTGAGAGTTTAAGAACATAATAGATTAATTATACTATTCTTAAATACATTTCTCTACTATTAAAAATATTACATCTTATGTTAGGCACTGTTTTGTACCCCAAAAACTTACATAAAGCTGCTAGGAGGAATTATCAGAGGTTTTAATGCTACTTATCTGTAGCACATGAATTGGAGTGACTTTGTATATTTTAGACCAATTATTGCACACACTGATAGAAAGATGAATGCTGTGGTAGAATAGATGAAGTATACTTCTGCTTTTCTTTTTATTAGGTGAGGATGATCTATTAAGTCCTCCCCGGGCCACAACCACAGGATTAGAAGAGGTCATGGAACAGCTTAACAATTCCTTCCCAAGTACAAGAGGTAAGGATCATTCAGTAGGGCATGATGCAAGTACCGGTGTATTACAGACAGTGGATCTTTCTTTCAAATTGATATTATACTCAGAAATACATAAGTAAAAGATGCAAGTCTAAAAGAGAAAACCACAACTTTACCTCCATAAATACTATGATTAGCTGGAAATAATTATAAAATGTGTAGTGCAGTCTTTGTGTTCTTTTAATCTTTTGCATTTAATAAATGTATGTATTGGTACAATAATAAATTAATACGTGGATTACATAATGCAAAGTTAAAATATATTACTTATATATTTGGTAGAAAGGAAGTTGTTCTTTGAAAGATTAGAAAATTCCCACCATTCTATAGTTAGCTGAAGCTAGTAGTTTCAATAAATAACAATTGCTCCATTTCATGTTTTTCTGTCACATCAATATGACTACTCTGTCCATGAACAAAACGATTACTATATAGTAATCATATACAAATATATATATATAATATACAATTTCTGTATACATACTCTTAATTGTGAAGCTCAGAGCATATTTATAGCGACTGTGACTCCTTTTCACAGCTTTATGATAACTCACAGTTCTCAAAGCAAAAGATTTGATATTTGAAAATAAAAATACTAAATACCAGTGTAGTGGTTTATGAACATTTTTAAACTGATAGGTTAGAGCAAATTACTTTATATTTTAAGACAGTTTGTATAACTTAGGGGACTTTTTGTGTATATTCAATATGGATCTTCCTCATAAATATTGATTTGAAAGTATGTTTTTATTGTTATAAGTTATATGCACCATTTATATTACGGTAAGCTGGGATGAATTCGCCATATATTGGCTCTAATCAATTTTGAAATAAATGACATTATTTAACCAGGCATATATTGCCCAATGATTATAATAATTTTCTTTAATTAAATTTGGTGTTCAGTAGAAGCTGAGTATTCCCTTATGCCTTTTTAATGAAACAGGTACTTGCATTCTCAGGAAACAATTATTTGGATTAATTAAACACCTTGTGATCTTTATAAACACTTGGAATTTATACATTTACATTTTATATGTTATTTTTTCAAAATTATTTAAAATAACTTATGTAATTTTGTCCTTATATTTTTCACTGTGTCTTTTTAGTACGAAATAAAGCGTAATATTTATTTGTGGTTTTAAAAAGGTAGTTAGGGATAAAATTGATAGAAAGCCAACATTTCCATCACAAATCAGATTAGAACCTAAATGTTAAGCCAAATATTCATTTTCCATTGCTTGGATTTGTTGTTTTGTTGAGTAAAAGGTTTATGGATATAAATTCCAGAGATGAGAATATTTAATTGAATGTTGGACAATAAAATTCTTTAGTAGAAATATATAACAATATTTTTGTTAGCACTTTGAGCTGATTTTCTGTGATCTATCTCTCATTCTTCCCTTTCTTCACACAGTAAATGTATTGTGAACCATGGATTAATTCTTTTTAGGATTGTAAGTAATTAAATATTTTAGCATAAAAGTTGACTTAAATCCAAACATATCTGGCAAAATACACTTAGAAAACACAATGTATTTTTCAAAGTTGTACAGGATCCATTGATGGTATTGGAATTACATTGTCTTTTCCCAAATTAATGTCCTTTTTCAAAACACTGATCTGAAGATGTGTATATCCATCTCCTTATTTCAAAGGCTGACAGTGAAGGAAATGTGTGTATGGGAGGTTTACTGAAAAACAAAATTATGTGGATTTAAATACTTTGCACCCTTTTTCAAAAACTGTTGTTTTAAATCTATGTTCATAATAATAATTGATATATTTTGTGTGTGTATGTGTTTTCATTTTCTTTTTGATACATCTAATATAAAGGAAGAAATGGCTCTGGAAAGCCAGTGAGTGAGGTTAGTGCATATAATGCCCACTGCAAGAGCTTCTCACTGCTTCATTCTCCTTTTTTTGGAGGTGTGTGCGTGTGGCACTTGTGGCACAGCATGTGTGTTTTTCAGTACTTGTTACAGGGATACTGTAATATATAATACTTCTCAACTGTCAATGGATATCAAGCTACTAGAAACAGAAGAAATGCATATTTTTTTCATTAGGCTATCTCCAAAAATGGGCAGGGGAATATAAAAGTGAAACTGTTTCTATAAAATTGTTCAAATAAATCTTTCATAGTTAATCATAACTTGATTTGCATTTTGAGACTACAGCAGGTTTTTTACCTTATATAACTATTTTGAACATATATGTTCCAAATAGTTATATAGAATTATTTAATTATGTTCTTTTCAAAGCAAGAGTTGAGAGATATAAATTGCAAAATCTTTCAGCTTGCAAGTTTAATGTTTGTGCCAGTTAAATTGTCACTAACACCCACAGACTAAACTGTGTCATGTTAAAGCATGTGTGAAAACTCAGCTGATTTAGCTGTTACAAAATTAAATTTTAATCTGGTGAGAATGAAGGTTTATTATTACAATCAAGGACTAGTTCATAAAGAAAAGATATAAATGGAAGCAGGTTTTGCATTTTGTTGAATAGCCCACTATAAATCTTGCTTGTTTTTCAATCTAAATATTTCGTAGTTATTGTATGGAAAATCATAGGAATTTCAATAACTTGATGTAAGCTCATAACATTCTTGTTACTAAAATAGTTGGTAGTTTACTGAAGGCATCTGAATGTTTTTCACCAAATTTGATATTTAAAACATATAGTTTAATAAAGGGAAAGTAAAAAAAAGTTAATGTGTCACAATACAAGATAATGGAGAACTGCAATAGCCTTGTATCTAAACTTAATCAAAGCTCATTCTTATATAAGAATCTGTCTCCTATTTAAGAATAAATGGAGTTTGAGGCAGAAATGGAGTTGTAGGCAAAAAAAAGTAAGTTTTGAAAAGTGATTAATATATATTAAGAGTATATACAGTATTATATTAATGGAAGAATTCCAGGGAATACAATTAAAAATACTATCATGAACTTAAAATGTAATTAAGTATAAATTAAAGAATATTTTAAAAAATTATAATTTATCTACATTTACAAAACATTTAATAATTCTGTATAATAGAAATATCACAGTACTATGTATAAATACATTGTTGCAATGAATGGAATTTTTTTTTAAAAAAAGGGATTGAAAAATATTTTTGTATCATTCAGATTATAGGTGCTTTAAAAATCACATTAACATTCATTTGATTTATATCCCACTTTTCATTCAAGATAGTCTGGCAGCATGAATTTTCTTTGAAGACAAAGAAAGTCCAGTTGCCTCTTGGAAAAGTCATGACCTGGATGACTGTGAATCTCCATAGACATTTAGAACTGTATTTTTTTCCCAAACTAGGGTTTAAACCTGTAGAGGTGGGGGAAGTGCTTTTTAAATTAGCATTTAGGTGCTCTGGGGCTGTGCAAAGTCTGAAAGACTTGTATCATTGTTGAAGTATGTACAACTTTATTGTTGTACTTTAAATGGTGCAGTAATTCTGTTACACTGCTGTTCCAATTGTGTTGCTTCTATTTTTTTCAGATTGCACAATTTATCTGTTAGTAAGCTAAAGATTGAAAATTTAATTAAACTTCTTAATTGCTCCCTTTTCAAATCCTTGGGAGCCTGCTCTAATTAAAAATAGGTGCAGTTTCTTCTCATATTGAGGGAAGCAACACATATGTTTAATGCAAGCCTCCAAATAATGCATGAAATGTATGCATAGACACTTAAGATACTTCTTCAAACATTTTAAACACATCTGTCAATCATTTCCATTCAAGTGTGGTGATCAAAAGGTTTCTTCCTGTTTCTTACAGCTTAGTATTGTAAAAGGTAAAAATGTAATAGTCACAATTACATTTAATAATAATAATGATGATGATGTAATAAATGTAATATAAAGTCCTTAAATTATGTAATTATACAAAAAAACCCTGCAGATAATAAATGTCATCCTTATTTTACTAATTTATCCATAAACGTTATTCAATCTAATCCACATGGTTAAGGTACTGGACTTGAAAAGATGAATTGCTCTTCCATAAGGATGAATCAGGGCAAGCCAATTAACTTTGTTAAAGGATCATTGTGTTTCCACAGAAACGTCGTTGTAAATCTAATACTAATTGATTCCAATGAATAGTAGCAGGATCATGCTTTGCTTCCAACCACTACTTTAGTCAAAATTCCCATGAAGCAGAGCATCCTGAAGCAGAGCCTCTTATTTAAAGTGTCATGAGTAAATTATCAGTTAAATTCTAAGTAAAGCACAACTGATTCAAAATGATTACCTGAAAGATCTTAAGAAGTTTCAACACCATCTATCATGTGGACACACTCAAACTGACTGCATTTAAGGGTGTTTTCATAAGGGCAGTATTTGGATACACATCTAAATCATTTGACTTGTGAGGACTACATTTTCTGTATGAACAGTCATCAATATTAAGAGGTGGATAGACTTCCCTCTTTAGATTGAATGGATAATGAACAGAGGCAGAGGCATTTCAACTGGTCCATCCTAACTTCAGAATGTACATCTGAAGCCACATGAAAATGTATTTGTCCCAAACATTTAATTTATATTATTGTTTATATGGTTATGTGTCTATGTGTATGTTGCATGATTGTTTTGTTTGCCATATCTTCTAATTTTGTATTACTCTAAATATTGTATGAATCATTTCAGACTAAAAATTATATCAGTACAATTGCAATTTCCACTACAATTTCAATGCCACAGGGTCCCGTCCCCCCCACAGCAGTTTCCAGGACATACAGCCATGGAGATAATCTAAGCTCCCTGTTAGCTTTTCACACTTACAGTTTTTGATAACAAAATATCCTCAAAGGTTTGTTTACTTTGAATCCAAAGGGCAAAAACCCTCCCAAATCCCTGCCACACGGGAAAGCATTTAGATTGTGCCTTAGATGCAAGAAAGGAAAATTAGAAAAAATAAAAAGATATGTATCATCTTGTAGGTTTATATGTAGCAAGCAGAGTTTTGTTCTTGTAAATCACTGTTTTTAGAATATTAGACTTACCTATCAATAAATAAAGTATGTACAGTAATTGGTATAGCAAACAGGCAGAATAGAATTAAACTAATCCACTATTGGAAAATTCACTGTGCTCATAAATTACTTGTTAAAATTAGTGAACTATCATAACCAAGGCTGTTTCTTAGAAACTGTTATAGTTTGAGGACAATAATCTTACTAGAACAAGGGAAAATTGCTAAGAAAGATATGGTGTACAACTATTAGTCATGCTGAACCTCTTACCACACTCAAGTTTCTAATCCATCAAGAAAGGGAGTTATTTCAGCCTAACACAGAAAAAAATTAGGAACATTGGATCTTTCTGCCCACAATCAATTGTGTCAGTCTTAATACACCAAGGATAGTAGAATATTTGTACAGCCTTTCACATGGGTATGCTTTTAATGAAAAATCTCTCCAAAAGTAAAAAAAGAAATTGACTAGGAATGATAAAATTATAGGGAAAAAACAAGGGAGCCCAACCTCTACACAGAAAATGTAAAACATAATTAATACTAGCTATACTAATTGCTTTAGACCTTCCTTGAAAAATTGTTAACTTTCAACACATGTTTAGAGTTCACTGCAAAAAAGGATGAATTGAGTGGCTTTGATATTACTAAACAAGCCCTCCTTGCTTTTCTTCCTTCCCCCTCTCCCCAACACTATTCTTTAATGACACGTGGAGGATAATTAATTATTAAAATAATAATTAAAACATAATTAAATTTGTGAAAAGATGGACTGTGGCTTTGCCCAATCATGCATACTACTCTATCTCATAAATTGAGCCAGCCAGGAAATCAAGTTACTTCTGCTTAAGCATATCTTCCTAACAGGCATTGTGAAATAATGAATATTCAATCTAGTTTTCATATTCTACAAGGGGACATCCAATTTATTCATATCTCTAAAGTCTTTTAGCACACTGAGATAGTATCAATTTATAAAATACTTTAGGAGGCATGTTATGTCATTTTTTTTTTTAAAAAAATTGCAGATTGTCAAAAACAGATGGGATTTAGCATTATTAGTTTTTAAAATAGAGTCTGAAAAACCAGTAATTTTCTGTGTTGAACCAAGGGGTGGTAAACATTACTTTAAAAAGCAATATTGCATAAGTATAGTCCCATACAATAAAACTGGTCATAGAATAGAATAGAATTCTTTATTGGCCAAATGTGATTGGACACACAAGGAATTTGTGCTCTCAGTGTACATAAAAGAAAAGATACATTCATCAAAAATCATAAGGTACAACACTTAATGATAGTTATAGGGAACAAATAAGCAATTAAATCATATTAGGAAACAGTCAGTATAAATCGTAAGGATACCAGCAACAAGGTTACAGTCATACAGTCATAAGTGGGAGGAGATGCTTGTTAAAATGCCAGGTTTTTGAGATGTAAGAAAGTCAGACTATATAGATATATAAGCTGTACCATTCAATTGAAAAGCAAATTGAAATCTTTTGGGGAAATAACAATAGAACTAGAATAATATGGCTACATAAGTGTGCACACCCTTAAGCTAGTACTTTGTTGAAGTACCTTTTGATTTTATGACAGTATTGCGTCTTTTGGGGTAGGAGTCTATCAGCTGAGACATCTTGCCTTGGGAATCTTTGCCCACTCTTCCTTGCAAAAGCACTTCAAATCTGTTAGATTGCAAGGTCTATGCACAGACCTCCTCAGGTCACCTTGCAGATTTTCAATTGGATTCAAGTCTGCTTTGGTCAGGCCATTCCAAAACTGATTATCTTCTAGTTAAACCATTTTTTGGTTGATTTGGAGGTATGCTTTGGATAATTGTCATATTGAAAGGTGAAATTCCTTTTCATCTTCAGCATTTTAGCAGAAGCCTAAAGATTTTGTTCCAAAATTAACCAATATTTGGAACTGTTTGATATGTCTAATTTAATGAAAAGAAAAACTAGGGATGACATGATAGCAGCATTCCAATATCTAAGGGGCTGTGACAAAAACAGGGTGGAGGGGTCAAACTATTTTTCAAAGCACTTGAAGGCAGAACAAGAAGCAGTGGATGGAAGTCAAGGAGAGAACCAACCTAGAACTAAGGAGAAATTTCTGACAGAACAATTATTCAGTGGAACAACTTGCATCCAGAAGTTATGGGTGCTCCAACACTGGAGGCTTTTAAAGAGAGATTGAACCACAATTTATCTGAAATGTTATGGGGTTTCCTGGTTGAGCAGGGGGTTGGACTAGAAGACCTCCAAGGTCCCTTTCCAGTTATTGTGTTACTTTGTTCTGTTCATAATTGCCTCCACCTTGACTAAAAAGCCCTAGTTCCAGCTGAAGAAAAGCAGCTCCAAAGCATAATACAGGTAATCCCCGGGTTATGAGCATTCACTTAGCAAATGTTTGAAGTTACGCGATCAGCACCCTAGCATTTCCGAACAAGGCCCGAAACTACAAATCTTGCAGGACCATGGCAGTTGTTCACCCTTATGAACAACCACAAGGGCTCTGCAACATTCATATTGCCAGCCTTATTCGGCCATCCAGAGGCCTCACTTGGCAACATGCCGGCTGAAATGGAGCTTCTGAGGGGTGGATCCACCCATCAGAAGCCCCATTGTAGGCCGAAATGGGAGGTCTGCATAGGGCTCAATTGAGCCTCGGAGGGGCAGATCCAGCCCCCGGAGGTTCGGATCCGCCCCTGGAGGCTCCATTTCAGCTTGCAATGGGCTGGGGGAGGCAGTGGAGGGCCAAACGGCGCCTCAGAGGGGCGGATTCAGCCCCTAGAAGTTCAGATCCAGCCCCTGGAGGTTCCATTTCAGCCTGCAACAGACCGGGCGAGGCCCAAACAGGGCTCAGGATGCTGGAGTGGAGACAGCTTGCTAGATCTTCACATGGTAATTGACCCAGCACACCAGGTTGGGGGGGAAGCAATTGTGGGGAACATGAGGTATTTCAGTGGGTCGGAGAAGCCTTGGGTGGTCTTAAGCAGGTGGCCTGTTCCATCAGTAGGTCCCCCAGGGCCTTCCCGACCCTGAAATACCTCATGTGCACTTAGCGAGCCTCGCATTCCATTAGCAAATGCATGGGGATAAGGACAGTGATCTCGTTCAAGGTACGAGATTCACTCCCAAAATCCTCAGGTTACAAATGAAATGGGCAGGCTCCATTACATTTGTAGCTCAAGAACTACCTGTACTGCCACCACCATTCTTCCCTGTGAATCTGGTGTACTATGGTGATGTACAGTGTTTTTGCGCCAAACATAGATTTTGGAATTTCAAATGTTCAACCTTGGTCTTATCAGACCATAACACATTTTCCTACATGCTTTTTTCAGATTTGATGTAGGTTTTTTTTTCAAAATATAACCAGGCTTAGATGTTTTTCTTTGTAAGAAAAGGCCCCCGTCTTGCCACCCTACCCCACAATCCAAACATATGAAGAACACAGGAGATTGTTGTCGCATGTAATAACAGCCAGTACTTGCCGGAACTTCCTGCAGCTCCTTTAATGTTGCTGTTTTTGACAGTCCCTTAGACCAGTTTTTTTATTTTTTTTATAAATTTTGGAGGGACATCATTTATTGGTAATGTCACTGTTCTGCCATGTTTTCTCCACTTGTTGATGACTGTCTTCACTGTGTTCCATAGAATATCAAATGCCTTGGAAATTTTTTTGTACCCTTCTCCTTACTGATACCTTCCAACAATGAGACCCCTTTGATGCTTTGTCAGTTCTTTGCAGACCATGACTTGTAAGAAACAACTAAATAAATGTCAGAAAAATCCTACTAGCACACCTGATCTATATATAGGCTTGGTCAGTATCACTTTAATTGATGGCAGATGTGTAATGACTACTATTTAATGTCAGTTTGGAAGTGATTGGTTAATTCTGAACACAGCACATCCATACCTATAAGAGCATGTGAACACTTATGGAACCACTTTATTGTAAGTTTTTATTGTTATTTTCCCCCTAAAAAATCTTAGTTTTTTCAATTGAATTGTACAATTTATATTATGTTAAAAGTGGAAAAAATTCTGAAATGATTATCTTGGTCTGATTTTTTACATCTCAAAAACCTGGCATTTTAATAGGGGTGTGCAGACTCTATGGCCACTATAACATAGTGATTCTGTGGACCTTGGATTAATTTCCATTCAGAGATACAGAATGGTCTGAAAATCAGGAATATAAGGTTCAAAAATGCACATTATGCATATGCAGAATATGCATACGATTCAACAAAATATATGTGTCTGCACAATTTTTTGCTAGAAACTAATGTGGGAGTTTGGCCATTTTCTTGCAGGTGATCAATCATTGCATTCTGATGTTTTTCCTAATTTGCTTTATATCCGCCACTTCTTGTACCCATATTAATAATTAATAATTTGTTGTATCTTGGTATATATTTTGTAATTCAAATAGGAAACCAGCTCTGTGTGATATTATTCACCCATTGAATGAAATTTTGCTATTGTCTTCCTTCAATTAGCAATAATAATTTAAAAGTTAGCATAAATATATATAACTGGTTTAAATCTTAATTTTAGTTCCAATAAAGATCTTCTCTGAGATAAACTCATGTTTATCAGCATTTAAACCTTCTTCTAGCTATGCTATTAATTACAATTGATCCAGTTAGGTGTTACAAAAATTGATTAATCTACAAATACTTTTGCAATAAAGCCTGCATATTGTCATGCACATTTAACTTTGGAATGTTCATGCACGTAGCTTTGAAATTGTTTTGCAGTGTGGTGCTAATGAAAAGTGCTTTTCAGATTTTACTCAACTATACTACTGATCGTGCTGTGTCAAATAATTCCAAATTATTTGATACACTCCTTGTGTTTTACCTCATTTTTCATAATTTATTGAGGATACCTCTTTCCTGAAGGGCGTATTGTATTAATTGTATTACAGGTAGTTCTTGAGTTACAAATGTAATAGAGCCTTCCTATTCCATTCGTAACCCAAGGATTCATGGGAGTGAATCTCATACCTTGAACACGATCACTCCCTCCTTTCACCCATGCATTCGCTAATCAAATGCCTGGTTCGTTAAGTGCACATGAGGTATTTCGGAGTGAAGAAGGCCATGGGGAGCCTAGTGATAGAACAGTAGGATAGAACAGGCCACCTGCTTAAGACTACCCAAGGCCTCCCCGACCTGCTGAAATATGTCATACTCCCCACAATTGCTTCCCCCAACCTGCCATGCCAAGTCACTTACCATGCAAACATCTCTCAGCCACGTGCGCCCCTCTGACACTCTGTTTTGGTATGTGCAGGCCTCACCCAGCACTCTGCAGGCCAAAACAGAGCTTTGGAGGGGCATCCTGAGGTGGTGCAGTGGTTAGAGTGCAGTACTGCAGCTTCTTCAGCTGACTGCTAGATCAGCAGATCAAATCTCACCGGCTCAAGGTTGACTCAGCCTTCCATCCTTCCGAGGTGGGTAAAATGAGGACCCAGATTGTTGGGGGCAATATGCTAATGCAATATGTTAATATGCAAAATGATATATGCTAACTTTGTAAACCGCTTAGAGAGGGCTGTAAAGCACTTTGAAGCGGTATAGAAGTCTAACTAATAAATAAATAATCCCTCCGAATCTCTGTTTTGGCCTGCAAAGTGGAGGGGAGGGGAATAGGCAAGATGAATGTTGCAGAGCCTCTGTGATTGTTCGTAAGGACGAACAACTGCCGTGGTTCTGCAACATTTGTAGTTTTGGGATTTGTTTGTAAACACTAGGGGGCGTTTATCGCATAACTTTTAATGTTTGCTATGGGAACTCTCATAACCCAGGGATTACCTGTAATTATGATCTTTACAGATATTCACAAGACAGATCAATTTATGCCTCTCTCTTTTTTTTTACAGGCAACAATGTAGTTAACCTTTTCCACATGGCAGATGACTTGGGCCGAGCAATGGAAACCTTAGTGACAGTGATGACTGACAACAAATTAGTAGAATAACAAGTTCTATTTTACAACTTCAGGCATAACCTGCATGGTTTTTATAATATTCATATGATGGAGGATTAGACTGTAAGAGTTTACATGAAAACAAATCTATATTTTTGTGAAGGATAGTGGTTCTATACTGTAGATTTCAGTAGTTTCTTAAGTCTGTTATTGTTTTGTTAACAATGGCAGGTTTTACACATCTATGCAATTGTACAAAACATAAAGAAAACTACATGTAAAATCTTGACAGCTAAATAACTTGCCATTTCTTTATATGGAACGCATTTTGGGTTGTTTAAAAAGAATTTATAGCTGTTATAAAGAAAGATTGTAAACAAAGTGTGCTTTATAAAAATGTTTATATAAATCCCTAAAAAAACAAAGAAAAAAAATGAGGCAGTGCATTTGTTTAGCATCACTTCAACTTGGTAATTATACACAACAGATATTCATGTTCTGTGTTCTTTTCCTTAAAATCAAACAGAATTTCTGCAACACCAAGCAGTCAGCCTACATTTCTTCTTGTATCTGACTAGCTCTTGCTTTAAAATTATTATTTTCCAAAGTTTCTAATTGAGATAGCTTTCCATGTCCTGAGCAAGTCTTACTAGAATTATCCAGCTAGTTGGCAATAATATGAAAGAGCACATTACATGACAAATATCAGAATTTGCAAAAATAAGATAAATTGAACTCATATTCTAAACTCTTTATTTCCTCTATACTTTGAATCTGAATGTTAAAAGTAAACACAAAATAGTAATTGCCTTATTGAATTATACCAGTGGACTTAGGTGTCCTTATCCTGCCTCTGGCACTGGCCAGCACCTTAATGTTTCAAAGTAAAAGTATGATTTGCTTTCATGCCCTGTGATGCCACTTTTTATCAGATATTCTGCATCTGTGTGTGTATTGGGATGAAGACTTGACTACAGATACCAGTCTGTAATCTGTTTAATCTTTAGATTATTCATATTATTATTTAATATTTCATTTTTATAGAAAAAGTATTGAGTATTGAAAATTGCCTAAATTCTTTAAAACACACAAAGCACTAGTTTTTGCCTTGTAACAAATTCCAAGGACCCACACCAGTTCCACACCAACAGTAATAAAACTGAATAGTGTGACACAATGGTAAACATCAACTCTATCAGTTGCTTAAAGTAGTCACAGTACTTCATGAGAAGCTGATTGTCCAAAATGAAATCCAGCAATCCTACTCTACAAGTAATGCCGCACAATTAACAATGACTCAGGAGAGGGATGATAAAAAACAGATGTTAGAAAAAAGTCTCTCAAATTTACTATTATAAAATGTTGAACAAAAGCTTCATAATTTCTTTTTTTTTCCTATCAGCCTTTAATTCCATTGTCTAAAGACAGATTTTTACCACCTAATAAACTTTAATACTTTGCAAAAGTTAAATCTGTTACCTCTTGTATAATTAAAACACAGGAGAAAAATATATTTTATTTTTTAATGCTACTTAACATTCAACATGGGTAGTCATGGTATTTCTAACTCACTTTCGTTTTGTGGTGTTCCTGACAATTATGTAGAGAAGGTATGCATCGTCAACCACTTATCCATTGTGTAAACTGATGTTCTTTTAATACCAATACAGTATACAATTAAAATTTAGCAATTCTCAAAGAAAGTCCATACATTTTCATGCTTTTTTAAAGACTTTGGGTACAATTCAGTCTAGCATGAGCACAGTGATTACCCACAAATAAATTAGTCTAGAGTTTTAAAAAGCTTGCTCTTTCTTTAGTGAGTCTTGTATGCATCTCCCTGAGACGACAAGCTTTCCCTTTCATTCGGGAGTATTTTCTTCACTTCTGAGGATGCACACTAAGATGAGCATTAAAAGGGCTCTTTTATGTCCTACACGAACCCTACTCTTTGTAAGGACCGCACTGATGCAATGGTAGACTGAATCATAGGGTTCATTTACAAATGAATATCCTATATATTTCATACCCTTTATGTAAGATTTTACAGATTCAGTTATAGATGGGATTTTTTTTTATGCCTTAAGTTCTCTTAAATTTTAAAAGATTTGAGACTAATAGAGTGCACAACTATTTTCATCAGGGTTATTTCTTTTTTAGACATTAGTTTTGAAGTGAGTCTGTCGAAAATATAAAAAAGAGTTTAAGAGCTTTATTGCTGCTTTTAAAGAGTTTCTTTGGAACTATTTCATGTTCCTTATATCCATACACTACTAAACTATAAAGCATTTTCAGTATAACCGAATATTGTCTGGTATGTTATACCATTTTCATGCAGTACTGATTTATTACTTGGGTATCATTTATTGTGTTCTAACATCAACACTGTAACATTTACTAGTTATTTTTATAAATTTCAGTTTTACTGCATTTCACAACATATTGAATTTTACCAAATATATGCCTTACTTACTGTATTGTATACTGCTTTACTGTGTATATCAATAAAGCATGTAATTATGTTACAAAGTGTGCCATTTTTACTAGTATAGCAGCACTGGATTCTTCTTCCACAGGAGTGTCAGTAGGAACAGAATAGGAGGGAGAGAAGCTGCAGGATTACATCTGCGATGCACACTTGCACATATATTTATTTTAACTTGCACTTTGAAGTCAACACTGCTATTAAGTGGCATTTGAGAGAGAGACTATTCTCCCTGTCAAAGAAGTCATAGAATGATAAACAAAACAGTTTATTTTCTCTAAAAAAATTATCAATCATTTAGTGAACATCCAAAACAGACAATTACAACTGCATAGAGAGCAGTTGTACATCTGGCTTGCATGTAACATCTGCTAGCAATTTCTTAATCAGGTATTCCAGAGATAGTATTGTGGTTATGAAGCTACTTTATAGAGTTGCTGATAAATACAGCCCTAATATAGAACAGACTACTTATGGGACCCATGATGAATTATAGATAGTTCTTATTTAGCAACTGCCTCATTTAGCAATGGTTTTCAGTTACAATAGTGAGGAAAAAGTAACCATGACAAGTTCTTGCATTTATGACTTTCATAGGTGTATAAAACAGAAAAGCTGAAACAATCATAAACGCAGTTGCGGTTTCATTAAGCAACTGCTTTGCTTAAGGACAGAATTGCTTGTCCCAGTTGTGGTAACTAAATGGGGACTACCTATACATGTCAAGTTGCAATAAATAAAACAATGAACTACACGTGTAAGGTATTAAAAGAAGTTTTAAAAAACTTGCTGAAATATATTTTCAACCCTACAAAAGACAATCAAATCCATACAGTCTAGAAAACCGAAGCAAGTAACTGAGGCACAATAAAAAGTGAAGTGTCACTTTGTATTTACCTAGCTACAGCTATAACTACAAAGCAAGGAAGCCTGAAAGCCAAACTAAAACCTACACAAAAACTGGCCAAAATGATTTCTCTAATCTTCATCACTCCATACTTAGAATCCAGTTCAGGGGTGAAATTCAGCAGATTCTGGAAAACCTGTAGTGGAAAGTTTGAGTAGTTCGGAGAACTGGCAAATACCACCTCTGGCTGGCCCCAGAGTGGGGTGGGAATGGAGATTTTGCAGTATCCTTCCCTGCCATGCCCACCAACCCACACCACGCCCACCAAGCCATGCCCACAGAACGGGTAGTAAAAAAATTTGAATTCCATCACTGATCCAGTTCAATAAGAAAGAAAAAATATTCAAACATTTGACTATTCAAACAGCTAGGTATATTTCTTCAGAATAAATTTAGATTTACATCAGAAGTGTGCAGTGCAGTAAGGTGAATGATCTTCCAGCTGACAAGAAAGAAGACATGCTTGATGGAAACATCTCTATGTATGAAAAATCAGAACATGAAAAATGGGTGCAGAGAAGGGTGGAAAGGGAACAGTATATAGCTATTCATCTCTTGTTTTGAAAATATAATAGCATATTGAAAGGCTCACATGATGTTCTCACATGAAGATAGGTGACATTCCTCTTTAAAAGATGGGATTAGATCCATGATTAAAGCCAAACTACTGGTTAAACAGGCCTTTAGAATAACCTAACATAGAGTAGCAGATATTTGTTTGTTTAATATGCCACCCATCTCACTGTTGCAACTCTGGATGTCTTACAAAATGATAAAAAGGATAAATATAAAAACAATTAAAATCAATTGGAATATAGACCAAAAACCAAGAGAACAGAAAGCATGGTAGGAAGGCTCTTCTCTCTTATCCCATCAACTACCTCCAGCATAGAGGGCCCCTATCAGGCCCCAACCCACCCAGCACAGCCACATTTTAATGTCCTTGAAGTCCAAGAGGGTGGAGGCAGATCTTATCTTTGGTGGCAGAATATTTTAAAGAGGCCACAACAAAAAGGCTCTTCTAGACCCCACCAGCGAAAAGTCCTTCATGGATGAGAGCCATAGCAAGCCTCTTCTGAAGTAAGGGCCAATTACATTGGAATAAGCACCTCAGATATTCTGGACCCATATCATAAAGGGCATCAATATTTCCAGCAAAAGAATAAATAGATGTTCGTTATTTTTTAATTATTTTATTTTTGAATTTATTTAATTGGATAAAATAGTAAGCTTAAAAAGAATATTATTCATTTTAATCTTCAATTTATTCCACAAGAGTGTAAAAATTATTTTGCTTTATCTAATGTCTAGAAAGTTTCAAATCATATTTCAGAGCAGAAGATTGAACTTTAAAGTTTATTTTGTAAAAGAATATCTCGCATTACATGGCAGGATACATATCAGGCATTACTGTAACTACATTCCTTTCCTCTGAGAAAGTGTTTGTCTTAAAGATAGTCGCCATGGGTACCAAGGCAGCAAATGATAGTAATATCAAGGCAGATTAAAGACATCCCATGATAATTTAAATTAAAACCTCAAAATGAGTTAATTAAAAAAGAGATTATGGGTATGTTTCTTAAGTATATCACAAAAGGAAATGCCATTATTACTACACATTAGTATTGTGAACAATTTCCTTGCATATACTATACATTTCTTTAATGGTTAAAAACATGGTAGGTTGTTTCTAAAAGTGCTGTGTCCTTACATTATATATGTTTTCCTCAGAATATTTGTTGGCTTTATTGTTTATTTAGCCTCTTGATAAAATTGGGAAACAAATTAGTTATCAATATCTTTATACAAAGATATTATATAAACCAGGGGTGTCAAACTCAAGGCCCGTGGGCTGGATGCGGCCCACAGGGTGCTTAGATCTGGCCCACAGAGCCTCCCTGGAAACAGCGAAGGACAGGCCTGCTGTGCCTCTGCCAGTGAAAACAGAGCTTGGGAGGGCCGGATGCGGCTCTCCCAAGGTCCATTTTTTGTTGTGACAGCCTCCTGCAAACCTCTGCCAGTGAAAACAGAGCTCAGGGGGCTGCTCATGGCCCTCCTGAGCTCTGTTTTCACTGGCAGAGAGCTGCAGGAGGCTCTAGTGGCTGAAAACAAAGTCCGGGCCTCCCCCAACTCCGTTTTTGCTGACAGAGGGCTGCAATAGGCCATGGTGGCTGAAAATGGAGCCCAGGCAGGCTGTGAGTGGGCTCCCCGAGCTCTGTTTTCGCTGACAGAGGGCTGCAGGAGGCTGTCGCAGTTAAAAACAGTCCCAGGGGGCTGCATGCAACCCCCCCTGACCTGTTTTCGCTGGCAGAGGGCTGCAGGAGGCTGTTGCAGCTGAAAGCAGCCCCCCTGACCTGTTTTTGCTGCAGAGAGCTGCAGGAGGCTGTCGCAGCAGAAAAGGGAGCCCAGGCAGGCCACATGCCCCACCCGAGCTCCATTTTCACTGAGAGATGGCTAGCAAAACAAACTACTAGGAAAAGTGGCATTTGATCACAAGGCAAGGAGGCATTGAGAAATATTTCCCCTTTTGCATTTGAGCATCCAAGAAGGGGCAAGAAAGGAGAAAGGGAAAGAGGAAAGACAAACAAAAAGAAGGGAAGATGGGAAGAGAGCAAGGAAGGAAAAAGGAAAGATGGGAAGGAAGAAAGAATAAAGAGAAGGGAAAAGAAAAGGGAAAAAGGGAAAAAGGAAAGAGAAGAGAAGGGAAGGGAAGGAGGGAGGGAAGGAGGGAGGGAGGAAGGAGGGAGGGAGGGAAGGAAGGAAGGGAGATTATAATGAGAGGGAGGAAGGATCTGAGAGAAGTCCTGCCTTAGCATTTGGCCACCAGCCCTTTCACCATCCCCTTGTCGCCATCCCCTCCTGACCTCCCTGGTGGTCTCCCATCCAATCGCTGAGGATGCTTTGGTTACAAAGCAAGGTCTCCACACTTGAAGAGGGAGTGGGCCTCCCTCTGACCCACACACTTTGCCCTTCCCCACACACCATGAGCAACCTGGCCAAGGAGAGTGAGAACAGCAGCAGCAGCCTTGAGAAGGAGGTAAGCACAGCCGGGCACCCACCCGGGGAAGCTGGGTGGGGTTGTGGGGTCCTGGTGTCCTGGGAGCTCAAGGGCTGGGCTGGGTGCTTGCCCTCCACCGCCTAGGGCTCTGAACAGCCTGCGCCGCTGTCCAGGGGTCCTCTGTGCGGCCTGAGAGGGACGGCAAGGCTCCAGGGTTTGGCGCTCTCCCTGGTCTCGCCTTCACTGGAGACAATGGATCCCCCCAGCACTGCCTGGCCACCTTAGGTGCCCCTGACATGAGTGATGTTGAGCTGGCCACTCCCCCAAGCCACTCCCACCCCAGCCACTCCCCCCGGCCACACAAACACACCCCGGTCCCCCGAGGTCAAACACAATCCTGATGCAGCCCTCAATGAAATCAAGTTTGACACCCTGGATAAAGCAAAACAAATTTTCTCTATTAGAGTTACTATATGATGTCAAAATATTCAGTGAAGGCAATAAAAGTTGGTAAAATTTTATCAAATCAGTAAATACTAACTTTGACTTTTAATTCCAAAAGCATGATTGTAAAGTGGTGAGAATTGATGAAAATGTGGTGTTATTTCAATATACAATGTTAATAGTTCACAGATTGAAGGATGTATTTTGGAGAAAAAAATAGTGATACGACACATCACCATAATATGTTGCTAGCAGTTATGAAAAACCAGTTATTTGCACAGTTTCCGAACTGTAGAAAACATTTTTAAGAAAATAATATAATAACCACAATAAGTATATAAGGCAGAGTTTGAAATACCCAAGTAATATAGAACACAGGTAATTAGAATGAAGTTGTGTAATTTGAGGCATAATTATTTTATTACTAGCTTTAGAAAATAAATCAAACAAAATGGAGACTGCACCCTTCCCATAATCCTACCCTGCAATCCCATCTAAACCATTTAATAGAAGTTCCTTCACCAGCTAATAGCACAGTTCAAGGGCAGCCCTAACGAGATAATTGCAACATAAAGAAATGCCAAACTTCCATCTTCTGGCAGGCTGATGACCCATTCTTTGAACAGTGGACTCCCTCAGCTTTGCTGCCCTTTTGAAGGTCCATTTTGCCTAATAGAACTCATCCATGTACACCAATAAGAACCTGCCCAGTTCCCCAAAGTGCCCAGTCAATTAAGTTCCTAGGATTTCCCACTTGTATAAGGTGACCAGACGTCCCGCTTTTGGCGGGACAGTCCCGCTTTTGAGCAATTTGTCCCGCGTCCCGCGGCGTTTTAAAAAAGTCCCGATTTTTCATTCTGCCTCCTCAGTCCCGGCTGCCTCCTGAATCCCCGCTGATGGCTAGAGGGAAAAAAAACTCTTTAAACTCTTGCCGCGGGGCTTCAAAGGGCCGACCTACAGCTGATCAGTGTTAAAAAAAAGAGTAGACCCATGCCTGCAAAAATAGAAAAAACAGCCCCTGTTAACAGCTTCCGCTAGGTTAATTAGCTGCAAAAAGCTGCAAAAAGCTGCAAAAAGTTCCTGGAGCAGATTTTTTTCCCCCTAGCTGAAAACAAAGGCGAAAGCGAAAGTAAAGCTGCAACGTGACAAAATGAGGCAGAGAGAGATTTCTTTCTTTTTCTTTTTCCTCACCAAAAAAGGTAGGTACAAAACTGTAAACAATGGGAAATTTTGGGCAAAAGAGGAGAGTTCAAGATTTTAAAACACAAAAGAAAAAAAGCTGTATTTAACTAGGGAATTGTAATAATTGAGATACTATTAATAATTGTATATTGTGTTGAAAGCAGAAATGGTTAAGTTGTGGTTTGGAGGAATATATGGGGGAAATTATTTGGTTTATTATTATTGGTAAATATAATTAATTGATTTGTAAGAAATTGGATTGCATGGAAATAATTGGAATATTCATGTTCATATTGATTAATATACAAAAAAGATAGTTATATAACTAATTGATTTATATTAAAATGTTGAATTTGTATTAAACAACTGTATTACATAATTACATAATTAACCAATGTGAGGATGGATATAAAAATAGATGACAATGGGAAAGGGTATAATATAGAATAGAAGGGAAAAATTGAATTTGATTAAGATTAGAGATGAGGATGAAGGGTAATATTGTTTTTTTAAAAAAATAGATGAGGAATAAATATGGCAAAAAGGAAATATAGAAATTGTAAATTTAATTGAAATGACTAAACGCTGTTTAAATTTGTGAACCAGCCAAATATTCTGTTCAAAGAAAATACATTGTAAGTTTGTATGTGTGTTTCTAATTATTGCTATTTATTCATATTTGTTCTCTTCTATTCTTTAAAGTTTAACAATTCATTCTTAATCTTAATATCTTTATATTTGCTTGGGGTTGGCTTTCTTCCCTTTCATCTTTTTTATTGTACAGCAATCTTTCTCCTCAAACCTACCATCACTCTCTTTTCTTTCCTTCTTACTTTCTCTTCCCCACACCCCCTTTTTCTCCTCCCTACTTCCTCTTCCTTTCTCCTTCTCCTCCTCTCTTCCTCCCTCTCTTACCCTCACTCCTACTCTAATTTCCATTCCTTCATCCCTCTCTATTGCTGTATCCTTTAATGCATATGGACTACTCAGAGGGCTGAAAAAGTTATTTTTGACTGGTCCTCACACTTTTGACCAGTCCTCGAACTTATGACTGTCCTCACATTTTACATTTTTGCCCTATCTTGTCATCATGGTGAAGAGAAGCAGTTGTGAAATGAGTGACATGGTTGTTAAGAATGCTGCATGGGCATAAATGTGAGGATGGTCATAAGTGTGAGGACCAGTCAAAAGTGCGAGGACCTGTCAGAAAGGACTTTTTTCAGCCCTCTGGTTAGTCCTTTTGTGCATATGGACTACTCAGAGGGCTGAAAAAGTTATTTTTGACTGGTCCTCACACTTTTGACCAGTCCTTGAACTTACGACTGTCCTCACATTTTACATTTTTGCCCTATCTTGTCACCATGGTGAAGAGAAGCAGTTGTGAAATGAGTGACATGGTTGTTAAGAATACTGAACGGGCATAAATGTGAGGATGGTCATAAGTGTGAGGACCAGTCAAAAGTGTGAGGACCTGTCAGAAATGACTTTTCAGCCCTCTGAGTAGTCCCTATACACATAGCCATGGCCACCCGGTCACATGACCAGCTAGCCACGCCTACCCAGTCACATGACCAGCTAGCCACGCCTACCCAGTCACATGACAGCTAGCCACGCCCACAAAATAAGCCACACCCACAATGTCCCTCTTTACCAATGTTAAAATCTGGTCACCTTACACTTGTAGCCTTCAAATACAAGGTGGGAAAAGCAAAAGTCTTTGCTTTTCCGTTGCTTCTTTCTTCTAAATAAAGCTTTAAAAGAAAGCTTTACTTGTGTGCCTGCTTTCTTGTAAAGCAGGCACACAAAATCATTGCAATAAAGACAGGGCCGGATTTAGATGAAAAGAGGCCCTAGGCCAGGGATGGCTAACCTTTTTGCCATCGTGTGCCGGGGGGGGGTTCACGCGTGTGCATGTCCACACCCATAATTCTATGCGCCCTGCCTCCACGGATGCCCGCACGACCCTCCCTCCCCGCTCCCCACACTCCTGGCATGGTAGGCCCATTTTTTGCTCTCCCCAGCCTCCAGAGCCTTTCTAGGAGTCTGGGGAGGGCGAAAACGGGCCTTCCCCACCACTCCCTGAGGTCCTCAGGAGGCAGGAAACAGCTTGTTTCCCTACTTCTGGTGGGCCCAGAAGGCCCGAAAACCAGCTGGCCGGCATGTGCATGCATGCTGGATTTGAGCTTGCATGCCCATCGGTATGGCTATGTGTGCCACCTGTGGCACGCGTGCCATAGGTTCGCCATCACGGCCCTAGGCTATTCCACTTATGAGGCCCTTTCACCTATAGTGAAAGTGTAATTTTAATTTTGCTAACAATTTGAATGTAGGCCCCTCTTGATCTTGAGGCCCTAGGCTGAAGCCTAGTTAGCCTATAGGAAAATCCGGCCCTGAATAAAGATTAGTTGTATTGTGCTTCTTCTTCAGACTGAATCCAGACTAGATGGAGAAAGAAAGAAACTTCTCTCAGAGAAGTTATAAATTACACAGACTCTAACAAGACCATTCTTTTTTGTTTTAAAAAAGGTGTGTGTCACCTCGTAATTGACAATAAATAATTGGCATCTTTTAGAAGATCCCAAAAAGCTAATAAGGTTGGACCTAGTTAATAATACTTAGACAAGAAAACTAAGGTGGTATTTCAGGTTAAGGAAGACAAATACATTTTTGTTAATAAAATTACATGAAAAATTGTATGAAATCATTAAAAGTAAGGTTAGGTTCAAAGGGGTTTTACTTGTATATCATTCTAATATATTGTGTAATAGATCAGCCATATTACAATTAGGCTAAAAAAAGTTTTTAAAAACTTCATGTAACCATCCCTCTTATGTCCTACACTGGGCAACTCTCAAATATTTGTGTGCTTAAATCCTGCTATTAAAAACAGTGCTGCATCATAAGAATCAAGTACAATAGGAATATAGGATATTTTGGAATACAGGATAGTTTCAGATATTTTTAGTGGGATAAAGATGTTAAAAGAAAAACAGACAGAATATAAGCAAGATTGGGAGGGTTGTTTATTTGTTCTTTGTATCTTTGAGTCAGCCTTGACTCCTATCAGCTGCTTGGACAGGTTCCTGATATTCCTTGCAAGATTTTTCAGAAGTGGTTTGCCCTTGTCTCCTTCCTAAGGCTCAGAGAGATAGTGACTGGCCAAGGTTAATCGGGCTTTTTATTTTTATTGATTTATTGGATTTATATACCGCCCTACTCCCGAAGGACTCAGGGCGGTGAACAGCCATAGAATAAAACACATAAATACAAAAATTTAAAATACCCGCCAGGTCCACTCCCCCCTCCTGAACATGATCACAAATGAGGGGGGCTTTATTTACTACAGACCTGGCATTGCACAACATCAGTCGAAGGCTCAGGCCCTGAGGGTCTGTGCAACCTGGAGAGCGAGTGGAGCCTTGGGGGCTGGAGCGCGCTACCACTCGAAGACAGCGGATGCGTGCTCCCTTAACATGATGGCCCCCTGCTCCCGCCATATCTACCCCTCCTACTCACAGTACCAATGGTAAAAACACAATCTGGACAAGCTCGACCCCCCCATTACCCCCGGATCCCCCACCCCCCCACCACGCATCATGGCCAGGCCTGACCCTTCCCTTGGTAGGTTATCCCCCAAACCCACAACCCTAGTTCCAATCCTACCCTCCCCCCCCATGGGACCCCTTAAAAGTTTAACAAAAAATTTATATAAAAAACCCCTCAACCCCCTCTTCACCGCATGCTACCTCTCTGGGTTCCAAAACCCGTCATTGAGGTAGGCCCTCGATAATGTGGAGGGCTAGGCTTGTGAGAGGGGGGAGTTTCGCAGTGCAAGAAGCTGTGACCTTAAGTACATCTGAAGCTCTGAGGTAGTGATAAGGTATGACCAAGGGCTCCACTATGATAGTCCAAAATGTCCTGGAAGACAAGGCAGGTTGACCATAAACGGGAGAGTCTCCACTGTCCTTTCATGGCAGTGGCGGAGTCCAATGTTCCAACCAGCTCGGGGGTAATCCTCCAACTAGCCTCTCATGATGGTTGGCCAACTGGCCATGGGGAAAATGGTACATCCCATTGGTGGTGAAACAATGATAGAAACCGGTTCCATTCATCCTCCCGTAAGCTGCCATTTTCCATACAGCCAGCGAATAACAGAGTCAGGTCCAAAGTCTCCAGAAGGGAATAAGCTGTCCACAATGTTCATACAGGCAGCGTACAGATGGATAGTACAGGCAAGCGTATAGATGGAAAACAGGTGGGGACTTAGGTTTAGTCTTAGGCTTCTTAGGCTTCTTAGGCTTGTGCCTAAGAAGGGCTATACTCACTTCTCTGGGTTTCTAGCCTGTTGTCTTAATCACTCTACCAAACTGGCTCTCAAGCAGCTATTTACCATGTTATAATTAGGTATTCACTAAAATGTAATGTTTGACCATGGGCTGCCTAAACTTTTGCAATGCTAGCAGTCTTATCAAAACCATTCAAAGTATGTTATGTTATGTTATGTTATGTTATGTTATGTTATGTTATGTTATGTTATGTTATGTTATGTTATGTTATGTTATGTTATGTTATGTTATGTTATGTTATGTTATGTTATGTTATGTTATGTTATGTTATGTTAATTTTATTTATATACTGCCCTTCTCCCAAAGGACTCGGGGCGGTGTACAGCCAATTTAAAAACATAAATAGACAGACATCATCATTAAAAGTAATTAAAATCAATTAAATAGCGTCAGCCAAAATTTAAAACCCCAAGTTAAAACTCCAATTTAAAAAACACTTAAATAGACAGCCCCGCCTGTCGGAACAGTAGGGTCTTGAGGGCAAAGTGAAAAACCCGGAGGTCAGAGATTGTACGTATTTCCGGGGGCAGTTCATTCCAAAGGGCAGGAGCTCCCACTGAGAAGGCTCTCCTCCTGGGTGTCGCCAGCCGGCATAATTTGACCGACGGCACCCTGAGGAGTCCCTCTCTGTGGGAGCAAACTGGTCAGTGGGAGGCTATTGGTGGCAGAAGGCGGTCCCGTAAATACCCTGGTCCTATGCCATGGAGTGCTTTAAAGGTGGTAACCAATACCTTGAATTGCACCCAGAAGACCACTGGGAGCCAGTGCAGCTCACGCAGGAGGGGTGTTACATGGGCACAATGAGTTGCGCCCATAACCACCCGTGCGGCCGCATTCTGGACCAGTTGGAGCCTCCAAGTGCTCTTCAAGTAATGTGGCTTTCCAGCATATCTGCTATGAAATTTATTTCTAGAGGCATATACAAAGGACAATTGTCAGATCCGTGTATCTGCCATTCTTCGTGGAAGAAGGGGGGGGGATTTGGAGTTGTCACATTTAGTTCTTTTCCTATGTGTCCTAAGTATCCAATTTCTTGCCTGGTCCTCTTTGTATAAACTTTAACCTGATTTATAACCGTTGCCTGGTGCCAGGAATGCCTGGAGAATTCTCACACCTCGGGAAATGAAAGGGGAAGGGGGAGAAATGAGTGGATCATATCTGTTTCTCAGAGAGGCTGGTACAATTCATCTTCACACTGGAGGATTGGTTGGAATCCACATCGCAAAGTGGGGAGGGGGTTCCTAATTTCCTTTATCCTGAACTGCACGCCCTGAGGGACCCCAGAGCCTGCTTTGAGTTTTGACTTGCTTTCATCTCTTTCAATAAAAGATTCCTTTTGAAATACAAAGTTCTCAAGAAGGGGGGAAGAAGCTGGTCCTTACATAAAGCAGGCTCTGCAATAGTGATCAACCCAGAGAAAAAAAATTTCCCCTTAATTTTAACTCTACTGAAGGAACCCTGTAACAATGTCCAAACAAAGCAGTGAGCAAGGGGAAGCCAAGTGCTGGGGAGAAACCTCAACAACTACCCAGCCAGACACTGGCTCCATATGTCCCATCAAGGACATCGAAGCTGTCCTTGAAAGCTCCATGAAGCCCCGATGGTCGATCGGCGTAGGAAAGAAAGACAGCTGGGATGGAAAAGCCAAGGGGGTGACCCTCACCCACAGCAACCATAAGCCTGGGTGGAAAAGGGAGCTGGAGGCCCTCTCCAATCAGGAAGAACTGACTGAGGAATCACTGGTGGATGATCGACTGAAGCAGTAGATCAACCGTATCATGATGGAAGCCCTGGAAAATCTCAATGTTCAAGGCGAACAGGGTCGCCAACGAAGGAGAGTGGGTGGACCAGCAGCTGAGGAAACTTGAGCCATCACCCCTGACCCAGCTACAGCTGACCAAACAGCTGACCAAATCGGCGGAGCAGCAGCCGCGCCAGGTACCCAACCTCCCGCTTGTTGTGATCCAGGCCCAAGTAGGTAGTAATCAATGCAAACAATTACAAAACAAACAGACTTTATTGGAACAGCTGAGAATTAACTCATTCTCAGCATAGTCCAAACTAAATTAAAACAAACTCTGCATAACACAAATTTTTCAGTCTAATCACCAACCTTAGTATAATTAGGCAAACTGTCAAAGGCTTCTCTTCACAAAAGTTCAAAAGCAGAAGACACCGACAAGAGATAAGTGCAGAAATACTATCAACATTGTTTTCTGACAAAGAGCCCAAGAGCCATTCCTGGTCCTTTAAACCTTATGGGAGGGGCCAATCATCTCTTGGCCCTACTCCCGAGTCGTCCTCTTTGCTGTAGCTGCTCTTGCCTTGGCAGCTCTTCTCATACATGCACTAGGAACAGGCTCCTCCTGTTCCTCTACCTTTCTACTGTCAGCCTCTGGAGACTCCGGAGTCCGCACATCACTTCCCGATGGTCCTGGCCCCATCTCTGCCTCTGACGCAGAGCCCTCATCCGGGCCTTACCCAGCCTCCAGGACTGGCCCATGTTCTTCCTCAGCCTCATTGCTGTACAACTGTGCTGCCAGCTCCGCAGGTTGCTGGCGAACCACAACACCACTGTCCCAGCCCAGGTGATCATCCTCGGCCAACCCAGGGGACCACAGCTAGAAAGGAAGGCCCCTCTCTTGGGGGTAAAATTTGATGGAGACCCCCAAAATTTGGGATTTTTCCTGGCCCAAGTCCTCACCTACATGCAAGAGTATAGGCAGGATTTCCCAACCCAGGGGGCATGAGTGTGAGTCATTACCCTAGCCCTAGAAGGGCCAATGGCAAGATGGATAGTGAACCTCCACAACTTCAACGTTCCAGAGCTATGAAACTTTGATCGATTCATGACAGCCCTGCGCCACCACTTCAAACATCCCCTTGCCAATCAGAAACCCTGCGACTGCATCAGAGTCGTAAAGCAAGGCCGCCGTCCTGTAGTTGAATACACTGAAGAATTCCAGGACCTGGCCGGCCAAGTAAACTGGCCAGAAGTTATCCTAGTCTGCTGGTTCAAAGATGGACTCAACAATGACCTGTACACTGCCTGCCTGGCCCGCTGTGCCCCTAACCACCTGCATGAATGGTACCTGATAGCAGAGGAGGCAGAGATTGACATGACTCAAAACCAGTACTGCACCAGCAGCAGAATGCCAGTTGAAAACCCCCACCGGAAAACCTGATCAGCTGTTAGGGGAGAAGCCTGCAACACACACATACACACTCCAAGGAAAAGAAACTGCGCTGAGAAACTGAGAAGCCACAGAATTCTGTTCCCCTTCAAAATCAGAAGAAGGATCTCTGACACCCCGAGAGGACCTGATCCACTCCAAAAGTGATCTGGAAGATGACCTGCTGGTAAGCAATCCACTTGAACCACTCACCTTATCCCTAAGACTTTTTATCCCCAGCTGAGGGAAAGGGGAGGAAGTAGCAGCATTGCTGGACTCGGGGTGCACCCAATGCCTAATTTGCCCAACCCTGGCAGGGAGATTGGGAATTCACCTAAGGAAAACCCCCATCGCTTTTTCCCAGCTAGACGGAACTGTAGTGGGGCCAGGGGGAGCTAGCCATTTTTGCCACAGAACCATTGCAAATGAAGCTGGAGGATCATAGCGAGACCCTTGTGCTCATAGTAGCCCCAGGAATGGAATGGCCACTAGTCCTAGGGCTAACGTGGCTGCAGAAGTGGAACCCTAAAATAAATTGAAAGAGAGGAACTGTAAAATTCCAGGAGCATGTAACTTTCACGAATGTGAAAGAGGAAGGAAAGGAAAACAGGGAACCAGCAATGACCGGCTACCTGCTGAACCCACTAACATCCCCAAAGAATACCAGGATTTGGCTGAGGTATTTAGTGAAGAGGCATCCAATGAACTTCCACCCCATTATGCCACAGACTGTGCCATTGAAATCCTACCAGGGGCTATATTTCCAAAACTGAAAATGTACTGTATGTCTCCCAAAGAACAAAACGAACTCAGAGCATTTATCAATAAAAACCTAAAAAGGGGTCGAAGCCACCCAACCAAAAATAGCAGCCCCAGTGTTATTCCATGAAAAGAAAGATGGCTCTCTACGCCTCTCCATTGACTACTGAAATCTTAACACGATCAGCGTGGAAAATATGTACCTACTCCCCCTCATAAAGGACATGCTGGCTCACCTCTCTAAAGGAAAAATCTTTTCAAAGCTTGATTTATGAGAGGTGTACTACCGCATCAGAATTAGGGAAGGAGATGAGTGGAAAACTACTTTTAACACCCTGCTGGAGTGCTACCAATTTAAAGTTCTCCCTCTCGGATTACAAGGAGCCCCTGCCGTGTTTATGCAATTAATTAACGAGGTGCTCCATGAACATTTATACAAAGGGGTCCTGATTTACCTTGATGACATTCTAATTTACATTGAAACAAAAGCAGAACACATAAAACTAGTCCGAGCAGTTCTTGCTAAATGCCAAGCTGCCAAACTCTATGCAAAACTCTCTAAATGCGAGTTCCACCAAGAAAGAATTGACTATCTGGGATATAGAATATCCCACGAGGGAATAGAGATAGATCCACTAAAAGTAAAAGCCATCATCAATTGGGAGCCACCCCAAACCCATAAACAACTATAAATTCTCCTTGGTTTTGCTAACTTTCACTGTCAGTTCATTCCAGCCTTTGCTAAAATCACCCTCCCCATTACAAACTTGCTAAAGACGAAAGGGGGGGGGAACCAAAACCAAGGCAACCCCTTAACTGGACCATGGAATGCCAAGTGGCATTCGAAAAACTCAAACAACTATTCTCAGCCGAACCAGTCCTAAAACACCCAGACCCAGAAAAACCATTTGTCATCCAAGCAGACGCCAATGACGTGGCAGTAGGAGCGGTCCTACTTCAAAACAATGAACAGGGGCAGTTGCAACCATGTGCATGTGTGTTTGTGTGTGTGTGTATAAAAATATAAAGGTTTTTTCTTGTCCTGAAAAATTGTCTAATGTACTTTTCTCTAAAAAAAGGTTTAGCTTTTGTAGGCTTCCATGCAGTCACACAATGAAGAGGTATAAAGACAATAATAATGAATGAAATGCTAAAGATTTCTGGATAATGTAATTTTCTTAAAAATTATATCATTCTGCAAATGGAGTGCTTACAAAACACTTCATACCTAACAATATTTATTTCATATCATCATCTGCTTTTAGCAATTTTTAGTAATCCTAAAATAAATTCATGACACATTCTAATTAATATTTTAAATTTCTATTTGTTCTGCTAAACTGGGATTCTGAATAGCCATTCCTTCTTATGTATTAGCCTGGCATTTCTTTCTTTTTTCAAAACGCATTCAAGGCCTCTTTTATATAGCACCATCTGTTTATCTCTCTGGTTTCTTCTGCTCTGCCTGAACATTTCTACTTGATTTGCTATTCTCATTTCCAGTAATAATTCAAGAACTCTGGTAGCTTTCTTCCTCCCAATTTAATTCCATAGTGGATTATGTAGTTCACATCACATAAAAGCAGAGTATTTTTCTAATTAGAATAAAAAATGGAGGCATCATTTTTCATTCCTCTTTTGAGGAATGAGCCTTGGTACTACAGTGGTTTAAAGCACCCTGTTATTAACACAGCTGCCTGCAATTTACTGCTGGTTCGAATCTCTCCAAGGCTCAAGGTTGACTCAGCCTTCCATCCTTTCTAAGGTAGGTTAAATGAGGACCCAGTTTGTGGGGGCAATAAGCTGACTTTGTATAAATATACAAAAGGATGAAGGCTATTGCTTAACGCACTGTAAGCCGCCCTGAGTCTCCGGAGAAGGGCGGCATATAAATCAAATTAAAAATAAAAAATAAAAAATCCCCAGATAAGGATATATTTAAATTGTACCGTAATAGAAATAGTAATAAAATGTAAATCTGTGATAAGAATCTTCAAGAAATAATAATTTGGTATTAGTGCTATACTGCTAATCATGATTTTTACCTATTGATTTAATGCAAAATTCTTAAATCAGTCTCTTAATTAGACAGAATGGCCAAACAGATGCCACCAAAATGGAAGTTCATCCTCCCCCCCCCAGTTTTTTATTTTTTTTACAAACATATCAATGCGTGAACAGTGTGGCACCTGAGTTTTTTATATTTTAGTACAAATAAAATAATATTCATCATACTTACTATGTTTGGCAAGCTTATATAATTCTGGTAATGGTACACATATTTATGTTAAGTTGTAATCTTTCATTATTTAGTTATTCAATATTTCAATATGTTATTTTTATGCCAATCACCATATTATTCAAGCACTCTTGAAAATACAATTGTTCAAATTCTGATTTCTCCCTTGTTATTACTTTTCCTTATTATATAAAAATGTGTATTCCATTAATCCCCCCCTCTCTACTTTGCATCCCTATTCTAACTTTTAATTATGCCACTATTATATTTAAAAATATTCCGTTTCTATCCATCGTCTTACCCGCTTTAAAGCTTTAATTGTTTGTTTCTTAGCTTGCCTCCCATATTCCTCTCTTGGATCCTTGTCTCTATCTTGACCAATCATTTTAAACATTTCTCCCTTCTCTGCCCTATTCCATTGTCTAATTTTAAAAATATCTACACTTGCCCCTATCTCTCTTCCAAAAAAATCTTCCTGCAACTCCAGTTCCTTTTTTTAATTCCCTTAAAATACTCTCCCCTCAGCTTATTTCATCAGTCGCTGTTTTTGTGGTTATCTCCTTCTTGTCATCTCATTTTATTTGTTGGTTTTTCTGTTCTGTTTTTTCATCCACTCTTTCAATTGGCTCCTCCTCTTCCTGGAGTCTTGATCACTCCTTGTCCTTTGTATCATGTTTTCCAGCTCTCCATCTATGCTCTGCATTTTATTCATGATCTCCTTGTAACTTCTTGACAAAGTATCCTTAATATTTTGAATTATTGACGCTGTTTCTCCCCAAATTCCACTTCTTTCTTGCTGGTGGAGCATCTCATTTAGTTTTATTTTGCTCCTCTTTTGTCCAATAATCCAAAATCCATATATTCAAGTCACTTCTCAAAAGGTTCAATATTCATGAATTTTTATATCCCAAAGCTGATCGACCTGTTCCTCTGGATAATCACAAGAATTTTTCCAGAACCTTCATAAGTCCCTTTATAAATTCAGTCTTGTGTTGTAGCCTTCAGAGGTCACTTTAATAATAATGTCTTTCTTATTCTCACTTTTAAATCTCCAATAGCAAAATATTTCCAGGATTTTGGGAATGTGTTATGCCTTCCTTTTGTCAGCAGGTAGCACTCTTAGGTCAAATTTCAATATTAACCAGTTTTATCCAATTTTAATGTTAACAATCAAAAATATAAAGATTATATTAGTTTTTTAAGTAAATAGTTCCAGCATTTTAAAATGCATATCCAAAACAATGCATGTCCAATTTAGAAATCCAATTTTCTGTATTTTTAAAGGTTTTTGCCTTTCTCCCTTTGTTCTTTTTCCTTCAATTTTGAAATTCTTCTCAAAATGTTAAATCACTGCTTTTAAAAATAGCAATGAGCCTCTCTTTTCTTGGATATACTTTTGGGGTTGAGTTTTAAATAAAAAGGATTCTTGTCACCCAGTTCCAGACACTGTTCATCAACTCCACTCCAGTACAATTCTTAGGTGTTTCTCGGCTGTCCCAGCTTCGTGGCAGCCATCTTTAGGCTGCCTCTTCTCCTTGCCATAGCATAGAGGGGGAAAAGCCTGGGGTTCAGCAGGAGAGTTGCAATCGCTCCTTCAACCTCTCAGGGCGCCCCTCCTTTTTTAAAAAATAATTTTTATTAAACAGTTTTTAAAAAACGAACAAAAAACAAAAACAGATATTTACATCTTCTTTTCAACATCTTCACATCAGTAATCCATATTTATACATTTTCTCTTTCTTATCTTAATGTATCTTTTATACATGTATTTCTAGTATATCATATATATGTGTGTGTGTGTGTGTGTGTGTGTTTCCTCTAGCCAGGTTTTTCCTAAGTAACCAAGGTTTTTCTGCAGTCCTAATGGATGTGATTCTACTGAGCTAGGGCTGCAGAAAAACCTTGGTTACGTAGGAAAAACCTGGCTACAGGAAAACACACATAAATCCTACGAAGAAGTAAGAAAATAGATATTGTACCTTTACGTACGCGCAACTCCTCTGGTGGAGATAGTATCCTATTAATTTTTGTTCACACGAACTACGCCCAGAGAAATAAGTTACCAAAAGAAATACACATCAGATTCACAAAAAAATCTTTAAAAGAAGAGATCTATAGGAAGATGAGAGAGGATACAGCTATGTATAAGGGAAAAGAAATTTTAACCCTCAAACAGATACCAAAAAGGACAAAGGACCAAAGAAGGAACTACAACTTTCTAATGGCACAGTTGAATAAATTTAAAATAAAGTTCCGCTGGCTAATACCGGAGGGTCTACTAATCTCCTGGGAAGACAAAAAATACAGAATTGATAACGTAGGAAAAGCACAGGACTTCTTTGACCAACACTTCGTGCTGGAGGAGGAGCAGGAGAGCAGAAAAGAAGAGGAACTTAAGAGGCAAGAGGAACAGCGGACAGAGAAAGAAGAAAGAGACCAAGAAGAGGGGAGAAGATTGGAAAGAGAAAGAATGGAGAGAGAGGGAGCGAGGGAAAAGACGCAAATGATTACTAGAAACACAAAAAGACTGCAAACAACAGATAGATAAATAAGGAGAGATGGAAAAAGAGCTAAAACTTATTTCAATCAATATAAACGGACTTAATTCATCAGCTAAAAGAAAACAGACATTTACAAAACTTCAAAAGCTAGAAATAGATATTATAACACTCCAAGAGGTACATATCAAAAGACAGCATCAAAAACTATTGGACAACCAAAGATTAGGAAGACTATATGCAGCTCTAGGAGACCAAAAAAAGAGAGGAGTCGTAATATATGTGAAGAAATACCTAAAAACAAAACAAATATATGCAGACACAGAAGGACGTTTCTTAATAATAGAAATACAAACAGGATCCAAAACAATATTATTAATATCCATATATGCACCCAATGGAAACCAAAATGACTTTTTTAAAAAGCTACACAATAAAATTAAAGACCTGGAATACGAAACTATCTGTATGGTAGGAGATTTCAATGCAATCATGGACATAGAAAAAGACTATCGGAGTAATAAACAAAGTAAAACCAGAAAGAAAACTCTACCGGAACCTTTCAAAGACATGATCAACGAACTATGAACTACACCTACATGACGTATGGAGAGAGGCAAACATGCAAACGAAACAGTATACATATTATTCGAACCCACACCAGTCATGGTCTAGGATCGACATGGCCTGGATGACTTCAGACCTCAGAGAGGAGGTAAAAAATATCGAAATAGCAGTGAACACCTGGGCAGATCATAACCCGATTAAAATAATATGGAAAGGACATCGAAAGCAAAGGAGGTGGATGATGGATACGGGAATAATAAAAGATAAGGAATATATACAGATGATTGAGAAAGAGGTTAAAATGTTCCTACAAATAAACACTAAAGAACAGACATCGCTTCAAAACCTTTGGGACACAATTAAAGCATACATAAGTGGTCTTACAATTGCGTATATGGCAAAAAAAAATAAAGAGAAACAACAGTCAAGGAATAAGTTGTTAGAAGAACTTAGAATATTTGAATTAGAATTGCAGAAGGAGCCCCATAACAAAACAATAAAAGGAAAATTAAACCTTACTAAACATAAAATCAATCTGATTACCCAGACAGAAATCGCACAGAAAATCAAATTAGCAAAACAGAAACATTTTGAGCATGCAAACAAAACGGGGCGCTGGTTAGCGTATAAATTGAAAAAAGAAAAAGAAAGGAGAACAATATTTCAATTGCAGGACGAAACAGGACAAATATACCATACCAACCTAGACAAAAAACGTATAGTCAAAGATTTTTTTCAAAGTCTTTACAAGAAAGAAGAGATTCAGGATGAAGACATTAAAGAATACTTATGTAAAACAAACATTACAAAATTAGAGGAGTCCCACAGAGAAGCATTAAATAGACCAATTACGATGTCTGAGCTGGTGGAAGCAAGGAAAAAGCAAAAAAACAACAAGGTCCCAGGCCTGGACGGAATACCAACGGAGTTTTATAAAAACTGTCAAAATGCAATCGATGAACTGTTACTCCAAGTCCTCAATGATGCATTATTAGAAGCAGAAATTCCCAAATCCTGGACTGAAACCATTATTACACTTATTCCTAAAGAAGATACAGACCCCACACAAGTTAAAAATTATAGGCCGATCTCATTGCTCAATGTAGATTATAAACTCTTCATGTTGGTTATAACGCAAAGACTGAAAACAATTATTCATAAATATATACATACAGATCAGAACGGTTTTGTTCCAAGAAGACAGATCAAAAATAACATAAGAACAATTATCAACGTCCTGGAATATTACGAGAAAAGAGTTGATAAACAAGTAGCCTTAATCTTCTTAGACGCACAAAAGGCCTTTGATAATCTAAATTGGAACTTCCTCATATTGCAATTAGAAACCATGGACTTTGGTGCTAAATTTTTACATATGATTAGAAGAGTATATTCCCTCCAAACGGCCAAAATTATGATTAATGGAGATATGACTGAAAATCTGGATATACAAAAGGGTGTGAGACAGGGCTGCCCTTTATCCCCACTATTGTTCATAATTTCATTGGAAATATTACTAAACGAAGTCAGGAAAGATGCCGAAATAAAAGGTTTGAGAACACGGAAAGAAGAGTACAAATTGCAAGCCTTCGCTGACGACGTGGTATTTATAATGGAACAACCGGAAACAACAGGAACCAAACTTCTAGCGAAGATAGAGGAATATGGAAGAGTCGCAGGGCTTAAAATTAACAAACAAAAAACTAAAGTATTAACAAAGAATTTGACAAAGGTACAGGAGACAAAACTAGAAGACAAATTAGGAATACAAATTGTAAAGAGAATAAAGTATCTAGGAATCTGGCTTACTGCTAAAGCAATAACAATTAGAGAAGACAATTATAATAAATTAATGAAACAAATTAGAAAAGACCTGGAAACGTGGAACAAATTACAACTGTCATTCCTAGGGAAAATTGCATCCATAAAAATGAATATACTGCCTAGATTACTCTACCTTTTTCAAGTAACCCCAATCTGGCCAGGAAAGAACTTTTTTAAGGACCTTAATAAAATAATAACAAAATTTATCTGGAATGGGAAAAGGGCCAGAATCAAAATAAAGTGTATGCAAGATATTCGGGAAAAAGGAGGTTTAGGCCTACCGGACTGGGAGTTATATTATAAAGCAGCGTCGCTAAACTGGATAAGGGACTGGATAGACCTTAAGAATAAAAGAATGCTATCACTAGAGGGCTTTGAATTACAACGCGGATGGCACGCCTTTCTGTGGGAGGGAAAGGACAAGCACCACGGATATTTCCAGCAACATATTATCAGAGAATCATTGTACAAATCATGGCAAGATATTAGGAAACATTATATCAAGATCCCACGATGGCTATCGACAATGGAAGCACTAATATATCCCAATGCCATGGATATAGAGAAAATGAGGACTTATAAAGAATTACTGAACAGTGAAGGAGAATTACAAACAAGACAAGAATTACAAAATCAGGGTATAGACATTGATTGGTGGCCATACATGCAAATAGAATCAAGATATAAAACTGATCGGGCACAATTCGGATTCCAAAATGAACCAAATGAATTGGATAAAATATTACAAAGTACAGATGAGAAAATGATTACCAAAATTTATAAGTACCTATTAAAATATAAATTAGAAGAGGAGGTTGTCAAAGAGAATATGATAATATGGGCCAAAAATATAGGATATACTATTGAATTGGATAAGTGGGAGAATCTGTGGAAGATAAATTACAAGATGACATTGTCTATACCCTACAAGGAAAACCTTTACAAAATGTTCTACCGATGGCACCTCCCACCGGCGCGCCTAGCCAAGATGTTCCCAAATACATCTCCGATGTGCTGGAAATGTAAATCACAGAAAGGGACATATTATCATCTCTGGTGGCTATGCCGAAGGGCAAAACAATACTGGCAACAAATTAAAACAATGATTGAAGAAATCACGAAACAAAAACTGGAAATGAGGCCGGAAACCTTTTTATTGGGAATAATCACAGCACAATATACCAAAGAAATAAAATATCTGATCATCCATATCCTCACAGCAGCACGTATACTCTTTGCCCAACATTGGAAATCTGAACAGTTACCCACAGAAGACAAAATAATAGCTAAAATTACAGAATGCGCAGAATTGGATAAGCTCACAAAAGAAATACAAGAGAAAGATGATACTGATTACTATTTAGTATGGCAAAGATGGTACAGCTGGCTGGAGGCAAAAATAGGAATATAAAGATGATTTTCGACTATTCAATAGAAATGCATAGAAGTAAATAAGGAGTCAACTATATATGTACATACATAACTAAGTAAATAGGTGACTGTAGATATTGATACAAATAGAAATATGAAAAATAACCCACCGTTGTAATATCTTCTAAGAGTCAGTCATTGGACTGAATTGATGTGTGTTCGTTTTGTATGTTGTTTCAATGTATTTATGTTGGTTTTGTTTTTTCTTTTTATTATTAATAAAAACTATTTAAAAAAAAAGATATTGTACCTTTACAGGGAGGATACATGAGATGTGGGTGTGGCTTACTAATGATGGCTAACGAGCCAGAAATAGATCTATATAAGTCTCTCACCTGGCAGCAAGAACTTGCTGGCTGCCAGAAAGAAAAAAGCCCAGAATCAAGTGGATGTGATTCTACTGAGCTAGGGCTGCAGAAAAACCTTTGTTACGTAGGAAAAACCTGGCTAGATGAAAAACACACATAAATCCTACGAAGAAGTAAGAATATATATATATATATATATATATATATATATATATATATATATATATATATATATATATATATATATATATATATATATATATATATGTGTGTGTGTGTGTGTGTGTGTGTGTGTGTGTGTGTGTGTGTGTGTGTGTGTGTGTGTGTGTGTGTGTGTGTGTGTGTCTTCTTAAGTTTTCACGGGTGTGCATATACCAAAAATTAAAATCTCGGGTGTTTTCCCACATCATTGTAAATACGTTGGTTAAAATGTTTAAAACTCTGGTTAAAATCCCAGCTTAAAATCTTCTAAAAATCCCTACAGAGCACTCTGCAAGGTCCTTTAAAACCTCAGCTAAAATCCTACCAGTGACTTTAAAAGTCTCTCTTATAGCAACATTTCGACAGGCTCACAACCCTGTCATCTTCAGGCTCTTGTTTCGTTTGGAAGCTATGGGTTCTCTGTTGTGAGGTCGGAGCTGTCGCTTATCTATATTTGCTGCTGCTGATGTATGCTGGCTAGCCTGCAACTCCGTGTCCCTATTGGAGGACAGCAGTTTTTTTTCCTGCTTCCTCATCCTAGCTGCTTGGCTGCGTGTTACAGATTTTAACCAGAGTTTTAAACATTTTAACCAACTTATTTACAATGACATGGGAAATATATATATATATGTGTGTGTGTGTGTGTATAGTTAATATTTCGGGTTTCTTCCCGTGTAATTGTGGATATATCCCTAAAAGGGGTAGAAGCGACGTTTCGGCAGAATCCCATCTGCCATCATCAGGCTTATGCCAGTAGTCATTTTGCACTAACTTACTAAAGCACTAAACGTCGCTTCTACCCTTTTAGGGATATATCCACAATTACACGGGAAGAAACCCGAAATATTAACTATACACACATACATACCCGTGAAAACTTACATAAACATATATATATTCTTTACGTGGGAATTTTACGTGGGAGAAGACCCGAATAGCCAAGGACCTACATATATACATATACATATACATATACATATACATATACATATACATATACATATACATATACATATACATATACATATACATATACATATACATATACATATACATATACATATACATATACATATACATATACATATATATATATATATATATATATATATATATATATATGCGTATTCTTTCTAGCCAGGTTCCACCTATGTAAGCTAAGTTGTTCTTCAGCCCTAGTTCTATGAAATCTCATTCACAAGTTTCTGGGCTTTTTGTATCCTGCTGAAAAGCAACAACTCTGTGCTGCAATTTGGGAGACTCAAATAGCTATTTCTGCCTTATAAGGCGTCATCAGTGAGCCACACCCTCTTCTCAAGTATCCTCCTTGTGAAGGTACAATGTGTCTTTTTCTTTTTTCATAGGCTTTTATGTGCATATTCTTTTATTCACATAAAAGCCTATGAAAAAAGAAAAAGACATATATATATATATATATATATATATATGTATATGTATATGTATATGTATATGTATATGTATATGTATATGTATATGTATATGTATATGTATATGTATATGTATATGTATATATGTAGGTCCTTGGCTATTCGGGTCTTCTCCCACGTAAAATTGGAAGTGTCTTGGCGACGTTTCGACGAAGTCTCATTCGTCATCTTCAGGCTGGTGTTCTCGGCTTCGTGCTTCCAGGAGCAATGTGAGATCGCAGCTGTCTCTTCCTTTTAACTGCTAGTGGGGGTGTGAGCTGATTGGGTGGGAACTTGGCTGTGTTCTGATTGGGTGGAGGTGTGTTCTGATTGGTTAGGGGCTTGGCTGTGCTCTGATTGGATGGGGGGTTGGTTGTGCTCTGATTGGCTGGGGGTGTGTCCTGTTTGGGTGGGGGCTTGGTTGTGCTCAGCTTAGTCTGAGTTGCAGGGGGATTTGAGCTTGTGAGCTGCGTTGTTGTTGTTTGGCTTCGTGTTTGTGGCCGTGCGAGCTCTTCGTGGTGGGTGTCAGTCTGCTTCATGTATGGATTGGAGGGGTTTAAAGTGGCTAATGATGCAACTGCGGTCTGGCTTCTGGTCCTTGGTCGTGGCTCATTATCAGTGTGGGTTTGAGTCTGCTTTCTGCGTGGATGTGTGGTGGTGACATCCTGTGTGGCTCTCGTGAGTGTGGGTCTGGTGGCATTCGTTGTGTTAGGGACTCGTTTGTCAATAAGGGCAGGTTTCCAAATGGCTGGTAGGCGGGAGGTATCGTCTCGTTTGTTCATGCTGTGTGGGCGTTTTTCTATCTCGATGGCTTCTCTGATTATTCTGTTGTTAAAGTGTTCAGTTTTGGCGATAGTTCTGGTCTTTTTAAAGTCAATATCATGTCCTGTGGCTTTAAGATGTTGGACCAGGGAAGAAGTTGGTTCCTCTTTTCTGACTGAGTTCTTGTGTTCTTCTATGCGTGCACTTATTCGTCTGTTGGTTTGTCTGATGTATGTGGTGGGGCAGGCGGTGCATGGGATTTCATATACTCCTTGATTTTCTAACTCAATTTTGTCTTTGGGGTTCCTTAGGATGGTGGATATTTTTCGGTTTGTGCAGAATGCTGTCTTGTTTTGTTCTGGAAATGAGTGTCTTGCCTACAGAGTTGATCTGGGCAGGGTGGTGGTGTGAGAGTGCGTGCAGATAGTGGTTTGTGTGTGTTTTCTTCTGGTAGATAGTGTGTCCTAGGGAGCCATTGGATTTTCTGTAGACTAAGACATTGGATTTTTTGTAGACTAAGACATCCAGGAAGGGAAGTTGGTTGTTCGCTTCTGTTTCCATGGTGAACTGTATTTTGGGGTGTAGGCTGTTGAGGTGTGTGAGGAAGTTGTCCAGTTTTACTTTCCCATGTGGCCAGATTATGAAGGTGTCGTCCACATATCTGAGGCAGAGTTTGGGTTTGTGATCAGATTTTTCTAGAGCTTGGGTTTCAAAGTATTCCATATAGAGGTTGGCAATGACAGGTGAGAGGGGTGATCCCATGGGTGCTCCTTCTGTTTGTTTGTATTTCTGTCCATTATAGATGAAGTATGTGTTGGATAGGCAGTGGTTGGTCAGATCTAAGATATGCTTGGGGGGGTTATATTTGTTTTGGATAACTGTCAAGGCTTCTTTGATTGGTACACACCTCAACAGCCAAGACACTCATTTCCAGAACAAAACGCTTAGCTGACGAACAACACCTAAAAACCGAACTACACACTCTCACTAACGTACTAACATCCAATGGATTCCAAAGAAATAAGATCACCAACCTAATCCAAAAAGAAACCCCCACTAAAATCCAAGACAGAGAACAAGAAAACGGCAAAGGCCTCCTCCCATACATAAAAGGCACCACAGACAGAATAAGCAAAATCCTCCACAAACATAACATCAAGACAGCATTCTGCACAAACCGAAAAATATCCACCATCCTAAGGAACATCCAATGTCTTAGTCTACAGAAAATCCAATGGCTCCCTAGGACACACTATCTACCAGAAGAAAACACACACAAACCACTATCTGCACGCACTCTCACACCACCACCCTGCCCAGATCAACTCTGTAGGCAAGACACTCATTTCCAGAACAAAACAAGACAGCATTCTGCACAAACCGAAAAATATCCACCATCCTAAGGAACCCCAAAGACAAAATTGAGTTAGAAAATCAAGGAGTATATGAAATCCCATGCACCGCCTGCCCCACCACATACATCGGACAAACCAACAGAAGAATAAGTGCACGCATAGAAGAACACAAGAACTCAGTCAGAAAAGAGGAACCAACTTCTTCCCTGGTCCAACATCTTAAAGCCACAGGACATGATATTGACTTTAAAAAGACCAGTACTATCGCCAAAACTGAACACTTTAACAACAGAATAATCAGAGAAGCCATCGAGATAGAAAAACGCCCACACAGCATGAACAAACTAGACGATACCTCCCGCCTACCAGCCATTTGGAAACCTGCCCTTATTGACAAACGAGTCCCTAACACAACGAATGCCACCAGACCCACACTCACGAGAGCCACACAGGATGTCACCACCACACATCCACGCAGAAAGCAGACTCAAACCCACACTGATAATGAGCCACGACCAAGGACCAGAAGCCAGACCGCAGCTGCATCATTAGCCACTTTAAACCCCTCCAATCCATACATGAAGCAGACTGACACCCACCACGAAGAGCTCGCACGGCCACAAACACGAAGCCAAACAACAACAACGCAGCTCACAAGCTCAAATCCCCCTGCAACTCAGACTAAGCTGAGCACAACCAAGCCCCCACCCAAACAGGACACACCCCCAGCCAATCAGAGCACAACCAACCCCCCATCCAATCAGAGCACAGCCAAGCCCCTAACCAATCAGAACACACCTCCACCCAATCAGAACACAGCCAAGTTCCCACCCAATCAGCTCACACCCCCACTAGCAGTTAAAAGGAAGAGACAGCTGCGATCTCACATTGCTCCTGGAAGCACGAAGCCGAGAACACCAGCCTGAAGATGACGAATGAGACTTCGTCGAAACGTCGCCAAGACACTTCCAATTTTACATGGGAGAAGACCCGAATAGCCAAGGACCTACATACAAACACCCACGAAAACCCTCATTCGTCATCTTCAGGCTGGTGTCTTCAGCTTCGTGCTTCTAGGAGCAATGTGTGTGATCACAGCTGTTTCTTCCTTTTAACTGCCAGTGGGGGTGTGAACTGATTGGGTGGGAGCTTGGCTGTGTTCTGATTGGGTGGAGGTGTGTTCTGATTGGTTGGGGGTTTGGCTCTGATTGGATGGGGGGTTGGCTGTGCTCTGATTGGATGGGGGTGTGTTCTGTTTAGGTGAGGGCTTGGTTGTGCTCGTGTTAGTCTGAGTTGCAGGGGGATTTGAGCTGGTGAGCTGCATTGCAAGCACATCCTAGATCTGACCAACCACTGCCTATCCAACACGTACTTCATCTATAATGGACAAAAATATAAACAAATAGAAGGAGCACCCATAGGATCACCCCTCTCACCTGTCATTGCAAACCTCTACATGGAACACTTTGAAACCCAAGCTCTAGAAAAATCAGATCACAAACCCAAACTCTGGCTCAGATACGTAGACGACACCTTAATAATCTGGCCACACGAGGAAAAAAAACTGGAGAACTTCTCACACATCTCAACAGCCTACCCCCCAAAATACAGTTCACCATGGAAACAGAAGCTAACAACCAACTTCCCTTCCTGGATGTCTTAGTCTACAAAAAATCCAATGGCTCCCTAGGACACACCATTTACCAGAAGAAAACACACACAAACCGCTATCTGCATGCACTCTCACACCATCACCCAGCACAGATCAACTCCATAGCCAAGACACTCATCTCCAGAACAAAATGCTTAGCTGACGAACAACACCTAAAAACCGAACTACACACTCTCACTAACGTACTAACATCCAACGGATTCCAAAGAAATAAGATTACCAACCTAATCCATAAATAAACCCCCACTAAAACCCAAGACAGAGAACAAGAAAACGGCAAAGCCCTCCTCCCATAAAAGGCACCACAGACAGAATCAGCAAGATCCTCCAGAAACACAATATCAAGACAGCAGTCTGCACAAACCAAAAAATATCCACCATCCTAAGAAACCCCAAAGACAAAATTGAGTTAGAAAATCAAGGAGTATATGAAATCCCATGCACCGCCTGCCCCCCCACATACATCGGACAAACCAACAGAAGAATAAGTGCACGCATTGAAGAACACAAGAACTCAGTCAGAAAAGAGGAACCAACTTCTTCCCTGGTCCAACACCTTAAAGCCACAGGACATGATATTGACTTTAAAAAGACCAGAATTATCACCAAAACTGAACACTTTAACAACAGAATAATCAGAGAAGCCATCGAGATAGAAAAACGTCCACACAGCATGAATAAACGAGATGATACCTCCTGCCTACCAGCCATTTGGAAACCCGCCCCCATTGACAAACGAGTCCCTAACACAAAGAATGACACCAGACCCACACTGACGAAAACCACACAGGTTGTCACCACCACACATCCACCCAAAAAGCAAACCCACACCGATGATGAGGCACGACCACAAACCAGAAGCCAGACCACAGCTTCATCATTAGCCATTTTAAATCCCTCCAATCCATACATGAAGCAAACTGACACCCACCATGAAGATGTGGCATGACCATGAACGTGAAGCCAAACAACAGCAATGCAGCTCACCAGCTCAAATCCCCCTGCAACTCAGATTAACACGAGCACAACCAAGCCCCCACCTAAACAGAACACACCCCCAGCCAATCAGAGCACAGCTAACCCCCCTCCAATCAGAGCACAGCCAAACCCCCAACCAATCAGAACACACCTCCACCCAATCAGAACACAGCCAAGCTCCCACCCAATCAGTTCACACCCCCACTAGCAGTTAAAAGGAAGAAACAGCTGCGATCTCACATTGCTCCTAGAAGCACGAAGTCAAAAACACCAGCCTGAAGATGACGAATGAGACTCTGTCGAAACGTCGCCAAGACACTTCCAATTTTACGCGGGAGAAAACCCAAATAACCAAAGACCTACATACAAATACCCGCGAAAACCTCAGAAAACATATATATATATATATGTTTATATATATATATGTTTTCTGAGGTTTTCGTGGGTGTTTGTATGTAGGTCTTTGGTTATTCGGGTTATTTACTCCTAGAAGCACGAAGTTGAAGACACCAGCCTGAGGATGACGAATGAGACTTCGTCGAAACGTCGCCAAGACGCTTCCAATTTTGCATGGGAGAAAGCTCGAATAACCAAAGACCTACACACACACACACACACACACACACACCATTATAATATATTCTCTTAATCTAAATATTTATTTTATAAATATTTTAACATAAACAGGCACCTAATTTCCTTTCCACAATTTTTATATCTTCCCACTTGTTTCCATATTCCTCCATCTAATTTAACCATTGTTTAGTTTTCTTTTGTCCCCCCTTTTTTCCCCTTTCTCCTCCAACCATTTATACCATTTCTCCCAGACTAAGTAATATTCTGTTTCATCTTTTTCTTGTATCTCCTTTATGAGCTTATCCATTTCCGCACACTCCATAATTTTTCTAATCACCTTGTCTTCTGATGGTATGTCATTGTTTTTCCAGTTTTGGGTGAAAACTATTCGTGCTGCTGTAATTATGTGAATAATTAAATATCTTATTTCTTTTTCATATGACCTGGTAATTATTCCCAGTAGGAAAGTTTCTGGCCTTATTTCTATTTGTTGATTTATAATTTCTTCTATATATGTTTTAATTATTTGCCAAAATTGTTTTGTCTTATGGCAGGACCACCACATGTGATAATAAGTTCCTTTTTGATGTTCACATTTCCAACATAGTGGGGAGGTATTTGGAAACATTTTTACCAATCTGGCAGGTGGGAGATGCCACCTATAAAACATTTTATATATATTTTCTTTATAGGGTACAGGGAAGCATTGCTACAGACATGGCAAGGTATAAAAAAGAACCATTATGATAAAATTCTGGAATGGTTATCCACTATGGAGGCACAAATTTACCCAAATGCTTTAGATATTGGTAAAATAAAAACTTACAAAGATCTGTTGAATAATCAAGGGGAATTAAGAACAAGACAGGAATTGAAAGAATTAGGTACAGACATTGATTGGTGGCCCTATATGCAAATAAAATCTAGATACAAGACAGATTTGGCACAATTTGGATTTCAAAAGGGAACTTATGATTTTGATAAAATTCTCCATGGAACAGAGGATAAATTGATTTAAAAAACCTATAAATATTTATTAAGATACAAATTGGAAGAAGAGGTAGTTAAAGAAAATATGATAAGTTGGGCGAAAAATTTTGGGTACAATATTGAATTAGATAAATGGGAGAAATTATGGAATATAAATTACAAATCAGGGCGCCCCTCCTTAGCTTCTCCCCCCCTACAAGGTGGCTTTGGCTCCTCTCAGAGCCCACAAACAGGGAGAACTCAGCAGGGAGCCATTCCCTGCATCTGATATCGCCACGACATCAACTGGAAGTTTTCGGAAGTTCATCCTAAATCAGAGGTCTGAAACCTTAAACACTCAAGGAGTCATTTGGATCCGTTTTCCACAGAAAAGAAAACACCAGGAGCCACAAAACTCTTCCCGTGCCTGACTATTTCTTGAACAACCACAAAACTAGCATATGTACTGTATTTTTGTAGTATAAGACGCACCTTAGTTTTTTGGGAGGAAAATAAGAAAAAAGCTGATTGGCAGGTGGATCAGCCTCCCAGAATATCCCCAATCAGCTGTTCCTAGAGGTGAATTTTAGCAACAGGTTCCTTGGTTGTAAACTCTGTGCCTTGCTTTTTTTTGCTTTTTTTTTTCTGCCTCGGAAACTTCTGAAACTCTGTTTCAGAAAAAACTTTTTTTCCTGCCTCTGAAAGCCTCCGAAACAGAGCTTCAGGAAAAAAAGCCTCTGAAGCTCTGTTTGGGGGTTTCTTTTCTGAAGCTTCGTTTCTGATGCTTTTTTCAGCCTCTGAAACCTCCGTTTGAGAAGCTGGGCGGGGCTACATTTGGAGTATAAGACGCACCCAGATTTTCACCCTCTTTTTTTGGGGAAAAAGGTGTGTTTTATACTCTAAAAAATATGGTAGTTGAATTAAATGTTCTGTTTTCTTCTGAAACTTTTCTTTTCTGGGATTTATCCATGGTTGCCCTACCGGGGGTTGAAAAGCTCAATAAATCGTGTGCTGGTGGGTATCGCACATTGGCAATTGTGACACATATTTTGAGTGACAGGGAGCCGCAGCAGAATGGTGAAAGAGCCACATGAGGCTCCAGAGCCACAGGTTGCTGACCCCTGTCCTAAATAATTGGTTTAAAGGTATAACATGAAGGGGTTTGTTTTCCCTTATTTTAGTTAGGAAACTAAAATTCACACATTTTCTATAGAATTGTACATAAATAGACCATAAAATACAAAGATAGGAAAACTTGTGCTGTTAAGTTTTGCAAATAGCATTTGACAGAGTATTGAGCACCACAAACATCATGGGAATACATTACTTCTATAGACAGGGTTCTGTTTTGGCAAGAAATCTTTAGGATCATTGTTTTATTCATTATTATATGGGTATTTTCAGTTCTGTCACTTTTTTCATGTATTACTTAACTTAGAATAGCAGAAAATATTTTCAGCAACCAAAAATAAAGTGTCTGTCATCCTCAACTGATACATATACAAAAGTGCAAGTTTTCAACCTGCGGTTGCTCTTGACATTGGGCCCTCCATTATGGATAGCTCTAATTCTAAGAGCCAAAGAAAGAGATATTGGGAGCTATCATATTTGTTTTCAGGCCAATTCTAGGTGCTGCATAATGCCATATTTTCATATTTTCTGACAAGAGAATATTCAAGAATAATGAAGGATATATCATTTAAGACAGTGATAAAAAGAATACTCACGAATTAAAAATATTCAGGAATACAAGTATGCAATAAATAAATAAATAAATAAAAGAAAGACTTTATGAAATATACTGCCAGTTGGGGAACTCCCAAAAATTGAGGTTGACTGACATCTGCCCATTAGCAAAGAAATCAACTCCACAGGAAGGCTAAATCTACTTTTATTAAGAACGTCTATAACAAAATCTTGCAAGTCTGGTTAACATTGTCCTTCATTCTGTTCTCATAATTTAATATATAAAAGAGTCTGAATCTTTTATGAATATTATCTTTCTAATGTGGACTTTAAACTTCATTTTGCCCTTTGTTGTACTGGCAATGCAGACAGCATAATACCATCAAGCTCATCTTCCTTACTCTAAACAATGGATCCCTTCAAAACTAGCAAACATGCAGCAACTGCCTCCCATTTACATCTAACTGACTTTCTTCATATGGGTTTTGACTTGCTCAGTGATGCTGAAAAGGGAGCACTTCACACGCTTGTCAGAGCCACAATCAGGAAGAGAAGCTGCCCAGGGGGCATGCATGTGTCGGATAAAGTACTTCCAGCAAGTCTTCCAGTTACTGCCACGCATGCGCATGTGCCGATCAGCTGGCCAGTGCCCATGCTCACACCAAAAAATAGAAGACCAGCTCTTCTTGTTCCAGCACTGCCGCATGCACAAAGGCCAGATCATCGTGTGCACATGCACACCAGAAACCTGGAAGAGGAATGGACGACGCTGTGCGTGCCAGGCAACATGGCTCCACCTGCCACTTTGGGCACGTGTGCCATAGGTTCACCATCATGGGACTAGCTTATATGGACTCTGAACCCTAAGTGAGCATATTTGCTTTTCACACCTGTCTAATTTTGCTGGATTTTACCAAAGACATGGGCAAGTCCATTATATGCTCACACACATAACAAATGTGAGAACATCAAAGTTCAAAGTTGAGAAACCTTGCCAAAAATGAGACTATCGATCTCAAGGAGTCTTTCTTCATATCCAATGGCAAAGAGACAGTGGTGGGAGTCAGTTGGTTCACACCGGTTTGACCAAACTGGTAGTTAACTTTGTGTGCACTTCAGCAAACCAGCTGAATCACCATGTCCAGCCCCGCCTCGCGGCTCACCCCTCCCCTCCCAGCTACTCATCACCTCACCCAACCTCTCCTGAGGCCATTTCAGCAACTCAGCGCTCCTTTAACCATCCCCTTCCAAGCAAGCAATGTCGGTGCAGGCAAAACCCCAAGGCAGCTGTGACAAGGCACTCAGAGGGAGGGGCTGGAGCTACTAAACAGGCAGCCAAACTAAGTGCCTGAAGGACCCCATTGTTGTGGCCTCCAGCGGAGCTGGTGGCAAACTCAGACAGTGAGGAGGCTGGGGAGGAACATGGGCCAGTCCTGGAGTCTGGGGAAGGCTCTGATGAGTGCTTTGCATTGGAGGCAGAGATGAGGTCAGGGCTGTCTTGACAGTTGTCATCTGCCTTTGGAGTCGACATCAGTGAGGCAGAAGAACAGCTGGAGCCTGTTCCCAGTGTGTGCATACGCAGAGCTGCCAGGAGAAGGGAACAGCTAAGGAACAAGGGTTGACTTGGGAGTAAAGCCACAGGTGGATGGTGAATGACCCCTCCCGAAGGGAATAAAGAGGAGCAAAAGAGGAGGGCAGTTTGCAGGAGACAATTAGTTTGCTTAATTGGTTCATGACTCTCATAGACTTCTTTTTTTTAAAAAAAAGTTTTTTATTTTTTAGACAAACAAACATTTAATACATCAGTTTTCTCTTCCCTGTGACATCTCGGTGTTATCTCCCAAAGTTCTTTCTTTTTCTGTATAGTTGTCATTACTTCTATCTTGATCCTTATCCAGTCCACAATATCAATTCATCACTAACATAATATTCAACTCATCACATATTTTTACATATTTATATAATTAATCATTTATATCTCTTCTCCAACCAATAATAAAAATCATTCCATATTTTAAAATATTCTCTGTCTTTAATCATCAAAGTTAATTTATTCATTTCTGCACAATCTAAGATTTTTTTACTTCTTCTTCCAAAGGTATTTTCTCCACTTTCCAATTTTGTGCATAGACAATCCTTGAAGCTGTTATTACATGTATTATCAGATAAACTTTTTCCTTGCTAATTTTTTCAGGTAGGATACCCAGTAGGAACAACTCTGGTTTAAATTCAATACGTTGATGTATCATTTCCTCCAACCAAGTCTTAAATTTAATCCAATAGTTTTTAGCTTCCGGACATGTCTACTACATATGATAATATGATCCTGGTGGTTGATAGCATTTCCAACATTTAGCTGATTTTTCTTTAAACATTTTTGCTAATTTCTCAGGTGGCATATACCATCTATAAAAATTTTATATTGATTTTCCTTATATGCAGTGGACACCGTTAATTTATAATTTCTTTCCCATAGTTGTTGCAATTTTTCCAAATCAATTGAATATCCAAAGTTTCTTCCCCATGCTATCATTGTTTCTTTTACTTGCTCCTCCTCTAATTCAATACTAAGCAAAAAATTATAAAAAATGTTTATTAAATTATCACCTGTTCCCATGAGTATCCTATCCAACTCAGTCTTTTCCATATAAAAACCATATAATTTAGCATCCTTCTCATATCTTGTTTGTATCTGCATATACATATACCAGTCTGTCTTAATCCCCTGTCCTTCTAGTTCCTGTTTCCCTTTCAATTCTCCCTCATCTGTTAGTAAGTCTTTATATCTAACAATATTGCCAAAATTAAAAACATTTGGGTGTATTAATGCTTCCATAGTCAATAACCATGTTGGTATTTTCACATAGTATTTGTCTCTTACTTTCTCCCAGACCAATAACAATGCATTTCTTACATAGTGTCTATGAAAATATGTGTGTATCTTATTTCTACCATACCACAAAAAAGCATGCCATCACAGTTGCAAGTCATACCCTTCCAATGTTAACAACCTTATATTTCTTTCTTTTTTTACAGTATTATAATAATAATATGCTGTATTATTATTATTATTATTATTATTATTATTATTATTATTATTATTATTATTATTATTTTATTTTTAAAAAATTTTATTTATTTCTTTACAACAAAATATTTATTCACACACAGATCGCGACGGGAGCTTTACAGAATATATTAACTTCAGTCAAGATATACAAATAAAAAAAATAAAAAAATCTACACTAACCTTATCCTTTTTTTTATTCTATTATTCAACCAAGTATACCATTGGTCCCAGCATTGAAAATATACGGAGTCCTTTTGATCTCTCAAAATTTTTGTTAACCTGTCAGCTTCCGCATATTTGATAATTTTTCCCAGAATCAGGTCTTCATCCGGTAGGTCTTTCCCCTTCCAATGTTGAGCAAAACATATTCTTGCTGCGGTTGTGATATATGTAATCAAACACCATATATTCGTGCCTATTTTATCTGGCCTAATATTTAATAGATAGTATTCTGGTTTCAATTGTAATTTATATCCCGTGATTTCTAATATCCACCTCTGTATAGATCTCCAAAATTCGATTGCCTTAGGGCAGATCCACCATACATGATAATAAGTACCTCTCTCTCCACACTTCCAACAATTTGGGGAGAGTCCTGGAAACATTTTGGCTAATTGAGCAGGAGGGAGATGCCATCTATACACCATCTTATACAAGTTTTCTTTATAAGTAGTTGCCATCAGAAATTTCAATTGTTTCGTCCAAATTTCTTCCCATTTTATCAATTCAATTGAGTAACCAATATTTCTCCCCCAGGCAATCATTGAGTCTTTAACAATCTCATCCCCTGTCCAATAAGTTATTAAGAATTTATAGATCTTAGATAATATTCTTTCCTCCTTTCCTAATATAATACTATCTATTTTTTGCTGGGTCATGTCTATACCACTTTTTTCCTTGTCTTTCTTATATTTAGAGCTAATCTGGGCATAGGACCACCAATCCAATTTTATTCCTTGAAGCTCTAACTCAGTTCTTGTTTTTAAGCAGCCTTCTTAACTCCACCCATTCCTTCAACCATGTCAGAGTTGCTGCCTGGTAATATAGTTCCCAATTTGGTAACCCAAATCCACTTCTCAATCTTGTATCTTGCATCATTTATATGCTTATTCTTGTCTTTTTCCCTTGCCATATATATTTCCTTATTATCTTATTGAGATATTGAAAATAGGTCTTTTCAATTTTTATCGGCACAGTCTGAAATAGAAACAATAATCTTGGTAATATATTCATCTTTATCAGTGCAATCCATCCAATGAGTGATAGTTGAAGATTCTTTTTTGTTTTTCTGTCATATTTTTAGCCAAAAATTTTGTTTTGTCTTTATTTATTTTCAAGCCAGAGACTTTCCCATAGTCTTCTATTTGTTCTAATGGTTTAGGGCCTGTTATGTGCAGATCTTCTATAATAAATACCAAATCATCTGCAAAGGCCTGCAATTTATACTCTTCTTTTTTAACTTTTATCCCTTTTATCTCTTCATCTCATCTTATATTTCTATTTAAAACTTCTAATGTCAAGATAAACAACAATGGTGAAAGAGGACAGTTTTGTCTAGTACCTTTCATTATGCTAATCTTTTCTGTCATTTCCCCATTTATCATTATCTTAGCAAATTGTCTATCATATACTGTTTTTATAACATTTATAAATCTCTCCCCAAAATCCATTCTCTGTAATTGTTTTATCATGAACTGCCAACTCACATTATCAAAAGCTTTTTGGGCATCTAAAAACATCAATACTATCTGTTTTTCTGAATGGTTCTCATAATGTTCCAAAGCATTCACAATCGTCCTCATATTGTCTTTAATTTGTCTTTTTGGTAAAAATCCGTTTTGATCTTCATTTAGTGGCTTTTTCAGTCTGTGTGCCATTATTGACACAAAAATCTTATAGTCTGCATTTAACAACGAGATCGGTCTATAATTTTTTATTAATTGTAAATCCATATCTTCTTTAGGTATAAGTGTTATATATGCCTCCTTCCATGAAACTTGCATTTTTGCCTTTATTAATAAATTATTAAATAAGTCCAACATTATATTACTGATGACCTCTTGTAATGTTTTATATAACTCCGCCGGTAAACCATCTGGTCCTGGTTCTTTCCGACTTTTTTGTCTTTTTATTGCTTCTGTTACTTCCATCATTGTTATTCTTTCTTCTAGCATTCCTTTGTATTGTTCTGATATTTTAGTCAAATCTGATTTTTCCAAATAGCTTAGTATCTCTTCCTCCGGAATCTTCTCTTGTCTCTTGAATGACCCCTCCCATAGGGAATAAAGACGAATGAAAGAGGAGGGCAGTTTGCAGGAGACAATTAGTTCACTTAATTGGTTCGTGACTCTCAGAGACTTCTTGCCAAGTTTTGAAGATATCGGCCTGGCAGCTCTCCAAGCCAGATAAGGTCTGTGACTGTAAATTCTCCCTTGAAGGACTTTGCTGGGTGTGAATGAGAGAAATTCACAGAAACTTAATAAAAAAGGGTTTTTGTTGGGACAAGGATCTGCTTCATGCTCTTGGGAAGCCTAGGACAGAACACCCATCCAGGAGTCCAGGCGCCTCAGTGAGTGGCAAGTGAGGCCTATGCTGGGCTCCCTGGCAGACAATGTGCTTCGCAGGGGGAGGACATCTAGTACCTGAAGCTGTTTCTTCCCTAAGGAGGCATCGTTGGGGTTCCTGCAAAGAGGGTGACAGCAATCGCCCTGAAGGTTCAGGGAAAACCCCTTAATTCCGATCAGAAAAAACCCAGCCATCCCCGGCTGGCCTGAGCATTGACAGCTGACTAAGAAGGAAGCGAAGATTGAATAAAGAAGACATCGGCAAAAAACAAGAAGAAAGCAAAATTTTTGAACTATAGAGTGGAAAAGAATATAATTAAGAGAGAGTCTCCAAATTAATTGGTGAAATGGAGCCAAGAATAAAGCGGTGAAGTGAAAGTAAATGGAGTGGAGAAACTAACCAGATGGTTAGCAGAATTGACAGGTGACAGAAACAACCTGGACTTAAAAGAACATACATTGGAGAGTTGTGGATTATAAAATATATTGAATTTGGCTTGATTGGGATTCGGGACTCGGTGAGGATTGATTGGACTGAGAAAGGAATACGGGAATATTAAAGAACATTATAAAACGATTGGAATAGGAGACTATAAGAACTGCAATTAAAGACAAGAAAACTGGAAATTAAACTTTGGGGTTATAAAAGACATTCAACATAGATTAGAAGAGAGTAACGTTGGACTCATTACAAATGGAAACAGAGCCGAGGAGAGGTAATTATTGAAAGTGAGAGTGGACTTATAGAATCTTTGCATTTGGAATCAACGAACAAATGGTGGACTTAAATAATCATATTAGGGTACTCACCCTGAAACAACTAAGTGACATTGGGTTTTTGATATTGCGATACTAACATTATTGGTACTTAAACTGAAGGACAATTGCAACAATTTCTACGAGAGACAAGTTTGAATGATCCAAGACTAACTGAGAATTACAACGATCATGCTTTTGGAAGCTGAATCCAGCTATTAAGATCTGTATATTAATTACAACTTAAGTTGATTTAGTGATATATTTAAGTAATCAATTTAATTAATTAAATCTTCTCTATCTTCTTCTAATTTTCTATACTTATATTGTATTATAAATCATAAATTTAAATTTACAGTATAAGCAAACTGAATTGGTAAATACAGAGAATAAGAAAAAAGTACATATTTACTCATAGATATATAAGGAGGAAAGATAGAATAATATTCGACTGTAGTAATAGATTGATAATATCTTAGGAATTGAATAGATAACAGTATTATAACAAATATCTTATTTTCTTTCAAAACCTATATGCAAAAGAAGAAATTCGAGAGGAAGATGCTATAGAATATTTAAGCAAAATAAATATTCAGGAATTAAAAGAAAATCATACTGAATCATTGAACAGACCGATTTCTATGTTAGAACTAACAGAAGCAAGGAAGAAACAAAAAAACAACAACAAAACACCGGGACCAGATGGAATACCATCTGAATTTTATAAGATATTCCAGCAATCACTAGATGACATTCTAATACAGGTATTTAACGATGCACTTCTAGAAGCTGAAATTCCACAATCATGGAATGAAACAATAATTACGTTAATATCAAAACAAGATTCGGATCCTGATGAAATTAAGAATTATAGACCAATATCTCTTCTTAATGTAGACTACAAACTAGTTACATCTATTATAACACAGAGATTGAAAAATTTAATTAATCATAGAACTTCTGGCGGTGACGTAGGTCGAGGTGGCACGGGAAAAGAATCGCTCTGTTCCCAGTGCCGAATTTCTAAGTTTTTGGTGCCCTTTTGGGCGAGGAGCGGTCCTGGAGGGATCGGCAATAAGGAGGGGAATCTTCGGAAGAGGCGAGGAGAGGTGTGATCTCCTGCCACACCAAGAAGGACCCTCAATCCAAGCTTAGAAGAAGCCAGCTGAAGCGGTTGATTCAGAGGCCTGACGCCCCGAGCGAGACCAACGGGAAGCAGAAGAGTGAGTACGGTGCGAAGATCAGCGGTGTGAGCAGATTACAAACAATTTAAACTTCTTTTTTCTCGGTGGAAAAACCGAAGGGGGAGAAGTTCATTTTTGGAGGGGCAGCGGGCAGGAAGAAAGACTCAGAGTGTAAATGGGCAGCAAACAATGAGGAGAGTAAAACAGAGGAGGACGAATCTCAGACCAGCGAAGAGGATTGAAACACTGAAATATTGAAATATCGAGCATGGAGAGAGGTCTATCTAAATCGCTGGATTGAGAAGTGAATTTTCTATCCCCATCTTAACTGCCCCAATGGAAAGAAAGAGGTGGTTTGGCAAAGTAAGAGACACTTACACTTGATAGTACAGATTAGAGATCGCCATATTGGACTACTTTACTTTGGAACGGAGATTAGAAGCGTGGAAGAAGAAAGACTACAGTTGAAGTCTGTAGAAGAGCCTGGTGGCGCAGCAGACTAATAGCCTGTTATTAACATTCAGCTGCCTGCAATTACTGCAAGTTCGAATCTCCCCAGGCTCAAGGTTGACTTAGCCTTCCATCCTTTCTAAGGTAGGTAAATTGAGGACCCAGTTTGTGGGGGCAATAAGCTGACTTTGTATAAATATACAAAAGTATGAAGGCTATTGCTTAATGCATTGTAAGCCACCCTGAGTCTCCGGAGAAGGGCGGCATATAAATCAAATTTTAAAAAAAAATACATCAGACCCTTTTAAAACATATAAAACCTGGATATACAGAACTCTTGACAATCTATTACTTTTTTTCCCCTTTCCTTTTGACAAACCTATATATATCTTGGAACTTATTCGGTATTTATATTTATATCTATTTAGTTTGAAGTAAACATTATATAAACAACCATAGCTTATATTTTATATATAAACTATAATTATTTTTAGAAATATTTAAACTTATTTAAATTTCATATATATAATTAATCACTGCAACTATTATTAATTGTTTCATAATTAAGTACTGACTATTTAAGAGGGTGAAAGAATCTTCTCCCTCCTGTTTGCTTGTGCTTATTCTGCTATTTTACTTTTAGTATTTTCATAGTACTAATTAATTATTCAAAGTAAACAGATCAGTTAATTGATTAATCAATAGACAGAAACGTTGATTTTGGAGGAATTTTAAAGCTATTAATGAATTGAATTTGTTAAAGAAATAGTTAGAAATTAATTCAGTATTGTAATATAGTAGGAGGATAGAGAAGGAAGGAAAAGAAAGAAGCCACATAGAAATTGGATGGTGATTTGGGAGAAGGTAGATAAAATCCTGGTGGAACAATACAGAATACTAAAAGAGATGACTAGTACCACCACAATGACGGTGAAAACAGGGAAGAAAACTGCATCAATATTGACTGGACCATCGGCCTCCCTAGTGACACAGAGGACTTTAGAGGGAATGTTCTCATCAGAGAAGCAGCCTACCACTTTAAGTATGCCAACAATGCAGGCCACACTTATGACAATACAAGAGACTATGGTTAAAATGCAGGAATGCATGACTAGGAACCATGAAGAAACAAGGAGGGATATGGATGAGGTTAAAAGAGAGGTAAAAAGTGATATTCAGAAGATAGATAAAAAGATGGACTCGATACAAGAAATTATTTTAAAAAATGATCAAAGGATAATAGCTATAGAAAAGAAAACAGAATTGATGGAAGAAAAACTGGAATCTCTAGATTTGAAAATGATGGGACTAAATAAAGAATTAGAAAACACTGTGGCACAATTGGAGATGGAAAGAGCTGCATTTTACTTACATTTTCAAAACGTGGTTGAAGACAGAGAGGAGGACTTAATGTTAGTAATGGCGGAAATGATAGCAGAGGCCCTCCAAAGAGAGAAAGATGAAATAATAAATGAATTGGACGAAGTATACAGAGTCCACACAAATTATGTTTGACAAAATAAACTACCCCGGGAGGTGCATGTAAGATTTGTGAGATGGAAAGTTAGAGACATTGTATATAAAATAACAAAAGATGATCCTATGTTTTATAGGAGCAAAGAAATGATTACGTTGAAGCAAGTTCCAAAAAGAATAAGAGAGCTGAGAAAAGATTACTGGTTCTTAGCAACGTTACTAAACAAGAGATACATACCTTTCAGATGGATAACACCAGAAGGAATGTTGATAACGTGGCAGGGGAAGAAAATAAGGGTGCACTCACAAAGTAAAGCACGGAATTTGCATGATCAAGTGATGGGTATTGAAACAACAAGTAGTAGGAAAGAGGAGTTGGGACGGAACGCCAAAGGAAAACAGAGACGAGAACATGAAAGAGTGCCAAAGGAAGGAGAAAAAGAGGAAGAAGGAGAGATTCAAGAGGAAGAAGGAATACAAACAAGAGGCAAAAAAAAAAAGGAACAGGAAGAAACAAAAAAGAAACAACAGGAAAACCACTAAGAAATGGAACAAAATTTTAAAATTCTATCACTGAATGTAAATGGTCTCAATTCACCATCCAAACGACATCAAATTTTAAGAAAAGTCTTGAAACAAAAAATGGATATTGTGTGCCTCCAGGAGGTACACATAAGAAAACAAGACAAAAAATATGTACAATATAAGAAGTTAGGTAAATCATATGCAGCATTAGCTGAAGAGAAAAAAAGGGGTTATGGTATATGTTAAAGAAGGAATAGAGAGTAATTTAAAATATGTAGATTTGGTAGGGAGAACAGTGATGATAGAGCTAAAATTCAACTATAAAAATATCTTATTGGTGGTTATATATGCTCCAAATAGTGGACAATTAGAATTTTATAAAAAAGTGCATGAAAAAATAATAGAACAAAAAATGGAGAATGTATGTTTGATTGGAGATTTTAATGCAATTATGGATGTAAGAAAGGATTATAAAAATGGTAAGGGAAATAAAAATAAGAAAAATGTATTGCCCAGAACTTTTATGGATTTGATAGAAGAATTAAATATGGTAGACAGTTGGAGATTTTATAACCCGGAACTTAAAAATTTTACATACTATTCTAACCCTCATAAATCCTGGTCCAGATTAGATATGACATGGGTAACAAATACATTGATACCAGAAATTGAAACAGTAGAAATACTGTCCAACAAGTGGGCCGATCACAACCCAAAAATGTTGATATGGAAGGGATGGCAGAGGAAAAAAAGTAGATGGACAATGAATATACAGATACTGAAAGAAAAGGAATATAAGGAGTACATGGAGAAGGAATTAGAACTGTTCTATAAGGAAAATATAAAACAACATACCTCCCTACAAAATTTATGGGACACAACTAAGGCGTATGTGAGAGGTTTAACGATAGCCTATACCGCAAAATGGAAAAAAGAGAGGGAAAAAGAATATAACAAAGTACAAGAAGAAATTAAAAAATGTGAAAGAAAATTACAAGAGAACCCGGGAGATGAACAAATTAGAGCTAATTGGACGGCAGCGAAACACAATTTGAACATATTAGAACAGGGGAAATATTATTATTATTATTATTATTATTATTATTATTATTATTATTATTATTATTATTATTATTATTATTATTATTATTATTATTATTATTATTATTATTATTATTATTATTTAAATTTGTATATCGCTCTTCTCCCAAAGGACTCAGGGCGGTGAACAGCCAAAATTAAAATACATACAATATAAAATTTAAAATAATTTAAAAAATAGAATTAAATCGAATTGGCTTCCCAAAATTAAAACCCATTACCCTTAAAATAACCCATTAAAATTTTAAGCCAGCCCAGCTTGCTGAAATAGGAAGGTCTTCAAAGCTCAACGGAAAGTCCAGAGGTCCGGGATCAGTCGTATTCCTGGGGGTAATTCGTTCCAGAGGGCGGGTGCCCCCACAGAGAAGGCTCTCTCCCTGGGGGTCATCAGTCGACATTGCTTGACCGACGGCACCCTAAGGAGGCCCTCTCTGTGGGAGCGAATTGGCCGGTGGGAGGTTATCGGTGGCAGAAGGTGGTCTCATAAATGATCGGGCCCTAAGCCATGGAGCACTTTAAAGGTGAGAACCAATACCTTGAAGCGCACCTGGAAGACCACCAGAAGCCAGTGCAGCACGCGCAGGCAAGGTGTCACATGGGAGCGCCATGTCACCCCCATAATGCGGTTACCCATGTGACCGCATTCTGGACCAGCTGAAGCTTTCGAGTGCTCCTCAAGGGGAGCCCCATGTAGAGAGCATTGCAGGAGTCCAGGAGAGAGGTGACGAGGGCATGAGTGGCCGTGCATAGGGAGTCCCAATCCAGAAGGGGACGCAACTGGCATATCAGGCGGACCTGATAGAAAGCCCCCCTGGCCACGGCCGTCATATACTCTTCTAAAGACAGCCGTGCATCCAGGAGGACACCCAAGTTATGAGCCCTCTCCGTGGGGGCCAATGACTTGCCCCCAATAGCCAGTGATGGCACCAGCTGGCTATATCGGGACGCCGGCATCCACAGCCACTCAGTCTTGGAAGGGTTGAGTCGAAGCCTGTTCCTCCCCATCCAGACCCGCACGGCTTCCAGGCACCGGGACATCACTTCAAGGGCATCGTTGGGGTGGTCTGGGGTGGAAATGTACAGCTGAGTATCATCAGCGTACAGATGGCATTGCACCCCAAATCCACGGATGATCTCACCCAGCGGCTTCACATAAATGTTGAACAGGAGAGGCAAGAGGACCGACCCTTGCAGCACCCCACAAACAAGGTGCCTCGAGGTCGACCTCTGCCCCCCAGCCAACATGGACTGCGACTGGTCAGAGAGATAAGAGGAGAACCACCGTAGAACGGTGCCTCCCACTCCCAACCCCTCCAGCTGGCACAGCATGATACCATGGTTGATGGTATCAAAAGCCGCTGAGAGATCTAATAGGATCAGAACAGAGGAACATCCCCTGTCCCGAGCCCTCCAGAGATCATCCACCAACATCACCAATGCTGTTTCCGTGCTGTACCCAGGCCTGAAGCCGGACTGGAATGGATCCAGATAGACAGTTTCATCCAGGTACTGTGGGAGCTGTCGCACAACCACACTCTCGACAACCTTCGCCACAAAGCAAAGATTGGAGACAGGACGGTAATTTGCCAAAACAGCCGGATCCAGAGAGGGCTTCTTGAGGAGGGGCCTCACCACCACCTCTTTCAAGGCAGGAGGTAAGATGCCCTCACTCAGAGAAGCGTTAATAATCCTCTGGAGCCAGCCTCGTGTAACCTCCCGGGTAGCCAGCACCAGCCAGGAGGGACATGGGTCCAATAAACATGTGGTTGCGTTCAATCTCCCCAGCATCCTGTCCACGTCCTCAGGAGTCACAGGATCGAACTCCTCCCAGATGACATTCTCAAGACCCGCCTCAGACACATCGCCTGAACCCACCCAGTCAGAGTCCAAGCCATCCCAAATCTGAGCGATTTTATCGTGCAGATAATACGCAAAATCCTCAGCACGCCCTTGCAAGGGGTCTTCCCGCGCTCCCAGATGGAGAAGGGAACGGGTCACCTTAAACAAGGCGGCTGGGCGATTATCTGCCGACGCGATAAGAGCAGAGAAGTAGTTACACTTCGCCGCTTTTATTGCCACTAAGTAGGTCTTGATATAAGACCTCACTAGTGCTTGGTCAGATCCAGAACGACTAGCTCTCCAACTACTCTCTAGGCGTCTTTTCCGGCGCTTCATCTCCCTCAGCTCCTCGGAGAACCAAGGCGCTGGGCTGATTCGGCGCCAGGTCAGAGGCCACAAAGGCACGACCCGATCTAAAGCACCCTATCCCAGGTGGCCACCAGGTCTTCCGTCGAGTCGTGAGCCAGAGTGTCAGGGAATGGCCCAAGCTCCATTTGGAACCTATTGGGATCCATAGGTGCCCGGGGTGGAACCACCTAGTCAGTTCCGCCTCCCTGTGGCAGGGTGTGGTGGTCAGTAAGTCAAGTCTAAGGAGAGAATGGTCTGACCATGACAGGGGTTCAATGACAATATCCCCTATATTTGATCACTGACCAGAGATAAAAACCAAGTCCAGAGTGTGTCCTCCTATATGAGTAGGGCCATGAATTAACTGGGTCAGGTCCATGTCTGTCATGGAAGCCATGAACTCCCAAGCCACCTCAGACGTTTCACCAATGGACGGCAGGTTGAAATCCCCCATGACCATAAGCCTGGAGGTCTCAACTGCCACCCCAGCTATGACGCTGAGGAGCTCGGGCAGGGCCGCTGCCATGCAGCAGGGAGCCAGGTACACAATCAGCAAGCCCACCTGCATCCCATGGCCCCACTTCACAAGGAGAGACTCAGATCTGGCAATCTGAGGTACAGTGGCTTCCCTAGGATCGAGACCTTCCTTTACAATAACCGCCACTCCTCCACCCCTACCCTGAGGCCTCGGCTGATGAAATGCGCGGAAACCCGGTGGGCACATCTCAACAAGGGGGACTCTCCCCTCCTGGCCCAACCAGGTCTCTGTAATACCCGCCAGGTCTGCTCCCCCCTCCTGAATTAGCTTGCAAATGAGGGGGGCTTTGTTGACCATGGACCTGGCGTTGCACAACATCAGCCTAAGACCAGGGCTCTGAGACTCTGGACAACCCAGGGAATGAGATGAGCATTGGGGGCCAGAGCACGTCACTGCTTGAAGACAGCGGGCACGTGCCCCCACAACACGATGTGGCCCTCTGCTCCCACCATATCTGCCCCTCCCACCAACAGTCCTGATGGAATCGCCCTCCTCCATAGCAACACTAACCCCCTCCATTCCCTGCTCCGCACCTCCTCAGACACAATCCTGTGCCGGGCCTGGCTCCCCCCCCTACCAAAACACCCTCCCTCCCCCTCACCCGACAATCCTCCCCCCAAAAAACCCCTTAAAAGATTAAATAATGACAATTTTAAAAAAACCCTCAACCCCCTCTTCGCTGCGTGCCACCTCTCGGGGTTCCAAAGCCCGTCATTGAGGTAGGCCCTCAATAAAGTAGAGGGCCAATCCTGCAAGAAGGGGGAATCTCACAGAACAAGAAGCTCAGCTGCTGAGTACATTTTGCTACAAGAGGATAAGTGGCCATGCCCAAAGGTCCAGATGGAAAAAAGGTCCAGGGGAGAGGAAGTAAATAAAATGGGAGCGTCCAAAATCCAAGATCCAAAGTCCACTGTCCCCTCACAACAGTGGGCAAAGTCTCCTGCCAAGTCGACACAGTTCAAGGAGGATACGATCCAACCACCCTCTCATGGTGATTGGTCTGATGGTCAATCCCCTCTACTGGTGAGATGGAAGTAATGAACCAAATACAGTTATCCACACAGCCCAAGGGGGTTAAAATCCACACCACCCTCTCACAGTGGTTGGTCAGATGGTCAGCCCCCTCTGCTGGCGAAATGTGAATAATGGGGTGAAACCAAGTCGATTCAGCCCGAGGGGCACAAGCCAAAACCACCATCTCATGGTGGTTGGTCTGATGGTCAGTCCCCTCTGCTGGTGAGATGGAAGAGATATACCGACCCCATAGTGTCCCAGCATATTTAACAGTCCCTCCAACTGTCAGGGGGTAGGAAGGGCTCAGATGGAAATGAGCCATAAGACGACAGATGTCAATGTCCATAAACCAATCAGGTAGTGATGTTAATAAGCCAGTGAGTCAGTGAGTCGGTGGTGGCGTCAGCCAGTCCAGGATCGCTATAACACATAGGGGAACGATGGAAAAACCCCAGCCCCCCGCAATCCAACGGGGGTCTCCCAATGTCTGCGAGGAGCTGACCCATCAACTGGGCAGCCCACATACAGAACCTGGTCAATCCTGGAGCAGTGAATGTTATCTGCCACATTGACCCCCTCTGCCCTCTCAATAGGGCTCAGAGCGGATCCCTCCTCACCGCCATTTTTTCCGCTGTCGTCATACGGTGCCATTTCAGTGGCAGCTGATATCACCGCTGCCACTGCCACTGCCGCTGACAATGCCAGGCAAAAAGCCCTGGCAGCGTCCCAGAACTCAGCAGGGAGCCCAGCAGCCCCCAGACACCCAGAAGAGAAAACCTCGGGGCTCAGGAAACACCACTGAACCGCAGATGTCGCAACCGCCATCAGCGAGCTGCCGCCACCACTGCTCCGACCGCCGAAAGCTCCAGCACAAGAAAACACCACCACCCCCCAGCTGATATAATTCGCCGCTCCCGGACTTCACCAGCTGCGCCGAAGACACCGACGCCAATGCCGCTATCTTTGTCCAGCCTCGATGTTCAAAGGGGGCGAAGCCCCCAATCGGCTGGCGAAGAACTCCCCCAACCGGGCCAGGGGTCGTAGATCTACAAAGCGATCCCCAAGCGGACCTATAATAAGAACAGGACACCAGCCTCCATCGCGGTTCAGGCAGGTACCGCCATCTTGGACATGCGCAGCTATCGCATGTCCAAGATGTAATGGCATTGAAATACATAAAGCAGAATTATTTTGAACATGCAAATAAGCCAGGGAGGTGGTTGGTGTATTGGCTGAGGAAAGAAAGGGAAAAAAAACAAACAAACAATCCAGCAATTACAGGACAAAAAGGGTAAAATGCAACAGAGTTTAGAGAAGAAAAAGGAGATAATAATTCAATATTCCCAAGAGCTTTATGAGCAAGATAAAGTGACAGTGGAGGAAATAGAACAGTATTTAAGTGGGGAAGGGATGTCAATATTAACAGAGGAAGAAAAAGAGCTATTAAATAGGGAAATTACTATAGGGGAGTTAAAAGAAGCATTGAAGAGACAAAAAAATAATAAAACGCCGGGGACTGATGGCCTACCAATGGAATTTTATAAAAGTTTAGGGGAATCACTAAATGGGATATTATTAGAAACATACAATAATAATAATAATAATAATAATAATAATAATAATAATAATAATAATAATAATAATAATAATAATAATAATAATAATAATTAATAATAATAATAATAATTTTATTTCTATACCGCCCTTCTCCCGAAGGACTCAGGGCGGTGTACAGCCTATGAGGCATACAATGAGGCATTGACAGAGGCAAAGCTACCAAGTACATGGAGGGAAGCATATATCTCCCTGATACTGAAAAAAGGAGCAGATACAACATTAATAAAAAATTATAGACCAATCTCCTTATTAAATACTGACTACAAAATTTTTATGAATCTAATTGCAAATAGAATGAAAAAAATACTAAACAACAGAATACATCAGGATCAAAATGGTTTCTTGCCAACAAGACAAATAAAAAACAATATAAGAATGGTAATTAATGTCCTAGAATACTATGAGATGCATCCAGAGAGACAGGTAGCACTGATATTTCTGGATGCACAAAAAGCATTTGACCAAGTTAATTGGCAATTCATGATACATCAAATTAAAAATATGAAATTCGGAGAGAAATTTGAAAGAATGATATCATCAATATATACGAATCAAAAGGCAAGCATATTAGTAAATGGGGACCATACAAATTTTTTTGAAATAAATAAAGGAGTACGGCAGGGCTGTCCACTGTCGCCTTTACTTTTTATTTTGACTCTGGAAAATTTGCTAATTAGAATTAGATCAAATAAAGAAATAAAAGGATTAAGCTTAAAAAAAGAAGAATACAAGGTCCAAGCATTTGTGGACGACCTTGTCTTCTTTATAGAAGATCCAATAAAAACAACACCAAAATTAATAAAAGAGATAGAGGAATTTGGAAATGTAGTGGGCTTAAAAATTAATAAAGAAAAGACTAAAATGATAACCAAAAATATAATAGCAAAACAAGTAGAGAAATTAGCAGAGGATTCAGGATTACAGGTAGTCAAGAAGGTGAAATACCTAGGGATAAATTTGACAGTGAGAAGTGCAATGATAAAAGAAAATAACTACAGATCATTGGTCCAAAAAATAAAAGAAGATTTGGAAAAATGGGGGAAATTAAAACTGTCATTGTTGGAGAGAATCTCAGCAATAAAATCAAGTATACTGCCAAGACTCCTTTATTTATTCCAAACAATCCCAATAAAATTAGATAAGAAATTTTTTAATAACTTGGACAAAATAACTACAAAATTTGTGTGGGAGGGGAAAAAACCAAGAATTAAATTAAGTATATTACAAGAAGATAAAATTAGAGGTGGTTTTGGATTTCCGGCATGGGAAAAATATTACAAAGCAATAAGCTTAACATGGATTAGAGAATTGGTAACCTTGGAAAATCAAAGATTATTAAAATTAGAAGGACACGATTTAATGAAGGGATGGCATGCCTTTTTATGGAGCCCTAGAAATAAAACATACAAACATTTCAATAATCACATTATTAGGAAATCATTAATTGGTACATGGGAAGAAATCAAAAACAAACATTACATGAAAGTTCCCGGCTGGTTATCAATAATAGAAGCAATAACATATCCCAACACATTAGCAAAACAAAAAATGATAAGATACAGAAAGATATTAGATTCACAAGGAATATTGAAAACATGGGAAGAACTCAAAGAACAAGGAATATTAATAAATTGGTGGCCTTATTTACAAATAAAAACAAGATACAGAAAAGATCAAGAGGAGGGAGGAATAGAACCAAAACCAAACGGATTAGATAAATTATTAGAAACTAAAGAAGAGAAATTAATTTCAAAATTTTATAAATATTTATTAGAATTTGATTTAGCAGAAGAACTGGTTAAAGGACAGATGATAGCATGGGCAAGAAACATTGGGCACAGTATACAGTTAGAAGAATGGGAAAGGGCATGGGAAAACCATTACAGTATGACAAAATCAGTAGCATATAAGGAGAATCATTATAAAATGTGGTATAGATGGTATCTAGCTCCTTCGAGGGTAGTGAAAATGTACCCAAATATAAAATCTGTTTGCTGGAAATGTAAACAAGCTCAGGGTACTTTCTTCCATGCCTGGTGGCTTTGCCCGGAAATCAAGAAATATTGGAGGAAAATAAAAACATGGATAGTAGAAATAATAGAGCAAGAAATTGAATTAGAACCAGAAATCTTTTTATTAGGCATGATTAAAGAGAACATTAGAAAAGAGATAAAATATTTAACACTACATATAATTACATATAATTAGGGCAGCTAGACTGGCACTAGCACAATTGTGGAAAACAGATCGTTTGCCAACGGACTAGGAGGTAATTCAAAAAATTTATATATGTGCAGAAATGGACAAATTAACCTTAGAATTAAAAGACAAGGAAGACTCAAAATATTTTAAAGTATGGAATAGATGGTACAAGTGGATAAATCAAAAGAAAAAAAAAGTAAAGACAAAATTTAGGAAAAATTAAAAGTAATAAATAGGCACTGTGCTGTTACAGATAGTGAGTTGTGGTGAGTTAGTTACCTTAAGAATTAAGAGCTGTCTCCTTAAGAGATTGCATTGTGGGAGATGTAGTGAGAGATTGCATTATGGGAAATGTAGTCCATGACATGTGACCTTATCTGTGTGTCTGATTGGCCACTGAGGCTCTCTGCCGGGATTTTAGAACAAAGACCTGGCCATATGTTGAATTACCTCAGAAGAGAGAACATGCTTTCTGAACAGGGAGTCAGAACTACCATCCTTTTACACTAGGAAATGGGACAGATTATGAAATATGGATGCACCTCACCTGGACTCACTATGATTGTAAGTCTTATGTGTTCAAGGATTCCCAAATAAATATAATCTGCATGAAAACCTGTTTGCTAGAGTTTATCTGCCTGTTCCCAGTGGAGCCAGATGCCTGGGGAACAGAACAGTAAAAGGATGTAGATGCCTGACCCCCTCCCTTTTTTTCGGAGCATTGATGGACATTCTGTTTGAGTGAAAATGCCTGTTCCCAGTGGAGCCAGATGCCTGGGGAACAGAACAGGCACCGTCATGTAGATAGAGTAGGTAATAAGTCACTGTTTATATATGTGTATATATATAATCACATATATTCAGTTTATTTGTGCTGATTTGTATTGTATATCTAATTTTATGATTGAAAATAATTTGTATATTTTTATCTTTTTAAACTTAATAAAGTTTGTTTTTAAAATTTAAAAAAGAAAGAAAGAAAGAAACATTTAATTAATCACTATATACATCCAGACCAAAACGGCTTTATTTCCAGACGACAAATCAAAAATAATACAAGGACAATTATCAATACCCTTGAATACTATGAACAACGACCAGAGAAGGAAGTAGCATTAATTTTCCTGGATGCACAAAAAACATTTGATAATCTTATTGGACAATCTTAATAACACAATTGGAAATGATGAAATTTGGAGGAAGATTCTTAAATATTATCTTTTTTTTTATTGCAAAAGTTTTACAATTATATTTTCACCCCATTTCCCCCCCCTCAACCCACCCAAATCTCCCAACCTCATCCTCCCTAACCCTCCCTAGCCCTCCCCTCCCCCCAGACTTCCATACAATATACTCAGATCAAGAGAAAAAAAACCCTTTATATAAACCTTGAACCCCTCCCTCCCCCTTATAATTTTTAACCTTCATTACATTAAAATATTTCTATCTTAATATAACATTTTCAAATAAAAACTATTTGATACTTTCTGGTTTGATATTTGTTCTGAACATAATCTATCCACTTTTTCCATTCCCATTCATAAGTCTCTTGTGAACAATCTTTTAAATATGCCGAAATCTTCGCCATCTCTGCAAAACTGGCCATCTTCAAAGTCCATTCCTCGATCGTGGGCAAAGCTTCATTTTTCCAGTATTTACCTATCAATAATCTCGCTGCTGTTATCATGTACATATCAACTTTGTTTCACCCGAAGTAAATCCCTTAACTATAACCCAATAAAAACAATTGTGGAGAAAATTGAACTTTTTTCTTCAAAACATTCTGCATAACCCACCAAATTTTTATCCAAAAAGCTTTAACTTTCTTACAGGTCCACCAAACATGATAATATGTAGCATCTAAACAATCACATCTCCAACATTTTGGCTGAACATTAGGGTACATACACGACAATTTTTGGGGGTCTAAATGCCATCTATAAAACATTTTATAGAAATTTTCCCTTAAATTCTGCAACTGTGTAAATTTAACGTTCTGAACCCAATTTTTTCCCCATGTTTCCAACATCACTGGTTCTTCAAAATTTTGTGCCCACTTAATCATACAATCTTTGACCAATTCAGTTTCTGAATCCCTTTCTAACAAAACATTATAAAGCCTTTTAATATGCATTGGACCTTTCTCTTTTATATGTCTAACCAGTTCTTCCTCATGCAACATAATACCAGTTTTTTGGTCCTCTTTCCATCTCAGTTGAAGTTGATTATATTGTAACCAAGTTAAGTTAATCCCTTCATCCAACAGTGTCTCTAATGTCTTCAACTGCCATCTGCCCGCATCTGCAAAAAGAACCTCTTTATATAACCCCCCCCCCGAGTGACATTATATTTGTATTCCACATAATATGACCAAGATCCAGCCATAGCGGTATTTTGTAATCCCATTTAAGTCGGTGCTTCTTCCAAACCCTCATCAAAGAGTCTCTAAGTATATGGCTTTTAAATACTTTATCCACTTTGTCATCATAAAATAAGTAGGCATGCCATCCAAATTCAAGATCAAAACTTTCTATATTCAATATTCCAGTCTTTTTCCTTCCAAACCAATCGCTTGCTTGAGTCAAAGCTGCTGCTTCATAATATAATTGTAGGTTTGGAAGTTTAAGACCTCCCCTTTCTGGAACATCTTGCATAATTTTCAGTTTCACTCTCGGTTTTTTCTCGTTCCAGACAAATCTATTCACTCCACTTTGCCAGACTTTCAATTGTTTATCACTTTTAAGCACCGGAATCATTTGAAACAAGAAAAGAAATCTTGGCAAAATGTTCATCTTAACTGCTGCTATTCTTCCAAGTAGAGACAGCTGCAGTTTTTTCCAAATCTCCATATCTTTTTGAACCTCTCGCCACAACACCTCATAATTATTTTGAAACAGGTTCATATTTGATTCTGCAACCTGAACACCTAGATATTTTACCTTTGGTACAATCTCAAAACCTGCCCTCCTTTCAAGCTCATATGTACGATCATATTTTTAACTATCATTTTAGTTTTTTTCTGATTCAATCTAAAACCTGAAACTTTACCATAGTCTTGTATAATGTCTTTCATCTGGATTATTGATTCCATTGGTTGTGTTAGGGTAACAACCAGATCATCTGCAAATGCCTTTATTCTGTAATCCTCTTGCCTTATCATTATACCTTTCAAGATATTAGAGTCCTGAATTGTGTTTAGCAAGACTTCTAATGTTAAAATAAATAACAATGGGGATAACGGACATCCCTGTCTTGTTCCTTTTTCAATTTTAAACTCTGTTGTCAAGCTTCCATTGATGATAATCTGTGCCTTTTGCTCTTGGTAAATTGCTGAAACCGCCTGTATAAATTGATCCCCAAAGTCCATCTTTTTTAAAGTCTTTAATAGAAAATTCCAATCCACTCTATCAAAGGCCTTTTCCGCATCCAAGAAAACCAGCACTGCAGGTATCTGTTTATTCCTCTCAAGATATTCCAATAAGTCTATTACTTGCCTTACATTATCCTTCATGTATCTACCCTCGATAAATCCCGCTTGATCGTCATGAATCACTTTTTGAATTACTGGCATCAGCCTGTTGGCTAGTACTTTTGCATAAATTTTATAATCAGTATTCAGAAGAGATATTGGTCGATAATTCTCCGGTTTTTTAGGGCCTACTTGCTCTTTTGGTATCAAAGAAATATAAGCTGTTGTCCATGATGGGGGTATTTTACCCCGTTGTTGAATATTACAAAATAGATCTCTGAGATGTTGCACCATTTCTGCTTGCAAAGTTTTATAATACACTGCAGTCAAACCATCCGTTCCAGGAGCTTTAGCTGTTTTTAATTGTTTAATTGCTACTATTATCGCCTCCTCTGTTATAGGATAATTCATTCTTTCCTTTTGTTGATTAGTAATTTTTGTAACTCTTTTATTATCTAAGTATTTTTCTATGAGTCCATTCTGCATATCATCTTTAGCATATAGTTTAGTGTAATAGTCCACAAAAGCTTCTTTAATTAATTTTTGTTGAAAGATTTCTTTCCCTCCAATATCAATACTATCAATAGTCCGTATACTCTGCTTCTTCCTTAATGTATAGGCCAACCATCTGCCCGGTTTATTGGCGTTACAAAATGTATTATGCCTCGCGTATTGTAAATTTGTTGCAACTTGTTCCGCCATAAGCATTTGAAATTGATCTTTCAGAAGTTTAATAACACCACGTGTTCTTTCATCTGTTGGGTTTTTAATAAGTAGCTGTTCCTTATTCTTTATTTCTGCTTCCAATTCAGATCTTTTCTTTTGTCAATTCAGTCTATGTTTAGAGTTCATGTAAATGAGTACCCCTCTCATATAGGCTTTACTCGCATCCCACACAATTTCAACTGGGGTACTTTTATTCAAGTTTATTTCAAAAAATTCTTTCAACTGCTTCTTAAGTTCTATTATATTTTTTTCATATCTAAACAAGTTTTCATTTAATCTCCATGATCGTCTCTCAATTTTACCCATCTCAATTTCTATCCATACTGGGCTATGGTCGGTCAAAGTTCTTGGAAAAATCTTTGTTCTTTTTGTCTTAACAAGTAGATCATCTGACAACAAAATAAAGTCAATCCTAGAGAAGGATCTATGTCTATCGGAAAAAAAAGTATAGTCCAATTCTTTTGGGTTGTGTATTCTCCAAATATCTTTTAATTCCAAATCTTCTTTCATATCAAAAAAAGTCTGTGGTAACCTAATCCTAGATTTTGCCAAACTCTTTTTATCTAATTTAGAATCAATTACACCATTCCAGTCTCCCATGATTAAAATAGATCTATAGTCCCATTGCAATATTTTAGTGTGCAACATTTTGTAGAAATGATCCTGTTGTTGATTGGGAGCATAAATTCCAATCAAAAGAATTTGGCCATTTGCTGTGAGCAATTCAATTGCTATAAACCTACCATCTTTATCTGCTTCTATAATTTTAGCTGTCAGTCTTTTGTTTACATAAATAACCACACCATTCTTTTTTTGCAAAGTTGAAGCTATGAAATGTATTCCTAATTTAGAATTTATCAAATATTTTTGGTCTTGAGTTCTAATATGAGTTTCTTGTAAGCAAATTATATCATTATTAAATTGTCTCAAATATGCAAATAACTTCTTCCTTTTCTGTAATGAATTCAACCCATTCACATTCCAAGATAAGCACTTAATTGTCATCTTTATCTTTTTGAAGCAACGAGCAGAATAGCCGAAGACCCTCCGAAATCTTCGGTTTTGCTTCCCCCATGGCTTCAGACTCTTGTACAGTACTCATAGCTCCCTTTTTGTATTGTCTTTCCTGTTGTTGCTTTTCTTTAAGTTTAAGCTTAGATTTTTGCTTTTTGCTTTTCTTTAAGCTTAGATTTTGCACGAGTTATACGCTGGTCTTTGACTTCAACCATCCACGCCGGGTCCAAAATTGGAGAAGATTCTATCAGGTTCTCCTCCAAAACGCCTCCTACAGCACCCTGCGTTTCCTCTGGCTCCACCTGCTTAGACTGTTCTTGCAACTCTTGCTGGAGTTGCTTCTTATCACTCTCCTTAATCTCCAACACTGTAGACGTACGTGGAGATGGTGTTCTTTCTTTAAAAATATTAGAATAAAAATGCTCCGCCTTCTCCACAGTATTCAAGCGATGTCTTTCTCCATTATATTTCAAAATTATACCAATTGGGGCATCCCACCGGAATGGTATCTCTTGTTTTTTCAGTTCATTTACTAGAAAGCCAAAATCTTTTCTAGCTTTCAACATTTTGGGTGGCAATTCTTTATAAACTCCAATTTGAGCCCCCCCCCACTTGCACAGAGGAGAGAAATTTTTTTTGCAGGATATCATTTCTTATTGCTCTGTCTGTAAAATATATCACCACGTCTCTAGGCAGTTGTCTTTGTCTGGCCACCCAGGAGTTCACTCTGTAAATTTTGTCTATTTTATAAAAAACCACATCAGGATTAATTTTTAATATCACTGCCAGAGCCTCAGCACAAATCTGTCTCAAATCCTGTCTGTCATCCTCTCTGATTCCTCGAAGCCTTATAGCGAATTCCATGGCCCTGAATTGCATCATTACAATTTCATTTTCAACTCTCTGCATTTTATCATCAACATCAGAAATTTTATAATCATTGTCCTTAATCTTAACATTGACTTCTGATTTGAGTTCTTCCACTTTAGAGTCCACTTTAATAATAAATTCTGCAAGGCCAGACGCCACATCTGTTATTTTTTTAGTCACCTTGCCATAATCCTGTTTCACCATATCTTTGATTTCATTAATTTCCTGCATAATTTCCTGTTGAGATTTTTGAAATTTATCATCCAAAGCCTGAGAGATAAATTCTTTTAAATTTTCAAAGTCAAAATCTTTTTTCTGAGTCTGTTGGGCAGAAGGAGGCTGTAATTCATGTTTGTGTCTGGGGGATCCCCCCCCCTGCTGCCTTCCCTTCCTGCTTCTTTGAGGCCATCCTGCCACGTAAGTTAGTTTTTCTGAAAAGGGAAGTCCTTTTTCCTTTTCCACCTCCACAAAAACTTCTAAAAAAGTCCCCCAGGTTTAATCAAATAGAAACTAGACTGAAGCAGACTCAGATTTTTTTAAAAAAGTTTTTTCCTCTTCTCCTGTTTCTCTGTATTACAGGCAGAGTAACTTTGTAACAGATCAAAGTAGCTTCACAGAGTCACTTTCACTAGCTTGTTAACTCTGCTGCTGGGCGCCATTTTTTTACAAATCAGTTTCACTCGATCGTACTTTCTCTTAAGTTAAAAAGTCACCAAAGCATTAATACTTGCGATTTCCAAGTTAGGGGGTTCAAGTTGATATTTCCGCTGTTTGTTGAGGTTGGTTTCATTCAATTAAAACGTTTGTAGCAGCCAGCTTGTTCTGCAGGAAGCAGAATCGTCCCACACCGTCCGGAGTCTGGCAAGTTGAAAGGGAGCTGCGCCTGTTTCCTCCCCAGCAGCGATTCTCTGGGGGCTCACAGGGGCTCAACCAGTACCTTGCCTTCTCTCCTCCTGCAATCCTTCGGATTTTGGAGTTTTCAAGCCGCTTCTCGATGTCGAAGCGGCTCTACAGACGGCTGGGCTGGCGGTCCTTAAGAAGAGACCATCTTCGCCGGCAGCCAGCAAACCAGAAGGACCGATTCTTAAATATTATCAAAAGGATATATAACACCCAAACAGCAAAAATATTGATTAATGGAGAGACAACTGAACAATTTGATATAAAGAAAGGAGTGAGGCAAGGATGCCCCCTATCCCCCATATTGTTCATATTAACATTGGAAATATTATTGAAAGAAATTAGGGAAGATAAAGAAATAACGGGATTAAGGATAAAGAACCAGGAATACAAACTGCAAGCATTTGCGGATGATATAGTACTCATCCTAGAACAACCATTACAATCAGGATCCAAATTATTGACAAAAATAGAACAATATGGGGAAGTAGTGGGTCTGAAAATCAATAAACAAAAATGTTAATGAAGAACCTCACCAAGAACCAAAGGAAAGAATTGGAAAATATACTAGGAATACAAATAGTAAAGACAGTTAAATACCTAGGGATCTGGCTTACCAATAGAATATCAACACTCAAAGAAGATAATTATAATAAATTGGCCAAACAAATAGAAAAAGATTTTAAATTTTGGACTAAATTACAGCTATCATTTCTAGGTAAAGTAGCCTCCATTAAAATGAATATTCTGCCAAGGATGCTGTATTTATTCCAGGTGATACCAATACATCCAGGAAAAAATTAATTCAAAGATTTTGATAAGATGATATTAAAGTCTATCTGGCAGGGGGAAAAGGCAAGAATCAAACTAAAACACCTACAGGACAAATGAGCAAGAAGCAGAATGGGGCTTCCAGATTGGCAAATTTAATACAAAGCATCATCACAAACATGGATTAAAAAGTAGATCGAACTCAAAAACAAATGCATATTAACATTAGAAGGCATTGATCTGGAGAAAGGATGGCATACATATCTATGGGAAGAGAAACCTAAAAAACATGAACAATTCCGAAAGCATATTGTGAGAGACACATTGCTAAAGATTTGGACTGAAATTAGGAAGAACCACTACGAGAGAATCCCATGGTGGATTTCAACAATGGAAGCACAAATATACCCAAATACAATGGATATAAATAAAATGAAAAAATATCAAGAACTCCTAAATGATGAAGGAAAATTAAAAACAAGAGAAGAATTAAAAGAACAAGGTGTAGAAATTGACTGGTGGCCATCCCTACAATTAAAATCCAGATACAAAACGGACATAGAGAATTATGGAATTCAAAAAGAACCAAATGAACTGGATACTACTGGGCCCAAATGAGAAATTAATAACCAAAATTTATAATTTTTTACTTGCATATGTTATGTTATGTTATGTTATGTTAATTTTATTTATATACCGCCCTTCTCCCGAAGGACTTGGGGCAGTGTACAGCCAATTTAAAAACATAAATATACAGACATCATCAGTAAAAGTAATTTAAATCAATTAAACAGTTTCGGCCAAAATTTAAAACCCCCAAGTTAAAACTCCAATTTAAAAACCACTTAAATAGACAGCCCCGCCTGTCGGAACAGTAGGGTCTTGAGGGCACAGTGAAAAACCCGGAGGTCAGAGATTGTACATATTTCCAAGGGCAGTTCGTTCCAAAGGGCAGGAGCTCCCACTGAGAAGGCTCTCCTCCTGGGTGTCGCCAGCCAGCATAATTTGGCTGACGGCACCCTGAGGAATCCCTCTTTGTGGGAGCGAACTGGTCAGTGGGAGGCTATTGGTGGCAGAAGGCGGTCCCGTAAATACCCTGGTCCTATGCCATGGAGCGCTTTAAAGGTGGTAACCAACAGCTTGAATTGCACCCGGAAGACCACTGGGAGCCAGTGCAGCTCGCGCAGGAGGGGTGTTACATGGGCGCAACAAGTTGCACCCATAACCACCCGTGCGGCCGCATTCTGGACCAGTTGGAGCCTCCGAGTGCTCTTCAAGGGGAGCCCCATGTAGAGAGCATTACAGTAGTCCAGCCGGGAGGTGACAAGGGCGTGAGTGACTGTGCATAGGGCACCTTCGAGTAGCTGAAAGGATTATTTGCCAAAGAACCGACCCTCAAGTACCCTGACCCAGACCAGCCTTTCATGATCCAAGCCAATGCCAGCTATGTGGCCATCGCAGTGGTCCTCCTCCAGAAAAACACAGAGGGCACCTTACAGCCCTGCTCGTACACCTCCAAGAAACTGACGGAAACTGGACGGAGGTGGGCAGTGTGGGAGAAGGAAGCTTATGTGGTCTGATGGGCCCTACTGACCTGGAGGGTGGTCCCATGCCTTTCGAACTATGGACTGTTCACAAAAACCTAGAGGCGCTAAAGACACCTTGAAAACACTCCCTAAAGCAGGTCAGGTGGGCACAATACTTCAAGTGATTCAATTTTGAACTGAAGTACATCTGGTGTGTGTGTGGGGGAAGAACCTTCTAGCCGATGTTTTGTCGCATAAGCCACAATACCTAAGTAGGAAGAGGTGCTTCACGCAATGATACCCCTTTCTCAACCAGCGTCACAAGTGTTAACCCAGGACCAGACCACCCGAAAGAGAGCCATGGATAGGGGGATGACCCAAAAACTGAAAGATGAACTGCCGGCTGATCCAAGGCACAGGGACAACCCGGGAATACTAACCCTTAAGGATGGAATAGGCTGGAAGGGATCCAAATTGTATTTGCCCAACAGCTTGCAGCTCCAGGTCCTTCAACAGAGTCATGATTCCAAACAAGCAGGGCATTTTGGCTACCTTAAGACCCTGCACATGGCCAAACAACAATTCTGGTGGCCGAGAATGAAAAGAGACATTGAGGATTATGTAAAGAGCTGTGCCACTTGTGTGGTGATGAAGACGAGGCCTGGGAGACACCCCCAGATTACTCCAGCAAGTGGCAGATCTGTCTCAACCCTGGGAAGAAATAGCTATGGATTTCATTGTCTAACTCCCCGAGAATGGGGGAAGTATGGTCATTTGGACCGTCATAGACTTGTTTTCCAAATAGGCCCATTTTGTAGCTTGCCCAGGACTCCCATCAGCGCGGAAGTTGGTCCTATTCATCAAGCACATTTATAGGTTGCTTGGAGTCCCCTGCAGAATCATTTCTGATTGGGGGGTCCACTTCACCTCTAAATTCTGGAGAGAGTTCATGAGGGCCATTGGGTCCTCACAAGGGCTTCGTTCAGCATTTTATCCAAGCACTAAAGGGGCCACAGAATGGACCAACACCATGGTGGAGCAATACTTAAGATGTTATGTCAACTATCAGCAATCAGACTGGGCAGAGTTTCTGCCATTTGCTGAAGTGGTGTACAACAATGCAGTGCACAGTAGCACTGGCCTGACCCCCTTCCAAGTGACCAGTGGAGTAGAATTTGTCCCCATGCCAGAGCTCCCTTGGGAGCTACCTTCTTCCATGTCACTAATTGAGTGGATGGAGTCGCTAAAGAAAGCATGGGAAAATACGAAACAGGACCTAAGTGAGGCAGCGAAGGCATATAAAAAAACAGGCTGAGAAGCACCGGTCTCCCCAATCAGAGTTTAAAGTGGGGGAATAGGGTTTACTTGTCCACAAAGTATCTGAGATTAAAACTAGCCTCTAAGAAGCTTGATCCCAAATTCCTAGGACCGTTCCCCATAGTGAAAGTCATAAACCCAGTCATGGTTTGACTTCAACTTCCCCGGTTGCTGGGGAAGGTACATCCGGTATTCCACTGCAGTCTGTTGAAACCAGCACTGAGTTCATAACTTCAACCAGTGAGTCGAGCATCCCCTAAGCCCATGGTGATTGAGGGTCAAACTGGAATACTTGGTGTATTGGAAAGGGTACCCACTTTCTGAGGCCACCTGGGTGAAGAGCTGGAAAGTAAATGCAGATAGATTGGTAAAGCAGTTCCATGACAAGTACCCTCAAAAACCCAAGGGGCCTCCTGGGAGAGGGAGAGGGTGCTAGTGGCACTGACTAACCCCACTGTGCTTTATCTCTTGCAGGGGTGTTCCTTCTGTTGAGGGGTGGGCAGCCTGTCAAGCCTGAATTTGATTGGGATGTGGGGTTGTTTGTATCCTTGGGTATTCTGACATGAATTCAGTTTGACACAGTTTGGAGCTGAGGGAGGATGGAGCCTGCAGCCAAAATATCATAGCTAGCTGATGAGTCAAGCACATTCCAATGGTTGGCTGACCGGAGGAGGAGGAGAGAAGTCACCAAGCAACCAGCTCCCATCTAGGTTGGACAATGGGACAGTTTGTTTTGGAAACTTGAGAAACTGAAACTTATATTGGGGTGAAAAGCCCAGGAACCTCAGTACTGGCTTTTCACCAGTTAGTGCCAAGATGGTGTATCTAAATAAATTTGTTCTTTGAGAAAACAGAATTCCTTGGAGTTCAATTTGTGATGGATGCATTACTTGGAACATGACAATATATTTATACAGTTATTGTAAGTCCACAGATAATGACCAACTTCTATGTACCTTTACTACAATGTTTACCCACGTGGGGTAACGACAACAAAATAATCACAACAACCTATGAGCAACCACATTATGTACCTGTCAACAAACATTATATTGACACGATTACTGGAGAAATCAAAACGGATCAGAACAAAAACATCGCTTTTAACTGTGGTAAGGTGGTTGTTAAGCTTCATTTCAGGCCTCAGAAAAGTGAAGGATGGTCATGATAAAGACATGTGGGAGTTCTCAAGACTATGTTGCCTACTACAGGACTCAGGCAGGAAATGATCTAGCAGGCTTCCGAGGAGCCCCTGTTATGTACGTACCATACTGTACATAACAGGGGCTCCTCGGAAGCCTGCTAGACCGTTTTCTGCCTGAGCCCTATAGTAGGCAGGGTATAGGAGGCCTGTTCCAAGGACTTTTTCTAAAAGCGATGCCCTTATTGAGGAGAGGACTAAAAATAATTAAACCTCATGTGAAAGCGGCGGCTAATAACATTGCCAGAGACGTCTCAGGTCATCTTGTATCACATGTTGTGGGGGGCGGTCAGAAGGGGTCTGGTATGGCTGTAATCAGGAAGAAACATTCTGTTGGGTTGCCTATGCCTCCTAAAAAGAGGAAGCTTGTGAAAAAACCATGCCATACGATGAGGAAACATTCACAAGGAAGGAAGCGCTTTGACAAACAGAACATCTTCTAACATAAAATGGCATTTATCCATGAGGCTTCAGAGGAATGTGTCAAATCAGCTAGATCTTTTTCTTTTTTTCTTTTTTAATTTCTTTTTTTTATAGACAAACAAACATACAATACATAATCAATCCATCAGTGCATCATCTGAGTGCATATTTTGTGACTTCTCCCTCCTCCTCAATTATTTCTCATATCTTAATATTTATCATTTCATTTGTTATAACATTTCTCCCCTCTGTTGTGATTCCGACCCCCGAACCCATCTTATCGGAGGGAGAAGACTCCGAAAGTGAAGGAGAGGAGTTGGCAAGGCCTCCCTCTCCAGGACCCTCCTCTCTGGCAATGCCTCGGGTGTCTTCCGAAGGAGAAGAGATAGGCCAGGAGCCAGGCACTTCCGAGCAGCTGTGGTTAGACAGCGACAGAGATAAGTCTTGGCTGGATCCCTGACAGCGTTGGAAAGACAAGCGCATGCAGCAGAGAAGGAGGTGTGCCAGAGATTAAGATGAGTCACTGGACCACACCCCACAGGGGATAAAAGGGGGTGTGGTGGCCATTCAGGCTTTGTGACGGACAAAACTGAATAGCTAGCAAGTCATACTGCATTTCTGGAACTTCGTTATATGCCTTCCTGGGATTTATTATGGACTGGACTTGACAATTCTTTAGCTTTGTGAACTTATTTTGGTTTATCTGACAGAGGAGGAAAACCTCCCTTTGTGAGTAAAGTTTTTGGCAAGCAGCTACTGGGTTGCTGCCAATGCTGTTATCTCAAAGAAATTCCTGACTGCTGGTTTTCTTAACTCCTGGCTGACTGTGTGCATGTGTGAGATGACAGAACACCCTCTTTCTTTACAATACTTTACAATAAGGAGCCTGAGTGGTACAGCAGACTAATGTTACTGTTAAAGGTAGTATTTAGCTTCCAGCTGCCTGCAATTACTGCAAGTTCAATTCTCACCAGGCTCAAGGTTGATTCAGCCTTCCATCCTTTCTAAGGTAAGTAAAATGAGGACCCAGTTTGTGGGGGCAATAAGCTGACTTTGTATAAAATATACAAAAGTATGAAGGCTATTGCTTAACGCTTTGTAAGCCGCCCTGAGAAGGGCGGCATATAAATCAAATATATATATATATTTCTCTATATATATCTCTTCTCCAACCAATAATAAAATTGCCCCCATATCTGAAAATATTCCGATTCCTCTCTTTCTTTCAGTGTGAAGGTCAATCTATTCATTTTTGCACAATCCAATATTTTCTTAATTATTTCTTCCTCCATAGGGATTTTCTCTGCTTTCCATCTTTGCGCAAATACTATCCTCGCTGCAGTTATCACATGTACAATCAAGTATATATTTTCCTTATTAAATTTCTATGGTAAGATGCTCAATAGGAACAATTCAGGTTTTAAATCTATATGTTGTTGTATCATTTCTTCTAACCATGTTTTAATTTTCATCCAATATGTCTACCACATATGATAATATGATCCAGGAATCTGATGGCGTTTGCAACATTTTGCAGATTTATCTTTAAACATTTTTGCCAATTTTTCGGGTGGCATGTGCCATCTATAAAACATTTTATATTGATTCTCCTTATATGCTGTGGACATTGTTAGTTTATAATTCCTTTCCCATAGCTGTTGCCATTTATCTAACTCAATTGAATAACCAGAATTTTTTGCCCATGCTATCATTGTTTCTTTTACCTGTTCTTTTGCTAAATCCATACTAAGTAAATGATTATATATATATTTTTATTATGTGTTCATCTGTTCCTAAAAGCCATATAATTTAGCATCTTTTTCATATCTTGTTCGAATTTGCATATGAGTATACCAATCTAACTCAATCCCTTGTTCCTCTATTTCACGTTTCCCTTTCAATTCCCCCTTATCTGTTAACATGTCCTTATATCTAAGAATATTACTAATATTACTAATATTTGGATGTATTAATGCTTCCATTGTCGATAACCATGCTGGTATCTTCAAATAGTATTTATCTCTAACCTTCTCCCACACTAATAATAACACATTTCTTACATAATGTCTTTGAAAGTAAGTATGTATCTTGCTTCCATAAAAATATACCATAAAAAGGCATGCCATCCCACTTGTAAATCATGTCCTTCTAAAGTTAATAGTCTTGTATTTCTTAGTTCAATCCATTCTTTCATCCATGTCAACGTTGCTGCCTGATAATATAACTCCCAATTCAGTAGTCCAAATCCTCTGTGAAGTCTTGCATCTTGTAGTAGTTTTATATTTATTCTCGCTTTTTCCCCTTGCTATATAAATTTCCTTAGTATTTTATTAAGATGTTCAAAATTTGACTTTTCCAGTTTTATCAGTATCGTCTGAAATAGAAACAATAGTCTTGGTAGTATATTCATCTTTATTATCGCAATCTTTCCCATCAATGATAGCTATAAATTTTTCCATTTCTTCAAATCTTCCTCAATTTGTTTTCTGAATTTATAATAATTATCTTCCTTTATTGTTACATATCTTGAGTTTAAATGTATTCCTAAATATTTTACTTTCTTCACAATTTGAATATTTAATTTCTCTGTTAATTCTCTTTTCTGTTTTTCTGTAATATTTTTAACCAATATCTTTGTTTTTTCTGTTTTTATTTTTAGACCTGCCACCTCTCCATACTCTTCTATTTGTTCTAATAATTTAGGACCCGTTGTTTGAGACTCTTCCAAAATAAAAACTAAGTCGTCTGCAAAGGCTTGTAATTTATATTCTTTCTTAATTTTCATTCCTTTTATTTCTTCATTTCTTCTTATATTTCTATTCAATACTTCCAACATTAATACAAATAACAATGAAGATGGTGGACATCCTTGCCTTATTCCTTTCATTATATTAACTTTTTCTGTCATTTCTCCATTCATCATTATTTTTGCCGACTGCTTATTATAAATTGTTTTTATCATGTTTATAAATCTCTCTCCAAAACCCATCATCTATAATTGTTCTATCATAAATTGTCAATTCACATTGTCAAACGCTTTCTGTGCATCTAAAACCATCATTGCCATTTGTTTTTCTGAATGTGCCTCATAATATTCCAGAGTATTCAAGATTATCCTCATGTTATCTCTAATTTGTCTCTTAGGCAGAAACCCATTTTGGTCCATATGAATAAATTCATTTAACAGACTTTTTAAAGCAAAAAAAGTCATTACCGAAGCAAAAATTTTATAATCCACATTCATCAATGAAATTGGTCTATAGTTTTTAGCTTATTGTAAATTTGTATCTTCTTTGGGTATAAGTGTAACATAGGCCTCCGTCCATGAGTCTGGAATTTTTGCCTTCATGAACAATTCATTATATAGTTCCAACACCTCTTGAAGTGATTTATATATTTCTGCAGGTAATCCATCTGGTCCCGGTGTTTTCCCATTTTTTTGTTTTTTAATTGCTTCTGTCAATTCCATCATCAATATTCTTTCTTCTAGAGCCTCTTTATATTGTTCAGGTATTTTCGGTAAGTCAGATTTCTCTAGAAATTGTTTTATCTTTCCATCTGATATCATCTCTTGACTACATAGTCTCTCATAATAATTTTGGATTATTTTTTTCTTTTCTTCATTTCTATAACATATATTTCCTTTTTCATCTTGTAATTGGTTAGTTCTCTTTTTCTTTTTTCAATTTGTATGCCAACCATCTACCTGGTTTATTTGCATTTTCAAAAAAGTTCTGTTTGGCTGATCTTAATTTGTATGCCAAAAATTCTTGTTCAATTAAATTTATTTCATGTTTTTTTCAATTCCATTTGCTTCTTAGCATTATCATTTTGTGGGGTTTTTTGTAATTCTTTCTCTAATCTTTTATATTCCTCTTCCAATTTCTTCTGTGTTTGTCTTTTCTTCTTGTTCTTTTTTCCCAAATATGTTATTGCCAAGCCTCTAATATATGCTTTCAATGTGTCCCAAACATTCTGAAGTGATGTGTCTTCCTTTTTGTTTATTTTGAGAAAAAAACCCAAGTTCTTTTTTCATAAATTGTTGAAATTCTTTTTCATTTAAAATTGCTTGATTCAAAGTCCATCTGTACTTTTTCTTTTGTCCTTTCCATATTATTGTAACTGGATTATGGTCCACCCAAAGATTTGAATCTATATTTATTTCTTGTGTATTGTCTACATCCATATCATATCTATCCTGGACCATGACAAATGTCTATTCGATTAGAAAGTATATTGTTTTTCTTTCAAGTGTCTATTTCTCCATACATCTTGTATACTTAATTCCTCTATCATTGTGAAGAAAGTCTTCAGAAGTGTCTTTCTGGGTTTCTTATTCGTTTTCATCATTTTATAATCCAAATTGGCATCAATTACTGCATTAAAGTCACCCATTATGCATATATTTTCATATTCCAGTTCTGATATTTTTCTGTGTAGTTTCCCATAAAATTCCTCCTGTTTATCGTTTGGTGTATATAACACTATCAAAAGTAATTGTTTAAAGTTCATTTTTACTTCCACCATCAAGATCCTCCCTTCTTCATCTGCAAATATTGATTTAGGCTCTAATTTTTCTTTTATATATAATGCTACACCTCTTTTGCTTTGTTGTAACAATGAAGTAAATAAAACTCCTAATTTTGAATATTCTAATAATTTTGTGTGTTGTTTTCTAATATGTACCTCTTGAAGACATATAATATCCATCTTTAATTTATTCAGTTTGTTTAAGATTCTGTTCCTTTTTGTCGCCAAATTTAACCCATTAACATTTATTGATATTGGTTTTATTTCTTCTTCCATATTTTACTTATTACTAACTTTCAATCTTGTCACACTTGTCTCTCTCTGTTCTTTTGCTTCTTTTGCTCTTGCTCCTTCTCTCCTTGCTCTTTCTCCCTGTTCTTTTGTTCTTTGTTCTTTCTCTTTTACATTTCCCTCTTGATATCCGGTCTCACTTGCTTCTCCCATTTTCCCCTTGTCTGATGTTCCCCAAATTGTTCATAAAATGCTTTTACTTTTTCAATGGAATCTAGTCTGTGTCTTTGCTCTTGCCATGTCACCAATATTCCTTCTGGTATTAACCACCTGAAACTCACTCCTTTTGTAAGTAAAAATTTTGTTAAGAAATGATATTCTTTCCTCAAATCTCTAACTCTTCTAGGTATTTGTCTCAGCACCAGAATCTCTTTATCTTTATATTTCAGTGCAATATTTCTAGTTGTTTGTAGTATCTCTGTTTTTATCACTTTCTTTGTAAATCTTACATGGACTTCTCTCAGTAGCTTATTTCTCATTGCATATCTCGTGTGCTCTCTAAAAACCACATCCATCTCGTTTAAAATCTTCTCCTTGGGTTGTTCCATCACTTCTGCCAAAATCTTTGCCATCATCTCTGGCAAGTTTTCCCCCTTCTCTTCCTCTATATTTTGAAATCTTAAATAATAATCAGATCTATCCATTTTCAGAGAGATAATTGTTCATTTTTTATTTTTGTCCACTGATGACAATTTTTCCTCTAATTCTTCCACTTTTTTTCCTGTCAAATCTGCTTTTTCCTCTACTTTTTGAATTCTTTCTTCATTTTTCCCAATCATCTCCTTTACTTCCTTTAGATCCTCTTTCAAATCATCATGAAGCGACTGTATAAGATTTTTAAAATCCATTGTTTCTGGTGTTTTTGCTGATTCTGTCAAAGAGGGACTTGCTGCTGAATGCAGTTGTGCTGTAAATTTCTTCATCTCATAACATTGTCAATCCCAGATTTATAATCCATTTATGGTTTTTATTTATAATCCAAATATCTAATTCACCCCAATGAGTGAATTAGAAAAATAAAAAAGAGGAAAAAATAGAAAATATACAAAGCCAAATTACAAAAAGGAAAAACAAATCCGATCGACACCCCCCCAAAAAAAGACATCCAAAAATACTCTCCAATCTAAAAAAAAGAAAAAGTAAAAAGCCAAAAATTAAAAATATCCTTGTTCAGACTTAATCCAAATTTTAAAAACACCACAAGTATCCTTTTTCACTCATTCAAGTAAATATTTTTAAAAAGACCAAAGATCCAAAGTTTTCTCACCCTCTGTAGCAAGCAGAGACAAAAAAATCAAAATAAGATAGAAGGAAAAATGTCTAATGCACCAGCTCCAAACCAAAGGGAAAAAAAAAGGTATAAAGATATAAAAAAATAGAAATTCAAAGAAACAAAAACAATTTAAGCACTCCAATCTCTTTTTCTAAGACTCTTTCTGAGTCTTTTCTAACTCAGCTTTCTCACTTAGACAACTGTTCTTTTATCAGCAACCAGCATTGCCAAGGTCAAAATAAACTTGTGACTAATTCAAAGTTTTTTTTCTTAAAGACTTTTCTTTCTTGCCACTAAATGGCAATGCTGTATAACAAAACTATACAGTTTTAAGCTTTAATTCTTCCAATCTGTTCTGTTTAAATTAAGTTCATTCATAATCATTTCATCCTTTTCAAAATAATCAGTCCATTTTCTAACTCTTCTCAATTTCAAAATCACTCTTTCAATTCAATTCTCAATCCAAGTTTCAATGCATTTACTTCATTCAAAAGAAACAAAAAAGCTATTTCCCCCTTTCGCTTTCTTTGCTGCTTCAGTACTGGAAATGGAGAGCAAATACACACCCACTCTCCCTCCTCGCTTTAGCCACTTTCCACTCTATAGTATATTATTTTCAAGTGGATATGAAAGGGAAACTTTCAATTATAAAGACAAGTTCTCACCCAGATGATGCACTTTCTCTTTATTCTACTGCTCCGTTGCGACCACCCCAGTTTCTTAGCGGCTCCTATGGCTGCTTTCTCAGCTGTCCGGTTTGAGAAGCTACCCTTGATCAACCCGGGAATTTGCAGATCCCCTAAATTGATCAATCCATGCTTCTCTTGTTTGCTGTCCCTACGAGATGGCTTAGGTCAATTAAGACCCCTGATCAGCTGAGATATTAGCGGTTTTTCCAGAGCCCCCCAAAAACACACTGTCCCGCAGTGTGACCATGCCTCCCCAAAGCTAGATCTTTTTCAACTGGCCCCTACGCAAACCAGCATTGAAAACAGCATGTACATCGAGGTCTCCCCTTTATCAGCACTGACGCCCAATACACCCTTGCAATTTTTTATAATGGGACATGGCAATCATTACATGGATCTAAACAATACTTTGCTGTATGTGAGCTGCAAGGTTGTAAAGGCCAATGGCACAGATATCAATGATGGTGCAAGAGTGAGTCTTATCAACTACCCCATAGTGTCACTGTTCAATCAGGTGGATGTTACATTAGGTGACCGTTTGATTACACAGAATCACCACTGCTATGCATAGAGAGCTCTTATTAAACTTATTCTGAACTTTGGTGGGGATGCTTTTGGTACTCAGTTTTCAGTTGGTGGTTTTTACAAGGATGATGCATCACTCATGGGGAACATCCTGTTGACCACCACTGCTAACTCTGGTTTCAGAGTTAGAGCCAGACATATAGCGGGCAACTTTAAATGGGATCTGCTAGGACCATTGCATAGTGATCTCTTTTTTAAAGACAAACTACTGATTAACGGCATGGATGTGAAAATTAAACTTTCAAGAAGTAAAACTGAGTTCTGCCTGATGAGGGACGGTAATGAGAATTACAAAGTACAGATTTCGGCAGCGTCTATCTTTGTAAAATGTGTAAAAGTATCCCCTGGTGTACATTTAGGGTGCGCTGAGGCTCTGCTTACCTCCAACGCCAAGGACCCCATTGATCATGTTGGTATGAAGGTTTACAGCATCCCTGTAGGCAGTCTTGTGTGTAACCAGGAAAACCTATTTCTAGGGCAGTTACCTAAGCAATTAGGTACAATTCGTGGACAACCCATCCTTTAGCGGTAATTATGAAATAAATCCTTTCAATTTTCCACACTATAATCTCAACTTTTGTGCCCTGTATTGTGACAGCGAACAGATTCCTGCTAAACCCCGTCAACCTGATTATGAACATAACCTTTTTGTGAGAGAATATATGCAGTTGTTATAAATGTCTGGCAAAGCAATGAAAGATTGGTCTGTGCTAATCAACCGTGAGGAGTTTAACAATGGCTATACTTTATATTGTTTTGAATTGAGTCCCGATCAAGGCTGCTCAGAGCACTATTCCCTGATCAAGAAACCTCAGAGCAGAAATTAGATTTGCTGTGCCCCTTCCCAATACCATCAACATGATACTCTATGCAATCTTTGAAAATCTTATTGAAATAAGTCATACAAGGAACGTGTTGTTTGATTATATGTGAGAATGGACACCATACAGATACTCTGTATGTTGTCTGGAAATGCATTCTTTCTAGGCATATACCGCAGTGATTTGTTACCCAAGAGAAAAATCTCAAAGAGGCATTTCGGGTTAATTGTAAATACCGACCCCCATACTCTACCCCATGAACACTGGTTGGCATTCTACTTTCCAACTCACAGTGATGGTGAATGTTTTTACTCCTATGGAAGGGCTCCAGACAACTCTGACTTTCCCATTGACATGGTGAAGTTTTTAGAACTGCAAGCTAAGAAGTACACATATCAACCTCGTCAACTGCAGCATCCTCTGGCAATAACCCATGGGCAGCATTGCTTGTTTTATCTAGTTAAACATTTTAAAAGGGTTACCTTACAAAGATGTTTTTAAAATATACTCTGAATACGATGTCAAAAATGTTCAAATGGTGAAGCAGTTTGTAGTAAATATGAAGCCTGGAAGGGGTTCTGGAACATGTAACAGTTACCAATGTATGCAAACATGTATGGCCCATTATAAAATAAACACAAAACATTAAAAGCATTGCATGTTTTACAATGTTTTATTCGTTCACCATTGGAGCCAGTCACCAAATTTTAGAACACTTTTAGGATTTGGCATAGGCATATCAACAGGTGCAGACATAGCAGAAGATGGTTTAGTGGAACTTATAACCTTAAAACTACCTACTCTTTTAGCTTTTCTAATTGCTCTTTAATAGAGTTAGACCCTAGCCATACTGCTGGAACATTCATCTCTGCCATAGCAGACATAAACTCGTTCTATCCTTTAGGATAATATTTTGCAGTACGTGATCATTGTTGAGAAACCCCTTTGCCCAGGTCTACAATGTTAGTTCCAGGAACCAGGGAACCCTTGTATAAAACTGTGCCATGATCATCCCACCCCAAAATGACTTGATGCTGTTTCATTTTATTTAACAAAAATTCAGCATTTCTAATATCTTCAGCATTGTTGGATCCAACTGCGAGGGCTGTGGTGCAGGATCTGGTGCAGCAGGGGATAGTTTAAAGTCTTCTGGAGGTTGAATAAAATTCAGAATGTCCTTCTCAGAGTCATTTTGTTGGGTCAACCTTAGAAATCTCTGCAGCACCGAGTTGTACAGTTACAGTTTACATTGTCATCCTCACTTAGATCCGTTCTCTGAAGAATGGTCCTCATGTCATTGTCCAAGCGGCTAACAGCAGTAGTGCCTAATGTAGGGACCTGGCCTTGTAGCTGTTCCATCTGATGACATGAAACCATATACATTTTCTCAGCATGCTCCATATTTATCTGATCTTTTCTTTTTCTGTTGTACCTTGATCTTTTTCTTTTCCTCACTCTCTGTTAGACAATACTAATCAACCAAATTTTTCAAACTTTCAAAGTTAACCTTAACATAGTTGGCACTATTTAATGTAAGAGCCTGGTGGCGCAGCAGACTAATAGCCTGTTATTATCATTCAGCTGCCTGCAATTACTGCTAGTTCGAATCTCCCCAGGCTCAAGGTTGACTCAGCCTTCCATCCTTTCTAGGGTAGGTAAATTGAGGACCCAGTTTGTGGGGGCAATAAGATGACTTTGTATAAATATACAAAAGTATGAAGGCTATTGCTTAACGCATTGTAAGCCACCCTGAGTCTCCAGAGAAGGGCGGCATATAAATCAAATTTAAAAAAAAAAGACCCTTCACCTTTAAGACAGTTGTGCCATTTGACAAAGCATACCCATAGGTTTTGGGACCCACTGCCACAAACTCAGTGCACCACGTGCTGGTTAGGGCTCTTTCTTCATCATTGTGGAGACATTCCGTGACTTGTTGTTTTTCTGTAGAGGTTGCACACAGACTAAACATTACTTTTCTCCCTGACTTATGTGGCAGTACCGGAAAGTAGAGGCCCCTCGGTGGATACACTTTAACTTTAGCAAATCCAAAATACTGTTTTATATCCCCAAAGTTTTGGTATATGATTTCTGGATGTCCTATGGGTACACCTTGTTCTTGTCCACAAAGGGATATAAACTTGTAAAATCATAATATAAGATTTGTTACCCTTGCTTTGGTTTATAGTACAGGCATGTAGCATTTGTTCTACCCTCCCCCCCCAAAAAAGCATCTCTGGGATTCAAAGGGGTTAGGAGATTACCATCTGTTAGAAACCACTTCAAGCCTCATTGTTCTTCAACATATTGTTCCATTCATGTTCCCAGATGATGTGTACTACATACCCTACACTCTTCAGGTATTCTTCTCTCATCCTAGTGCGTGAGTGCAACAAACCATAGGTCAAATCAAGGAGAGTGTTGAAGTCATGGGCCTTGTAGCATATAGGGCATCCATGAAAAAACAGCCATAAAACGCAGTGAGAACACCGTTTATGACAGCAAAACTATCCAAAAAGTAAGTACCTACTTGCTTTTCACCGCCTTGCAGAGCATGTTGGATGTTGATCTCATTATGTGCTATATATAGCAGTCATTGTATAGAACAAGCAGAAAAGCTTTTCTTGCTCTTCTGGTAATTGTCCAGAGGAACTAGCATGGTGGTATCCTTCTTCAAAAACATGAACCAGTACTGCGCCATACAAATAGATGGTAATGTTACATACTGGAAAAGGTCAATGGGTGAATTTCATTCTTTTCAAGAATCTCTCCACCCTTCAGAGATGACATTGCGGCAAAACGATGACTCTTCTATAGGGCTCTATAGAAGTTCATCAAATTCCTAATGGAGGAATTTGGGTCCTAATGGACCTAAGCCACCTTGGAGGGGTGGTGAAGAAGAGAGGAGACCCCCATAGATCACAAGGAGATTGCTAACTCCTTGTTTGATCTGGGGGAAGCTCTCAATCTAGCAGGGAAGAAAAGACCATTGTGCACTGTCCAAGGCTGTGACAGCCCAAATGGAGAAGAATGGGGAAAGATTGAAAAAGAACAGTGTGGAGGCTGGGTTTTTTAACTTTTTAACTTCTGCCAAAATTGCCCCTTTCTAAAATAGACTGAGTGACAGTGGGGTTGAAAAAGAAAGGGGGTGGTTTGATGATTTTCCACCCCCTGAAATAGCGACAAATAAGCACAGAGCTGTAAGAGACCTGAATAAGAAACTTGAACTGTTTGGTTAATTGGATGTTATAAAGTTAAAGTAGAAGATTGGATTGATTATAGAAGGATTTAATTAAGTGGATATTACTGAATTAAAATTTTGTTTTGGGATTTAACTTGGTTCTGGAATTCTAAAAGGGAAATGGTGTATGCAAAGCAAGTAAAAGGAGAGGAGTAGAAGAGAAACAGTGCAATAGTGACATCTTCTGGCCAAGAAAAGACTCAGAGGGAAAGTGAGAGAAAGTAAAGAAATGAAAATGTGAATAGCAAGTTGACCTTGAGCAGCTTATTGGAAACATTGTTGCAAGATTACCAAGAGATTTAGATAAGTTGCCTGCACGTGGGAATTGTTTATAGCGAAAACTACAGAGAAAGAGGGTGGAAACAATGTAAGTTGTAAACACTGTAGCCCTCTGACTGGATATGGATTTTAGCAGCTGAACAACTGAACAACTGGAATTGAAAAATAACAGAGATTGCTCTTAAAATAAAAGAAGATTTTTACACTTTAGCCTTCAACTCTTCTCCCAGGGGATTTATAAATTGTTGGATATAATTTTTGGGGTCTTGGTGGGCCTTGTGGATTACAATTTGGTGAACCCTTGTGGATTACAATTCATAACCTTGTGGATTATAATATATAAGTGACTAAAAAGAAAGACAGCAGAAAGAATACAACTTTTGTTGAAGAGAATTTGGACTATGGATATTTTGGATTTGTGAAATATAATACCAAAAAGCAGGAAGTGACTTGAGATTTGAAAATAAGAACTGGGAATAAGAAAGGAAAGTGTTGGATTACATCAGGTATACTTTATAAATTGGAAACAGTGACAACAGTGTTTTGATTCATAATATTATTGACTGTTGGGTTATTGATTGGTTGTCTCTGTTAAATAGTAATAACTATTTAAAATTTTGACTATCTTATATTATCAAAATGACAAGCAATATAAATTCAAGTAAATCAGGGAGGAAAACCCCATCATCTGTGCCATCAGCAGTAGCATCGTCTGCAGCATTGAGCCTGGCAAACCAGTGCTCCATAGACACCATGCTGCAGAATGAAAGATTTAACGTCTTTCAGTCAGAGATGAAAAATATGATTCAATTATTACAGGAATCATTACAAAGAGCCATGCCGAAGAATCATGAGGACATGGCAGATAGGATGCAAAAGATGGAACAAAAAATGGAAGACAAAATAGACAATATTCAGCAAATAATTACTAAAAATGAACAACAGATCCAGAAAGTGGAAGAATAGGCAGAGCAAACAGATAAGAAAGTAGAAGAGA